>NC_133417.1:107127222-107757777 GCF_049350105.2 Macaca mulatta | reverse complement strand
GACCTCCCAAAGTGCTGGGATTACAGGCGTGAGCCACCGCGCCAGGCCAAAAATTTTTAAAAATTAACTGGATGTGGTTGTGCACACCTGTGGTTCCAGTTAGGAGGCTGAGGTGGGAGGATCACTTCAGTCTGGGAGGTCAAGGCTGTAGCGAGCTATGATGGCAGCACTGTACTCCAGCTTGGGTGATACAATGAGATCCTGTACTCCCACCACCACCCCCAAAAAAGAATGTCTAAAATTAAAAAGACTGGCAATACCAAGTGTTGGCAAAGATGCAGAGAAACCAGAACTCTCATGCACTGCTGGCCAGAATGTAAAATGGTACAACCGCTTTAGAAAACTAGCAGTTTCTTTTCTTTTCTATTTTTTTTGAGACAGTCTCGCTCTGTCACCCAGGCTGGAGTGCAGTGGTGCGATCTCAGCTCACGGCAGCCCCTGCCCTCCTGGGTTCAAACGATTCTCAAGCCTCAGCCTCCCGAGTAACTGGGATTACAGGTATGCACCACCACACCCAGCTAATTTTTGTATTTTTAGTAGAGACGGGGTTTCACCATGTTGGGAAGGCTGGTCTTGAACTCCTGACCTCAGGTGATCCACCCAACTCGGCCTCCCAAAGTGCTGGGATTACCAGTGTGAGCCACTGCGCCCGGCCATAAAAACCGGCAGTTTCTTAAAAAGTTAAACATATACCTACCACACGATTCAACCATTCTACTCTTAGGTATTTACCTAAGCAAATAAAACCATATGTTTATACAAAGACTTGTACATGAATATTCATAGCAGCTTTATTTGTAACAGTTGAAACTGGAAAAAAACCAAATATCCATCACGAGTGGATAGACAAACAAACGGTATCATATGCATACAATGAAATACTACTCAGCAATTAATAAACTATGGATACACATAAGAACATGAATAAATCTGAAAATAATTATACTGAAAGAAGTGAGAAAACAGTACATTTATATGATTCCATTTATATAAAATTCTAGAACATGTAAACTAATCTCTAGTGACAGAAAGTGGATCAGTGGTTGCCTGGGGACTCATGGGGGATAGAGAAAGTTGAGGAGAGATTACAAAACGGCACGAGAAATCTTCTGGGGGCAACTGACATGTTCATAATCATGACTGTGTGGTTTTATGGGTGTATACATATATCAAAACATACCTAAATGTACACTTTAATATGTGCAGTTTATCAATTATAGCTCTTTAAATGTAAAAAAATTGAGAATAAATCAGAATGGAAAACAAATACTTAGGCAAAATCTGATGCATCCTTTGGAAGGGGACTCTAACTCTAGGAATAGGTAAATAATGATACCTTAATGCTTGTGTAAATGAGTTAAAGGGAGTGACATTATTAACACTGATGAGGAAAGACAAGTAGGGGGAAAAAAAAAGAATAGAAAAGATAAACAAGGAACTTTTTCAATCTTTCCTACCCAAAGGAAGGAAAATGCAAGCTGGATCTCGTTGGTGGGTCATAAAACCAGCTCAGTGGTTTAAAACAAACAACTCTAACCAAAACTGAAATGCTCTAGACTAGAACAGAAAACACTAGGATATAGAGTAGGTAGTAAGGTTAAGTATTATACTACGTAATGATGTAAACTTTGTGCTTTTTTTGAGATGGGGTCTCACTATGTTGCCCAGGCTGGAGTGCAGTGGTTATTCACAGGTGGGATATCACAGTTTACTACAGCTTCACGTTCCTAGGCTCAAGCGATCCTCCTCACTCAGCCTCCTGTGTAGCTTGGACTACAAGTGTGCACTATTGTACCTGGCTGAAGTTGTATTCCTTAATGTGGGTTGTGTCAGACAAAAAGGATTTAAAATGTTGAATTCTACATCACAGAAGTCTGTAGATTTTGTCCAAAAGAGAAAATGGAAAAACTAAAAATATGTGAAAAGAACTGGTCGTTTCTTCTGAAATGTATATATTTCTATATATTTCTTCAAAAGGAAAGACTAGAGGGCAAACATGAACTGAGGAAGAGTTGCCCCCTTTCTTTTTCTTTTTTTTAAGACATTATCTTAACTCTGTTGCTCAGGCTGGAGTGCAGTGGTGCAATATTGGCTCACTGCAAGCTCCACCTCCCAGGTTCAAGTGATTCTCCTGCCTCAGCCTCCTGAATAGCTGAGATTACAGGCACCTGCCACCACGTCCAACTAATTTTTTGTATTTTTAGTAGAGATGGGGTTTCACCATGTTGGCCAGGCTGGTCTCAAACTCCTGATCTCAAGCAATCCACCTGCCACGGCCTCCCATAGTGCTAGGATTACAGGCACGAGATGTCGAGCCTCGCCTTTTTTTTTTTTTTTTGAGATGGAGTCTTGCTCTGTTGCCCAGGCTGCAGTACAGTGGCGTGATCTCTGCTCACTGCAACCTCTGCCTCCTGGGTTCAAGCGATTCTCCTGCCTCAGCCTCCCAAGTAGCTGGGATTACAGGCATGCACAACCACACCCGGCTCATTTTTGTATTTTTAGTAGAGATGGGGTTTCACCATGTTGGCCAGGCTGGTCTCGAACTCCTGACCTCAAGTAATCCACATGCCCCAGCCTCCCAAAGTGCTGGGATTACAGGGGTGAGCCACCGTGCCTGGCTAAGAAGGCACTGTGCTTGGCTAAGTTGCCACATTTTATGTGAAAATATATTAAGATAAAACCATTGATTACAAGAGGTCATACAAAACTAACACTAAGGAATAAAGAATAAAGAAAAGCCAGGCAAGTGATTTTAACAAGGGAGATAAAAGAATTCAAGACAGACTAAGAAATGGAGTATAAACATTTGGAAAAGAGGCTGGGCTCACACCTATAATCCCAGCACTTCAGGAGTTTGAGGCTACAGTGACCTATTATTGTCTCCCTGTACTATAGTATGGGTGACAAAAAACTGGAAAAGAATAGAAAAGATGAAGAATGGTAGTACAGTTAAACAAATTATACCTGAACATTTTATGTAGGAGAAAAAAAGCCACTTTAAAATAAACGTGGCCTATAATTTTTTATTTTACCAATTTAAAATATTTTAACATAAAACAAAATTAAACTGTGTTGGGGCAAGGCATGTTGACTCATGACTATAATCCCGGCACTCTGGGAGGCCGAGGTGGGAGGACTGCTTGGGGCCAGGAGTTTAAGACTAGTCTTGGCAACATAGTAAGACCCTGTCTCTACAAAACAAAACAAAAAACTGGCCGGACACGGTGGCTCATGCCTGTAATCCCAGCACTTTGGGAGGCTGAGGCAGGTGGATCACGGGGTCAGGAGTTTGAGACCAGCCTGGCCAATATGGTGAAACCCCATCTCTACTAAAAATACAAAAATTAGTCAGGCATGGTGGCATGTGCCTGTAGTCCCAGCTACTAGGGAGGCAGAGGCGGAAGAATCCCTTGAACCCAGGAGGCGGAGGCCACAGTGAGCTGAGATTGCGCCACTGTACTCCATCCTGGGTGACAGAGTGAGACTCTGTCTCAAAAAACAAAAAGAAAAACAAAAACTCCAAAACTGTGTGTGTGTGATTGTTAAAGCAGTTCATTTTTGCTGTAAATTCTGAAACATGTAGGAAGAAAAAGTCATTTATTAACCCAAAATTCAGAGTAACTATGGTTTAACATTTTCATGTATTTCCTTTAGACTATTTTCTATGCTTTCATTTTTATCAGGAAACTATTCTTCCCCTCTTTATTGACTAAACTATGTTTGAGTCCCTGGTAGTTTATAAAATTAAAGCTAGTTTTTTTATTCATTAATATTTGAAAGATTCTAAGTTTTAGTATTAAAGGAATGTTTCTTTTTTTTTTTGAGACGGAGTCTCGCTTTGTCGCCCAGGCTGGAGTGCAGTGGCGCGATCTCGGCCTCGGCAGCCACTGCAAGCTCCGCCTACCGGGTTCACACCATTCTCCTGCCTCAGCCTCCGAGTAGCTGGGACTTCAGGCGCGCAGCACCAAACCCGGCTAATTTTTTGTGTTTTTAGTAGAGACGGCGTTTCACCGTGTTAGCCAGGATGGTCTCCATCTCCTGACCTCGTGATATGCCTGCCTCCGCCTCCCAAAGTGCTGGAATTACAGGCGTGAGCCACCGCGCCGGGCCAAAGGAATGTTTCTTAATCTCAATGAAACTGTGAAAGTAAAAATGGCTTCTTTAGATATAGCTGCATTTCTCTTTTTTTATAAACTATGCACTTGCTACCTAACTCTAGTATTGGATTGTCACTGCAGAGAAGCAGTTTATTGACTGTAGCACATTAGATTTAAATGGATTCCCTGGAAGTGAACCAAGTATTATAAATTCCTTACTTGGCAACCTACTCTATACTGGAAGTAAGAAGTTTTCAGGTAAATATGCATATGATGCATATCTCATAATGATAGGGTTGCCAAGAGATATTTCAAAATAATAGATCCCATTTGCGCTGGTGAAATAAAACAATTTAAGGAAGATGAGGTTGTATTTTACTAGAATAAAATTTCACAAACAGATTTTTCTTTTAGGGATATTCTATTGTGAGGCTGGCACCTCTGATGAATTCTAGTAAAGTATTCAGCCTCTCACTTGCTGTCAGGGACCTCTTAAAGATCTGTCCCAGTTCCCATAGCAGGGAGTATAGTTTTGGAAGCAATCTTGGACATCCGTGCTTGACAATAGGCTCTTTAATTGCCATATACTTAAAGATTTCAATCTGACTTGAAACAGAAGCCAAACTTGAAAGTAACCTACTAAGATAACCAATGAAGACAGTGCTCATTCTAAATCTGTATGGGAACTATATAATGTGTCTTTAGCCTTTCTCTGACATGACGTCAACCCACTTAAGTCAGGATCCAAAATGGAAATACTATTCTAGTCCTACCAAGACAATCTAAAATTGAAATGTGAAAATAGATAGTAAAATAATTTTAGTTGCTTATTTTTCACCTTTTGTCCTTTTATTATAGTCAAGAAAATTAATTTGTATAAAGTGTAAAAATAACATCTTCAGAATGAATCACCCTTATTACATTCTGAAAATAAGAACAGACTGCTATGGAAAAGGCAAACAAGAGTTTCTGGAAATATAAATATGATTGTGGATGCTAAAACTTTAATGAATAGATAACTGATACAAGGGTAATAGTGAAAACTAAATGAGTCATTTGCAGATAAAGCTGAGTAAATCTTAAAAAATGTAGTAAGGGAGGTCAGGTGTGTGGGGAGGGGAGGGAAGGGGATGGGAAGAGGGGGGAGGGGGAGGCGGAAGGGGAGATGGGGCGGAGGGGAGGGGGAGGGGGAAAGGGAAAGGAGGAAGAAAAACATACAGGGAGAAAAAATGGAAAATACAAGGAAAAAAAAATGATTCCTAGAATGCCATGTGGTACAATATTTGTCTAGTGGGAATTTCAGAAGGAAGAATTGAAAGGTACGAAATAATTTAAAAAATAATACCAGGCCAGGCATGATGGCTCATGTTTATGATCTCAGTACTTTGAGAAGCTGAGGTAGGAGGATTGCTTGAATTCAGGAGTTTGAGACCAGCCTGGGAAACAAGGCGAGACCCTGTCTCTACCAAAAATTTTAAAAGCCAGGCAAAGTGGTATGCACCTGAAGTCTCAGCTATTCAGGAGGCTAAAGAAGGAGACTAGCTTAAGCCGAGGAGTTCAAAGCTGCAGTGAGCCATGATCACACCACTATATTCCAGCCAGAATGACAGAGCGAGACCCTGTCTCAAAAAAAAAAAAAAAAAAAAAAAAAAAGGAAAAGAAAATTCCTCTGAATTTAAGAAACTTTTGAATTTTCAAACTGAAAACCTATCCAGTGCCAAGCAAAATGTGTGTAAAGATCAATGCCCACAAACATCAAGGTGAAATTACATAATTCTAGTGGTAAAGTCTTAAAAACTTATAGAGAAAAAAAAATTAAGAGGATAAAACAAAAATATAACAGAACAAAAAGCAATGAAATGATTCAGGCTGGCATTGAAATTCTCATTAGACTGGAGAGTAGGGCCTAGAGCACATAGAGAATATAGGCTAGAGAATGATGGAGTAGTAGTTTCAAAGTTGTGAAGAAAATTATGACACTGAAACTATTATCCAGCCAAATTATTACTCGAGTGTGAGGGCAAGATAAAAACATTTTTAAACATGCAAGGATTCATGATGTTTACCACTATACACATAATAGTACACATTACTTAAGGAGGAACTTCATTTAAAAAAAAATCGTTTACAAGAAAGAGAATGACGTGAGATTTTTAATGCTGCTTCTGAGTACAGCCTAAAAACAAGACAAAGAAAGATGACAAGAAACCAAAAAGAAATCATTTGATGATGACTTTTTTTTTTTTTGAGATGGGGTCTCGCTCTGTCACCCAGGCTGGAGTGCAGTGGCACGATCTCGGCTCGCTGCAACCTCCACCTCCTGGGTTCAAGCAATTCTCCTGCCTCAGTCCCCTGAGCAGCTGGCACTTGATGACATTTTTTTTAAAGAGACAGGGTCTTACTCAGGCTGGAGGGCAGTGGCGTGATCATAGCTCACTGCAGCCTCAAACCCCTGGGCTCAAGTGATGGATGATAACTTGAAACATTCTCCCCAAAGCACAGGGAAGATTTTAGTAACTAATGTAGAATTTTTATTTACTTATAAATCCAAGCACAATCCTTTCTTGTGTAGTGAATGCTTACATAATCATAATACTACAAATTTCTCATGTTATTTTATTTAAATATTAGATGAATTTACAGACAAAACATAAATCATTTAATAACAGAATATTACAAACTGGGAGAAAGTAAACGAGAGATAACTTAAGAATAGAGTATTTGAAGTTATAATGGTAACTTTTGGAAGAAAAAAGAAAACCCAAAAGATTGCTAAAGGGAGTTACTTATGGAGCGTGATAGTAGGGAGAGGTAGGATTTTCCTTTTTAATACAATAATTATCATATATCATCCAAAAGAATGGTTATATGATTTTATCAATAGAATACTGACCAAATGGAGAGAAATAGATACATCTAGAGGTACTGACATTAAAAAAATGTGTTTAAATAAAAAATGAACTTCAGAAATGATAGTGGATAATTAGATTATCCTATTTATACTAAAAGATTACGAGTGTGTATTCGTTAATTTGTAAGATGTTTTCAGTGTTGTAATAACAACTTATGCAAATGGCAGGGGATTCTGAAGATATTTCATTGTCGTGAAGTATATATATATGTGTGTGTGTGTGTGTGTGTATATATATATATATGTATTTTTTTTTTTTTTTTTTTGAGACAAGAGTCTCACTCTGTCGCCCAGGCTGGAGTGCAGTGGCACGATCTCAGCTTACTGCAACCTCTGCATCCCAAGTTCAAGCAATTCTCCTGCCTCAGCCTCCCAACTAGCTGGGACTACAGGCGCATGCCACCACGCCTGGCTAGTTTTTTGTATTTTAGTAGAGACGGGGTTTCACTGTGTTGCCCAGGCTGGTTGCGAACTCCTGAGCTCAGGCGACCTGCCCGCCTTAGCCTCCCAAAGTGCTGGGATTACGGGTGTGAGCCACCGCACCCGGCCGAATTATATTTTTAATAAGCATAATTCATAGGTTGCACCTTGGTTTCTTTCAGGTCTAGCCTAAATTTTCATTAGCCATTGATTATGTAAGCTTGCACTACTTAACAGTTTTGGTACTATTCTCAAGAGAGTAAGATAGAATTTCAATAATGTTTAAAATATTAATATGTTAATTAATCCAGCTGCTACCTAATCTGGCAAACTTAAGACACATTAGTTATTCTCTCTAGATAGTACTTTATGCTTGGAAAAAAACAAAATGGAACTAAAAACTGACTTTTTTTCATATTGAAAAATTTGAAAACGTATAACATCAAAAAATCAAATTGGATTTCTGGCATTAGGCAACTCCAAAAACTATTAACATTATAACATTATTAACAGTCTATTTCTGCTTTAAACAACATTAAAACATATTTAGTCATAAGTCCTCTCTTTAATAACTTAGTTTTTTCTTACCAGACTATTTTCTTTCCAGGCTTCTGGGAACTTGGGTCTCTGTTTTTCCCTAGACACAAGAACCTGCATATCCTCGAAGGTGGGATGGTTTCCAACCTCTGTCTGAAAAGCCATCTGGTACTCTGGTATGGATTCCCCTGTGGATTTGTAGAAAAGAATGACAGAATAAAATTTCCAATTATCATAAATGATAGAATAACAGGGGTATTTCTGATACCAAGTAAGCAAAAAAATTGTGTCACAATCTTTTTATTTTTCGAACCCCTTCAGGCACATTTGGAAATCCTAAAGAGACGTTGTTGTAGGTTTAATGATGTTTTTTTTTTAGATGGAGTCTCACTCTGTTGCCCAGGATGGAGTGCAGTGGCATGATCTCGGCTCACTGCAACCTCTGCCTCCTGGGTTCAACTGATTCTCTTGCCTTAGCCTCCCGAGTAGCTGGGATTACAGGTGCACACCACCATGCCTGGATAATTTCCATATTTTAGCAGAGATAGGGTTTCACCATGTTGGCCAGGCTGGTCTTGAACTCCTGACCTCAGGTATTCCAGCCTCCTAAAGTGCTGGGATTACAGGTGTGAGCCTCCACGCCCAGTCTAATGCATTATTAATAAATGCTTTGCTTAGAATAGTCTCAAATATTTGTTGATAAATCAAATGGTAGTTTCAATGATGGATAGGTATTTTTAAATGGTTTCTGGTATTACTAAATTCAGGGAAAAAAGACTATTATGTTTATAAGGCATACTTAATACTTGAAAACATGCCTGAACACTGATCCCATGGAGGCGGGTAAAGATGAGGAAAAAGTCCAGGACCCAGTATAACAAATATGCCTACAGAACCAAATATAAGTGGGTGGGTTGAACAGTCACTATGTCTCATTACATCATTGGTTCTATTATAGTCCAGCCAGACTGTATCAGATGTTACAAAAATATTTATGATAATGGTCATTTGAAAGAAAAGTCAATATACTTTAAAAAATTTTTTTTTAAATAAACGGTCTCACTTTGTTGCCCAGGATGGAGTATAGTGGCATGATCACAGCTCACTGTAACTTGAACTACTGCACTCAAGTGGCCTCCCTAGTAGCTAAGACTACAGGAGTGTGCCACCATGCCCAGCAAATTTTTAAAAATATTTTTTAGAGATAAGGTCTTGCCATGTTGCCCAGGGTGGTCTCATACTTCTGCCCTCAAATGATTTTCCCACCTCAGCCTCCCAATGTGCTGAGATTACAGGTGTGAGCCACTGTGCCCAGCCCTAAAAATTCCTTTTAACTAACAGGTAGTATTTAGATCATGGACTTAAATATTATTAACCATTTTATCACTATTTAATAACCCTGTTCATTGCCAATAAACACAATCAACTGTGATGTTAGGCTTCTGATTTTTACAAAATATAAGAAAATTAAGCTTATGTATATAATATATTGAACCACACAGAAGACTCCTGGGACCAACACTGAGAAAACCAATGATCTAGTAGAAATCATGGAAAAGAACACAGAATGAGAGACTGTTCCTCTCTCTTTACCCATCCTCCCATCCTATTAAAATGACAAGATAAATTAGAAGGAAGAACATCAAGACACAGGAGGATAAGGCATTTAGGTTCTAATCTTGGCTTCATCTTGACCTTGGAAAAGTCATTTATCTATCCTGTTTTAGACTTCCTGTAAGCAAAATGGCAATGCAAATCTGCCGCCTTCCTTATATCACTCACATGGAGATAACACAAAGTTATAATGACCCAGATGGAAACCACATTACAAATAAGTTTATGTTTCATTTAAGTTTTTATGTTTCTATCTGAATACTCAAAACAACCCATAAATACTTGCCCTCCACCACTATTAAAAAAGATTTACAAAGATTAATTCTATTATCTATGCAACATTGCCCAAGTTTATTGTTAACACTGCCTATGTATAAATACAAGTGATTTTCACATACTGTAAACATTTAAGCAGATACTTAGTGTTGATCAATAACATCAACATTGAACTTGAGAGATAAAATTAAAGGATTTAATAATCATGCCAGTTAGTATAAAACTTTCTTCCTTGAAACCCCATGTGATAAAACCTTACCCTATACCATCTGTGAACTGCAAGATATTTACTAATGTATCTGATCTGTCTCTGAGACACACACACAACACAAACACATACCTTCCAAGTGTTATTATTTTCTTTTTCAAATGCTGGTTTAGTAGAATAACTAAAAATTCACAATTTTACTCTTTTAAAAAATTAGGTCCAAATTAAAATTTTTAAACTTGCTAAAGGAAATTGAAGCACAATCTTTTATGAATGCAATGGTTAATAATTACCAAATAAATTTCCACTAAATCTTCACAGTTCAAAATCTAATTGTTCAATAGAAACTTGTGTACCACTAACTTAGTGTTAGGTATTAGAGATACAAAGGTGAATGTTAATGACAAAAATCATCATCATGAAAGATATTAACCTTACTGGATTTCCTTAAAACCTTACTGGATTTCCTTACTATCACTGGATTGCTCAAGGAAAGCTTATAATCTCATTTTCTTTAGAACTGCCCAAAATATCTTATGGTAATATCTAGCACTATCAGATACCATTCCCTGCTTCTCATCCCATTTGCCACTTGTTAACCATGTCTCTATCAGTTAGAGACCCTTTTTTAGCTCCCTTCTCAAATTACACTTATTCTTTCTTCCTTTTTCTCTCTCTCCCTTTTTTCTTCCTTCTCCCTCTTCCGTTTAAACTTTGTAGCATTTCACTCTTCCTCTGTAATACCAATAATTCATTTATTTTACTAACATTTTATAGAGAAGTAACCTTCATTACATAGTGTTTCCATTTAATAATACAGCACATACTGCATTTTGAGGTATATCATAAAAGTTTAAAAAATGTTTTATAAGAATTTTATAACCATTATACACTATTCTCTAGGTTTATTAATATATTTATATGATCCTTTTTTTTTACTTCCACCTCATTTAATTGTTAAAATTTTCAAGAGTGCCCTGTATCCCTTGACTGTGCTTTTAAAATACTTTCCCCTCCTATATACACTCTGCAACATGATGTCTGTCTTCTATATTCCACAGAAACTCTTCTAAGAATACCAATGACCTACTCCTATTCAAATTCAAAAATCATTCCTCAGTTCTGTTTCCTCTTGACCTTTCAATTACATCTATTGCCATCAATCTTGGGAGGTTTTTTATTTTTATTTTTTAATCAGCTTCCTCACACTGAAATCTTAGTTCTTAAAGTTTTCGAATACTGACTTACAAGGCATTAGGATTTTTCAGTTCTCTCACTATTTTTCTGATCATTTGTCTTCTTAATTAACCTACTTCATGGGGGTAGTACCCCAATATTCAGTCATTATTCACCTATTTTTCTTTCTTTTTATGTGTCCAGTTAAAGGAGTGCATCGACTCATAAGTTCTCAGTTACCATCTCTATGTAGACAACTCCCAAATACCCATTTTAATCTTAAATTTCCATCTTATTATTTTTAATTGTCTTTAAAAATTTATTTAGTTATCTGTCAATACTCCATCAAAAAGTATCCATGATTAACTCATCTTTCTAATGTATATCAATATTTCTAAGTTTCTGGTTGTCACCCTCACCCTCACTTTTTTTTTTTGAGACAGAGTCTCGCTTTGTCACCCAGGCTGGAGTGCAGTGGCGTGATCTCTGCTCACTGCAACCTCTGCCTCCCCGGTTCAAGCAATTATCTTGCTTCAGCCTCCCGAGTAGCTGGGATTACAGGCGCCCACAACCAAGCCTGGCTGATTTTTTGTATTTTTAGTACAGATGGGGTTTCACCATGTTGGTCAGGCTGCTCTCGAACTCCTGACCTCAGGTGATCCACCCGCCTCGGCCTCCCAAAGTGCTAGGATTACAGGCCTGAGCCACCGTGCCCAGCCAACCTCTGAATATTTCTCAATTCCTTTGAATCTCATTCTTTTTTATTTTTTGACATGGAGTCTTGCTCTGTCACCCAGGCTGGAGTGCAGTGGCGCAATCTCAGCTCATTGCAACCTCTGCCTCCCAGGTTCAAGCGATTCTCCTGCCTCAGCCTCCCAACTAGCTGGGATTACAGGTGCGCACCACTGCACCTGGCTAATTTTTCTATTTTTAGTAGAGCACGGTTCCACCATGTTGGCCAGGCTGGTCTTGAACTCCTGACCTCGTGATCCACGCCCCTTCAGTCTCCCAAAGTGCTGGGTTTATAGGCATGAGCCACCGCACCTGGTCTGAATCCCATTCTTTTAATAGATAACCACAAGTACAGATTTCTTCTCTGCATTTTCTCCCAGATTTGCCTCTCCCCATTTCCATATCCAAGATTACAGGGTATTTTAAAGCAACTCTCTTCTTATTCCTTTTTTTTTCTTTTATTGTGGTAGAATATACATAACATAAAACTTACCATTTTAACCATTTTTAAGTGTACCATTCTGTGGTATTAAGTACATTCACACTATTGTACAACCATTACCACTATCCATTTCTAGAACTGTTTGGTCTTCCCAAACTGAAACTCTGTACCCATTAAACAATAACTCTCAATTTCTTTTTCCTTTTTTAAGCCCCTTCTAGTTCTATTTTAATTAATCCTACATATTTGCTAAAATAATCTTCTGAAAACAAGATTTAATTGCCTTTCCCTCTTTAAACATTTGATATCATTCTTTATTATTTATCAGATCAAAAGCAATAGTCATTCTTTGAACACAGTTTTTCAAAAAATATTGCTTGTAGCAGTATACTAATCTGATGAAAAAATCATTTCAGTCAGACGTGCTTCTGAAACGAAAATCTTACATGAGACTATTAACAAAGAAATTACCGAACTGTGGTCAAAGTTCTGATAATACAATACTTTGGTTATGGGTGTGGTGGCTCATGCCTGTAATCTCAGCATTTTGGGAGGCCGAGGCAGGAGGATTACTTGAGCCCAGGAGTTCGAGGCCAGCCTGGGCAATACAGCAAAACCCTGTCTCGACAAAAAATGAAATATTAGCCGGGCGTGGTGGCATGCACCTGTAGTCCTAGCTACTCAGGAGGCTGAGCAGGAAGACTGCTTGAGCCCAAGAATTCAGGGCTGCATTGAGCTATGACTGCACCACTGCACTCCAGTCTGAGCAAGAGTGAGACCCTGTCTATAAAAAACAAAACAAAAAAAGTACTTGGTATTTTGTTTTTTGAGACCAAGTTTCGCTCTTGTTGCCCAGGCTGGAGCACAATGGTGCAATCTCAGCATTGCAACCTCCGCCTCCCAGGTTCAAGCGAGTCTCCTGCCTCAGCCTCCCGCCTCAGCCTCCCAACTGGTGGGATTACAGGCATGCGCCACCATACCCAGCTAATTTTGTATTTTTACTAGAGACAGGGTTTCACCATGTTGGTCAGGCTGGTCTCGAACTCCCGACCTCAGATGATCTACCCGCCTTGGCCTCCTAAAGTGCTGGGATTACAGGTGTGAGCCACCACACCTGGCCAAAAAAAGTACTTGCTGATACTACTGCAATTACTGCTATTTTCACAAAAATGCCTCAATTGAATCTCTGTACTTTTAATTAACTAGAAAACATACTTCTAGATAACTGATTGACCTGTACTTAATCTAAATAATCACTGATTTATTTCATTATATTTTTGAATTACAAATTAATGTTTGGCCTGGTGCAGTGGCTCACTCTTCTAACCCCAGCACTTTTGGAGGCTGAAGTGGGCAGATCACTTGAGCCCAAGAGTTTGAGACTAGCCTGAGCAACACGGTGAAACCTTGTCTCTACAAAAAAAATATAAAAATGAACCAGGCTTGGTGGTGCATGCCTGTAGTCCCAGCTACTAAGAGGCTGAGGTGGGAGGATCACCTGAGCCTGGGGAGGTCAAGACTGCAGGGGGCTGTGATCACACCACTGCATTCCAGCCTAGGTGACAGAGTGAGGCTCTGGCACTTAAAAAAATTATATATATATATATACACACACACACACACTCGATACATATATGTGTGTGTGTGTGTATATATATATAAACTAATGTATAGTGCGGTCTTTAAAGCCAAACAATTCAACTCCACTATTAATCTTTTTAAATTAAATAGCTCCATTTCATAAATTTGTCCAATGCTAGTTCCTTTTTCTATGCTTTCAAAGGTGTTATTTCAAAAGGCAGTGGCCACACAGATCAAATCATCTGTATAGCACACCTAGAAGAATGCAATGCCAGATTTATAAAGTTTTTAGATGATACCATAATGATGTAATCCCTAAGAAGGGGAGGAAAACTATAAATTCATTTGGCTATTTTAAGTAAGTCTCAAACATTCACTTGAATGAGTATTCTTTCTCTTTTTTTGAGACAGAGTCTTGCTCTGTTACCCAGGCTGGAGCGCCATGGTGTGATCTCAGCTCACTGCAACCTCCGCCTACTGGGTTCAAGCAATTCTTCTGCCCCAGCCTCCCAGGTAGCTGGGACTACAGGTGCTCACCACCACGCCTGGCTAATTTTTGTATTATTAGTAGAGACGGGGTCTCACCGTGTTGGCCAGGCTGTTCTTGAACTCCTGACCTTGTGATCTGCCTGCCTCGGCCTCCCAAAGTGCTAGGATTACAGGTGTGAGCCACCGTGCCCGGTCTTTTTTTTTTTTTTTTTTTTAAAGACAGTTTTGCTCTTGTTGCCCAGGCTGGAGTATAATGGCGAGATCTTGGCTCACTGCAACCTCCGCCTCCCGGGTTCAAGTGATTCTCCTATGTCAGCCTCCCGAGTAGCTAGGATTACAGGTGCATGCCAGCACACCTGGCTAATTTTTGTATTTTTAGTAGGAACGGGGTTTCATCATATTGGTCAGGTTGGTCTCGAACTCCTGACCTCACATGATCCGTAAGCCTCGGCCTCACAAAGTGCTGGGATTACAGGCATGAGCCGCTGCACCTGGTCAATGAGTATTCTTTCATTGAAAGGAAGGAAGAAGAGGAAAGAAGAGGAAGGGAAGGAGATAAGGTGAGAGGAGAAGAGGAAGGAAGGAAGGAAGAAAGAAGGAAAGAAGGAAGGAGGGAGAAAGGGAGTGTGAAAAAAAAAGAAAAGGAAAAAGTGTTTACAAATAGTTCATTGCTTCTAATTCCTTATGGGGTCAACTCAGTAAACATCCTAAGTGTAGCTTGTCTCAAACACTCAGATGGTGCACAAGGAAAATGTTGACTGCTAAAGCAATCAGAGACCAAACAAAACACAGTTAGATAAGCTATTATTGGCAATTAATTAAACTGCACTCAGATGAAAACCTAGGGTATGCTAAAAAAAGAAATTCCTAATTTGCATCCTTCTGCTAATAATGTTTCTAAACACTAGATGGCAATGAACTAAAGGTTTAAATGAAAGTAAAAAGATTCTTACATAAAAGTTGAGTTATGTACTATAGGTAGAGAAAGAAGATATAACTGCTTCACTTCAAAACATACCAACTTTTGACAGTAGTTTTTACCTGGGAAGAGGTCTGTACATCTCATAAATATCTCCCAATAGATTAGTCCAAGAGCATACATGTCTACTTGTTTCAAAGCTGATTCACAGTCCCTCAAGTTCACAGCTCCTTCTAGCACTTCTGGTGCCATGTATCTGATAGTGCCAACCTGATAAATTAGAGTGATATTTTTTAGAGAGAGAATGTAGCATATTCTGAAGCACAGACATTAGACCAGAAGTTGTATGTACATCTTAGTCATGTCAATGTTATTTGACCCTAACCATGTCATTAAACCTTTCTATAACTTATTTTTTACCTATAAAATGCCCTTCCTGAATAATTAAACTGTGGTAAACCCATTTTAGTGAATACTATTAATCAATCAAAAAGAATGAGCTAGACTTTCCTATGCATATCAACATAAATAATCTGTAAGACACAGTGAAAAAATTGCAAAACAATATGTATACAACTTATATATTTTTTTAACTTAATATTTTTTAAAATTCACAAAAATACAGCTCAGTGGCTGGGTGCAGTGGCTCATGCCTGTAATCTTAGCACTTTGGGAGGCCAAGACAGGCCGATCACGAGGTCAGGAGATAGAGACCATCCTGGCTAACATGGTAAAACCCCGTCTCTACTAAAAAAATATAAAAAATTAGCCGGGCATGGTGGCGGGCGCCTGTAGTCCCAGCTACTGGGGAGGCTGAGGCAGGAGAATGGTGTGAACCCGGGAGGCGGAGCTTGCAGTGAGCCATGATCGCACCACTGCACTCTAGCCTGAGAGACAGAGAGAGACTCCGTCTCAAAAAAAAAAAAAAAAAAAAAAAAAAAATACAGCTGGGTGTGGTGGCTCACACCCATAATTGCAGCACTTTGGGAGGCCGAGGAGGGTGGATCACCTGAGATCAGGAGTTCAAGACCACCCTGACTAACATGGAGAAACCCCGTAGCCACTAAAATACAAAAAAATTAGCCGGGCATGGTGGTACATGCCTGTAATCCCAGCTACTCAGGAGACTGAGGCAGGAGAATTGCTTCAACCTGGGAGGCAGAGGTTGTGGTGGGCTGAGATGGCACCATTGCACTCCAGCCTGGGCAACAAAAGTGAAACTCCATCTTAAAATAAATAAATAAATAAAATCACAAAAAAATATATATGTTGTGTACAGACAAGTATATATGAATGCAGAGAACAAAGTTGGGAAGGTTATGCTCCACATTGTAATGGTGATTATCAGAAGGTGGACTGTTATCTTCAACTTGGTAACTTTACCCTTGCCTCAAAAATCAGTTCCTACAAATTTGTTCCTAACGCTTGTAAAAATGACTTGAAATGGCATTGAGTTCCAAAATAAACTAATGAAATTTACAAAGGCCTTTATGAGATGTCTTTTATATTTCCTAATTTTGTAATTCCTAGTATTCTATAACTGGCAGTATATGAGGATAATTGTCCTGAGTCTCACTCTGTCACCCAGGATGGAGTGCAGTGGCACAATCTCAGCTCACTGCAACCTCCACCTCCTAGGTTCAAGCGATTCTCTTGCCTCAGCCTCCTGAGTAGCTGGGATTACAGGTGTGTGCCACTGCATCCGATTAATTTTTGTATTTTTAGTAGAGACAGGGTTTCACCATGTTGGCCAGGGTTTCACCATGTTGGTCTCGAACTCCTGACCTCAGGTGATCCACCCACCTGGGCCTACCAAGTGCTGGGATTACAGGCATTAGCCACCACGCCCAGCCAGTAGATGTTTGAATTAAATTCATTATCATTTCAAAGCACATCAGTGTGATACCTTTTGTATGCACTCACCTCGCTTATGGCTGCATTATCTTCCTCCCCTGGGCGCACCAGTCTATTTCCAGTCAGCCTCATGGACAATCCAAAGTCACTAATAACACAGGTTCCATCATTTTTCACTAGGACATTTCTGCTGTTTAAATCTCGATGGGAAATTGCAGGTTTATAATGATCTGTTTGGATAATTTCAAATATTTATCAATGAGTAAAAGGGACTACTGAACATGAAATGAACACACATAAATATAGAAGTAGTGTTATTTTTCTGTTCATTAATTTTCTAATAACAAAAAAAAGACAAATCAAAATTTCAACTCACACTCATCACTATTCTCTAATATATTTTATAATATAACTCCTGTTGCATGTATAGTTAATTAAACATTTAAACTAACAAACATGATGCCGCTTCAGATTCTAACACGCACTTTTTTTTTTTTCTTCATTTATGGTATAGGGCTGTAAAAGGAGGCAATATAGAAAGGAATATTTGGTATAAACACCAAAAACAAAAAAAAAGTCTGCTTGTCTAAAATAAGTATCAGTGAAAAACTAATGGAGCCCCAAAATTTTAATGTAAATCTTAAACTGCTCTCCTGTGGCTTAACAGATCAAATCTGTGACAGCACATTCCAATTCTGCCCTGAGGTTGAGCCATATCTCTAAACCCATCTCAGCTTTTCAAATCTAACCAGAAATAGTTTTACAATGGTTTGGAGAAACAAGTGAAGGAAGTGGTATCTCTCACCAAGATACGAAAACTTGTTTTTCTGATTTTATAGAAGCAAAGTAGTGTTATGTTCCTTCTATTGCTTTTTTATCCTTATCATAGGACTACAGGTTCCATGAAGGCGGAAAGAGAACATCTTTTACCTGACTTTAAAAGGTTTGGCACAGAGTAGACCCAAAGTAAATGCTTGCTGACTGAAAGAATGAATCTAACCTAAGCCTCTCACCAAATATAATTACATTATATTTTTCTTTTATGTAGGGAAATCTTATATAAACCTTATATTAAATGAAATCATAGCTCTGGAACTGAAAAAAAATTCTATAGCACAATTTCTGAAATTTAAAATATCTGCCTAGGTATAGAGAAAAACAGAGCAATAAGAACAAAGTCAATACATTTACTGAGGATTTGTATTTTGGCACAAATAGACTCAGTATTGAGATGTATTACTCTCATTAATGAGCATTCAAATGCAATTTCACCAATAATGCAACTATAAATAATAATAATCCTTGATATAAAAAAATTAAGCACCAGTACAATTTGAAGAAAAAATAGGAATTACCAAGTTTCTTCACCTCAGAGTTGATTTCTTTCTCATTTCCTCCCTTACCCACTTCCTATTCTCCAGTCTTCCAAAGCTTGTATTAACTTGGCTCCTACTCAGTTCCTGCAAGAGCTGCATTTCTTACTCTGGATAAAGCCACAACATAAGTATATGTCGTACAATCTTGAACTAATATTTATATAGGAAAACTCATGGAAACTCTGGAATATATTTATATAATAATACCAAATCAATGGGTAGAACTATAGACTGCCCTTTTGAGACAGGTTTTCCCTTTCAAACTTCCCTCTGTACTCATTTTAATTTTCTTTATTTGGGTGTGGAAGGAGGGTGGAACATACAATAATTCTGCCCTGGGCAGAATACTGCAGGAGGCAAATATCTCAAAGGAAAGCACAACAAGATATCAGTTATATATATATTTTTAAAACCCGAACAAAAATAGTCAATCTATGGATATTTACACACACATATTGCCAGTGCTATCCCACCTGCCCTCCCAACGACATGAAAACTATATACAAACTACTTAACAGTAATTTTCTGGTGAAGTCTGAGTTGTCTGTATCTATTTTCTGGTCAGCTATTTCGTTGGTAATAAGCATGCATTGCTATTATAATATGGAAAAAATTCATAGGGAGATCTTATTACAAAGAAATAAATAGGTTCAATTCTTCCTTATTCTGAAGCAACAAACAGCTGAATAAGTAATAACAGTGTAATTCCTTACTACCAAATTTCTACCCTAAATAACAAAGTTATATCTGAAGATGCTGGGAAGGACAGAATTCAGTGAAAGAGCACTTCAAGTAAAAATATTATAGTATAGGCATACAGATGATCTTTCACTTACAGATGGTTTGATTTATGATTTCTCAACTTTACATTGGTGTGAAAGCAGTAAACAATCAGTAGAAACCATACTTCATTCCTTTTTTTCACTTTCAGAACAGTATTCAACAAATCACATGAGATATTCAATCTATTATAAAGTAGACTTTGTACTGGATGATTTGGCCAACTGTAGGCTAATTAAGTGTTCTGAGTATATTTAAGATAGTTTAGCCTAAGTTATGATGTTCAGTAGGTTAAATGTATTAAATGCATTTTCAACTTACAATATTTCTAACTCATGATGTTTTTTTTTTTTCTTTCATTTTTTTAAAACAGTGTCTCGCTCTGTTGCTCAGGCTGGAGTACAGTGGCAAGATCTTGGCTCACTGCAGCCTCCTGGGCTCAGGCAATCCTCCTACCTCAGCCTCCTAAATAGCTGGGACTACAGGTGCATGCCACCACAGCCAGCTAATTTTTTTATTTTTGTAGAGACGGGGTCTCACTATGTTGCCAAGGCTGGTCTCAAACTTCTGAGCTCAGGAGTTTGATTCTCCTGCCTCGGCCTCCTAAAGTGCTTGGGATTACAGAGATGAACTACCATGCCCAGCCAATTTATAATCAGTTCATTGGGATGTAATCCCATTGTAAGTCAAGAAACATCTGTACTTGGGAATTTTATTTATTAATTAATTTATTTATGAGATGGAGTCTCGCTCCATCGCCCAGGCTGGAGTGCGGTGGCGGCAATCTCAGCTCACTGCAACCTCTGCCTTCCGGGTTCAAGCGATTCTCCTGCCTCAGCCTCCCGAGTAGCTGGAACTACAGGCACGTGCCACCATGCCCAGTTAATTTTTTTGTATTTTTAGTAGAGGCGGGGTTTGACCATGTTGGCCAGAATGGTCTCGATTTCTTGACCTCATGATCCACCCACCTCGGCCTCCCAAAGTGCTGGGATTACAGGTTTGAGCAACGGCGCCTGGCCAGGGAATATCTTTTAAATAATCAGGTAAAACACATAAATTCTGGGCGGGCGCAGTGGCTCACGCCTGTAATCCCAGCTCTTTTGGAGGCTGAGGCAGATGGATCACCTAGGGTCAGGAGTTTGAGACCACCCTGGCCAACATGGTGAAACCTTGTCTCTACTAAAAATACAAAAAATTAGCCCAGCATGATGGTGGGTGTCTGTAATCCCAGCTACTTTGGAGGCTGAGGCAGGAGAATCGCTTGAACCCAGGAGGCGGAAGTTGCAGTGAGCTGAGATTATGCCATTACACTACAGCCTGGACAACAGAGTGAGACTCTGTCTCAAAAAAAAAAAAAAACCCACAAATTCAAATAGCTACTATATTTACATGCAATAGCAGCATCTATGTACTCAGTTTTTAAAAAGGTGACTATTACCCTTATTTAGTGGTAACATTAGCTAATGTTTCAGAGTAACTGTTCTGTTTAAATAAAACTTAGGCCGGGCGCGGTGGCTCAAGCCTGTAATCCCAGCACTTAGGGAGGCCGAGACGGGCGGATCACGAGGTCAGGAGATCAAGACCATCCTGGCTAACACGGTGAAACCCCGTCTCTACTAAAAAAATACAAAAAACTAGCCGAGCGAGGTGGCAGGCGCCTGTAGTCCCAGCTACTCGGGAGGCTGAGGCAGGAGAATGGCGTAAACTCGGGCGGCGGAGCTTGCAGTGAGCTGAGATCCGGCCACTGCACTCCAGCTTGGGCGACAGAGCGAGACTCCGTCTCAAAAAAAAAAAAAAAAAAAAAGAAAGAAAGAAAATAAATAAATAAATAAATAAATAAAACTTATATCTGATGGCAATCATTCTTTTCAGCCTACATTTGACTTGAAACCTTGCTAAATTATGCAAGCCTTGAAAAGGATGGTATTTTAAGTTCTGTGCTAAGCCAACGTTTTAAAGGCAGTATAATATTTAAGAGCTAAGTGGACACAGTCCAGTGGTTAATGTGCTAAAGCACTACAGTAAGTGCATCAAGTTGCTGACACAGGCAATACTTTGGACAATTCTGTATTTAGGAGAAGCAAGATGTCAAGATAAATGAACTGATAAATTATTCAGGATAAATTATTTATACATGAAGTATCAGCTAGAAAAAATGATCCATGCTAATATACAATGGAACAAAGATCTAAGAAACTGATATATTAAAGTTCTCTTCACTAAAAATGTCAGAGAGATTGAAAAAATAATGTCAAGGCTATAATATGACAAGAAAATGCAGCAAGGGATGAGGGTAGAAGAAAGCACAAAGACAGAATTATAGCAAAGTTAACTTAGGGGTGTCTATGAGGTGAGGTGTATATTGAAACAAACTGAGAAAGCAAATGTATTAAAGAGATGCTCCAAGCTGGGCGCGGTGGCTCACACCTGTAATCCCAGCACTTTGGGAGGCTAAGGCGGGCAGATCACCTAAGGTCAGGAGTTCAAGATCAGCTTGACCAACATGGAGAAACCCCATCTCCACTAAAAATACAAAATTAGCCGGGCGTGATGGCGCGTGCCTGTAATCCCAGCTACTCGGGAGGCTGAGGCAGGAGAATTGCTTGAACCCGGGAGGCGAAGGTTGCAGGGAGCTGAGATAGTACCACTGCACTTCAGCCTGAGCAGCAAGAGCTAAACTCTGTCTCAAAAAAAAAAAGATGCTCTGAACAACTAGCAAAAATATGCATGAAAGGTGAGGAAGACCACAGTTATGACAAGGAATATAACTACATAGCTCTGAAACACGAGCAAAGACTAAACCCCACAACGTATTCTTCTCTTCCTACCTAGTAACAGAACCCAATATTATTTGAGGCAGCAATGCAAGCAGGAAACAACAACAACAACAACTATATTCCCAGGCTCTTTTGGAACTAAGTGTGGACTAGGTTCTGGGAAACAAACAAGCATAGGAGTGGGACTTCTGGAGACAGAAAGGGACAATTCCTTTTACCTTCCCTTACTTTTCCCTGCTGACTGGCATGATGGACAATGAGGTGACTTTGAAACGAAAGCCAGCCAGGCACGGTGGCTCATGTTGGTAATCCCAGCACTTTGGGAGGCGGAGGTAGGCAGATCACCTAAGGTCAGGAGATCAAGACCATCTTGGTCAACATGGTGAAACCCCATCTCTAATAAAATTACAAAAATTAGGCTGGGCGCGGTGGCTCAAGCCTGTAATCCCAGCACTTTGGGAGGCCGAGACGGGCGGATCACGAGGTCGGGAGATCGAGACCATCCTGGCTAACATGGTGAAACCCCGTCTCTACTAAAAAATACAAAAAACTAGCCGGGCGAGGTGGCGGGCGCCTGTAGTCCCAGCTACTCGGGAGGCTGAGGCAGGAGAATGGCGTAAACCCGGGAGGCGGAGCTTGCAGTGAGCTGAGATCCGGCCACTGCACTCCAGCCTGGGAGACAGAAGGAGACTCCGTCTCAAAAAAAAAAAAAAAAAAAAAAAAAAATTACAAAAATTAGCTGGGCGCATGCCTGTAATACTTGGGAGGATGAGGCAGGAAAATTGCTTGAACCAGGGAGGCAGAGGTTGCCATGAGCTGAGATTGTGCCATTGCACTCCAGCCTGGGGAACAGAGCGGGACTTGTCTCAAAAAAACAAACAACAACAACAACAACAACAAAAAGCTCATGTACCTCATAATATACACTACTATGTATGCACAAAAATTAAAAATTAAAAACAATTAATGATGCACTGTAGTTCACTTAAACAAAATAAATACAAGGAAAATATAGCCTAGCTAAGAGGTTCTTAACCTAAGGTCCATAAATGAGCTTTAAAAAGTCTGAAAATGCCCTAGAATCAAAAGAACATTTTTTTCTTTTATTTATTTACTTATTTTTCTTTTTTGAGATGGAGTTTCGCTCTTGTTTATTCTCCTGCCTCAGCCTCCCGAGCAGCTGGGATTACAGGCACCTGCCACCATGCCCGGCCAATTTTTTTTTGTATTTTTAGTAGAGATGGGGTTTCACCATGTTGGCCAGACTGTTCTCCAACTCCTGACCTCAGGTGATCCACCTGCCTTGGCTTCCCAAAGTGTTGGGATTACAGGCGTGACCCACTGTGCCTATCCTTATTTATTTTTCAGACATAGTCTTGCTCTGTTGCCCAGGCTGGAGTGCAGTGGCAAGATATTGGCTCACGGTAACTTACGCCTCCCAGGCTCAAACAATCTTCTCACCTTACCCTCCTGAGGTGCACACTACTATGCCTGGCTAAATTTTTTATACTTTTTGTAGAGACAGGGTTTCACCACATTGGTCTTCAACTCTTGGGCTCTCTGCCTGTCTCAGCCTCCCAAAGTGTTGGGATTTCAGGTGTGAGCCATGGTACCTGGTCTCTTTTATTTTAAACTCAGGGGTACATGTGCAAGTTTGTTATCTGGGTTTATAGTAGGATGCTGAGGTTTGAGGTACAAATGATCCTGTTACTCAGGTAACGATCACAGTACCCAACAGTTAGTTTTTTAGCCCTTGCCCTTCTCCCTCTCTCCCCACTCCAGTAGTCCCTAGTTTCTACTGCTGTCATCTTCATGTCCATGAGTACCCGATGTTTACGTCCCACTTATAAAGTGAGAAAATGTGGTATTTGGTTTTCTGTTCCTGCTTAGCATAACCTACTCCGGCTCCATCCATGTTGCTGCAAAGGACATGATTTCATTCTTTTTTATGGCTGTGTAGTATTCGATGGTGTATGTGTAACACATTTTCTTTTTCTTTTTGAGATGGAATTTCACTCTTGTTGCCCAGGCTGGAGTGCAATGGCACAATCTCAGCTCACCACAACCTCTGCCTCCCGGGTTCAAGAAATTCTCCTGCCTCAGCCTCCCGAGTAGCTGAGATTACAGGCATGCACCACCACGCCCAGCTAATTTTGTATTCTTAGTAGAGATGGGGTTTCTCCATGTTGGCTCAGGCTGGTCTTGAACTCCTGACCTCGGGTGATCCGCCCACCTCAGCCTCCCAAAGTGCTGGGATTACAGGCATGATCCACCGCGCCTGGCCATGTAACACATTTTGTATATCCAGTCCACTGCTGATGGGCAACTAGGTTGATTCCATATCTTTGCTATTGTGGATAGTGCTGTAAAAAACAGAAGACCTGTGTCTTTCTGGTAGAATTATTTGTTTCTTTTTGGATATATACCCAGTAATAGGATTGATGGGTCAAATGGTAGTTCTGTTTAAAGTTATTTGAGAAATCTCCAAACTACTTTCCACAGTGGCTGAACTAATTTATACTCCCACCAATAACGTATAAGTGTTCCCCTTTCTCCACAGTCTCAACAGCATCCGTTGTTTTTTGACTTTTCATTAACAGCCATTCTAACTGGTGTAAGACTGTATTATCATTGTGGTTTTGATTTGCATTTCTCTGATGATTAGTGATATGGAGCATTTTTTCATATATTTGTTGGCCGCTTATATGTTGTCTTCTGGCAAGTGTCTATTGATGTCATTTGCCCTCTTTTCAATGTGGCTGTTTTTTGCTTGTTCAATTGTTTAAGTGCCTTATACATTCTGGATATTAGACCTTTGCTGGATGTGCAGTTTGCAAATTTTTCTCTCATTTGTAGGTTGTTTACTCCGTGGATAGTTTCTTTTGAAAAGAACATTTTCTAAGTATGCTCGCATTTATATGTTGGAGGAAGAATGTTCAGAGTATGAACAGGAATTCATTTTTCTTTTATTTTGAGACAGTGTCTCACTCTGTCACCAGGCTGAAGTGCAGTGGCATGATCATAGCTCACTGCAATCTAGAATTCCTGGGCTCCAGCGATCCTCCCACCTCAGCCTCCTGAGAAGCTGGGACCACAGGTGTGTTCCACCACCTCCAGCTGATTAAAAATTCTTTTTGTAGAGATGGGGGTCTGACTATGTTGTCTAGGCTGATTTTGAACTCTTGGGCTCAAGCAGTCCTTCTGCCTAGGCCTCCCAAAGTGTTGGGATTATAGATATGAGTCACTGCACCCAACTCAGAAATTATTGATGGACAAGAATTTTTTTTTTTTTTTTTTTTTGAGAGGGAGTCTCGCTCTGTCACCCAGGCTGGAGTGCAGTGACGTGATCTCAGCTCACTGCAACCTTTGCCTCCCAGGTTCAAACGATTCTCCTGCCTCAGCCTCCTCAGTAGCTGGGAATACAGGAGCGCGCCACCACGCCTGCCTAATTTTTATACTTTTAGTAGAGACGGGGTTTCACCATGTTGGTCAAGTTGGTCTCAAACTCCTGACCTCATGATCTGCCCGCCTCGGCCTCCCAAAGTTTTCGTATTACAAGCATGAGCCACCGTGCCCGGCCAAGAATTAAATTCTTAATGGCCCCTATAAGTCTTGAAGTTCTTTTTCTTTCATTTTTTTTGTTTTTTGAGACAGGATCTCACTCTGTCACTCAGGCTGGAGTGCAGTGGGATGAACACAGCTCACTACAACCTAGACCTCCTGGACTCAAAGCAATCCTCCCACCTCAGCCACCTAAGTAGCTCAGATTATGTGCGCATGCCACCACATCTGGCTAACTTTTCTACATTTTGTAGAGAAAGGGTCTCACTATGTTGCCCATGCTGGTCTCAAACTCCTGTGCTCAAGTGATCCCTGAGATCACTTGAACGCTCCAAGTGTTGGGATTACACCCATGAGTCACCATGCCAGCCAAAGTTCTTTCTCTTATTCTTCCTGTTATATTTCTTTTCTTTTTTTCTTTAAAATTATTTGTTTCTCATCACAAAGTATAGGGAATGGAATACAATGCCTGTAATCCCTTGGGTGCATATATTCCTAGCCTATACATCCATAAATACCCTGTACAACACCAGGCTCATACTGTTCCTAGAAGCATTTTCTCACATCCTAACAGCTGCAGAGTACAGTATATGACGAGGTAGGAAGTATAAACAGATTCCCCATTCACAAGGTAGGGCACCTCTTTAATTAGTGTTCCTATACACATTTGCTATTTTTTTGTTTTGTTTTGTTCTTGTTTATTCTGAGACAGAGTCTAGCTGTCAGCCAGGCTAGAATACAGTGGTGTGATTTCAGCTAACTAGAACCTTCACCTCCCAAGCTCAAACAATCCTCCCAGCTCAGTCTCCCAAGTAGCTGGGACTACAGGTGCATGCCACTATGTCCAGCTAATGTTTGTATTTTTTGTAAAGACAGGGTTTCACCATGTTACCTGGGCTGGTCTCAAACTCCTGAGCTCAAGCGATCCACCTGCCTTCATCTCCCAAAGTGTTAGGGTTACAGGCATGAATCATCGCGCCTGGGCTGCTAACATTCCAACTGAAGTAGCTGGTTGTTTTTACTAATGATTTGATGAAACTCTCTTGCAAACAAGTACATCATAGACAAATTATGTCTGCACAACTCTTAGAGTTGTTTAAAGTAACCTAATAGAAAGACAGTGACTAAGATTCATTTCTTATCTCCAGCTTTGTAAGTCCCAGGCTGCCTATGGCACCTGGACTGTTGCCCCTGGGTCCCCTACATCCCCATGGCAACAATGGAAGAAGGGCAGGCCAGGACAAGCATGAGGAATAAACAGTCTTTACTGGACTCACACTAGGAGTCTGTGGGCCTTGAGCACCTTCATGTATTTGTCAATGTTCTTTTCAGCCTTTTCCCATAGCCTCATGAGCTGCTTTTCTTCTGGTAATAGATCTTCTGGTAATAGACCTTTCTCTTCTCTCATGGTGGCTGTCATTGTCTGGTATTTCCAGTCAACCTTGTGAGCCCAGTGCCCCAGGTAGGGCAAACTTCCTTCGAGGCTTCGGACATATGACCCTGAGGGTGGCAGAAACCGCCATCTGCTTTTTCTTGTCATATGGCAGTGGGATTCCATCAAACACCTTGAAGTGATCCAGGGAAGCCTAGCCTTGCTTGGTGTTGTGGGGCAGCCTACTGCAGGTGGTCTGCCAAAAGATATGGCTGGGGACCCATAAATGGTAGGGTCCTTGGGAAAGGTTGGTGTTTGTCTGCTTGCAGAGGAAGGCTAGGTACTTTAACTTGTTTCTGTAGAAACTGCCAGAAATGGTGATGTCCTCTCAGCATATGACCACTACTTTCTCTGCTGGGTCATGACAGCCTCCAGGTAGCCCAGCAGTTGGACTCAGCTATCAAGCACCAGGACTGCCCCTCTGCCATCTTGGCAGCTGCATAGGAAAGCTCTTTCTGTTACATCTCAAATACATTACATGCCAAATCTTTCAAACAACTAGCTAATAATAAATCTCTGATAAGATAAATTATACTTTTATACTTTGAAGATATAATTAAAATTTCCTGTTGTGAATTCTGAACCCACATGAGTGTCAATTACATCTACTGACTCTCTTACCTCCTCGTGGTAATTCTGTGTGAAGATAAGCCAGTCCTCTAGTAACAGAATGAGCAAGACGGCAAGAGCTTACCCAGTCACTTGTGTGGAGACTTAAATACTTGCATAAAGATCCCTATATAGAGGAAAAAATGCAAAAAAAAAGAGGAGATTTTTAACATGAAGAGGTAAGTTCGCATCCTTATAAAGAATTTGCAAATAGGTTAGGATTCCATGAAGATCGAATGAACTACTACATTTCAGAATCTTGAAAGAGTTAGGATGACATTTGTGTGTGTAGAGAGGAGAGGAAGGGAAGGTAAAGGGAATTTAAACATCAATTTTTATGGCTCCAATATTAAAAATTATGAATGGTTATTTCCTTTGAAACAATTATTTGATCAAATTAAGATAGAAAAGTGTATCACTCACCAGTATGAATATAGATTATATTGTTATGGTTAATAAGTAGAAAATAAAAGGCTTTTGTAAATATATTCATGTATGTACTGGTGCTACTCAAAGTGCTTATCTACAAACTATTACCAGTTGCTGATGAGAAAAGAAGTTTGCATCAGAATGAATGTCAATCAAAGTACTGCTTCTTTCATGGAAAAACTTGTTGTCAAAAAATTAAATAAAAAAGAGAAAAATAGAAAGAAAGAGGAGACAGCAAAACAAACAGTATAATTAGTTGATTCACATTCTGGCGTGAGATCCTTATTTCACTGCAGACATGAATAATCCAGTTTGTGAGTCAGCAATGCTCTATCTGTAATACAGTGGTCCTCTCTGAAGTCTGATTAACAACTAATATAAATGTCAGTTTATTTTTTTTTATTTTTTGAGATGGCGTCTTGCTCTGTCACCCAGGCTGGAGTGCAGTGGTACAATGTCGGCTCGCTGCAACCTCTGCCTCCCGGGTTCAAGCAATTCTCGTGCCTCAGCCTCCCAAGTAGCTGGAATTACAGATGTGCGCCATCACACCCCCGACTAACTTTTGTATTTTTAGTAGAGACGGAGTTTTGCCATTTTGGCGAGGGTGGTCCTGAACTCTGGGCCTCAAGTGATCCACCGCACGTGACTTTAGTTTATTTTTTATGAAGAACTTACATTGGGATAATACTCCATCACAAGCAAATATTCCATGCGCCCATCTGCAGTGACTCTCTCATCTCCAACTATAAAGCGGGCAATGTTGTCATGTTCCATCAAAGGCACTCTGTAAATGTTCTTTTCGTTGATAAAATTCTGGCGGTTTGCAAATGAAAACACTTTTACAGCAACTGGACGCTCATCCAAGGAGCCTTTATATACTGCTCCATATCGACCTCGGCCAATCAGCTGTGTTTTAAAGAAAGCAAGGTATTAATATCACAATTGAACAATCAAATTTACTAAATAATAAAGTACAATTTTTTTTTTATTTTTTTTTTCTTTGAGACGGAGTCTTGCTCTGTCGCCCAGGCTAGAGTACAGTGGCACGATCTCGGCTCACTGCAAGCTCTGCCTCCCGGGTTCACGCCATTCTCCTGCCTCAGCCTCCTGAGTAACTGGGACTACAGGTGCCTGCCACCACGCCCGGCTAATTTTTTGTATTTTTAGTAGAGACGGGGTTTCGCCGTGTTAGCCAGGATGGTCTCGATCTCCTGACCTCGTGATCCACCTGCCTTGGCCTTCCAAAGTGCTGGGATTACAGGCATGAGCCACCGTGCCCAGCCAATAAAGTACAAATTTAAACGGAATGCCACAGCTCTCTGTTGCTTACAGTTTATTCCATTATCAAGAAATTAATAAATTCTGTTCTAGTATGGCTGATGAAGCTCCTATCAGACCCAGCCTGCCCACAGAGAACATTTATAAATGCTGGACAAAATTAAAAAAAAAAAAAAAAGATCTAAAGGCAGATCTTGAGAGGCATTAAGGCTTTGAGAAAAAAGTGGCATGGGGCAAGTTACCCATTTTTATGGCTTTTAGCTTGAGGGCAGGCTGAAATCAGCACATGCAGTGGAACTAAAATTGCTGTAGAAAATCATTCTAGGCAGGGTATGGTGCCTCACGCCTGTAATCCCAGCACTTTGGGAGGCCAAGGCGGGCAAGATCACTTGAGGTCAGGAATTTGAGACCAGCCTGGCCAAAGTGGCGAAACCCTGTCTCTACTAAAAATACAAAAATTAGCCGGGTATCATGACACACACCTGTAATCCTAGCTACTCAGGAGGCTGACGCAGGAGAAGCACTTGAACCCGGGAAATGGAGGTTGCAGTGAGCTGAGACTGCACCACTGCACCCCAGCCTGGGCGAAAGAGCAAGACTCTGTCTCAATTAAAAAAAAAAAAAGGCCGGGCGCAGTGGTTCACGCCTGTAATCCCAGCGGGAGGCCGAGACGGGCGGATCACGAGGTCAGGAGATCGAGACCATCCTGGCTAACACGGTGAAACCCCGTCTCTACTAAAAAATACAAAAAACTAGCCGGGCGAGGTGGCGGGCGCCTATAGTCCCAGCTACTCGGGAGGCTGAGGCAGGAGAATGGCGTGAACCTGGGAGGCGGAGCTTGCAGTGAGCCGAGATCCGGCCACTGCACTCCAGCCTGGGTGACAGAGCAAGACTCCGTCTCAAAAAAAAAAAAAAAAAAAAAAAGAGGCCAGGTGTGGTAGCTCACGCCTATAATCCGAGCACTTTGGGAGGCCGAGGTGGGTAGATCATGAGGTCAGGAGATCGAGACCATCCTGGCTAACACGGTGAAACCCCGTCTCTACTTTAAAAAAAAAAAAAAAAAAAGCCAAGGTGTGGTGGAGGGTGCCTGTAGTCCCAGCTACTCGGGAGGCTGAGGCAGGAGAATAGCGTGAACCTGGGAGGTGGAGCTTGCAGTGAGCCGAGATCGTGCCACTGCACTCCAGCCTGGGCGACCTAGCGAGACTCTGTCTCAAAAAGAAAAAAAAAGAAAAACAGAAAATTGTTCTGGCCTTGAGAAACTCAGGACATATTTGGGACAGCCACAGTTGCTAAAAAGTGAGGGGAGAACCCTAGAAAGGAGAAATTCAGAGAGAGGGAAACCCAATGAATATATAAGACAGTCTCCAGCTAAAGATAAAATAACTGAGGCCAGGCGTGATGGCTCCTGCCTGTAATCCCAGCACTTCGGGAGGCTGAGGCAGGTGGATCATGAGGTCAGGAGTTCGAGACCAGCCTGGCCAACATAGTGAAACCCCGTCTCTACTAAAAATACAAAAATTAGCTGGCCGTGGTGGCATGCGCCTGTAGTCACTTGTGTGGAGACTTAAATACTTGCATAAAGATCCCTATATAGAGGCTGAGGGTGGAGAATCAATTGAACCCAGGAGGTGGAGGCTGCAGTGAGCCGAGACCGTGCCTTGTACTCCAGCCTGGGTGACAGAGCGAGATTCCATCTCAAAAAAAAAAAAAAAAGATAAAATCACTGAACTGAGATTTGAGTTTCTGCCCCAGACAGGTTTGTGGTATATGTTCAACCAAGTTAATTGCTTACTAAAATAGCAAAAATTGACACACTTTAGAAGAGTCCAGTGTTCCACAATACAATATTCGCAATATCCAGAATACAAAAAAATTACTCAACACACAAAGAACCAGTAAAATGTAACCCATTCTCGTTATTTTTGGCTTCTGGGGATTGCTTTTACTTTTTATTAAAACAGGTGGGGGATTTACCATCATTTATTTAAGGATATATGTTGTGTTTAATACACTATTTCCAAGTAAAAATTATACAAAGTGTCCTTTTAAAAGGTTGTATTAATATATAATTAATTCAGCAATGTTTGGAAGTGTTTCTATCACTTAATCATGGTTAAAATTCCATGGGTTAACTAGTATTTCTTTCAGCCTCATAAATTGGACATCTTACTGTACATTTCTCAGCCACACTTAATTCTTTTGTGAATTGGCAGTTAATATATTTCGTCCCTTTCTTTTTTTTTTTTTTTTGAGACAGGGTCTCTGTTGCCTAGGCTCACCACAACCTCTACCTCCTGGGCTCAAGTGATCCTTCAACCTCAGCCTCCCGAGTAGCTGGGACTACAGGCATGTGCTACCACACCCAGCTAATTTTTGTATTTTTTATAAAATAAATGGGGTTTCACCATGTTGCCTATGACTTCTCTTGAACTCCTAGGCTCAAGCAATCCACCCACTTCGGCCTCCCAAAAGAGCTGGGATTACAGGTGTGAGTCACAGCACCTAGACTTTTTGTCCATTTGCTATAGAATGTTTCTTTCATCTTGATTTATATCGGTTCTTTATCAAGTCTTCCCTTATATGTTGAAATTTATTTTTCAAATTTGGCTTTTATCTTTGTTTACGGTATGTCTCTCCCAAAACAGAAAGTTCTTACAATTTTTTTATATAGTCAAATCTATCATATCTATTATTTAATAGTCTCTGGTTTGGGGACCATAGTTTTCAAGTCAATCTTAACAAATATCATAAAAACACTCATCATGGTAACACTTTTAATGTAGCTTCTGAGATATCACCAAATGAAACTTAAATTCTATATATAAGAGCCTTATGTATCTACAAAAATATGTACTATATGCAGACAAGGAGTATTTATTTGTTGTCTATTATGGATTCCTTGTGGCACACTCTTTTCAAACTTTCATGTCTTTATCCTCATACCCTGTACAAATCTCTACTCAAAGGTCAACCTCTTTCTAAATAAAAAAATATATATATTTTTTATTTTTTTTGAGATGGATTCTTGCTCTGTCACCTAGAATGCAGTGGCATGATCTTGGCTCACTGCAACCTCCACCTTCTGGGTTCAAGCAATTCGCTAGCCTCAGCCTCCCAAGCAGCTGGGACTACAGGCGTGTGCCACCACTCCCAGTTAATTTTTGTATTTTAGTAGAGATAGGGTTTCACCATGTTGGCCACGCTGGTCTTGAACTCCTGACCTCAAGGGATCCCCCTGCCTTGGCCTCCCAAAGTGATGGGATTACATGCATGAGCCATCACACCTGGCCATATTTTCTTTTTCTTTTTTTTTTTTTTTTTCTGTGGCAGAGTTTTGCTCTTGTTGCCCAGGCTACAGTGCAATGGTGCGATCTTGGCTCACTGCAACCTCCGCCTCCCAGGTTCAAACAATTCTCCTGCCTCAGCCTCCTGAGTAGCTGGGATTACAGGCATGCGCCACCACACCTGGCTAATTTTGTATTTTTAGTAGAGATGGGGTTTCTTCATGTTGGTCAGGCTGGTCTTGAACTCCCGACCTCAGGTGATCCACCCGCTTCAGCCTCCCAAAGTGCTGGGATTACAGGCATAAGCCACTGTGCCTGGCCCATATTTTCTTTAATAACTCCCTTTTCATCATTTTCTTATTCACTATACTTTTCTTTTCTTTTTTTTTTTTTTTTTTGAGATGGAGTCTCGCTCTGTCGCCCAGGTTGGAGTGCAGTGGCCGGATCTCAGCTCACTGCAAGCTCTGCCTCCCAGGTTTACGCCATTCTCCTGCCTCAGCCTCCCAAGTAGCTGGGACTACAGGCGCCCACCACTGTGCCCGGCTAGTTTTTTGTATTTTTTAGTAGAGACAGGGTTTCACCGTGTTAGCCAGGATGGTCTGGATCTCCTGACCTAGTGACCCGCCCCTCTCGGCTGGGATTATAGGCTTGAGCCACCGCACCCAGCCTCTTATTCACTATACTTTTCTTCACAGCACTTACTACTACTTGCAATTATATTATACATTCCTGTACCTGTTTGTAGACTCTTCAACTCAAATACAAGCCCCAGGAGACATATCTGTATTGTTCACCTATGTTCCCAGTGCCTAGAATAGGCCTTGACAAAAAAATTGTAATTTAGTAAATAAGGGTTAAATAAATGAATGAATGTCTTTTTTTTTTTTTTTTTTTGAGACGGAGTCTCGCTGTGTCGCCCAGGCTGGAGTGCAGTGGCCGGATCTCAGCTCACTGCAAGCTCTGCCTCCCGGGTTTTTACGCCATTCTCCTGCCTCAGCCTCCCGAGTAGCCGGGACTACAGGCGCCCGCCACCTCGCCCGGCTAGTTTTTTGTATTTTTTAGTAGAGACGGGGTTTCACAGTGTTAGCCAGAATGGTCTCGAACTCCTGACCTCGTGATCCGCCCGTCTCGGCCTCCCAAAGTGCTGGGATTACAGGCTTGAGCCACCGCGCCCGGCCATGAATGAATGTCTTAATGAGTGAATGAAGTCACTGTTCCAGGTCTAGTATCATAGTAGAAACAATAGTCCATAATCTAAAAGCAAACTTACCTCCAACAGTTTCAGATTATCTAGGTCAAGAGAGGGTTCAGATGCTGCTGCCTCCATCATGTTCATACTGTGAAGACCTTGTTTACGGTCTCCTGTAGGAACAGGAAACAGGTTACTATTATATGGTTTTCTGAAAATGAATATCTTTTTTTCTTTTTTTTGAGACGGAGTCGCGCTCTGTCGCCCAGGCTGGAGCGCAGTGGCCGGATCTCAGCTCACTGCAAGCTCCGCCTCCCGGGTTTACGCCATTCTCCTGCCTCAGCCTCCCAAGCAGCTGGGACTACAGGCGCCCGCCACCTCGCCCGGCTAGTTTTTTGTATTTTTTTTTTTTTTTTTTAGTAGAGACGGGGTTTCACCACGTTAGCCAGGATGGTCTCGATCTCCTGACCTCGTGATCCGCCCGTCTCGGCCTCCCAAAGTGCTGGGATTACAGGCTTGAGCCACCGCGCCCGGCCTGAAAATGAATATCTTTTTACACTTTTTATAATATTACACTTAGAAAGAAGAGCTGCAGAAAGATTAGCAGCAAGATTTACGCCTAATGTCAATAGGAGTAAAGCGATTTACTAAACTAGGTAATACCTATAAATGAAGATGAATGCAGAATAGCATGAAAGCCAAATTCTGGGAGACACTTTCATAATGACTTACTTTAAAAGTTTAAAACCCTAAGCAATATTTTTATAAAAACTTTAAAGAAGATTGTATAGAAGTTATTCGAACGAATGAATGAATGCTGACTTCCTGAACAGTCCATCAAACCTAAAGTTTATTAGAACCGACTTGACATTTGATGACACTGAGGAATTACTGTTATTTTTTCAGATGTGAAAATGGTGTTATGGATATGTATTCTTAAAGCTCCTGTATTATAGAGATAATATTTAAAGAGATAAAAATATCTAATTAAATATTTATAGATATATTGTATCCATGATTTGCTTCAAAATAATCCAGTGGCATGGAAAGGGGTAGTGACTGATAATTTAAATGATGAAACAATACTGTCCATATATGATAACTACTGAGGCTGGCTGTACTTTGCATAACTTTGAGACTTTTTTTTTTTAACATAGGGCATTTAAAAGGAGCAAATAAACTGCTTAAATTGCATGTTTAATAAATGATAGGACAAAAAATGGTAATTTTTACCTGTCAACATTCTGTATCCAAAGCATAAGGCAACTATCAAAACAGTTAATACAGAGACTGATGCCAAAGCAATGATTATTGTCTCATCTCGGTTAAATGAATGAGGTGGACCTAAAAGAAAACAAATTTTGAAACGTCATCATTTTTTGAAAAAGTATTTTGTTAAATACTGACAGACTGCCCTTTAGAAAGGCTGTATCAATGTATAATCAAATCAGTAATGTTTTTGCATCAAAGGAAATGAAAGAAAAAATTAGCAAATTTGTGATAATTACAAATTATATTTTTTAATCATACAGACTATTCCATATAGATTTGGAACACTGAAACACCAAGTAGGTGTGCTCCTAATTATTGAAATATCAACTATACCATGAAACAGTGTAGACAGGATAGTATACTATTAAGAGTCTTAGAATCTAATAGTTTTAGAATCACATTTGGTTTTAACTCCTCAATTTCCTCATTTATAAAAACAGTACTCTGTATTTCCCAAGTTAGCTGTAAGATTTAGATGGCAGTCTAAGTACCTAATATGATGTCAAGAATATATTATCTGGCTGGGCACGGTGGCTCATGCCTGTAATCCCAACACTTTGGGAGGCTGCTGCAGGAGGATCACTTGAGGCCAGGAAGTCAAGGCCAGCCTGGACAACATAGCAAAATGCCAGGCATTAAAACAAATTAAAAAAAAAAAAGTAGTCAGGCATGGTGGCATGCACTCAGGGGGCTATGGTAGGAGGATTGCTTAGGCCCAGGAATTTGAGGCTGCAGTGAGCCATGATTGTACCACTGCACTCCAGCTTGGGTGATGTAGTGAGACTGTTTCTTAAAAAAAAATTAAAGTTTTTTAAAAAAAGCATGTGTTATCTACACAATAAATGGTAGTTATGTTTATCAATATTGATATTATTATTAATGAAAATAGCATGGCTTTGCAGGTAATTGAATCTGAATTGGACTTGAAGCTCAGTTCTTCCACTTAATATATGACCTTCGGGAAGGTTCTTCACCTATCTGAGCCCAAGTTTACTCACTTGCAGAATGGAATGGGAATACACATAGGTAAATCACAGGGCTATCATGAACATGTAAACATTTTACGTGTTAAGTTCCATTCTGTGGGTCAGATCATGTCTAGAGCAAATACCCTTTAGGATGGATGGCCACCAACTAGAGCATATCCAAAAGACAGCAAGTGCAACTGTGAAGGTATGAGACCTCTGAACTGTGATGGGTAGAAAGAACTGAAAACATCTGATGAGAAAAAAAGAAAACTTGGGAGGATGTGATAGCTGTCTTCACATCAAAAAATGGACTTGATTTGGACCAAGAAAGAATAACCAGTTCCAATCAGTGTATCTTCAAGGATAACAGCCTTTAGTTCAGCATACAGAAAAACATGGCTTATAAATAGACCTGTCTAAAATAGAATGAGTTACCCTATGAAAGAGCTGTTCATTATTTTACTAGACATAGTTATGCAATGTTTGGTAATACTGATCAGAGGCTGTGCTTGATGACTGCCAGCATCTTTATTCATTCTTTATATTCAATCAAAATCAAGCATGTTATACTCAAATTAGAAGCTTCTATGGCAAAGTAGGATGCCTCTATGGTGAAGAGTTCCTCTAATGGGCAGTCCTGTTTTAATGAATTTATTTGTCTCAATCAAATTAAGTAGAAGTTGCTTATTAAAATGTCAAAACTATATTTCTATAGATGGATCTGTTGAAACAACACTGAAATATTCTTAATTTGCAGGCCATTTATTAGATTTTCTTTTTCTTTTTTTTCTTTTTTTTAAGAGAGTCTTGCTCTGTCGCCCAGGCTGAAGTTCAGTGGTGCAATCTCAGCTCACTGCAAACTCCACCTCTCAGACTCAAGCATTCTTGTGCCTCAGCCTCCTGAGTCACTGGGATTATAGATGTGTAGCACCACACCTGGATAATTTTTGTATTTTTAGTAGAGATGGGGTTTCACCATGTTAACCAGACTGGTCTTGAACTCCTGGTCTCAAGTTGATGTGCCCACTTTGGTGTCCCAAAGTGCTGGGATTACAGGTATGAGTCACTGTGCCCAGCCCATTTATTAGATATTAATAGATTTTAACATATTGATCATTGTGCCTCCTTTTAACATACAGAGTAACTTACAGGCAGAAAAGCTACATATAAAACTCATTTTACCACAGTGAGATATTATTTCACATACATTAGCATGGCTACAATTTAAAAAAAAAGAAAATAAAAAGTGCTAGCAAGGATGCGGATAAATCAGAACTCTTGTACATTGCTGGTGGGATATAAAATGGTAAATATACAGTAGAAAACAGTTTGCAAGTTCCTCAAAAAGTTAAACATGGAATCACCATAAGACCCAGCAATTCCACTCGTAGGCATATATTAAAAAGAACCAAAACCAAGTGTTCAAACACAAACTTCCACACACATGTTCACAGCATAACTATTGATAATCCCAGCACATTGGGAGGCTGAGGCAGACGGATCACGAGGTCAGGGGTTTCAGACCAGCCTGACCAACATGGTGAAACCACATCTCTACTAAAAATACAAAAATTAGCCGGGAATGGTGATGCGTGCCTGTAATCCCAGCTACTCAGGAGACTGAGGCAGGAGAATCACTTGAACCCGGGAGGCAGAGGTTGCAGTGAGCCAAGATCATGCCATTGTACTCCAGCCTGGGCAAGAGAGTGAGACTCCATCTCAAAAAAAAAACAAAAAAAACAAAAACCAAAACAAACTAACTCATTTTTAGAATTTGCTAAACCTAAAAAATAAACTATTTTCAATACATACACACACACGAAACTAAATAATTTATAGATTGATGACTATACAAGGATATTTTATGTGCTTATAGTTTTTCTTTTCCAGAAAATCATATAGTTGTAATGATACAATATATAGACTTTTCAGACTGCCTTCTTTCACTTAGCAATATGTACTTTAGGTTCCTCCATGTCTTTTTGTGGCTTAGTAGTTCATTTCCTTTTATCACTGAATATTATCCATGTCATAGATGTACAATCTCAGCTCACTGCAACCTCCGCCTCCTGGGTTCAAGTGATTTTCCTGCCTCAGCCTCCTAAGTAGCTGGGATTACAGGCACGTGCCACCACACCCGGCTAATTTTTGTATGTTTAGTAGAGACAGGGTTTCACCATGTTGGTCAGGCTGGCCTCGAGCTCCTGACCTCGTGATCTGCCCACCTCGGCTTCCCAAAGTGCTGGGATTACAGGCATAAGCCACCGCGCCCAGCCAAAAACTGATATTTCTTTAAATGTTTGTTAGAATAAAAAAATTCATAGGTCTAACATGAAACAAAGTTTTGTTACATCCAAATGAGAAAGGCTGAATATTTAAATGTGTTCTTACATTCTTGTGTAATTCAAATAAATATGAGTTAATAAAGATTATCTTGTCTTCTCTATAAAAAATAAAGTTAAATATTAAATGTAACATTAATATGGCATTATGGATAAAACTGTTTCTGCAAATGAGTTAAGATATCCAACGTTATAATTCCCAAAAGAACTGAACCATATTACTTATTTGATAAATGCATTTCAAATTCAGCTAGGAATGAGAAGTGATAAGGAATCTAATTTTATTTTTTTTAAATCTAATTTTTAATTCTGAAATATGTGGACATGTTTAAATTTCAATATTTAAAATTTAGATTAATGTTCTTTAAAGGACATTACCAATTAAATAAAATATTAAAATTTTAATGTAACAAAGGTTAGATTTTGGAAAAACCTGAAACACCAAATATTGTACATAAAAGTACAGAATTAGTACAATTAAAAATTTAATAATAAAGATTTTTCCACTAGGATTTAGCTTTCTAGGTTTTTTTTTTTTGCTTTTACTAAATTATGAGAACATTGTATACAGCTAACTAATGTGTATTTTATCAAGCTTTTATTACAAAATAGAAATGATAATTTTCCTAGTCTTTTTCTAGTTGTTGGAAAATGATTTTAGCATTACCCAAATTTTTGGAAACTGGATAAATTTATATAATACTAATATAAATAGTAAAGTTTCTAAAAATGTTTCCATTTGCAAAATTGTTTTTGTTACTAACATAAACAACAAAAGCTTTTTATAGCCTATGAAGAAAAGCAGTATCTTGGAAACACTAAAAATGATTAACTATATACACGGTGCTTACTTTTTTTTTATTCAGAATAAGAGATATTAAAAAGTATGCTGCTTAAACTACAACCATGACTTAGCCCCTAGAATGTTTATGCTTTACTTCTTGATAAGCTCCTTTAGACTTATTTGGACAGAGATTATTAAAATTATTCTTATACAGCCCGTAAAAAGAAAAACAAAAGCAAAATAAATTGGTGTAGATATTTCTAAAACTTTTTCATATTTAGAGTTAGATTCCTCTGAGTATCTTTTCAAATTTGTCAACTATGTCCTATTTTTCCATACATTTCTACCTTATGTGTCATTAAAAACATCACTGAGAATCATAACCCAACATTTCCTTAAAAAATTATTTTGACTTTTGTCTCTGGAATTTTCTTTCCATCCACTAACACTGATACTGAAAATTTTAATGCAGATGCTTTCTTGATCATGCCAGAAAGTGCCAATGGAAGGTTGCTTCTTCTACTTTTAATCTTTTTATTATAAAAAACTTACTACTATACAAAGTGGAGTATACATACAAATTCCAAAGGCCCATCACTAAATGTTAGCAACCATCAACATTTTGTTATCCAATGAAACATTTTCAAACAATACAACTCATTTGAATTCTCATATGGTTTGTTGACAGAAACACTGAAGGGTTGCTGTTAAGTGGATATTCTGCCAGAGTTAACAATCAAGTTCACATGTACATAGGTGACAACTCCCATATTTCATCAGTTTTAACATATACATTGATCACATCTTAAAATCTCCTACAGTGAGATATATCATATTTGTGGCACTGTAAAATTATTTGGCAGTATTTCTTTTTCTTGGTGATAAGGAAATAATAGCCTCAGCCGGGCACAGTGACTCACGCCTGTAATCCCAGAACTTTGGGACACCCAGGTGGGTGGATCACTAGGTCAGGAGTTCGGGACCAGTCTGACCAACATGGTGAAACCCCATCTCTACTAAAAATACAAAAATTAGCCGGGTGTGATGGTGCGTACCTGTAATCCCAGCTACTCGGGAGGCTGAGGCAGGAGAATCCCTTGAACCTAGGAGGCAGAGGTTGTAGTGAGCTGAGATCACACCACTGCACTCCAATCTGGGCAACAGAGCGAGACTCAAAAATAATAATAATAATAGCCTCAACTGACAGCTTTTTAGATAAGATAAAATGATTTATTATATCACATATGTTAAAATGTGAAAAAAGGGTCAGGCACAGTGGTTCACACCTGTAATCCCAGCACTTTGGGAGGCTGAGGTGGGCGGATCACCTGAGGTCAGGAGTTCGAGACCAGTCTAGCCAACATGGTGAAACCTGTCTCTACTAAAAATACAAAAATTAACCGGGCATGGTGGCACATGCCTATAATTCCAGCTACTCATGAGGCTGAGGCAGGAGAATCGCTTGAACCTGGGAGGCAGAGGTTGCAGTGAGCCGAGATAGCGCCATTGCATTCCAGCATGGGCAACAAGAGTGAAACTCCATCTCAGGGGGAAAAAAAAAAAAAAAAGTGAAAAAAGGCCAGGCAACAGTGGTTCATGCCTGTGATCTCAGCATTTTGGGAGGCTAAGGTGGGAGAATTGCTTTAGGCCAGGAGCTTGAGACCAGCCTGGGTGACAGAGCAAGACTTTGTCTCTACAAAAAAAAAAAAAAAAAAAAGTTAGCTGGGTGTGGTAGTGCATACCTATAGTCCCAGTTACTTGGGAGGCTGAGACAGGAAGACTGCTCGTGCCCAGGAGTTCGAGGCTGCAGTGAGCCATAACTGTGTTATTGCACTCCAGTATGGATGGGTGACGGAGCAAGACACTGTCTCGACCAATGTGAAAAAAAGAGACTCTCACTTCTGCTTAGAGTATAGAAAGATGCAAATAATTTTGTTCCCATCTTAATAAGAAGCCAAAACACCTCCCTGACAACAAGTTAGAAAAACTAAAAATCACAACCTTTTCTTTAAAAATAAGATCTAAGGACAAAAGGAAACTAAATGGATTAAAAAGTAGAATATGACAAGACTCTTCCAAGAGTGAAAAGACCCAAAGTTGTTCTTATTCTAGGTAAAGCAGTGGGTGGAGAAGGACACCACAGTACATGTGAGTAGGAAGAAACAGCTGAACATTTAATGAATTCCTTTTTTTTTTTTTTTTTTTTTTAAGGCAGAGTCTCACTCTCTTGCACAGGTGGAGTGCAATGGCATGATTTCGGGTCACTACAACCTCTGCCTCCCAGGCTCTAGCAATTCTCCCGCCTCAGCCTCCCGAGTAGCTGGGATTACAGGCGCACACCACTATGCCTGGCTAATTTTTTTTTGCTGTTATTGTTTTTTGAGACAGAGTTTCGCTCTTGTCACCCAGGCTGGAGTGTAGTGGCGCGATCTCAGCCCACTGCAACCTCCACCTTCTGGGTTCAAGCGATTCTCCTGCCTCAGCGTCCCGAGTAGCTAGAATTACAGGCACACGCCACCATGCCCAGCTAATTTTTTGTATTTTTAGTGGAGATGGGGTTTCACCATGTTGGTCAGGCTGGTCTCCAACTCCTGACCTCGTGATCCACCCGCCTCGGCCCTCATGAGCCGCCCGCCTTGGCCTCCCAAAGTGCTGGGATTACAGGTGTGAGCCATCACACCTAGCCAATGCACTGAATATTTATGTGCCCTGCAAATTCATACGTTAAAGCCTAAATCCCCAACGTGACACTATATGGAGGTGGAACCTTTGGAAGGTAATTATATAATGAGGGTAGAACCCTCATGAATGGGTTTAGGGCCCTTATTAAAAAAAAAAAAAAGGCCAGGCATGGTGGCTCATGTAATCCCAGGTGGAGGCCAAGGTGGGTGGATCACTTGAGGACTTGAGGTCAGGAGTTTGAGACCAGCCTGGCCAACATGATGAAACCCTGTCTGTACTAAAAATACAAAAAATTAGCTGGGTGTGGTGGCGTGTGCCTGTAATCCCAGCTACTTGGGAGGCTGAGGCAGGAGAATCGCTTGAACCTGAGAGGTGGAGGTTGCAGTGAGCTGATATCACACCACTGCACTCCAGCCTGGGTGAGTGAGACTCTGTCTAAAAAAAAAATTAATTAATTAATTAAAAATTTTTTTAAAAAGAGGAGACACAGGATCTTTCTGTTCTCTGCCATGTGAGAACATTGGCATGTGAGTTACATGTAACATGTAAGTTACAATAAGAAGACAACCATCTACAGGCACTATTAAGAACACGGACTTCCCAGACTCTAGAACTAAGCACCCAGTCTACTCTACTTTGACTGAGACACCTAGGTAGGAAAATCTGTCCTAAGGCATTACCTCAAGTATTAGCAAGCATGACGAACAGTGATTTAACTTCAAAATTTAACTATAATTTAACATTATCACAAACAACCAGTTGTTAGGAAATAAGTAGTCTATTACTGATAATATTACATTCCCAAAATATTTCAGGTAAAAGTGGTAAAGTAGTTTAGTGAAAGGAGGTCGTAAGTTTTAGCCCCTCTTTAGCCACTGTGGACAAATTATATAATTTTTCTGGGCTCTTACTTCTTTATGCATAAAATAAAGTAGTTATAGAATGCCAGCACCACCTCTAGCTTGCCAAGCTCCAGCCAAAGGAGGAGAATAAGTAAGGAGGTCTCTATACCATGGCTTATAAAAGGCACAATAATGTTCACAAATTAACTGGAAGTAAAGCATTCAGTAAGCAAGTGGTTACAAAAGTTGCTCATAAGAGATCAAGCACAGTGCTCACACCTGTAATTCAGCTACTCAGGAGGCTAGGTTGGGAGAGTTGCTTGAGCTCAGGAGTTAGATGCTGCAGTGAGCTATGATTGTGCCATTACACTCCGGCCTAGAAGACAGAGTAAAGCCATTTCCAAAATTAAAACAAAAAAACCCAACCAAACAAAAAAACCAGCTGCTCCTAAGAGAGTGCTCTCTACAGGATAGGTGAAGAAACCTCAGAATTACAGACCTATTTGCGAGGCACTCTGTAATAAGTACTAATCAGAAGTCCCCTGAACTTCTGATTGGCAAACTTTTCTTCCAGCGTCTGAGGTGAGAAATTGTTCGGGACTTCAAAATAGATTGGCACATCTAGAGTACAGCTATTGGTATTTTGACAAATAGCTATCTCTCTGGTTGAGTAGGCCGGTCTGGTTGGCCTTTTTGAAGACACTAACCTGTATGTTATCCACGCCAAACATGTAACAATCATGCCAAAAGATACCCAACGAGCACACTGCATTTGTAGAAAGCATCCTTATGAATCTACCATGATGGGCCGGGTGCGGTGGCTCACGCCTATAATCCCAGCACTTTGGGAGGCTGAGGCGGGTGGATCATGAGGTCAGGAGTTCAAGACCAGCCTGGCCAAGATGGTGAAACCCTGTCTCTACTAAAAATACAAAAAATTAGCTGCGCGCAGGGGCAGGCACCTGTAATCCCAGCTACTCGGGAGGCTGAGGCAGGAGAATCACTTGAACTCGGAGGGCGGAGGTTGCAGTGAGCAGAGATCGTGCCACTGCACTCCAGCCTGAGTGACAGAGTGCGACTCTGTCTCAAAAAAAAAAAAAGGAATCTACTATGATGGAAAACTTCTGTTGAAAAAATATTATCTTCTTCCTGTTACTGGTAGTTCTGAACATTATTTTTTCCCCATAGGGTCAAAAGGCACCTAAGTATAAGACAGTGAGTGAAAAAATAGGGAACAGAAATTATGTGTTGGTAGTTTTTCCATTTTTATTTGTATGTGGATTTTCAATATAAATGTGGGACATAAAGCATTTAATGAAGGTCAAAACATTTCAGTGAACAAGTTTTAAAAGTTCAACTTCATAACAATTATTTAATTTGTTCTTTTGTTTGATTTTTTTTGTTTGTTTTTGAGGCAGGGTCTCACTTTGTCACTCAGGCTGGAGTGCGGTGGTATGACCACGGCTCACTGCAGCGTCAGCCTCCCAGGCTCAAGCGATCCTCTCACCTCAGCCTCCCAAGCATCTGAGACTACAGTCTCATGCCACCACGTCTAGCTAATTTTTATTTTTTGTAGAGACAAGGTTTTGCCATGTTGCTCAGGTTGGTCTCAAACTCCCGGGCTCAAGCAATCTGCCTGTCCTGGCCTCCCAATGTGTTGGAATTACAGGCATAAACCACCATGCCTAGCCATAACAATTACAAATAAACCTGTTAAATTTTTCTGGACAATGCCTGCATTTGGATTTTTGGAAAGTAAGTAAATTTCTTATTGACAGCAACTAAATGATGTTTGTAGCATTTTAATCATAGAGTAGGTTCCATCTGTTCACTCTACTTTTTTGAGTTGTCCTACATTCAAGTACATGTTTTAATGCTGTCTTTTTGCTGTTCCTGTCTGTTATTACAATACATTAAACTATAAAACAAAAATAAGTGACCTTATAAGTGACTTTTAAGGTCCTTCTACTTCCAAAACTGTATGAGTCTTCTCATAGTTTTTTGAAGGTTCAGCATTCTTTGCTTTTATTCTCAAATTTATAAAAGAAAATGCAACAACACTTTTTACATTAAATATTCATTAATTCAAAATCTGAAATATGGATTATTAATTCATGTATTGGAGAGGATGAAAAAAGTTTTAAAACATTTTTAAAATGTTATAGTGCTGGGAAGGGAAGAGCATGGCCTCTTTAAATGATACGGAACGGGAGAGGTAAGTGCTGGGTAGAGAAAAGTGGGTCCCTGGCTAGGGCTCCACTCCCACAGACCTAGGTGAGGACAGGAACTCCTGCTTTCCCGCCCAAATGGTGCATTTCCAAGACCACCCTGACCTGCCACGTACCCATCCTGGGCCTATAAAAACCCGACACCCTAGCGGACAGACACACAGGAGGCCAGACTTAAAGAGGAGAACATCGGCAGAAGAAAGTGCCTGGTCGTCGAGAGCAGCACGCCAGCAGAAGAGCACAAGGACAGGCACCCACATGCCCACACGCCGGCAGGCCATCCACCGAACGACAAGGACGCAGAGTTTGGCTGGGGCAGACGGAGGAGAGTCCTGGCCACTGGGCGGCCCAACTCCAGGAGAAAACCATCTCCCTTAGGGTTCCCCCATCTGGTACGATCTCGGCTCATTGCAGACGCCGCCTCCCGGGTTCACGCTATTCTCCTGCCTCAGCCTCCCCAGTAGCTGGGACTACAGGCGCCCGCCACCTCGCCTGGCTAATTTTTTGTATTTTTAGTAGAGATGGGGTTTCACCGTGTTAGCCAGGATGGTCTCGATCTCCTGACCTTGTGATCCGACCAGCTCAGCCACCCACAGTGCTGGGATTACAGGCGTGAGCCACCACGGCCGGTGGAGAGCTACTTCTACTGATAAACCTTGCACGCATTCTCCAAGCCCAGGTGTGAGCCGACTCTTCCGGTACACCAAGGCAAGAAACCCTAGGATACAGAAATCCCTCTGTCCTCGTGATAAGGAAGGGGGTCTAATTGAGCTAACACAAGCCGCCTATAGATGGCAAACTAAAAGAGCACCCTGTAACACACGCCCACTGGGGCTTCAGGAGCTGTAGACATTCCTCCCTAGACACTGTTGTGGGGTTGGAGCCCCACAGCCTGCCTGTCTGTATGCTCCCACAGAGGTTTGAGCAGAGGGGCACTGAAGAAGTGAGCCACACGCCGCATCACGCACCCTGTGAGGACGAGGGAACTTTTCCCGTTTCATTATAAACCATATGATTGGTTAAATTTCAAATAAAAACTTTCCAAGGCTATGTCACATGGTCTAAAAATATGAGATCCCTGAAAAACTGCCAGGAAAGATATTTCAATATGCGTATTCACATGTGCGTGCAATAAAAGAGGCCTTTAACTAGAAAACTCCTATTTTTTGTTGTCTATTTCTTTAAAAACAAACAAGAAAAAAACTTTTATACATAACATACACTACATCCATGTTATACCTGAATCGTCTTGTTCTCCTACCTCTAATAAACCCTCTTTTTCTTCCCTATTAGTTTTCTCGTTTAAATACTCAGCCAAATGTAAACACTGCAATGTATGCCTGTGCAATAGTTGGGCTTATACAAGCAAACACTTCCTGAATGCAAAACAGACAGGGAACCTCTGTCTGTCTCATTGGAGCCTGGGATGTTTCTGTTTACAAATCCTGGAGCCAGGCGGGGGCCACTACTGGAGGCGGTCTGTCTGTTTCCTTGCTACACTCAGCTTTTGTCTGGGTCTGTGTCAAAGAAAGAACAACATTGTTACATGTGCAGCAAGCAGCAAAGGGAAGCTTAAATATAACACACTAGTGGTTATGTCAGCTCCTTAATCTTTTACCACTCTGTGTAGAGAGGCAAATTGGGGATTAGTTTTTGTAGTTTTCAAGCAATGTAGTTTTCATACAAGTAGAGAAAAACATTTAAATCCCAAACAATGTGATCACAGTTAAATGAATTCCTTAGCAAAATAATCCAAATTGTTAAGATATTGTTTCTATACTATGATTTATTGTGGAGCTCAATATTTTGAACAAATGTTTTTATAGGAATAAACAACGTTGATTTCTTTTAATTAATATGTTTGGAATGGCAGTAATCATAATCAGACTAATGTTTATATTTAATGCCCTAAAAACAAATTGAGAGGGGGCAGGTTTCTTGCTTCTTCAAACAAGTAGTTAATAACGAATACGAAAGACTGGTTTAAATTTAACTTGTTAATCATTTTGAATAGATCTAGCTTGGAAGAAAAAGCAAAAAATAACAAAAAAGAAAAATAGCCCATACTTTGCTAACTGAGTCAAGGCATTCAATGAGTGAATTATGAAAGAAACAGTGAAAAACTGAAGGAGAGAGAGAAATAACAGTCTGAAGTTAAATTCCACCCCCACCAAAAGGTTAGAAAAGACATGAAAAAATGGGAAAGACATTCAGTGCCCTTCCTCGTTAACTTCCAGCTTCAATTTTAATTTCTTTAGAATGTATTTTAAATAGCTGTTTTATGATTAGGAGAGACAATTTCAGCAATTTATTAAAGAATGAATTAAAACATTTATATTTGATTGGAATAAAATCATTAAATAAAAAATGGAAAGATCATATTTAATAGACTAGGAATTTTAAAAATACAAGAAAAATAGAAGAATTAATTTGCAGACCATTGCACATCAAAACATCTCATTGAAGAATAAAGAAAGCACCATTAAATATGCTCTCAAAGTATTTTTGGTATAATTCTACTTTAATTACCTCTATTGTACTAAGATTGTACTTTTCAGATATGATAGAACAGAGTCTGTTACTCTATACAACTTTAAAAAAAAGTATTTAATGATTCTTAGAAAACACCAGTAACCTAATTGAGTAAGAAATGTCCATTTAAGCCTAAAGTTACCACTAGAAAAGTGGAAACCTAGTCACTATAATATTCATTATTTAAAACAAAACAAATTCAAAATAAAATTCACAATACAGAAAATTCACGAGACTCACAATATAGAACTAAACCAAAGAGTATGTCACTCAAAGATCCCTGGTCAATTTTCCTAACTGCTCTACAAAATGACAATTCTAAATTCAGAATCTATACTCAAGACCTCTGTTTTGAGAAAATAACCATGAACTAATTTGACTATCAAAGTGAAAGCTATCTCTTCTAGTTATTTACTGATTGAACAACAAAATATGAATCGCATCAGCAGGCAACTCCCTCAATCCATTTTATGTTATTTTAATTATCACAGTAACCTTTGCTCTTATAAGGAAAACAAGATAGAGATTTGGAGAAAAATAAATAGCTTTTTTCCCCATTAAATTTCTGCTAGTCTGTTTCCCAGTTGTTTCCCTTGCTCTAGCTTTCCCATTTCACACAATGATTTCCTTTTTTTTTTTTTTTGAGACAGAGCTTTGCTGTTGTCGCCCAGGCTAGAGCGCAATGGCGAGATCTCTGTTTACTGCAACCTCTGCCTCCCGGGTTCAAGTGATTCTCCTGCCTCAGCCTCCCAAGTAGCTGGGATTAGAGGTGCCTGCCACCATACCCGGCTAATTTTTGTATTTTCAGTAGAGAAGGGGTTTTGCCATGTTGGCCAGCTCGAACTCCTGATCTCAAGTGATCTGCCCGCCTAGGTCTCCCAAAGTGCTGGGATTACAAACATTGGGTCACTGCACCCAGCCTGATTCCTATTTTTTAAACCTTACGAAATATAACCCACAAAATTATATACATTTCGTGTATAATGTATAAGCATTATACACGAAAATGTTGATAATACAAAATGCACAGCTTCGGCCGGGCGCGGTGGCTCAAGCCTGTAATCCCAGCACTTTGGGAGGCCGAGACGGGCGGATCACGAGTTCAGGAGATCGAGACCATCCTGGCTAACACGGTGAAACCCCGTCTCTACTAAAATACAAAAAAAAATTAGCCGGGCGAGGTGGCGGGCGCCTGTACTCCCAGCTACTCGGGAGGCTGAGGCAGGAGAATGGCGTGAACCCGGGAGGCGGGGCTTGCAGTGAGCTGAGATCCGGCCATTGCACTCCAGCCTGGGCAACAGAGCTAGACTCTGTCTCAAAAAAAAAAAAAAAAAAAAAAAAAGACAAAATGCACAGCTTAGTGAATCATTATGAAGTAAACACTTACGTAAGTAGCACCAAGGCCACGAAATACACCACCAAGGGTCCCAAAAGTCTGTTACCTGCTCCTACCTGTTCCTAACATCCTTCCTCTGACCCAGAAATAGTCACTATTCTGACTTCTGTGGTAATCATTTCCTTGCTTTTCTTAATAGTATTACCATCACTGTATGCTTAATTTTGCCTATTTCTGAATTTTATATAAATGGAGTTTTTCTGCCTTGCTTCTTCAGTTCAATAATGTGTTTTGAAGATTTAACCATGCGTTTGTATGTAGCTGAAAATAATTCAGGGCTGTTTTTCTATGTAACAAATGTAGTTACTTTTCCTTGTAAGGAGTCTGGGGACTATAATGACAATAAAAAGAACATTGTGTGTATTTGCTATTACATTCCTGAAATGTATACATTTGATTTTTTAGTTATATTTAGGACTTTATCTAATTTTGTTGCTAAGAGAAGAATTTTAAATGAAGCAGACAATTAAATAGGCTGTATATCCTCTAGTTGTTTCTCTTTTGGTGCTAGAGGCAGTAGTCAGCAATAAGGCAGGCCAGAGTTAATAAGAGATGCACCTGGCCGGGCATGGCGTCTCATGCCTGTAATCCCAGCACTTTGGGAGGCTGAGACGGGTGGATCACCTGAGGTCAGGAGTTTGAGACCAGCCTGACCAATATGGTGAAACCCAGTCTCTGCTAAAAATACAAAAATTAGCTGGGTGTAGTGGCGGGTGCCTGTAATCCCAGCTACTCCGGAGGCTGGCAAGAGAATTGCTTGAACCCAGGAGGCAGAGGTTGCAGTGAGCTAAGATTATACCACTGTACTTCAGCCTGGGGAACAGAGTGAAACTCCATCTCAAAAAAAAAAAAAAAAAAAAAAAAAAGAGATGTACTTAGGGTAGGAACAGAATAGACAGAAAAGCTTGGGAATAAAGAGATAGGGTGGACTCGGATCGGTGGCTCATGACGGCAATCTCAGTACTTTGGGAGCCCAAGGTGTGGGGATCACTTAAGCCCAGCAGTTCAAGACCAGCCTAGGCAACCTGCCAAGACCCCATCTCTACAAACAAAAGATTAGCTGAGTGTAGTGGCACATATGTGTAGTCCCAGCTACTCAGCGGGCTGAGGTGGGAGGATTGCTTGAGCCTGGGAGGATGAGGTTACAGTGAGCTATAATCATGCTACTGCACTCCAGCCTGGGTGACAGAGTGTCTCAAAAAAAGAAAAAAGAAGAGTGAAGAGAATTGTATCTTAAGCATAAACTGGACAAGTCTTTATGAAACTAATGCTGTTCAGAAAACAATCCTTAATCCATTTCCAAAACCACCAAAATATTTGATTCATCTTTTCTAGCTCCCACAATTGTTTCCTCATCCCCAAAACACCTACTGTAATTTTTTTCAACAATCTGACAAAAAAGACTCCTACTAAACATGCACATTTGATCTTCTGTGAAAGGATATTAAAAATAATTTTGGGGCTGGATGCGGTGGCTCACGCCTGTAATCCCAGCACTTTGGGAGGCCAAGGTGGGCGGATCACGAGGTCAGAAGTTCAAGACCAGCCTGGCCAATATGATGAACCTCTATTGCTACTAAAAATACAAAAATTATCTGGGTGTGGTGGCGTGCACCTGTAGTCCCAGCTACTCAAGAGGCTGAGGCAGAAGAATCACTTGAACACCCAGGACGTAGAGGTTGCAGTGAGCCGAGATCGTGCTACTGCACTCCACTCCACCCTGGGTGACAGAGCAAGACTCTGTCTTAAAAAATAATAATAATAATAATAATTTTGTCTCCCTCAGACCATTACTGATTATTCTCAAACCTCTCCATAATCATTTGCTCAGGCCCGGCACAGAGGCTCATGCCTGTAATCCCAGCACTTTGGGAGGCCATGGCAGATAGATTGCTTGAGCCCAGGAGTTCCAGACCAGCCTGGGCAACATGGTGAGACCCCATCCCTACCAAAAATCAAAACTTAGCCGGGAATAGTGGTGCGTGCCTGTAGTCCCAGCTACTCAGTTAGGAGAATCAACTGAATCTGGGAAGTTGAGGTTGCAGTGAGTCAAAATTGTGCCACTGCACTCCAGCCTGGGCAAGAGGAAGACTCTGTCTCCAAAAAAAAAAAAAAAAAAAAAGAAAACCATTGCTCAGGTCCTACAAACCATACTCCTTACATAGTTGAGAGTAAGGAAGTAACAGAATATCAACGGCACTGATGACCTTAAGGGGAGTTTAGATAATTGTTGCTGGTACTTGATCTCCAAAACAGACACTTCTTTTCCCTAATCCGACTCTTTACCTTTCCTTTTCTTTTATGTTCTCTTCTTTCCCCCGTACATATTTCTGTCTGCAAACCTGTCTCAGAGGCACTCACATGTCCTGCTTAGAAGCACTGGAGAAATTCTGGCATATGCAGGAAGTTCTATTTTTAATCCAACTCTATCTTGGTTTTAAAACAAAATGAAACAAAAACAGACAAAAGTAAAAGCTAGCAGAGTGAGAAAAGTATTTTTGATTTATACCATTGTGGGTACATTTTGGATGTTCACTCCTACATACAAAGAACTTCTTTTGATTTTCAAAGAAATGAATGCATACCATACACAAAAAGTAAGTGGTACTAAATGTACAGGTTCCAATACATACTTGTGTGTGTGCATTTGTGTGTATATGTGTGTGTGTATATATGTATATATCTTTGAGTAGCTATATATTTAGTACAACTTCTTGTGTGTGTGTGTGTACACACCTTTTGACTTTAGAAGGTAACTCTCTCTACTTCCTAAAATTGTCACTTCCCTATAAGGAAAATACATCCACCTTCTTGCCATGGTCTCGTGATAGATGGAGTGTACCTCCTTGTTCCTTGACTTTGAATCTGGCCACATAACTTGATCAGACCAATGAGAAGCTGACAAATATAAGGTGAGCAGAAATCTAAAATATGCTCGGGTAGTTGGGTTTGCACTTCTAGTGAGCAGGCAATCCACTATTGATAGGAGCTTGAGTAAATGTTGCCCCTTGATCGTGGGTCCCAGACAAAAAGATATGAACTGATCCTGAAGCCTGAAGCTGAGTCCTGCCTAGATTAGCCAAAATCCAGCTGTTCTACAGAGCTATGATGATGAGAATAAATGCTTGTTGGTAAAGCCACTAAGCTTAGGGGTGGCGTGCTGAAGTATTATCAGTAACAGCTGACTAATATATTAGTATGCCTACTACTGCCCATGTAACATCTTACATAGGTATGTGTGAATATATACAACTTTCAGTTTTCTAAAAATTCTGTCCATGTTTTTCTCACAATTGTAGACATAATTTCATCCAAACAAAGGAGTCTATAAGTAATGCCCAGAATCCCACTGCTAACTATAAAATGAATTTTTAACACTGGTAAAATTAATCATGTTTGTTTATTTAAAACACAGCACTTGCAGTTGTTTTATGGGGTAAGATATGTAATATTCCTAAAGATCAACATTTATTTACCACTTGTGAGATATATAAACCTTAAACTACAACTTTAAATCTACTTCTATCTTCAGCATCTTCTTCTTAGTCCAATTATATTCTAACTTTCTCTCTAGGTTAAATTATAGGAATTCCATCTATTGTGACTTAAATTTCTTAATTACCACTGTCTTTACTTTTGTAATTATCTTATTCCTTGCTTTTTGTTCCCTTAACTATGTTTTTCTTTTTCATATCTCCATTTACTTTAAAATCTGAAAAACAGTACACAAAATGGTACAAAAGACTAACAAAGGCGGGGTGCGGTGACTCACGCCTGTAATCACAGCACTTTGGGAGGCCAAGGTGGGTGGATCGCCTGAGGTCAGGAGTTTGAGGCCAGCCTGGCCAACGTGGTGAAACCCCATCTCTACTTAAAATACAAAAAATTAGCTGGGTGTAATGGCAGCCACCTGTAATCCCAGCTACTGGGGAGGCTGAGGCAGGAGAATCACTTGAACCCAGGAGGCGGAGGTTGCAGTGAGCCTAGATCGCGCCACTGCATTCCAGCCTGGGTGACAAGAGCAAAACTCCACCTCAAAAAATAACAAAAAAAAAAGTAACAAAAAGATACCTTATGATTCCACTTATATGAGGTACCTAGAGTAGTAAAATTCATCAGACAGAAAGTGGAATGGTAATTGCCACGGGTTGGGAGTAGGGGAGATTGGTGAGTTGTTTAATGGGTATAGAGTTTCAGTTTTGCAAAACAAAAGGAGTTCTGGAGGTTGGCTACACAAGTGTGAATGTACTTAATGCTACTAAACTATGCACTTAAAAATTACTACGAGAGGCCGGGCGCGGTGGCTCACGCCTGTAATCCCTGCACTTTGGGAGGCCGAGGCAGGCGGATCACGAGGTCAGGAGATGGAGACCATCCCTGGCCTACACGGTGAAACCCCGTCTCTACTAAAATACAAAAAATTAGCCGGGCGCGGTGGCGGGCGCCTGTAGTCCCAGCTACTTGGGAGGCTGAGGCAGGAGAATGGCGCGAACCCGGGAGGCGGAGCTTGCAGTGAGCCCGCGCCACTGTACTCCAGCCTGGGCGACAGAGTGAAGACTCCGCCTCAAAAAAAAAAAAAAATTACTATGAGAGTAAATCTTATACTTTTAAAAATGGTTAATCTCTGGGCATGCTGGCTCATGCCTGTAATCCCAGCACTTTGGAAGGCTGAGGCAGGAGGACTGCTTGAAGCCAGGAGCTTGAGACCATCCTGGGGAAAACAGCAAGACCCTGTCTCTACAAAACATTAAAAAAAAGATTCTAGCTACTGGGGAGGCTGAGGTGGGAGGATCACTTGAGCCCAGGAGTTTGAGGCTGCTGTGAGCTATGATCATGCCACTGCACTCCAGCCTGGGAGACAGAGTGAGAACCTGACTTTCTATTTTTTTTTTGTTGTTGTTTAAAGGTTAAGACAGTAAATTTTACATTTAAAAAAACAGTCTAAGAATGGTTCTCACCTTTTTCAAAAGATATTTTATTTTTAAAATATTAAGAATATACATATAAACACCTGAACTCAGGCACACAATTTTCAGTATTTATAAAATGCTTTATAATACTGTTAGCACTTATGTCATACTATTGTAATTACTGGCATAATTACAATATTCCAATCTACCCATATTCCTTCCTGACATTTTCATCCTTATACCCTCAACAAGAGTTCATGGATAGGGACAATAAAGAGAATAAGAAACAAAATCTTATTCACCTCTTTACTGCCAATATTTGCACAGTGGCTTGCATGCATAGTGTGTATTCAATACCTGTTTAATGAATGAGTGAATACATGAATAAATATATGATGGGGAGCACTAATGACAAGATTATACTGGAAATAAGGCCAGGCGCAGTGGCATGCGGAGGTTCACACCTGTAATCCCAGCACTTTAGAAGGGTGAGGCAGGCCAATCACCTGAGGTCAAAAGTTCAAAACCAGCCTGGCCAAAATAGTGAAACCCTATCTCCTCTAAAATTAAAAAAATTAGCTGGGCGATGGTGGTGTACCCCTGTAGTTGAAAAATCTGAGGATGGGGCCAACAATCTGTTTTCAAGGGCCTCCAAACTGATACTGATTTATGCTAAAGTTTGAGGATCATTATTCAAGTGCTTTCAACAATTCTGCAATCTGTTTAATAATTTGCTGTCTTTTCTTACATAAACTAGCTAGGTGGTATTTTCTTCTAGGAAACTGAACCCAGACCAGTTCAGAAAAATACAGAAAGAATAACTTGACTATAGTACAATACAGGCAAAGTAAACCCTGACTTTATAGCAATGTTCTGGCATTTGCGTTGATTCGTGATAGAGAAGCAGCCTCAAATATTATACTTTATGTTTTTATCTTATTGATTTTTTAACTGTAATTCAAGTTTCATGGAAATCTGATCATTATTTATTAGTGATATAAAGACAAACTACTTACTATTCCAGGCAAATTATTATGTTCAAATTCTTGTTACTATTAACTCTGAAGTGTGAATCTGATTCATTATACAGAATTCTCAGTTTTCAGTCTACAAATTCATTAGAGGTGCCCAACCTGGGGTCTTCTTTAGCCATTAAGTTCCTACATGACTATTATAAAACAGACTTAAGTTACTTGCAGTGTGAGAAAAAAAAAACTCTTGAAAATCAAACTTATTTATGCATAATAAAGCTTCCTAGGCTTACATATGCCAGGTGTCTTTGCTTAAGTAAAATTTTATTTTCAGAACATAATTAAAATATAGTTTGCTATCATGCTGATAAAAAGTTCTATTAGGCAGGCAAATTTTTTATTAGTAAAAATGGGGAATCAATTATAATAAGTATAATTTGTACAACATAATGTCTTTCAAAATATAAGACCCATGAGAATACACAGCTCACTGTAGCCTCCATCTCCCTGGGGCTCAGGTGATCCTCCCACCTCAGACTCCTGACTGGCTGGCACTACAGGCATGCACCACCGCACCCAGCTAATTTTTTAAAAATTTATTGTAGGGGCAGGGTCTCACTATATTGCCCAGGCTGATCTTGAACTCCTGGACTCAAGGAATTCTCCTGCTTTGGCTTGCTAAAGTGCTGGGATTACAGGTGTAAGCCACCACGCCTAGTCTTAGAGTTCTTTATTCTAAGTAGAATGGTCCATATAATTCATTCTGAAGATGAATAAAAATTGAAATAAGACTGCAAACATGGGCAATAAGCCTTTAATGTGTCTTTTTTTTTTTTTTTTTTTGAGACAGAGTCTTGCTCTATTGCTCAGGTGCAGTAATGCAATCTTGGTTCACTACAACCTCCACCTCCCGAGTTGAAGCAGTTCTTGTGCCTTAGCCTCCTGAGTAGCTGTGACTACAGGTGTGCACCACCAGACAGGCTAATTTTTTTTGTATTTTTTAGTAGAGATGGAGTTTCGCCATGTCAGCCAGGCTGGTCTCAAACTCCTGGCCTCAAGTGATCCACTTGCCTTGCCCCGCCAAAGTGCTAGGATTACAGGAGTGAGCCACCCTACCCGGCCTGTCTCATTATTTTGATATTTCAAAATAATACAAATATTTCAGAACTCATGTTGATAAATAAGTAGACAATTTCAAAAGAGAGACACAAATTCTGTGTCTGTTTTCTACTTTTCTGTATGACATTATGCTTTCCATTAGCATGGAGAAGTAAGGGAATATATGTTCTAAATATCCTTTCTTTCTTGAGACAAGTATTCCTCCTCCTGCTAGGAAAGGCATGTGAAAGTGTATGGGGGTATTTTTAAAAATTGTTATGACTAAGGTTAGAGGCCTATTGGCATTAATGAGTATAGACCAGGAACTTTAAAATCCTTCAACGCTTGGGATGGTCTGGTACAACCGATATTTTATCCTAAAGGCCAATGGCAGTTCTTTAGAGAACTGCCCTCGCCCTCACCCTCACCCTGGGCACTAAGCCCTTACTTAGCAAGTAAGGATCTTGAGATCATCCTGCATAGGGTAGTTCCTGAATTCAGTGACAGATGTCCTTATAAGATAAAGGCAAAGGGGCTGGGTGAGGTTGCTAATGCCCGTAATCTCAGCACTTTGGGAGGCCCAGGTGGGTGAATCACTTGAGGTCTGGAGTTTGAGACCAGCCTGGTCAACATGGTGAAACCCCAACTTTACCAAAAATACAAAATTAGCCAGGCATGGTCATGTGCAACTGTAGTCCCAGCGACTCGGGAGGCTGAGGCAGAAGAATCCGTTGAACCCAGGAGGCAGAGGCTGTAGTGAGCCGAGATTGCATCACTATACTCCAGCCTGGGCGATAGAGTGAGACTCTGTCTCAAAAAAAAAAAAAACGGATAAAGGCAAAGGAAGATTTGAGATATGTAGAGGTGAAGGCCATGTGAAGGCAGAAGCAGAGATTAGAATTATGCAGCTACAAACCAAGGAACACTAATGATTACTGAAACCTGTCAAAGTTAGGAGATCTCAAGGCATGTAACAGATTCTCCTCACAGCCTCCAGAAGGAACCAACTCAGCCAATACCTTGGCTTTAGACTGCTGGCCTCCAAAGCTGTGCAAGAATAAATTTCTGTTGTTTTTAGCCACCCTATTTGTGATAATTTATTATGGCAACCCTATAGAAAAAAGTTTCAGGTAAAAACCAGTCATACTTAGGATCACTAAACACATCTTAAAGTTCTATAATTAAAAAACACAGAGGCATTAATTACCATTTACATTATTCAAAAATAATTAGAAACTATGAGGCATTGGTTGGGCACAGTGGCTCATGACTGTAATTCCAGCACTTTGGGAAGCTGGGTTGGGAGGATTGCTTGAGCCCAGGAGTTTGAAACCATGCTGGGCGACAGAGTGAGACTTCATCTCTATTTTTTTTCTTTTCTTTCTTTCTTTTTTTTTTTTTTTTTTTTTTGAGGCAGAGTCTCGCTCTGTCACCCGGGCTGGAGTGCAGTGGTATGATCTCAGCTCAAGGCAAGCTCCGCCTCCCGAGTTCATGCCATTCTTCTGCCTCAGCCTCCTGAGTAGCCGGGACTACAGGTGCCCGCCACCATGCCTGCTGGGCTAATTTTTTGTATTTTTTTTAGTAGAGACGGGGTTTCACCGTGTTAGCCAGGATGGTCTGGATCTCCTGACCTCAGGATCTGCCCGCCTCGGCCTCCCAAAGTGCTGGGATTAGAGGCGTGAGCCACCGCGCCCAGCCTATTTTTTTTCTGGAAAGACAAGGCAAGGCAAGGCAAGGCAAGGCAGGGCAGGGCAGGGCAGGGCAGGGCAGGGGAGCGGGGGGAGGAGGGGAGGGGAGGGGAGGGAAGAAGGAAGGAAGGAAGGAAGGAAGGGAGGGAGGGAGGGAGGGAGGGAGGGAAGGAGGGAGGGAGGGAGAAAGGGAAAGGAAAGGAAAAAGGAAAGGAAGATGGAAAGGAAGAAGGAAAGGAAGATGGAAAGGAAAGGAGGAAGGAAAGGAAAGGGAAGGGGAGGGGAGGGGAGGGGAGGGGAGAGGAGGGGAGGGGAGGAAAGGAAAGGAAATATTAAGACACTGACACTGAACAGCGTATTGTAACACAAAGCCTTGATTTTTAAACAACAGACAAGTATTCGCGGAACAACCAAAGTGATGTGATTAGAATATCTGTGCTGTTTAAAGTAGTTCCTATAACAGTTGAAAATGAGAAATACAGATGCTTCCCGACTTACAATTTTTTGACTTTACCATAGTTTAAAAGCAATGTATAGAAAGCTTACTTCAAATTTTTATGATCTTCTGCGTTAGTTATATGGAGTAAGAGACTCTGTCATGATGCCTGAGTGCAGTGATGCAATCACACCTCACTGCAGCCTCAAACTCCTGGGCTTAACTGATCCAACTGCCTCAGCTTCTGGGGTAGCTAGGGCTATAGGTGTGCACCACTATGCCCAGCTAACTTTTCTTTTTATTTTTCAGAGACAAAGTCTTGCTATGCTACCCAGGCTGGTCTCGAATTCCTGGCATCAAATGATTTTCCCACCTCAGCCTCCTGAAGTATTGGGATTACAGGCATGAGCCCCTGTACCCAGCCAAAAGAACACATTTCTGAGTAAGAAGTTCCAATACCAAATAAAAAATTACTTCTTGCAGGCAGCAAAAGAATATATAAATTGAACTACATCCAAAATAAAAACTTTGGGCTGGGCATGGTGGCTCATGCCTATAACAGATCCCAGCACTTTGGGAGGTCTAGGTGGGCAGATCACTTGAGGTCAGGGAGTTCAAGACCAGCCAAGCCAACACGGCAAAACCCCATCACTACTAAAAATACAAAAATTAGATAGATATGGTGGCACACACCTGTAATCCCAGCTTCTTGGGAGGCTGAGGCAGGAGAATGGCGTGAACCTGCGGGGCGGAGATTGCAGTAAGCTGAGATCACACCATTGCACTCTAGCCTGGGCGACAGAATGAGACTCCGTCTCAAAAAAAACAAAAACAAAAACAAAAAACCAACAAACAAACAAAAACAAAAATAAAAACTTTCAGATTATGAAAACAATCAAAAGAGTGAAACGACAACCTATGGGAGAAAATATTTGCAAATCATATATCTGATAAGTGGTTAATATCCAGAATATATAAAGAACTCTTACAACTTAACAACATAAAACAAATGACCCAATTAAAAAAAGGGCAAAGGACCTGAATAGATATTTTTCCAAATGGCCAACAAGCACATAAAAAGATGCTCAATATCTCCAATCATTAGGGAAATGTAAAACAAAACCACAATGACATTCCACCTCACACCCATTAGGACAGCTACTATTAAAAAAAAAAATAACAAGTGACAGTAAGAATGTGAAGAAGCTGGAACCCTTGTAGGTTCTCAAAAAAGTAAAACTAGGCCAGGTGTAGTGGTTCACGCCTATAATCCCAGCACTTTGGGAGGCTGAGGTGGGAGGATTACTTGAAGCCAGATGTTCACGACCAGCCTAACAACATAGCAAGATCCTATCTTTAAAATAAACTTTAAAAATTAGCCAGGTAACAGTCGGGTACGGTGGCTCACGCCTGTAATCTCACCACTTTGAGAGGCCGAGGCAGGCGAATCACAAGGTCAGGAGTTTGAGACCAGCCTGGCTAACATGGTGATACCCTGTCTCTACTAAAATTACAAAAAAATTAGCTGGACATAGTGGTGGGTGCCTGTAATCCCAGCTACTCAGGAGGCTGAGGCAGAAGAATCACTTGAACCCAGGAGGTGGAGGGTGCAGTGAGCCGAGATCGTGCCACTGCACTCCAGCCTGGGTGACAGAGTGAGACTCCATCTCAAAAAAAATTAACCAGACATGGGGTCATGTGCCTGTAATCCTAGCTACCCAGGAGGCTGAGGCAGCAGGATCACTTGAGTCCAGGAGTTCAACATTACAGTGAGCTATGATTGTGCCATTGCACTCCAGTCTAGGCAACAAAGCAAGACCCTGTCTCTTAAAAAAAAAATTAAAAATAGCATTATTAGCATATTATCAATATAACAGCAATTATATTTCTTGGTATGCATCCAAAAGAATTGAAAGCAGGGTCTCAAAGAGACACTTGTATACCCACATTCATTGGAGCTTTATTCATAATAGCCAAGAGGTAGAAGTAACTCAAGTGTCCATGATGGATGAATGGATGAATAAATGTAGTATTTACGTAAAATGGAATATTATCCAGCCTTCAAAAAAATTCTAACGCATGCTACAAGATGGATGAACGTTGATGATGCTATGCTAACTGAAATGAGCTAATTGCAAAAAGACAAATATGAAATGGTTCTACTTATATGATATACTTAGAGTAGTCAAATTCATAGAGACAGAAAGTAGAGGGTGGTTGGAGGGCCTGAGAAGAAGGGGTAATAGTGAGTTGTTATTTAACGGGTACAGAGTTTCGGTACTTGAAGGTGAAGAGTTCTGGCGATTGGTTGTACGACAATATGAACTATACTGAACTGTACACTTAAAAATGGTAAGATGGTAAATTTCACATTTTGTGTATTTTACCACAGCTAAAATTTTTACAAAATAATTTCTTGTAACTGGTACATACACTACATGCAGCTATCTTGACTAAAGACAGAAAACTACTCTGAAAAATAATTAGGAACAAATTTAACAAAAGAACTGTAAGACTTGTACACTGCGTAAACTATAAAACATTGTTGAAATAAATGAAAGAAGGTTTAAATAAATGTAAAGATATCATGTTCATGAATTAAGAGACTTTATATTGTTAATATAGCAATACTCCCCAAACTGCCTATCAAAATCCCAGTTGTCTTTTTTCAGATATGGAAAACTGATCACAATTCATATGGAAATGCAAGGAACCCAAAACAGCCATAATAATCTTGAAAAAGAAAAACAGCCTGGGCACAGTGGCTCTTGCCTGTAATCCCAGCACTTTTGGAGGCCGAGGCAGGCGGATCACCTGAGTCAGGAGTTCGAGACCAGTCATGGCCAACGTGGTGAAACCCTGTCTCTACTAAAAATAAAAAAATTAGCTGGATGTGGTAGTGCAAGCCTGTAATGCCAGCTACTCGGGAGGCTGAGGCAGGAGAATTGCTTGAATCCGGGAGGTGGAGGTTGCAGTGAACTGAGATCACACCATGGTACTCCAGTCTGGGCAACAAGAGTGAAACTCAAAGGGGAGGGGAGGGGAGAGGAGGGGAGGGGAAGGGAGAGGAGGGGAGGGTAAGGAAAAAAGAGCAAAGTTGGAGAACTCAGCCTTCTTTATTTTAAAAGTAATTAGAAAGCAATAGTTATCAAGACAGTGTGGTCCTGGCATAAGGATCAATGGATCCTTGACATATTGATCAATGGAATAAATTAAGAGTTCAGAAATAAACCTTTGCATTTATGGTCAATTGATTTTTTTTTTTTTAAAGACAGAGTGTTGCTCTGTTGCCCAGGCTGGAGCGCAGTGGTGCAATCTCAGCTCATTGCAACCTCCGCCTCCCAGGTTCACGCCATTCTCCTGCCTCAGCCTCCTGAGTAGCTAGGACTACAGGCATCCACCACCACGCCTGGCTAATTTTTTTTGTATTTTTTAGTAGAGACGGGGTTTCACCATGTTAGCCAGGATGGTCTCGATCTCCTGACCTCGTGATCCGCTCGCCTCCGCCTCCTGAAGTACTGGGATTACAGGTGTGAGCCACCGCGCCCAGCCTGTCAATTGATTTTTGACAAGGGTACCAAGACAATTCAATTGGGAAAAATAATATTTTCCACGAAAGATACTGGAAAACTGAGTATCAAACAAAAGAATGAAGTTGGACTCCCTACCTCATGCCATATACAAAAATTAACTCAAAATGGATCACAGACCTAAATGTAAGAGCTAAAACTATAAAATCCCAAGAAGAAAACACAACAGCAAACCTTTGTGACCGTATTAGAAAATAGTTTCAGGTTAGGCGTGGTGGCTCACGCCTGTAATCCCAGGGCTTTCAGAGGCCAAGGCAGGCAGATCACCTGAGGTCAGGAGTTCTACTAAAAATACAAAAATAAGCTGGGCATGGTGGCATGCACCTGTAATCCCAGCTACTTGGGAGGCTAAGACAGGAGAATAGCATGAACCCAGGAGGTGGAGGTTGCAGTGAGCCAAGATCACGCCATTGCACTCCAGCCTGGGTGACACAGCAAGGCTCCATTTCAAAGAAAAAAAAAGAAAGAAAACAGTTTCAGAGTGACAAAATAAAAAGATAAATTAGACTTCATTAAAAATGTCAAATCTGTGTACCTCAAAGAATACCACCAACTAAGTAAAATGACAAGCCAAAGAATGAGATTTGTATCTACTATGTAAAAAGAACTTTTACAACTAAACAATAAAAAGACAAATATGCACAATTTTTAAATGGGCAATGGGTTTGAATTAACATTTTACCAAATAAAATATACAATATTTAAGCAGCACAGGAAAAGATGCTCATTACCATTATTCATTAGGGAAATGAAAACCAAAACCATAATGAGATATTACATCATACCCACTAGGATGACTATAATCAAAAAGAAACTGGTCACTATTTTCAAATAGAGAAAGGTTAAAAAATTGGAAATGAAAAGAAAATAGTAATTGAAAGTTGGAAGGAAAGAATAAAAGCTGCCAAAGGTTAAAACACAGTAGTGCTTATTATTGCACACCCCATCTCAAGCATGTGTTTAGAGGTTTTAATATGTAAATAAAAATACTTAACTGTATTATGTGCCACTCTGGTGGGAATGTTGATAATGGGGGAGGCTATGCATGTGTCGGAGCAGCGGGGGATAACGGGAATTCTCTTCTTTTCTCTCAATTTTGCTATCAACCTAAACTGCTCTAATTTTTTTATTAAAAAAATGTATTATCTCACAGTTTCTATGGGAATCTACATACTGTTTATATAAGTGCTCTGCCATGATCTTTTACAAGACTGTATTTAGGGTGTAGGCTGGTGCCATAGTCATCTCAAGACTCAACTAAGACAGTATCTATTGCTGAGCTCACTCAGTAGCTGTTGGCAGGGTTCACAAATTGTTGGACTATGGGCCTCAGTTCCTTGCTGGGTATTGGCAAGTTAGCTGATCTCAGTTCTTTGCCAGGTGGCCTTCTTCATCACAGCAAGCACAAAAGAAGAACCAGAGAGAACACATCAGCAAAATAATAGTCATGGTCTTTTAAAACCTAATTACAGAAGTGATATACCATCACTTTTGCCTAATCTGTTAAAATCAAGTTATTAGGTCTAGCTTACATTCAGAAGGACAGGATTATACAAGGGTGAGAATACCGGGAGGCAGGGATCATTGGGAACCATGTCAGAAGCTGCCTACCACAATATACACACTTTTGATTTTTTTCTTCTTTTTTATTTATGGTTTGAGACAGGGTCTTGGTCTGTTACCCAGGCTGGAGTGCAGTGGTGCAATCATGGCTCACTGCAGCCTCGACTTCCTGGGCTCAGGTAATTCTTCCATCTCAGCCTCTCAAATAGCTGAGACTATACCATGCACCACCACAACCGGCTAATCTTTTTGTTCTTTTGTTTTGTTTTGTTTTGTTTTTGTAGAGACGGGGTTCTGCTATGTTGCTCAAGTTACTCTTGAAACTCCTGGGCTCAAGTGATCCACCAACCTCAGCCTCTCAAAGTGCTGGGATTACAGGTGTGAGCCGCCATGCCTGGCCCTTCTTAGAGGGGTCTTGCTTTGTTGCCCCGGCTGGAGTGCAGTAGAGTGATCATAGCTCACTGTAGCCTTAAATTCCTGGGCTCAAACAATCCTCCCACCTCAGCTTTCCAAATAGTTGGGACTACTTTGGAAGTACGGGCACACCGTGCCCTGCTAATTTTAAAAAGAGCCTCGAGTCACAATGTTCCGTCAACCCATTCCAAATACAGAGCCTTCTTCTATGTTTTTCTGTTTAAAGACAACTTATTTAACGTACGGTATATGGTTGATTCACTGACACTTAATTCATGGCCAACAACACTATAACTCATGCCTGAATGAATTTTACCTCACACACATATTTCTCCTTAAGGTGTATCACAGTCTTCTTGCTCTTTGGAATACTAGATAGCACTTTGGCACCACTCTTGCAGGCCATTTCAAACCACAAAAGCAACAAAAAGCACAAAAATGCAAGAGTGCCACTAAATAGACTGTGAAAAATATACTTGTTTACAGTATGAGAGCTGAAACAAGAAGGCAGAGCATAGCCTTGTTCAACCTAAGCTGGGAATGTGTACCTTGGGCGACTCAAATTTTCTGCCACTCTGTGCATGTCTAGGAATGACCATGAAAGCACTGTGAATTTTAGCAAGTAAAAGGGGGGCAAAACAGAATTCAGGAACAATGAGGATCTACTGCCTCTTATTTATTGCTAAACACTTTTACAAATGTACAATTGGAGGAAAAAAGGCAGAATATCTGTTTCTTTTCAGGAACAAATTCCTATCTCCCCCCCCGCCTCAATTGGAGGAAAAAAGGCAGAATATGTTTTTTTTCAGGAACAACTTCTTTCTCTCTCTCTTTCTCTTTCTTTCAGAGATGGAGTCTCACTTTGTCACCCAGGCTAGAGTGCAGTGGGGTGAACTTGGCTCACTGCAACCTCCACCTCCTGGGTTCAAGCTATTCTCTTGCCACAGCCTCCAGAGTAGTGGGGACTACAGTCACCTGCCACCACGCCCAGCTAATTTTTGTATTTTTAGTAGAGACGGGGTTTCATCATATTGGCCAGGTGGTCTCGAACTCCTGACCTTGTGATGTGCCTGCCTTGGCCTCCCAAAGTGCTGGGATTACAGGCGTGAGCCACCACACCCGGCCTAGCTTTTATTTTTTTTCTGTGTATGAAAGATGCAGGAAATAGTGTGTGTTCTGTTTCTCAAGTATAAGCACATAAGAAACAACACATGTCATAGGAAACTCAGTAACAATCTTTCATATTAAAAAAAAAAACCACAGAATATAGGGTTTCATACATAATAAATAAAAATTAACAGAAAAGTATCCTTTATGGTAAAAGGAAAATGATATGGGGGAGGATGTTTGTAACAGTTTCTAAAACGACTTAAAGACAGTTCTTTCCTAAGAAAGTTAGCGTTATTTATTGAATGTCTTCTCTCTGTGGGCACTTTAGTGTATTATCTTATTTAATCTAAACACCTACATAAATTGGATACTATTATTTTGCATATGAAGTAATTGATGCAGAGAGGCTAAATAATGTGTTCAAGGTTATGTTTAGCAAGTTTAACAGCAAGGTTTCTAACCCAGGCACTACGATTGACGGCCTATGCTCTTCATCATTACACTATATAACATTCCAAACAATCAAGTGAAACCTTATGCTTCTCTCCCTCAAATTATCCTATTTTTTTTTTTATTTTTTGGCAGTTGATTAAGCTAATTTCATAATACAGCTAATACAAAATGTGTTGTTTTTAATGAGACATTTTGAGAAGCACTTCTAACAGTATATTGAAGTTGTCGGTGTATTCTTAGTCAAAGTTGTGTCTGTTCAACTATTATTTAACTTATTTTATTTATTTATTTAATTTTTTTTTTTGGTGACGAAGTCTCACTCTGTAGCCCAGGCTGGAATGCAATGGCGCCATCTCAGCTGACTGCAACTTCCGCCTCCCGGGTTCCAGCAATTCTTCTGCCTCAGCCTCCCAAGTAACTGGGATTACACGTGCACGCCACCACACCCAGCTAATTTTTTTGTATTTTAGTAGAGATGGGTTTCATTGTGTTACCAAGGCTGGTTTACAACTCCTGAACTCAGGCAATCCACCCACCTCAGCCTCCCAAAATGCTAGCATTACAGGTATGAGCCACCGCACCTGGCCTATTTAACATTATTTTGAAGATGCTTGTTACTCAAATTATGGCTAGTCTCATCTTGGTTTTGAATGTATTTTAAATTTTTTCATGTATCTATGACTCTATTATAGTATGTTTGTATCTGAAACCACTAAATAATTATTAGATGGGTAATTAGTTTTTGCATATGAAAATATGAAGAAAATGCTCAGCAATCAGAGAGCCCATTATAAGGAAATGAGACACAGTTAAGGCAGGAAGAGAATTGGAACATGGAATTGGATATGTTAAAAAGACAGGAAAAACTGCAGTTGTTGAAATGAATACATGGAAATTATTTCACAGTGTACAACCAATTCTGTCTAGTATTTCAGAAGATACTCATTTAATAAACGCTGGTCAATTCCACCATACATGCTTGGGACTTAGATTTTTTTTTTTTTTTTTCCTTGAGACGGAGTTTCACTCTTGTTGCCCAGGCTAGAGTGCAATGCTGTGATCTTGGCTCACTGCAACATCTGCCTCCCGGGTTCAAGCGATTCTCTTGCCTTGGCCTCCCAAGTAGCTGAGACTACAGGCATGTGCCACCATGCCCGGCTAATTTTCTATTTTTTTTAGTAGAGACGGGGTTTCTCCACATTGATCAAGCTGGTCTCAAACTCCCGACCTTAGGTGATCCGCCCGCTTAGGCCTCCCAAAGTGCTGGGATTACAGGCATGAGCCACTGCGCCCGGCCCGGACTTAGATTTTATAGACAAAAAGCTTCTGCTGAGTTTCTCAGTTAAAGCCAGGTCAGTTAACAGGTTTTGCTTTGTTCATCAGGCAAATAAGTAATGTAAAATTTTAAAAACCCTAAGGTGAAAAAGGATTACTTTTTGAGAGGAGAGGAGCAAGGTAGGTAGGTAGGTAGGTAGGTAGGTAGGTAGGTAGGTAGATACGGGATAGAAGTTGGCATTCAGAAGTGCAGAGCTAGCAAAACTTCAGAATGAAAACTGATGAACAAGAAATAATGTGTAAAGAGAATCTTGTTACTACTGCACTAAAGAATTAATATTTTCCTAAAGGATGCAACCTTATATTTCTCTTGTCCTGTGCCTTCTACATTAATATATTTTTTAAACTTTTTATTTTTGTGGGTACATAGTAGGTATATATATTTATGTGGTACATGAGATGTTACAATAGTATTTTTGAAAAGTATAAAAATGTGGTCAGGCATGGTGGCTCACACCTGTAATCCCAACACTTTGGGAAGCCGAGGCAGGTGGATCACCTGAGGTCAGGAGTTCAAGACCAGCTTGGTCAAACTACTAAAAACACAAATACAAAAAACCTGCACTCCCACCTGGGCAACAGAATGAGACTCTGAATCAAAAAACAACAACACAAAACAAAAACCTGACAACTATGAAATATATATAGTAACCTGGAAAATATTTATGTTAAACAAAAAGGCAGGATCTAAAATGTGTGTATATTACAACTATACAAAAATAAAAGAGAAAAGACTGGAAAGAAACATTCAAAATATTAACAATGGTTGTATATGGGTGTAGACACTATTGGAGATTATTTTTTCCTTTCTACTTAATGTCATTTTCCTCCTTTTCCAAATTAACAAGCAGATTATTGATTACACAAATAATACATGAATATATTCTCATTTTAAAGATTCAAACAATACACAACTATAGGAATCATAAGTAACCTTTTTGGCAGGCACGGTGGCTCACGCCTGTAATCCCAGCACTTTGGGAGGCCGAGGCAGGCGGATCATGAGGTCAGGAGATTGAGACCATCCTGGCTAACACAGTGAAACCCCATCTCTACTAAAAATACAAAAAAAAAAAAAAAAAAAAAAAAATAGCCGGGCGTGGTGGCAGGCGCCTGTAGTCCCAGCTACTAGGGAGGCTGAGGCAGGAGAATGGCGTGAGCCCAGGAGGCAGAGCTTGCAGTAAGCCGAGTGAGCCACTGCACTCCAGCCCCGGCAACAGAGCGAGACTTCATCTCAAACAAACAAACAAACAAAAAAGTAACCTTTCCACAGTCATCCCACACTACCCACTTTTTTTTTTTTTCTGTTTTGAGATGGAATGTCTTTCTGTTGCCCACGTTGGAGTGCAATGGCGCGATCTCAGCTTACTGCAACATCCACTTCCCAGGTTCAATACTACAGGCACATGCCACCACACCTGGCTAAATTTTTTGTATTTTTAGTAGAGATGGGGTTTCTTTATATAGGCCAGGCTGGTCTCAAACTGCTGACCTCATGATCCGCCTGCCCTGGCCTTCCAAAGTGCTGGAATTACAGCCGTGAGCCAACGCGCCCAGAGATCCGCTTTTTTTTTTTTTTTTTTTTTTTGAGACGGAGTCTCGCTCTGTCGCCCAGGCTGGAGTGCAGTGGCCGGATCTCAGCTCACTGCAAGCTCCGCCTCCCGGGTTCGGGCCATTCTCCTGTCTCAGCCTCCTGAGTAGCTGGGACTAAAGGCGCCCGCCACCTCGCCCGGCTAGTTTTTTTTTTGTATTTTTTAGTAGAGACGGGGTTTCACCGTGTTAGCCAGGATGGTCTCGATCTCCTGACCTAGTGATCCGCCCGTCTCGGCCTCCCAAAGTGCTGGGTTTACAGGCTTGAGCCACCGCGCCCGGCCAGAGATCCGCTTATTTCTTTGCTAAGTTTGCAGTTTTTAGTAATTTTATTTTATTATTTTAGGTGAGACAGAGTCTCGCTCTGTCACCCAGGCTGGAGTGCAGTGGCGTGATCTTGGCTCACTGCTACCTCCGCTTCCGGGTTCAAGAAATTCTTCTGCCTCAGCCTCCCGAATAGCTGGGACTACAGGCATGCACCACCATGCCCAGCTAATTTTTGTATTTTTAGTAGAGACAGGGTTTCACCATATTGGCCAAGCTGGTCTTGAACTCCTGACCTCGTGATCCGCCTGCCTTGGCCTCCCAACGTGCTAGTGAGATGTGACAATGTGCTAGCAGCCCTCATTCTCAGGGCCTCCTCAGCCTCGGCGTCCACTTTGGCGGCACTTGAGGAGCCCTTCAGCCCTCCATGGCACCGTGGGAGCCCCCTCTGGGCTGGCTGAGGCCCGAGCTGCCTCCCTCTGCTTGCCGGGAGGTGTGGAGGGAGAGGCGCGGGTGGGAACCAGGGCTGCGCCTGGCGCTCGGGGGCCAGTGCGAGTTCCCGCCAGCGCGGGCGCCTGTGCGAGCTCAGCGGATCCCCCACACAGTGGCCAGCCTGCGCCGCCAGGCCAGGGCAGTGAGGGGCTTAGCACCCAGGCCAGCAGCTGTGGAGGTTGCACGGGGTCCCCCAACAGTGCCAGCCGGCCAGCGCCACACTCAAATTCTCACAGGGCCTTAGCTGCTTCCCTGCAGGGCACGGCTTGGGACCTGCAGCCTGCCAAGTCTGAGCTCCCCCGCTGTGGTGGGTGGGCTCCCCTTGCAGTCGCAGCCTCCCCGACGGGCGCCGCCCCCTGGTCCATCCACAGCCCAAGGGACAGTGCAGGTACAGCTCGGGACTGGCGGGCAGCTCTGCCTGCAGCCCTGGTGCAGGATCCACTGGGTAAAGCCAGCTGGGCTCCTGAACCGGATGGGGACTTGGAGAACTTTTATATCTAGCGGAAGGATTGTATGTGCACCAGTCAGCACTCTATCTAGCTAACCTAGTGGGAACTTGTAGAACTTTTCTGTCTAGCACTCTGTGTCTATCTCAAGGATTGTAAATACACCAATCAGCACTCTGTGTCTAGCTAAGGGTTTGTGAATACACCAATTGGTACTCTGTATCTAGCTAACCTAGTAGAGACTTGGAGGACTAGCACTCTGTGACTCTGTGACTAGCTCAAGGACTGTAAATGCACCAATCAGCACTCTGTGTCTAGCTCAGGGTTTGTAAATAACACCAATCAGTACTCTGTGTCTGGCTCAAGGTCTGTAAATACACCAATTGGTACTCTGTATCTAGCTAACTCTGTATCTAGCTAACTAGCACTCTGTGACTCTGTCCAGCTCAAGGATTGTAAACAGACCAATCAGCACTCTGTCAAGATGGACCAATCAGCTCTCTGTAAAATGGACTCATCGAGTCTCTGTAAAATAGACCAATCAGCAGGATGTTGGTGGCGTCAGATAAGGGAATAAAAGCAGGCTCAGGGGCAACCTCCTTGGGTCTCCTTCCACACTGTGGAAGCTTTGTTCTTTCACTCTTTGCAGTAACTCTTGCTGCTGCTCAATCTTTGGGTCTATGCTGTCTTTATGAGCTGTAACACTCACTGTGGAGGTCTGCAGCTTCACTCCTGAAGCCAAAGAGACCAGAAACCCACCCGGAAGAAGGAACAACTCCAGATGCGCTGCCTTTAAGAGCTGTAACACTCACCACGAAGGTCTGCAGCTTCACTCCTGATAGCGAGACCACGAACCCACCAGAAGGAAGAAGCTCCAGACACATCTAAACGTCTGAAGGAACAAACTCCAGACACACCATCTTTAAGAACTGTAACACTCACCGCAAGGGTCCGCGGCTTCATTATTGAAGTCAGTGAGACCAAGAACCCACCAATTTCAGACACTAGGATTACAGGTGTGAGCCACTGCGCCCGGCTATTTTATTTATTTTGAGATGTTGTCTTGCTCTGTCACCCAGGCTGGAGTGCAATGGCACAATCTCTGCTCACTGCAACCTCCGCCTCCTGGGTTCAAGCGATTCTTGTGCCTCAGTCTCCCAAATAGGTAGGATTACAGGCGCCCACCACCACGTCCAGCTAGTTTTTTCTATTTTTAGTAGAGACTGGGTTTCTCCATGTTGGCCAGGATGTCTCGAACTCCTGACCTCAAGTGATCCACCCACCTTGGCCTCTCAAACTGCTGGGGTTACTGGCGGGAGCCACCGCGCCTGGTCAGTTTTTTGGAGGTGGAGTCTCGCTCTGTCGCCCAGGTTGGAGTGCAGTGGCGCGATCTCGGCTCACTGCAAGCTCTGCCTCCCGGGTTCAGGCCATTCTCCTGCTTCAGCCTCCTGAGTAGCTGGGACTACAGGCGCCCGCCACCACGCCCGGCTAAATTTTTTGTATTTTTAGTAGAGACGGAGTTTCACCGTGTTAGGATGGTCTCGATCTCCTGACCTCGTGATCCGCCCGTCTCGGCCTCCCAAAGTGCTGGGATTATAGGCGTGAGCCACTGCGTCCGGCCTTTTTTTTTTTTTTTTTTTTAAGACAGGTTCTCACTCTGTAGCCTAGGCTGGAGTGCATTGGCACAATCTTGGATTATAGCAACTTCTGCCTCCCAGACTCAAGCGATCCTCCCATCTCAGTCTCCCAAGTAGCAGGGATCACAGGTGTGCGCCACTACACCCAGCTAATTTTTGTATTTTTGGTACAGATCAGGTTTCTCCATGTTGCCCAGACTGGTCTCAAACTCCTGGGATCAACCAATCCACCTGCTTTGGCCTCCCAAAGTGCTGGGACTACAGGCATGAGTCACTGTGCCCTGCCATAATGAAAAATTTTAAAGGAGAAAAAAACTCACCATCACCAAACTTTCTAATTATTATTATATGGCCATGAGGAAAAGTTCTGTTTCTGAATTTTATATTTTAATTTCTTTCTTTAAACTTCAACAGATAAAAGTATTTTTATTTTGGTTAAACACCTAGCATTTGCAGACTAAATGTCTGACATTTGATGTAACAGTAGTTATTTTTCTTGAGGTTAATGCAGAAGCCAAAATTGATCTTGTTTGCCAACTTTAACTTCACTCAATTTTTTTGTCTGAAGAACAAAATACATAAATTAACGCTTCCAAATTAGAGCGATTTACTTAAACACTTTTCCTTTTTATTGCAATAGCATTACTGATTCCTAGTTGGCAGTATTCCTACTTTTGGGTCAAAAGGTTATAGTAAACTAAACTAAGAACCAGGTAACAATCTGAAACGTAAGGCAGCTGTAAAGATCTTTGAGGAGGCCGGGCGCGGTGGCTCAAGCCTGTAATCCCAGCACTTTGGGAGGCTGAGACGGGCGGATCACGAGGTCAGGAGATCGAGACCATCCTGGCTAACACGGTGAAACACCGTCTCTACTAAAAAATACAAAAAACTAGTCGGGCGACGTGGCGGGCGCCTGTAGTCCCAGCTACTCGGGAGGCTGAGGCAGGAGAATGGCGTAAACCTGGGAGGCGGAGCTTGCAGTGAGCTGAGATCCGGCCACTGCACTCCAGTTTGGGCCACAAAGCAAGACTCCGTCTCAAAAAAAAAAAAGATCTTTGAGGATGATGTATGAACAAATTCACTTTCTCTCTTTTTCTTTTTGAGAGGGAGTCTCTGTCACTCAGGCTGGAGTGTAGTGGTGCAATCTCAGCTCACTGCAATCTCTGCCTCCTGGGTTCAAGTGATTCTTCTGCTTCAGTCTCCCAAGTAGCTGGGATTACAGGCACATGCCACCACACCTGGCTAATTTTTGTATTTTTAGTAGAGATGGGGTTTCACCATGTTGGCCAGACTGGCATGGAACTCTGAAGCTCAGGCAATCCACCCACCTTGGCCTCCCAAAGTGCTGGGATTACAGGCGTGAGCCACCGCACTGGCCACTTTCCCTCTTTCATCTACCTAAAGATACAAGTGAAAATTAGAGACTTTGTTTTGTTTGTGAAAAATGTGAAAAATAAATGTATCCAATTCAATACAATCTTCTAATAGAAGCTAATGGCCTTCAGTAGGCAGAAACTACAGCTATAAAGAAAATTTCCTATGGCTTTCAGTTTAGTGCTTCATCAACAAATCAAAGCAAATAACCCAAAACTGATGATCCTAGAGTACGGCCTGATAAAATTTATTGACTAAGAAAATTCTTAGTCAATAAAATTTATTGACTAAGAAAATTCTTGAGATGTGCTATATTTTAACTTTTTAGACTTTAGAAATTGTTTAATCTTTTTATTTGGAAATAATTTAAAACTTACACAACAGTCGCAAGAATAGTACAAAGAATATACCATATACTTTCACCCAGATTTACCTATTCACCTATTGATACCATTTTACTGTTTGCTTTTATTATCTCTCTCTTTCTACACACACACACACACACACACACACACACACACACACACACCTTTTTTTGAACCATTACACAGTAGAATCATGGTCCTTTATTCTTAAACACTTCTTAGATTATTTCCTAAGAATATGGTTATTCTCTTATAAAACCACAGTATTGTTATCAGTTTCTGCACATTTAACATTGAAACATTTTTCTCTAATCATCATGTCCTTTATCACATTCTTCTCATCCAGTAAAAGGCAGGCATTGCCTAGTTGTCCAGTCTTTTTAGCTTCCTTTGACCTAGACCTTTCCCACAGTCTGTTTTATATGACATTCACATTTTTGAAAAATATGATCCCCCTTTTTATAATAGAACATTCCTAATTTGGGGTTTGTGTGATGTTACCTCATGATTAAATTCAGGTTATGTATTCTTGACTGGAATATAGTACTATATTAGTTATGTGTCCTCTAGATATCATGGATTTCCATGTGTCCTTCTTTAATAATGTTAATTTTTACTATCTGGTCAAGGTGTCCATTTTTCCCATTTTATAATTACTAATTTTTCCCTTGAGATATGTGGGAGGCATGCAAATATCCTGGCTCCTCATTGAAATTGCCCCTAGATTTAGGATCCTTTGATGATTCTTGCCTGATCCAATCCTTAACACAATGGTTGCAGAATGATAAGCTGCCAACTCCAGCAATCCTACATTTACCAGTTGGCACTTGACATTCTACTCATGATTCATTTTCCTTCCAGTGGTTCACAATTAATTAATTACTTAATTGTTTAGCACTCAAATTGACCCACATTTAGCTAGTGGGAGTTCCTTCCAGCTGGATCCTGTGTCCTTATGACAAGTCTCCATGATATTTTTAGGTACTTCTTTCCTTCCTTTTTTGGCTTTGTTTTATTTTTGAGACAGGGCCTCACTCTATTGCCCAGGCTGGAGTACAGTGGCCTGATCACAGCTCACTGCAGCCTTGACTTCCCAAGTTCAAGTGATCCTCCCACCTCAGCCTCCCAAGTAGCTGGAACTACAGGCGTGTGCCACACCTGGTTACTTTTTAATTTTTTTTGAGATAAGGTCTATGTTGCCCAGGCTGGTTGTGAACTTCTGGGATCAAGCAGTCCTCTTGCCTTGGCTTCCCAAAGTGCTGGGATTACAGGCTCTTTCCTTACTTTCTTACAAAAATTATTAAAACATTACAAGATGTCCCAGGCTTATCTTATATCTGTCCTGCTCCAGTCTTGGAATAAATCATTTTTCTAAGAAGCCTTGGTTCCTTATTTTTATTTTTTGAGACAGTGTTTCACTTTTGTTGCCCAGGCTGGAGCACAATGGCGTGATCTTGGCTCACTGCAACCTCCGCCTCCCAGGTTCAAGCAATTCTTCTGTTTCAGCCTCCCGGGTAGCTGGGATTACAGATGCATGCCACCACGCCCAGCTAATTTTTGTATTTTTACTAGAGTCCGGGTTTTATCATATGGGTCAGGCTGGTTTTGAATACCTGACTTCGTGATTCGCCTGCCTTGGCTTACCAAAGTGCTGGGATTACAGGCGTGAGCCACTGCGCCCAGCCACCTTAGTTCCTTTTTAGTGGGGAATGGTATTAGAGACTAAGATCTGGGCATTATGAATAGTCACTGCTACTGGGGTACTGTTGCTTGTTATCCTTTTCAATGAATAGAGATTCAAGAAATACATGCATTTGCATGTGTATATAAATACATTTATACATATGTCTATATTCACACATGTACACAGCCACATATACATTCATGTAACACACACATATGCATATTTTTAAAATTTTGTTTTTTTTTTTTTTTTTTTGAGACGGAGTCTCGCTCTGTCGCCCAGCCCAGGCTGGAGTGCAGTGGCGCGATCTCGGCTCACTGCAAGCTCCGCCTCCCGGGTTCACGCCATTCTCCTGCCTCAGCCTCCCGAGTAGCTGGGACTACAGGCGCCCACAACTGCGCCCGGCTAATTTTTTGTAATTTTTAGTAGAGACGGGGTTTCACCGTGGTCTCGATCTCCTGACCTTGTGATCCGCCCGCCTCGGCCTCCCAAAGTGCTGGGATTACAGGCGTGAGCCACCGCGCCCGGCGCATATTTTTAAAATTATAAGTCATACTGATACTTTGAATTGTGATCTATTTGCATGGGTTTCTCTTCTGTCTTCCCCATTTGATAATTGTGTATCCCTCTTTCTTCAGTAAGAACCCCCAGGTACATCAACTCATTTTCTTTTTTTTGAGACAGAGTCTCGCTCTGCTGCCAGACTAGAGTGCAGTGGCGCAATCTCAGCTCACTGCAACCTCCGCCTCCTGGGTTCAAGCTGAGGTCTCCTGCCTCAGCCTCCCGAGTAGCTGGGACTACAGGTGCGCACCAACACGCCCAGCTGATTTTTGTATTTTTAGTAGAGATAGGGTTTCACCATATTGGCCAGGATGGTCTTGATCTCTTTACCTCGTGATCTGCCCATCTAGGTTTCCCAAAGTGCTGGGATTACAGGTATGAGCCACCACACCCAGCCTCAACTCATTTTCTTTCTTTTTTTTTTTTTTTTGAGACAGAGTCTTGCTCTGTCACCCAGGCTGGAGTGCAGTGGCGCGATCTCGGCTCACTGCAAGTTCCGCCTCCCGGGTTCACACCATTCTCCTGCCTCAGCCTGCCGAATAGCTGGGACTACAGGTGCCCACCATCACGCCCGGCTAATTTTTTTGTATTTGTAGTAGAGACGGGGTTTCACTGTGTTAGCCAGGATGGTCTCGATCTCCTGACCTCGTGATCCACCCGCCTTGGCCTCCCAAAGTGCTGGGATTACAGGTGTGAGCCACCGCACCCAGCCAACTCATTTTCTTAATCCTATAGTACATCTACAATGGTTTCAGAATTGGTTTGCCCACACTACTAAAAGACAAATCTTCTCAAAAGAGTTCAGTATTTGTTTGCAATTCTCCCCATCCTTTATATCACATCTTGCACAAGAGTGCATATAGTTAAATACTGTGCTTAAAAACCACTTGGATGAATTCTTTTTCTCTTAAGCGTTTTTCTTTCTTTTTTTTCTTATCTTTCAATAACTTTGGTATCAGGGTAGTTATTGTAGTAATATGAAATACAATTGGGGCCGGGCGTGGTGGCTCATGCCTGTAATCCCAGCACTTTGGGAGGCTGAGGTGGGCGGATCATCTGAGGTCGGGAATTCGAGACCAGCCTGGCCAACATGGAGAAACCCCATCTCTACTAAAAATACAACAATTAGCCAGGCATGGTGGCGAGCACCTGTAATCCTGGCTACTTGGGAGGCTGAGAAAGGAGAATCACTTGAATCTGGGAGGCGGACGTTACAGTGAGCCGAGATCGTGCCACTACACTCTAGCCTGGGTGACAAGAGCAAGACTCTGTCTCAAAAAAATAAATAAAATTAAAATAATATTGGGTTCATTTATTTCAGTTTGCTTATACTGTCAGGAATTTTTATCCTTTCCATTTGTAGGTACTTAACTTTTTTTGCTTATGTAGAATAGTGACACGATACCAATAGTAAAAACTATATACAAAAAGCTACACTCAGGCCGGGTGTGGTGGCTCACATCTGTAATCCCAGCACTTTGGGAGGCCAAGGCAGGCGGATCACCTGAGCTCGGGAGTTCGAGACCAGCCTTACCAACATGGAGAAACCCCATCTCTACTAAAAATACAAAATTAGCCAGGCGTGGTGGCACATGCCTGATCCCAGCTACTAGGGAGGCTGAGGCAGGAGAATCGCTTGAACCTGGGAGGTGGAGGTTGTGGTGAGCTGAGATTGCGCCATTGCACTCCAGCCTGGGCAACAAGAGCGAAATTCCATCTCTAAAAAACAAAACAAAACAAAAACAAAAAAAGCTACACTCAGAGAACAGTCACTCTTTTCCATATTCTTTCTGTCTCATTCCTTGGATCCCTTATAAATAACCAAGTTCATTATTTTCTAATTTATTCTTTGTTTCTTTTTGTAAAGATAAGTCAATAATAGATAAGCTTTTTTATTTTCCTTCCAGTGCTATACAACAGAGCCTACTATATATACTTTTTTGTATCTAATATTACCAGTGAAAATCACTCTGTGTTAGTTCATAAAGATCTTATTTTTTTCTTATAGCTGTATAGTTGATACTCCATTACATGTATGTACCATAGTATATTTCAACTAATCTCCTATTCTTGGACATTTACTTCCTAATATTGTGCAGTTACAAATAACACTGCAATAAACAACTCAATGTCTATGTATATTCATACTATTGAAGATCTATCTTCCAGATAAATTCCAAGAAACGTGAAAGCAAGGTGAAAGAGTAAGCACACATGTATTTGTCTTAACCAAATTTCCCTCCATACATGTTGGAAAGCACTATATTTTATTTTATTTTGAGATAGAGTCTCGCTGTATCACCTAGGTTAGAGGGCAGTGGCACAATCGCTGCAGCCTCAACTTCGCAGGCTCAAGCAATTCTCCAACCTCAGCTTCCCCAACAGCTGAACTACACATGTGCACCACCACGCCTGGCTAATTTATGTATTGTTTTGGTAGAGATGGGATCTCACTATGTTGCCCAGGCTGGTCTTCAATTCCTGGGCTCAAGTGATCCTCCTCCTCTGGCCTCCTAAAGTGCTGAAATTACAGGTACGAACCACCGTGCCTGGCCAGTACTATATTTTACCAAAGTTATTTAGTAATATATTGGTGCCTTGGAAGGCCTAGTGCATCTCTTTCGGATTTCAGGTGTTTGCCAGATATAATCTTACGATGCTGGAACTCTACCTCTTACTCCTACCAACCTTGAACTTTTTTTTTTTTTTTTTTTTTTTTTTTTTAGATTCACTCTTGTTGCCCAGGCTGGAGTGCAATGGCTCAATCTTGGCTCACTGCAACCTCCATCTCCCAGGTTGAAGCAATTCTCCTGTCTTAGCCTCCTGAGTAGCTGGGATTACAGGCATGTGCCACCACGCCTGGCTAATTTTTTGTATTTTTAGTAGAGATGGGATTTCACCACGTTGGCTAGGCTGGTCTCAAACTTCCAACCTCAGGTGATCTGCCCACTTCGGCCTCCCAAAGTGCTGGAATTACAGGCATGAGCCATCATGCCCGGCCTCAACCTTGAATGTTTTTTATGGTTTTTTTTTTTCTATTTTGCAAATCTTTGGAGAAAGGAAATACAAAGAAAAGTTAGTTACTTTACTTACTGAGTGGTGTTGTGTCAGGAGGTGGAAAATTCTCGGTAAAGTTGACATTACATAAATCTGTGCTACAACAGCAGAAACGGTATGTTCCATTCTGAATTGAGGGAGGAGTGGTAGTTACTACACATTCTTCATAGTGACACTCTTGGGGATCTCCAATGTGAGACCAACATCCTATAAATCAATATGAATACAAAAAAGTTAGGAGACAATACAATAAAGAAAACTAAAAGAAAAACAACAAACTAAGCAGTAATTTCAATAAATGTGAGAGTACATGTAAGCTATGAAGCAGTTTTGCAAATCAACGGGAAACACATTTTTAAGAAACAGAAAAATGGTAAAGGATACAAAAGACATTTCATGGGGGGAAAAAGGAACATGTTTAACTGCGTGATTAATCTAAGATTTATTTATTTATTTATTTGTTTGTTTATTTATTTATTTATTTATTGAGACAGAGTTTCGCTCTTGTTGTCCAGGCTAGAGTGTAATATCGCGATCTCAGCTCACTGCAATCTCCACCTCCTGGGTTCAAGCGATTCTCCTACCTTAGCCTCCCAAGTAGCTGGGATTACAGGCATGCACCACCGCCACACCTGGCTAATTTTGTATTTTTAGTAGAGATGGGGTTTCTCCACGTTGGTCAGGCCGGTCTCAAACTCCCGACCTCAGGTGATCTGCCCGCTTCGGCCTCCCAAACTGCTGGGATTACAGGTGTAAGCCACCACGCCCAGCTAAGAATTATTAAAGCAAGAGTAAGGTTTCATTTTTGTCTATACAAAGTATATTGTTCTAGGTTTAAAAAATAATATGGCTGGGCACCGTGGCTCACGCCTAGAATCCCAGCACCTTGGGAAGCCAAAGCAGGAGGATCACTTGAGCCCAGGAATTTGAGACCAGCCTGGGCAACACAGCCATACCACATCTCTACAAACAACAATTAGCTGGGCATGGTGGTGCCTGCCTGTGGTCCTACCGACTTGGGAGGATTGCTTGAGCCCAAGAGGTCGAGGTTGCAGTGAGCCATGAATGTGCCACTGCACTCTATCCTGAGCGACAGAGTGACATTCTGTCTCAAAAATAAATAAATAGATAAATAAATAAATAATATATATCAGAGAAATGATTCAGTAACACAGACACCTTCATACAGTGTTGGAGGAAATATAAATGAACAGTACAGTACTTTTAGAAAGCCACATGGAAATTTTTATACAGAGTCTTTAAAATATTGCTATATCTTATAACCTAATAATTCTACATCAAGGGATCTATTTCAAGGAAACAATCACATACAATCAATTATGTTCAAAGTTGTTCACTGAACAACCATGTTTCACTCTGCATTACAGTGAAAACATGAAAATAACATGTTTACCAATAGAATAATCTGTAAGTAAACTATGATACATATATACGATGATAGTTGTGCAAAAGTTAAAAAGGTTTTCAGAGATTCTTTAAAGACATGGAAAAAATGCTTATAATTAGGGTGGAGAAAACTGGATATGAAATTATTTATACAGTATGTTCCTAATTTTTTAAAAAGTACACGCATATAAAAACATAAAGGCATGTGGAAAATGAAGATAGATAAACTAATACAGTAAAAGTATTTTTAAATACTTTTTAAATACTGAAGAAGATAAATACAGTAAAAGTATTTTTAAAGAGTATATTATTGTAGACTTTTGTTTTCTTTATAGTTCTCTATATATTCCAAAATTCATAGAATGGGCATGTATAACATTATAAGAAAGATGTTTTTAAAATAATCCAAAAATAAACAGCCTTTTATAAATTTGGGGCTTGGAGAGAGAGAGAGAGACAGAGAGAGAGAGAGAGAGAGAGATACACACATACACACACACTTTTTTTTTCTTTGAGATGGAATCTCGCTCTGTTGCCTAGGCTGGAGTGCACTGGTGCCATCTCAGCTCACTACAACCTCCGCCTTCCAGGTTCAGTGATTCTCCTGCCTCAGCCTACTGAGTAAGTAGCTGGGACCACAGGCACACACCACCATACCCAACTAAGTTTTGTATTTTTAGTAGAGATGGGGTTTCACCATGTTATTAACCAGGCTTGTCTCCAACTCCTGGCCTCAAGGGATCCGCCCACCTCGGCCCCCCAAAGTGCTGGAATTACAGGCATGAGATACCACACCCAGCTTTATATATATACTTTTAAATTCACTGTTTTTCTGAACAGGATTTTAACGTACTCCCATGTCCTTTTTAGATAAATATCAATTGTATAAAACACAGTCATTTCAGGTAAGGAAAGTATCACTTGCCTTGTTTTACAAGATTTATGTCCCCTTTTGATTTCTCCCAAAGGCCATAGCAGGTGCTACCTTTTGAGCATAATATTGTCCCATTTTCATGAGAGATTCTACTCTCACCTATCCCAAGGTCTTGCTGATATGGATCTTTAAATGCACATAGCCGTTCTTGATTCTGCGAAGCTAAAATAAAGGAAATAAAGGAATGACAAATTATTTAATGTTTTCAAAATATTATTACATAAAATCGTTGTCTTATCTGAATGACTTTATAAATTTCCCTACTAAATTATTTGAATTGAAATCTTTAAATTTGTAATTTTACATTCAATGACGTTCTTCTGTTCATGAATTCATTTGTAAACTCCAAACAAGAAGAAAATTTTAAAACTCATTTCCCAAAAGCAATCCCCTCATACTCTTTCTTCTATTAAATAATTTTGGTGTCCAAATAAAGAAATATCATCAAAGAAAATGTCCATGTTCAAAATTACCAAGTCTTCAAAACAAACAAACCTACAAGGCTGAATAATTTTGGAAATTGCATAGTACTTACTTTTATCATATTTTATAGTAGTTATACAAAGTTATATACATCATTAGGTATGATAAACCAATGATACAAAGAGTAACTATGAATGGGTACATGGTTTCTTTTTAGGGTACATATATGTTCTAAAATTAGACTGTGGTAATTGTTGCACAAGTCTGTACATTTGCAAAAAAATACCTGAATTGTTCACTTAAATTGAGTGAACTTCAGGTATAAATTATACTTAAATAAAGCTGTTCTTAAAAACTAGGCTATTAGTAGGCAAAAAAAAAAACCAAAAACTTTTTTTTTTTTTTTTGAGACAGATTTTCACTCTTATTGCCCAGGCTGGAGTGCAATGGCGCAATCTTGCCTCACCACAACCTCCGCCTCCCGGTTCAAGCGATTCTCCTGCCTCAGCCTCCTGAGTAGCTGGCATTACGGGCATGTGCCACCATGCCTGGCTAATTTTGTATTTTTAGTAGAGATGGGATTTCTCCATGTTGGTCAGGCTGGTCCTGAACTCTCAACCTCAGATGATTCACCCAACTAGGACTCCAAAAGTGCTGGGATTACAGGCGTGAGCCACCGCGCACAACCAAAAAAATTACTTTCCATTATTCAAATTATCAATATAATAACCAGAAGACGAAATGCTCAATAGACTTATCCTAAAATGACAACCTAATGTACTTTTAATGCCAGTTTTTCTCTATACATGTAATCCGATTTAACTAATTTTTGTAGAACATTTGCCACATAATTTATCAGCTAATAAATATTTACCAACATTGCTGAGAATACTAAAGTAAAAGGTTATCGAAAGCAACATCTGATCTTTATTTCATTTCTTACAGTAGGCTTTTATAATGTGTTTGACTAGCCAAAATAATAGTCTAATACACTTGGCCAATATATTTCTTGGGGGCTTCTGACTTGTTTCTTTATTTTCAACGTGTACCTACTTAGTATGGCTTAATTCATACGCACCTTAGCACTGAGGCTGATTTATTTAAATAATGTGTCTGAACAAAACTAAGAACTAAATTCTGGAGATGAAATTAACAGTAATAAGAAAACTTAAAATTTTTGTAGATGCTGGTCTTTTATCAATAGCTTAAATATTCTAGACATGATTCATAGGATTACAACACTGAAAAGAATTGTAGTGTCAGCCGATCAATCTGTCCATTTTATAAATGATTACATAGTGAAAAGCTTCACTCACACCCTTGTTCCCATTTGTCTATTCCAATGTTCCTTCCTTCCACCCCAGGAAACCACTGTTCTTGGTTACTCGGGCATCTTTTCAAACTTTACCATTATATACCATATTACAAACTTTACCATTTCAAACTTTACCATTAAATATATATGTACCAAATACATAATATTTACATATTTATAAATGAAGAGATTGGGTTAAGTAAAGACAATGCATAAAAATAGAACCTCTTAAAGGAGTTTTGAACATAAAACTGGTAATACAACTGAAAAATCCAATGTTGGCCAGGTGCAGTGGCTCACACCTGTAATCCCAGGCACTTTGTGAGGCCAATGCAGGCAGATCACCTGAGGTCAGGATTCGAGACCAGCCTGGTTAACATGGTGGAACCCTGTTTCTACTAAAACTACAAAAAATTAGCAGGGCGTGGTGGCGTATGCCTGTAATCCCAGCTATTCAGGAGGCTGAGGCAAGAAAATCACGTGAGCCCGGGAGGTGGAGGTTGCAGTGAGCTGAGATTACGCCATTGCATTCCAGATTGGGAAATAAGAGCAAACCTCTGTCTCAAAAAAAAAAGTATGGTTAAAAAAAAAAAAAAAAAAAAAGTATGGGGTGGTTTATCCCAGATATGCAAGCCTGGTTCAATACTCAAAAAATCAATTAACATGCTCTATTAACACCCTGAGTACAAATTAATAGATAAATAGTGGTTACTACGCTGGGCACGGTGGCTCACGCCTGTAATCCCAGCACTTGGGGAGGCTGAGGCAGACAGATCATGAGGTCAGGAGTTTGAGACCAGCCTGGCCAACATGGTGAAACTGTCTCCACTAAAAATACAAAAATTAGCTGGGCGTGGTGGCGCATGCCTGTAATCCCAGCTACTCAGGAGGCTGAGGCAGGAGAAGTGCTTGAACCCAGGAGGCTGAGGTTGCTGTGAGCCAAGACCACGCCTGCACTCCAGTCTGGGCGACAGAGCGAAACTCCATCTTGGAAAAAAAAATAGTGGTTCCTAATTTTGGCAGGACTGCATGCAAGGGAGTAGAAGAATGTGGAAATGTGTGGAAGTGGTATTTTACTTTGTTTTGGTTTACTTGTCAAAATGCCTGAAGCATTTTCGCTGGCTTTTAGTTCAGTCCCCAGGAGAATTAAATATTCTAATATACAAATAGCTTTGCAGGTGGAAGGACCATCCTCTTCAAAATGCTACCCCAATCACATATGGGAAACAACAAAGAAAATGTATACTATGTACATATGTAGCAAACCTGCACGTTGTGCATATGTGCCCTAGAACTTAAAGAATAATAAAAAAAAAGAAATTGAATGATAAAAAAAGAAAAAGAAAATGTATACTATGATTTCTTACCTTTAAAAAGATAAGAAAAACACAATAAAATATAAATTATGCAGATATGTTTGTGGAATAACTAAGAAAATGTAAAAGGGATGTCATTTTTCCTTTTTCTTATCATTAGCTAGACAACTGAATCCAGTCAGTTCTTATTCTCAATTGCACTGCTGCTTCTAATTTAAAACTCTCAATTTTCTAGCTTCCCCTTCTTCCTGGAATTATCATTTTTGTTCAAAACTGTGTGCACAGGTCATTATGAGCATTACATTTTCAGAGGTGAAGCTTGATTTTAGTTCCTTTTCAACAACCTAGGAAGGTTAGACTAATTATACATGCTTATTGCTTTTCTTTTATTCAACAAACATAGTAGCATGTATCTAAGTACTGTTTCTTTTTTTTTTTTTTTTTTGAGATGGAGTCTTGCTCTGCTGGAGTGCAGTGGTGCCATCTTGGCTCACTGCAACCTCCGTCTCCCAGGTTCAAGCAATTCTCCTGCCTCAGCCTCCCAAGTACCTGGTATTACAGGTATGCACCACCACGCCAGGCTAATTTTTTGTACTTTTAGTAGAGACGAGGTTTCATCATGTTGGCCAAGTTGGTCTCGAACTCCTGACTTCAGGTGATCCACCCACCTCGGCCTCCCAAAGTGCTGGGATTACAGGCATGAGCCACCGCACTTGGCCTGTTCTCTTTTTATTAAATATGTTTTTGATAATCCTTTCAATAAAAAAGTTTGGTTTGGCCGAGAGTGGCGTCTCATGCCTGTAATCCCAAACTTTGGGAAGCTGTGGCAGAAGGATTGCTTGAGGCCAGGAGTTTGCACCAGTCGGGGCAACACAGTAAAGTCCCTACAAGTAATTTTTAAAATTTAAAATATGGTATTGCATGCCTGCAGTCCCAGCTACTTGGGAGGCTGAGGCAGAAGGATAGCAGGAGCCCAGGAGTTCAGGGCTGTGGTGAACTATGGCACCACTGCACCCTAGAGTCTGGGTTACTAGGGCAATACTGCACCCTATCCTGAGTGACAGAGTGATACCCTATCTCTTAAAAAAAAAAAAGTTTGGTCTTTTCTCAGGTCAGGAAAATAATATTAATTTATGCTTTGATAACTGTTTTCATTCATTTTTCTTACATCTTTTCTTGGAAATAACAACATGGATCCATATTATATTACGGATCCATGGTCTCCAAAATCAGTACATTCTCTTTTATCGTTCTCATTGTTTCCTCTGCTTCTGTGAGGGTTTCTCAAGGTGTTCTTTCAATCCTCTTATTCAATTTTGTGCTACCATGTCTGTTCTTTACTTCCTTTAGTGCTAATTTTATTTTTTCTATTGAATTTTTAGTTTAGCTTGAAATCCTTCAAGGTATCAGTATAGTATGTTATTCCTCTCTGTTTAAAAAATATTCTTAAGGTTTTGTTTTTCTCCATAGCATAATGAGAAATGACAAAAAATGTAAACACTGGGCTTTTTTAGTTTAATTTCAAATAATTTTCAGATGTAGAATCAACCTTTAAGAATTCTTTTTTATTGCTGCATAGTATTCCACAGTGTATATGTACCACATTTTCTTTATCCAGATTACCATTGATAGGAATTTAGATTCTACGTCTTTGTTATTGTGAACAGTGCTGCAACAAACATACATGTGCATGTGTCCAAAATGGTTGAATTAATTTACACTCCCACCAACACTGTGTATAAGTGTTCCTTTTTCTCCGCAACCTTCCTGGCATATGTTATTTTTTGACTTTTTGATAATAGCCATTTTGACCAGTATGAGATGGTATCTCATTGTGGCTTTGATTTGCATTTCTCTAATGACCCGTGATACTGAGCTGTTTTTTCATATAACTGTTGGCCACATGTATGTCTTCTTTTGAAAACTATTTATTTCCTTTGCCCACTTTTTAATGGGGTTGTTTTCTTCTTGTAAATTTGTTTAAGCTCCTTATAGATGCTGGATATTACACTTTTGCCAGATGCATAGTTTGCAAAAATTTACTCCCATTCTGTAGTTTGTCTGTTTACCCTGTTGATAGTTTCTTTTGCCGTGCAGAAGCTCTTATGCTTAATTAAATCCCGTTTGTCAATTTTTGCTTTTGTTGCAATTGCTTTTGGCGTCGTCATGAAACCTTTGCCTGTTCTTATGTCCAGAATGGTATTGCCAGGGTTGTCTTCCAGAGTCTGTGTAGTTTTGGGGCCATTATCCTTAACAAACTAATACAGGAACAGAAAACCACATACCGCATGTTCTCACTTATAAGTGGGAGCTAAATGATGAGAACACATGGACACACAGAGGGGAATCCCACATACTGGGGCCAGCAAAGGGTGGAGGGTGGGAGGAGGGAGAGGATCAGGAAAAATAACTAATGAGATACTAAGCTTAATACTTGGGTGATGAAACAATCTGTACAACAAACCCCCATGACACAAGTTTACCTATATAACAAACCTGCACATGTACCCCTGAACTTAAAAGTTAAATTTAAAGAAAATTCTTAATAAGGTTCCATTTCTTGTGATGTATAATTTCTACTATTTTTATTCAACAGGTATAGAGCTACATTGATAAATCATTTTTGCCAAAGTTGTACAAAAATATAGATGTTTGCCAAACAACTAAAAGTTTTGTAAAAAGAGGAGTGTGAGGGATGTGAAAGTGAGCTGCCAAGGGGTAACTGACAAAACGTTTGTTAAACAAGTATCCAAAAAACTATAACCTTAGAAAAGAAGAGAGTACACTCAATCAAAGAGGAAGGCTTAAAGGAGAAAAAGGATTTTTAGCAGAGAGACAATATAAAAACAACTTTGTATTTGGCAGCAGGACATCTTACTTTCTCACTCAAACATTTTGAGAACAGCCTACACTTTTTCTATCTTCAAGATATTACATGCAAGGTAGGTCCATAAATGTAAAACTCTAGAAACTGTATATAATTATGAAGAACAGCTTTTCAAATTATAAAAACTTTTTAGAATCTAGTGATAACCAATTTATACACAGGGAAGATTTGGCAGGGATAAAAATTGTAATTATAAGTAAGTTTGCTTATAGGCAGATACAAATTGAAGCCCCAAATGTATAAGAAAACTGGTTTAGAGAATGCAAAAAATACACATGTCAAATAAAAAGAAAGCCATCTTTCTGAATAAAGAAAATGTGCACATGAAAGAAACAATCACCAGTGGTTATCATGTACTCTAAAGATCTGTTAAACTCAGAGCTATAGAAAGGATAAAGAGGAAAATTTGACAGAATACAGCAGAGGCCAAATACTAACTGAGCACACTAACAAAGATAGACTATAAGAACATCAAGCATTTAATTTAAAAAAAAAATTTTTTTTTGAGACAGGGTCTTAATAATATTGCCCAGCTTGAGTGCAGTGGCACAAACCTTGGCTCACTGCAACCTCTGGCTTTCATGCTCAAGGGATCCTTCCACATAAGTCTCCTGAGTAGCTGGGACCACAGGCACATGCCACCAAGCCTGGCTAATTTTTATGGTTTTTTTTTTTTTTTTTTAGAGACAGGGTCTTGCTATGTTGCCCAGGCTGGTCACAAACTCCTGGACTCAAGAGATCCTCTTGCTTTGGCCTCCCGAAGTGCTGGGATTACAAGAGTGAGTCACAGTACCTGGCTCAAAAATTTTTAAAATATTATATATATGGCAAATAAATGCTTTAAACAAAATATCACTATACAGAAATGTCCATGTGTTACCGTATCGTTTAAATTGAAGGTATCCAATCATTTACTTCAAAAACAAGTAAAGTCTGGGCATGGTGGCTCACACCTGTAATCCCAGCACTTTGGGAGGCCAAGGCGGGCAGATCACCTGAGGTCAGGAGTTCAAGACCAGCTTGGCCAACATGGAGAAATCCCGTCTCTACTAAAAACTACAAAAATTACCTGGGCATGGTGGCAGGTGCCTGTAATCGCAGCTACTTGGGAGGCTGAGGCAGGAGAACTGCTTGAACCCCAGAGGCGGAGGTTGCAGTGAGCCAAGATTGCGCCATTGCACTCCAGCCTGGGTGGCAGAGCGAAACTCCATTTCAAAAAATAAAAATAAAAAACAAAAAGGTCAAACTTGCAATCTATGCCTTGTCCTTTAAGTAGAAGTGTCTCATTCTATTACATGATGTTGGGGGATAAAAATGAAAGTATGACACAGAAAAATTAGCATAGATTTCCAAAGATTTTAATGACATCTATAATTCTCTCTCTATATATACATAACATATATATATAAAACATATATAAAACCTTGCTAAAAATAATATAAAATATCTTTATATTATTGCTTACTAAAAATAATCTTTGTCATTTTTCTGTTCTTTTATTCCAAAAAAGTCATTATAAATATATATTGATGAAATCACTAGAAACAGATAATAGTCATGAAAAACTATTATATCATGTTCATGATAAATGAGCTATATTAAGGCCGGGTGCAAAAAAAAAAAAAAAAACCTCTTATAATCATCTGAAGCAATAAATAACTGAAACATGGTATGACAGCTATAGTAAAACCTAAACATATATAAGGCTATTTATTGTTCTAACTCAAAATCTTATTACATGAGGTTTAATCTCATTCATTGTTTTGGATCAGATGCTAATACTAGTGTCTCTCAATAGATAAGACGATTGACAGGTAGGTAGACAGACAGATAATAAATCTGTTTTGAAAATATGCTCAATTTGGCAGACAACAGTATATGTATGGGTTATTGGAAAGGTATATCCCCCTCTAAAAATCCCAAGGTACTTTTAAAAAAAAGAAAGGAAGGAGTGAAAGAAGGAAAGAATACAGGTTCAATTTACACATTTATATACAGTTATTAGGAGAGTTCAACTGTGTGTCTTCTAAGAGACACCCACATATGAAGCTACGTATACTGTATAGTTTACATGCAATCTCCACACTCAGGTTCACTGTGAATAGCAGAGATACATGAAAGGGCTTTGAAAAGTGCTATACAGGCTGGGCACGGTGGCTCATGCCTGTAATCCCAGCACTTTGGGAGACTGAGGCAGGTGAATCACCTGAGGTCATGAGTTTGAGGCTGAGGCTGGTGAAACACCTGGTGAAACACATAGTGTCCTTTGTGGTAAGATCTGAAACAGGTAATTAGCAATACTACTTTATTTTATTTATCTTTTTTGTTTGTTTTTTGAGACAGAGTTTCGCTCTATCGCCCAGGCTGGAGTGCAGTGGCGCAAATCTCGGCTCACTGCAAGCTCCACCTCCTGAGTTCACACCATTCTCCTGCCTCAGCCTCCCGAGTGGCTGGGACTACAGGCGCCCGCCACCACGCCCAGTTAATTTTTTGTATTTTTAGTAGAGACAGGTTTTCACCGTGTTAGCCAAGATGGTCTTGATCTCCTGACCTCGTGATCCGCCCACCTCTGCCTCCCAAAGTGCTGGGATTATAGGCGTGAGCCACCGCGCCCGGATATACTACTTTAATTTTAAAATAAAAAGTACACAAAAGAACATACCATGAAAATAATCCAAAAACACTTTAAAATAAAACTAATCGTTTTGGGCCAAAAAACACTTTAAAATAAAACTAATCATTCCTCACAAACAAAAAACTCTCTACTTCTTAATGGAGTTCATTATAATGGATTTTTACTGATGAAAGCAGACTTCAAGTAAGACACAATCACAGCATTGTTTCTCACTCAAAATAAGACTAACCTCTTTTGTGTGTTCAATAACTATCATGACAGACTTCCATATACTAAATCAGCACCATCCAATATAATTGTCTGTGAAAATGGAAATATTCTATAATCTACGTTGTCTAATACAGTAACCAGTAGTCTTTTTTTTTTTTTATTTTTAGATAGAGATGGGGTCTGGCTATGTTGCCCACGCTGGTCTCAATCTCCTGGGCTCAATCAGTCCTCCTACCTTGGCCTCCCAAAGTGCTGGGATTACAGGTGTGAACCATCACTCTCAGACACCTTATTTGGTAATGACTACTGTGACTGAGGAACTGAATTTTTAGTAATGTTTTAATTTTAATTAATTGAATTGTAAATTTAAACAGCCACTGCTATAAGACTGAAAATTGTGTCCCCCTCAAATTCACATATTGAAACCCTAACCCACAATGTGATGTTATTTGGACATGGAGCCTCTGGAGGTAATTAGGTTTCAAGGACGTCATGAGATAGGATTAGTACCCTATAAGAATAGACACCAAAGAGCTTGCTTCCTCTCTCTGTGCTATGTGAGGACACAGAAGGTGGCCATCTGCAAGCCAGGAATAGAGCCCTTACTAGGGATCCAAATCATCTAGCACCTTGATCTTGGACTTCCTAGCTTCCAGAGCTGTGAAAAAATAAATTGCTGTTGTTTCAAGACATTGAGTCTATTGTATTTTGTTGTGGTAGTCCAGGCCAACTAATATAACCACGTGTCTCTAGTGCTATTTTAGATAGCGCAGCTCTATATAGTTTATATAAATATACTAGGCACTATATATAAACAAAATTGTCAAATTGTAATCACATTTTGGTTTTGTCCATTAAAGCACAACTGTAAATTGTTCTGAAAATCCCTGCTTCTCCAAAAAGACTTCCTCCTCATAGGCTCAGAGCAAGTACTATAAATGAGTGTTCAATAACGTAACAAGTTACTAGATAACAAGTAACAACTAGATAAAAAGTTACTAGGTAAGTTACTTGGTTATAGACTATAACCGAAAATCAAATACCAGGTCTCTTGGCTTTATACCCAATTTACTTCCAGCAAGTAGCCTTCTCTTACATAAATGGGAATTTAAAACTTGAGTATTCCAGTAGCATCTGCATATTTAAATTCTACATATTCAGGGCCGGGCACAGTGGCTCACCCCAGTAATCCCAGCACTTTGGGAGGCCAAGGTGGGTGGATCGCTTGAGCTGACGAGTTCGAGACCAACCTGGGCAACATGGCAAAACCCTATCTCTACCAAAAATGCAAAAAATTAGCCAGGTGTGGTGGTATGTGCCTGTAGTCCCAGCTACTTGGGAGGCTGGGGTGGGAGGATCGCTTGAGCTGGGGAGGTGGTGACTGCAGTAAGCCGAGTTCACTCCAGTCTGGGTGAGAGTGAGACCCTGTCTCAAAAACAAAAATTTTAAAAATTTTTTTTACTTAGTCAGAAATAAGAAAATAATAAAATGAGAGTGGTCCCAGTCTTAGTGCAATATTTTACTCATCTTCTTGATAGCATCTTACTAAAAAATTTTTTTTTAAATTTTTGTGGGTACATAGTAGGTATATATAAGGTACATGAAATATTCGGATACAGACTTGCAATGTGTTAACAATCACATCAGGGTAAATGGCATATGCATCCTCTAAATCATTTATCCTTTGTGTTACGAACAATCCAATTATACTCTCTTAGCTATTTTTAATGGACAATAAATTATTGTTGACTGTAGTCACCTTGTTGTGCTATCAAATATTAGATATTATTAATTCTATCTAATTATACTTTTGTACCCATTAACCATCCCCACTTCTGCCCTGTCCTCGCCCTCTCTGCCACTACTCTTCTCAGTCTCTGGTAACCATCTTTCTACTCTGTTTCTCCATGAGTTCAACTGTTTTAATTTTGAGCTCCCACAAACAAGAAAGAAAATGCAAAATTTGTCTTTCTGTGCCTAGCTTATTTCACTTAACATAATGTCCTCCAATCCATGTTGTTGCAAATGACAGAATCTCGTTCTTTTTTATGGTTGAATAGTACTCCATTGTGTATATGTACCATGGTTTTTTTTTTTGTTTTTGTTTTGTTTTGTTTTGTTTTGTTTTGAGACGGAGTCTCGCTCTGTCGCCCAGGCTGGAGTTCAGTGGCCGGATCTTGGCTCACTGCAAGCTCCGCCTCCCGGATTTACGCCATTCTCCTGCCTCAGCCTCCCGAGTAGCTGGGACTACAGGCGCCCACCACCTTGCCCAGCTAGTTGTGTTTTTTTAGTAGAGACGGGGTTTCACCGTGTTAGCCAGGATGGTCTTGACCTCCTGACCTCGTGATCCGCCCGTCTCGGCCTCCCAAAGTGCTGGGATTACAGGCTTGAGCCACCGCGCCCGGGCGTACTACATTTTCTTTATTCATTCATCTGTTGATGGACACTTAGGTTGCTTTCAAATCTTGGCTATTGTGAACAATGGTGAAGTAAATAGGAGAGTGCAAACATCCCTTTGATATATTGATTTCCTTCCTTTTGGGTATATACTTAGCATTACTAAAAATTATTATTAGAAGTAATAGAATTTTAAATAATGGGCAGAATTTCTGGTAATGAAGGGACTACAAAGAATTTACTTAAAAAAAAAATGACAGTATATATTAAGCTGCAATGATAAGATGCACAATTTGACCATGTCACGTCCTTGCTTGAAACATTTTAGTGATTTCCTACCATCTTCAGGAAAATTTCCAAAATCCTTAAGATGTTGAACAAGGACCTACATAATCTAAAAACTCCAAATCCCTCCTGCTTCATCCAGATAGCACACATAAAGTACCATTCTCTTTTTCACATTAAGGCCTTCATGCATTCTGTTCTCTTTATCTGGAATGCCTCATTTATTTACTTTGTTCCTCTTAAACATTTCTCTAAGACTCCTACTCTAATCACCCCAGACCACTGAGGCAGGATACCCTATCATATACTTCCATAACATTCTATACTTATTCACACGATCCCCATACTTCTTACTACTTGTAAATATGCTTAGCTTATTCATTAAAGTATAAGCTAAAATAAGAGCAGAGGCTGAATCCTTGTTCACCATTGTGTCTTCAGCACATGGCATTATACTTGGCATTCAACAAGTATTTACTGAATAAGTAAATGATTGATGTGCTTCTTTCCCCTAATTTTTGCCATTAACAAGAAGAACTATTAGAACCAATTATTTTAAGAAACAGGGTCTAGCTACATTGCCCAGGCTAGACTTGAACTCCTGGGCTCAAGTGATCCTCCTGCCTTGGTCTCTGGAATAGTTGGGATTATAGATACAAGCCACAATACCTGACTACTAGAACCAATCTTTTTTTTAAATGAAAAACAAAAACAAAACAGGAAAATGAAATCATGTATCACACAAAAACTCATACAATAGCAGTTTATTTGCAATGTGTAAACAACTGTTCATAAATTGGTGAACAGATCAACAAAATGTGATACATCCATATAAGTTACTACTCAGCAATAAAAGGAATAGATTATGTAACAATATGGATAAATATCAAAAACACTGTGCAAAGCAAAAGACATCACACACAAGTGCATATAGATTCCATTCATATGAAATACTAGAGAATACAAAGTAATCTAAAGCAGATCAGTCATTGCCTGGAGCTAAGGGCAAAGGGAAAACAGAATACAAAGGGGCATGAGGAATCTTTGGGGGATGATAAAAATGTACTGTATGCTGAGTATGGTGGGGAGTTTCATGACTAGATACAATTATAAAAACTTGCCATAATCCCAGCACTGTGGGAGGCTGAGGCAGGCAGATCGTCTGAGGTTGGGAGGTCAAGACCAGCCTGACCAACATGGAAAAACCCCATCTCCACTGAAAAAAAAAAAAAAAAAAAAATTAGCCATGTGTGGTGGCTCATGCCTGTAATCCCAGCTACTCGGGAGGTTGAGACAGGAGAATCGCTTGAACCTAGGAGATGGAGGTTGCAGTGAGCCGAGATCATGCCATTGCACTCCAGCCTGGGCAACAAGGGCAAAACTCTGTCTCAAAAACAACAACAACAAATCAAATTGATAGTTTTGTGTTGTTGTTGCTGTTCTGAGACAGAGTCTCGTTCTTGTCCCCCAGGCTGGAGTGCAGTGGCGCAATCTCGGCTCGCTGCAACCTCTGCCTGCTGGGTTCAAGCGATTTTCCTGCCTCAGTCTCTCAAGTAGCTGGGATTACAGGCGCCTGCCACCACACCTGGCTAATTTTTGTATGTTTAGTAGAGGCAGGCTTTCGCCATGTTGGCCAGGCTGGTCTCGAACTCCTAACCTCAGGTGATCCTGTCTCGGCCTCCCAAAGTGCTGGGATTACAGGAGTGAGCTACTGCGCCCAGCCCGAATTGTACAGTTTTAAATATATGCAGTTTATACCTCAATGAAGTCCATTTTTTAAAAGGCAAGACACAATATAGAGCTGAATAGGACAACATATAGTTCAGGGGAATTTAAATATTTTTCATTCATGTTATTAAAAGGTGTTATTGAGTCACAGAATCCTAAGCATAATCTATAATTGAAAAGTCGGATCTATGAGTGAATATAAATTTTCCAGTAAGTTTCACCGATAGAAATTTTTTAAGACATTCACTGTCATTCTATATCTAAAAATACAAGAGTCACATAACACCCATTTTTCAGTAGTTGTAATATATTTATCTGTACTGGAGAAGTCTGCCTTATCTTTACCCTGGAATGAAGTTCAGGGACTAATTCTGGGCATGCTTGTGTGTTTGGCTTTCGTTTATCTAAATGTCAAAATGAACTATCTAAAATAAACAACACAAGAACCTTGCAGTAATGTGGCAAATAACTAAATAGCTGAAGCAACAGTATTCCTTTCCCAGAACACAAACATCTCAGGACAAATATAATTGGGATTTCAGAGTATCACAAATTCTGTTATGAAATATATGAAGAACAGAGTATCTTAATCTAATCTAATTGTCCCTATAAAATTCAGTGTAAACGCAAATTTCTAAATTTAAGTATATAAATCAAGCAAGAGAGTCCCCTATTTTCCCAGTGCTACGGTGAAATCTCTTTTTTTATTTTTTTTTTTGAGATGGAACTTCACTTTTGTTGTCTAGGCTGAAGTGCAATGGTGCGATCTCGGCTCACTGCAACCTCCGTCACCCAGGTTCAAACGATTCTCCTGCCTCAGCCTCCCAAGTAGCTGGGATTACAGACATGCGCCACCATGCCCGGCTAATTTTGTATTTTTAGTAGAGACGGGGTTTCTCCATGCTGGTCAGGCTGGTCTTGAACTCCCAACCTCAGGTGATCCGCCTGCCTCGGCCTCCCAAAGTGCTGGGATTATAGGCGTGAGCCACCTCGCCCAGCCCATGGTGAAATCTTTTGTAAAGCAAATAATCCTTTCAAAAATAAAATATCCCTTAATTTACATATTTCTATATCCAGAATACAACAGATTAAATGATCATTCTGCTGAGCATTCTCATGACGTCAGAGAAAGATCACAGTAGGAAACATTAAAATCTTCATAAGGTACCTGTTCAGGATGTTCTCAAATTTGATGTTGTTTTGGGGATCCCTGAGACCCACAGAATTCAGCACATAGTCGTACTCAAGGCTATAATGCTTTTTGTTGTTGTTATTGTTCTTGTTGTTGTTTTTTGAGATGGAGTCTCGCTGTCGCCCAGGCTGGAGTGCAGTGGTGCCATCTTGGCTCACTGCAACCTCCACCTCCCTAGTTCAAGCAATTCCCCTGCCTCAGCCTCCCAAGTAGCTGGCATTACACGTGCATGCTATCACACCTGGCTAATTTTTCTGTATTTTTAGTAGAGACAGGGATTCACCATGTTGGCCAGACTGGTCTTAAACTCCTGACCTCAGGCAATCCACCTACCTCAGCCTCCCAAAGTGCTCAAGTACAGGCATGAGCCACCACACCCAGCCTCAAGGCTATAATGTATTACAGCAAAATAATACAAACCAAAATCAGCAACAGGAAAAGACATATGAATTAAAGTCAGGAGAAAACCAGGTACAAACTTCCATCAGTCTTTTCCCCACAGAGTTACATAGGGTACATTTAATTCCTCCAGCAGTGAATTGTGACAACACGTGTGAAATGTTGTTTAACCAAGGAATCTCATTAGAGACTCAGTGTCCAAAGTTTTTATTGGGTGGTTGGTCATGTAGGCTTACTTAGCCTAGCAGGTATCCAAATTCCCAGAAGAAAGGGAAGCATTCAATATAAACCATATTGTTTCCACATTGTTTGCACAAACACTTTAGGCATAGTAAACCACTCTTATCAGTTTGGGAATGGTGGAAACACTCCCAAAATCTAAATTCCTAAATGCCAGCTAAGGGCCAAGTTGCAAGCAAGCCATTCTAAACATAGCAGTCTCAGGTCTGTTATTTTTTAATTTTTTATTTATTTAGTTTTTTGAGATGGAGTTTCACTCTTGCTGCCCAGTCTGGAGTGCAATAGCGCAATCTTGGCTCACCACAACCTCCACTTCCCGGGTTTAAGCGATTCTCCTGCCTCAGCCTCCCAAGTAGCTGGGATTACAGGCATGTGCCACCATGTCCGGCTAATTTTGTATTTTTAGTAGAGACAGGGTTTCTCCATGTTGGTCAGGCTGGTCTCGAACTCCCAACCTCGCCTGCCTCGGCCTCCCAAAGTGCTGGGATTATAGGCGTGAGCTGCTGCCCCCTGCCCAGGCCTGCTGTTTTAACTCTTTTCTGTACACCTAAAGAGAAAGGCAAGCAAAAGCTAATTAAAACAAAAAATACACAGACATACACACATCCATCCCAATTCTAAGCTGACAAAATAATCCAAGCTCTCCCAAAAAGCAATAAGATACACTGTTCTCCCGTAATTCAGAGCAACAGCTAAACCACAGAAAAGCACATAAACCACGCTCAAACCTCTAAGAGGTTTATATATTCAGGAGTCTACATAAAAATCAGTCATTAAAGAGGCGGGGCACGGTGGCTCATGCCTGTAATCCCAGCACTTTGCAAGGCCGAGGCAGGTGGATCATGAGGTCAGGAGATCAAGACCATCCTGTCTAACATGGTGAAACCCCATCTCTACTAAAAATAAAAAAAATTAGCCAGGTGTGGTGGCATGCACCTGTAGTTCCAGGTACTTGGGAAGCTGATGCAGGAGAATTGCTTGAACCCGGGAGGCGGAGGTTCCAGTGAGCCAAGACCACGTCATTACACTCCAGACTGGGCAACAGAGCAACACTCTGTCTCAAAAAAAAAAAAAAAAGTCAAATACTTATTAAGTGCGGGTTATGTGCCCGGCAGTATTCTAAACCAGGAAAAATGCTGGGAATAAGACAGTGCCCACCTACCTTTAAGGTGTTTATATTCTAATGGTGTGAATATACAAGTCATAAACCCATAAACAAATAAATAAGAATTCCATGAGACGGTTTTGGATGACTCTATTTTTCAACCCATGTTGCAATGGTTGGCCATCCTCATTAGCTACTCTTAAAAGAGGACTAAATTTTGAATACCCTAGAAACATTTAACCTACATAATTTTCTATAACCTGCCTGGAGAGCATCATAGCATCATAAAATAACAATTTTAAATATGGATGTTCCTAAGACTCCACATTCCCTTTCAAATTTTTATATTTAAAAAAACAAATATACAAATATGTATAAGTGTACTTACTAGAGCATTATTTATAATAGTAAACACTGGTAATCATTTCTCTCTTTTTGTGTATGTGAGACAGGGTCTTGCTCTGGCACCCAAGCTGGAGTGTAATAGTGCAATCATGGCTCACTACAGCTTCAAACTCATGGGCTCAAGGGATCCTCCCAGCTCAGCCTCCCGAGTAGCTGGGACTACAGGCACATGCCACCATGCCTGTCTAGTTTTTTAAACACATTTTGTAGAGATGGGGTCTTGCCATTTTGCACAAGCTGGTTCAAGCAATCCTCCCACCTCAGCCTCCCGAAGTGTTGGGATTACAGGCATGAGCCACTGCACCCAGCCAGTAATCAGTTCTCTACAGATATTTTTAGGTTATCAAAATCATAATATACCCCAAAATAAAATACTATGCAGTCATGAAAAATTATTTAGATGTGATTTGTTGACAGAGTCTCACACTGTTGCCCGGGCTCGAGTGTAGTGGCAAAATCTTGGCTCACGGCAATCTCTACCTCCCAGGTTCAAGTGATTCTCCTTGCCTCAGCCTCCCAAGTAGCTGAGGTTACAGGCACCTGCCACCATGCCCAGCTAAGTTTTTTGTATTTTTAATAGAGACAAGGTTTCACTGTGTTGGCCAGGCTGGTCTCAAAACTGCTGACCTCATGATCCGCCCACCTCAGCCTCCCAAAATGCTGGGATTACAGGCGTGAGCCACTGCATCCGGCCATTCTACAATCTATTTTTAAAGGGAAAAGACCATATTAAACACCAGCATAATATAACTCCATCTTAAAAAAAATTATGGCTAGGTGCAGTGGCTCACACCTGTAACCCAGCACTTTGGGAGGCCGAAGTGAGTGGATCCTGAGGTCGGGAGTTTGAGACCAGCCTGGCCAACATGGTGAAACCCTGTCTCTACTAAAAATACAAAAATTAGCAGGGCATGGTAGATGCATGCCTGTGGTCCCAGATACTCAGGAGGCTAAGGCAGAAGAATTGCTTGAACCTGGGAGGTAGAGGCTGCAATGAACTGAGATGGCACCACTGCACTCCAGCCTGGGCAACACAGCAAGACTCCGTTTCAAAAAAAAAAAAATTTATGTTGAGTGGTGCACATGGGCACAAAAAAGGTCTAGAAACTATATCCCCAAATGTGGTAGGATGATGAGTCTTAATATACTCTTTATTACACTAATACCATATTGAAATGAATGCCCAGTAGGTCCATCATTATGATTTATAGACTCAAAAACACAAGCGAACATAAAATTGTAGAGCTAAAAATTATTATGCATAGTTAATGAAATAAAATTATTTCAACACTGTATTAATTTTCTTTCTTTTTTTTTTTGAGACAGAGTTTCGCTTTTGTTGCCCAGGCTGGAGTGCAATGGTGCAATCTTGGCTTACCACAACCTCTGCCTCCCAGGTTCAAGCAATCTCCTGCCTCAGCCTCCCAAGTAGCTAGGATTACAGGCATGCACCACCATGCCCCGCTAATTTTGTATTTTTAGTAGACACGGGGTTTCTCCATGTTGGTCAGGCTGGTCTCGAACTCCCAACCTCAGGTGATCCGCCCACTTTGGCCTCCCAAAGTGCCTGGATTACAGGCGTGAGCCACCGCGCCCGGCCCATATTAATTTTCAAATTTCAAATTCTCTGTATAAAATTATGTTTGTGGCCAGGTGTAGTGACTCACGCCTGTAATCCTAGCACTTTGGGAGGCCAAGACAGGCGGATCACGAGGTCAGGAGATCGAGACCACCCTGGCTAACACAGTGAAACCCCGTCTCTACTAAAAATACAAAAAATTAGCCAGGCATGTTGGCGGGTGCCTGTAGTCCCAGCTACTCAGGAGGCTGAGGCAGGAGAATGGTGTGAACCCGGGAGGTGGAGCTTGCAGTGAGCCAAGATTGCGCCACTGCACTCCAGTCTGGGCAACAGAGCAAGACTCCGTCTCAATTAAAAACTATATATATATATATACATATATATATATTTGTAGGGCTAGGCATGGTGGCTTACGCCTGCAATTGCAACACTTCAGGAGGCCAAGCCGGGAGGACTACTCGAGCTCAGGAGTTTGAGACCAACCCTAGCAACATGGCAAAAGACAGGCAATAACAAATGCTGCAAGGGTCTGGAGAAAAGAAAACCCTTATACACTGTTGGTGGGAATGTAAATTAATAAAACCACTACGGAGAATGGTTTGGAGGTTCCTCAAAAAACTAAAAATAGGCCAGGTGCAGTGGCTCACCCCTGTAATCCCAGCACTTTGGGAGGCTGAGGTGGTTGGATTGCTTCAGCCCAGGAGTTTCAGACCAGCCTGGGCAACATGGTGAAACCTTGTCTTTACAAAAGATTAAAAAATTAGCCAGGCATGGTGGCACACATCTGTAGTCTCAGGTACTTGGGAGGCTGAGACAGGAGGATGGCTTGAGCCTGGAAGGTTGAGGCTACAGTGAGCTGTGATCACTTGACTGCACTCCAGCCTGGGTAAAAGGGGAGACTCTGTCTTAAATATATAAATAAATACAAATATAAATAAATAAATAAAATGTTTGCATATCTTGCAGGACACCTATACAAAAAAGCATCTGGATAGCATTTTCAAGTATATGGTGATGCAACAAAGCCAGTATGTCACATATTTACTACACTTTAAAAAATGTATACGCCAGGTGTGGTGGCTTACATCCATAATCCGAACACTTTGGGAGGCCAAGGCAGGTGGATCACCTGATGTCAGGAATTCGAGACCAGCCTGACCAACATGGTGAAACCCCATCACTACTAAAAACACAAAATTAGCCAGGCATGGTGGCACATGCCTGTAATCCCAGCTACTTGGGAGGCTGAGGCACGGGAATCGCTTGAACCCGGGAGGCGGAGGATACAGTGAGCTCAGATCGCACCATTGCACTCCAGTCTGGGCAACAAGGGTGAAACTCTGTCTCAAAAAATAAATAAATGTCTAATTCACTAAGAAGATTATTTAGTTTTGTTATTAAAGATTGAAAAACATAAGATACACTACTTCCAAATGTAGAGTTAGTTCTAGAGAAAAAGAAGGATAAATAAAACAATGAACCATTCCATCCAAAATTACATAGAACATTTTAGAACATATAGTGTTCTAAAAATCACTAGTGAGTGACCTCCACAAAACATTTCAACACAAAAGTGTTTCACATGTAGAACATACCTAACTGAAGTTTTAAAAAATTTTGATGTAACTACATACACCAACACCAACACAAAAAACAACCCAGGCAAGTATATGGAGCAATTGGAACCCTCATACTTTGGTGGTGGAAATGCAAAACAGTATAGGCACTCTGGAAAAAAGTTGGGCACTTCCTTAACAAAGGTAAACATATATTTACCTTGCACCCCAGCAATTTTCACTCTTAAATACTACAAGAACATACATTGACACCAACACCAGTATATAAGATATTCATTCACAGCAGCATTGCTCCCAATAGCGTAAATATTATTCAGCAATAAAAAGAAATAAACTTGACACAAAAGACTACGCAATATATGACTCCATACATATATGAAATATTAAAGACAAATACAAAAATGTCTAATTTACTATGAAGGTCATTTGTTTTTGTTTTTAGAGATGGAAAAGCAGCTGGATATGGCTTATGCCTGTAACCCCAACACTTTCAGCAGCCAAGGTAGGAGGATTGCTCAAGGCCAGGAGTTCAAGACCAGCCAGGGCAACACAATGAGAACCCACCTCTACAAAAAATTTTAAAATTAGCCAGGTGTAGGGGTACACGCCTGTAGTCACAGCTTAAATGGCTCAGGAAAGAAGACTGCTTGAGCCCAGGGGTTTGAGGTTGCAGTGAGCTAGGATCATGACTGAATTCCAGCCCGGGTGACAGAGCAAGACTCTGTCTCTTAAAAAAAAGAAAGAAACAAAGAAACAAACAAACAAAAAAAGATGGAAAAGCATAACATATGCTCCTAAACGAATAGCTAATTCTATATTAGTTAACTTGAATTATCTAGTAAATTAATTTCACATATATCAAATACTAAAGATAAAACCAGAGAGAAAATCCATCAATAGTTGCTTAGAGTAAGGGGTGGGAGCAGGAGCAGTGGCAAACAGGCAAGAGGGAAAACTATGGGGATGATAAAAACGTTTTTACTGATTGTGGTGGTGCTTGCATAACTGTATACATTTGCCAAAACTTATCCAGCTGGAAACATAAAAGAATAAATTTTATTTTGTGTAAATTAAACTTTAATAATGCTGTCCAAAGAAACCCCAAAACACAACTTACCCATAACCTACTATCCACTACCTCCTAAAACAAACCCCACTAAAAACAGCTCCAAAATCCTAAATAAAATATACATACTATTTTGTCAAATGTTATTGTAATAATATATACATCCACAATAATATACAAATATATATACATCAGTGCTCCCAGACATCTAATCTTAAAGTAACCCCTTGGCTTTTTCTGTGCCTAGCCATTAATTTATATATAAATTCCTACCAAAATACTTATTTGTAGAAACAACTATGTTTTTCTTTTCTTTTTTTTTTTTTTTTTGAGACAGTCTCTCACTCTGTTGCCCAGGCTGGAGTGCAGTAGCACAATCTCAATCTCAGCTCACTGCAACCTCTGCCTCCCGGGTTCAAGTGATTCTCCTGCCTCTGCCTCCCGAGTAGCGGGGATTACAGGACATGTCACTACACCCAGCTAATTTTTGTATTTTTAGTAGAGACAGGGATTCACCACATCGGCCAGGCTGGTTTCAAACTCCTGATCTCAGGTTGAGAGGTGGAGCCAGCTAGACTTCCTGGGTGGAGTGGGGACTTGGATAACTTTTCTGTCTAGCTAGAGGATTGTAAACACACCAATCAGCATTCTACGTCTAGCTAAAGGATTGTAAATGCACCAATCAGCAATCTGTAAAATGGACCAATCAGCACTCTGTAAAATGGACCAATCAGCTCTCTGTAAACTGGACCAATCAGCAGAACGTGGGCAGGGCCAAATAAGGGAATAAAAGCTGGTCACCCCAGCCAGGAGTGGCCACCCGCTTGGGTCCTCTTCCACAGTGTGGAAGCTTTGTTCTTTCACTCTTCACAATAAATCTTGCTGCTGCCCACTTTTTGGGTCCGTACCACCTTCAAGAGCTGTAACACTTGCCGTGAAGGTCTGCGGCTTCACTCCTGAAGTCAGCAAGACCAGGAACCCACCAGAAGGAAAAAACCCCAGACACATCTGAACATCTGATGGAACAAACTCTGGATGCGCCACCTTTAAGAGCTGTAACACGGCGAGGTTTGTGGCTTCATTCTTGAAGTCAGCAAGACCAAGAACCCATCAGAAGGAATAAATTCCAGACACAAGGTGATCTGTCTGACTCGGGTTCCCAAAGTGCTGGGATGACAGGCGTGAGCCACTGCACCCAGCCAACTTTATTTTTTATAATATGGTCTATTCCAACAAGAACAGAACAAATTAAATGGGGGGGGATCTTATTACTGCAATAAAACATGACACAACAAAGTACTGAAATGGGAACAAAGGAACAGCTCCTCAAAGTAACATGAGACATAAAAATTTCATTTTGCTACAATGCAAAAGGTCTTTCATATTACCAATCTATCAAGATTTCCTTTTTATTTTCCCATCACACTAAATATAGAAAGGCTTTTTCAGCGTGGCATACTGACTCACGTCTGTAATCCCAGTGACATGTAGCTGAGTAAGAAAGACTGCTTGAGGCCAGGACTTTGAGACCAGCCTGGGCAACATACTGAGACCCTGTCTCTACAAAAAATTTAAAAACTGGGCCAGGCATGGTGGCTCATGCCTCTAATCCGAGTACTTTAGGAGACTGAGGAGGGCGGATAACTTGAGGTCAGGAGTTCGAGACCAGCCTGCCCAACATGACAAAACCCTGTCTCTACTAAAAATACAAAAATTAGCCAGGCATGGTGGCGCATGCCTGTAATCCCAGCTACTCGGGAGGCTGAGGCACGAGAATCCCTTGAATCCAGGAAGCAGAGGTTGCGGTGAACCAAAATCGTGAAACTGAACTCCAGCCTGGGCAACAGAGTGAGACTCTGTTTAAAAAATAAATAAAATAAAATAAAACAAAACAAAATAAAATAAAATTAAAAACTTAGATGTAGCAATGCATACCTGTAGTCCCAACTACTTGGGAGGGTGAGGCAGGAGGATCACTACAGCCTAAGAGTTCAAGGCTACAGTGAGCTAGGATCACACCCCTGCACTCCAGTGAGACTCTCTCTTTTTCAAATTTTATTTTATTTTTTGAGACAGGGTCTCACTCTGTCACCCACATTAGAGTGCAGTGGTGTGCTTACAGTTCACTGCAGCCTACTTCAAGTGATCCTCTCACCTCAGCCCCCCAGGTAGCTGGGACTACAGGTGAGCGCCACCACGCCCCGCTCTTTTTAAAATTTTTTGCAGGTTGGGCATGGTGGCTCATGTCTATAATCCTAGCACTTTGGGAGATCGAGGTGGATGGTTCGTTTGAGATCAGGAGTTCATAACCAGCCTGGGCAACATAGTGAAACTCCATCTCTACAAAAAACACACAAAAAATTAGCTGGACATGGTGGCATGCCTGTAATACCAACTACTTGTGGGGCTAAGGCAAGAAGACCACTGAATCCAGGAGGTCAAGGCTGCAGTAAGCCAAGATCACGCCACTGCATTCCAGCCTGGGTGACAAAGTAGGACCCTGTCAAAAAAAAAAACCGAAAAAAAAAACTGTAGCTATGTTGCCCAGGTTGATCTTGGATTCTTGGGCTCAAGTAATCCTTCTGCCTTGGCCTCCCAAAGTGCTGGGGGCAGTGGGGTGGCAAGGAAGGAGGGAAAGAAGGAAGTAAAGAAGGAAGGGAGGAAGGGAGGGGAAAGAAAACGAGAGAGGAGGAGGGAGAGAGTAAAGGAAGATGGAAGGGGAAGGGGAGGGGGAGGGGAAAGGAGGGAGGGGAAAAGGAAGGGAAGGCAGAGAGGAAGGAGAGAGGGGGGAGAGAGAGACTTCCAGTATTCACTTCTGTTTTACTCTATTTTCTCATTGCCTGACTTTTTTTAAACTATTAATCATTATAATCCATCTGTCATTTATTTACATATGTATTGTGTGAAGTGAGATTATAAATTAATTTTTATCCAAAAGCAAACAAATCCATTCCTGTGTGTTAAACTTACATTCACCCCCATCCCCCCGCAACACACAGACAAACCTCATTCTTCCCAAACAAACCAACACCATAGATCTTTTGTTCCTACCTCTGTCACCCATCAGATTACAAGCTTACTTGAAACAAATTACATAATTTATCCAGGTTTTGTTATAAAAAAATTTTTTTTTAATTTGTTGAATTAATCTTTAACATTTCATCTCTCTTAATATCTAGGGATTTCTTTACAAGCATATGTGTCACAAATATCTTTATTTCAAAAATAAATTTTCTTATGAAAAAAATAAATAAAATGAGGATACTTTCATCCATCTCTATTCTATGCTTCTAAGTTCAAATTCACTTAGGAAAACCTGCCCTGAGAATTATTTAGCAAGAATTTAAAGCAGTAACCTATCTCTTTTATTTGAAAGGTTAAAATTTTGCTGAGCAAAGTTAAATACTGCAAATGACAAATAATCAAGACTAAGAAAAGAAAGTGAGCAGAGAATAAAACTGTATCTCTTTCTTTAGGGCCATAAAGTTCTCAATGATATGCAGTTTTACACCCCATGGGATATTTGGAGATGTCTGGAGACATTTTTGGTTGTCACAACAACAGGTGGTAGTACTGCTAACATTTGTTGGTAGAGGGATGTCAGGGACGCTGGCAAAAATCTTACAATGCACATATAGCTCCCCAACATACACACACAGAAATTATCTGGAAAAAAAATTATCTGGTCCAAGATGTCAATGGGCTAAAGTAGGAAAACCCTGCTTTGAAGGAAAATGCAAGATAATATGTCTTCCAATTTAGTGGGCAAATACCAACAGTAAAAGTATCACCTGTTTGGAAATACAAGTAAACACAAAGACATATTCTTTCTTGCACCAATCTTGAAAAGCCTTTTTATGTGTTACATCCAGGAAATTACAACAGCACCTGCACTAGAATGGCTAAATGAAAACAACAAATAGCAAGTGTTGCTGTGGGCGTAGAAAAATTGTGATTTTCAATATTGCTGGTGGAATTATAAAATGGTATAACCACCTTGAAAAAAGATATGAAAGTTTCTCAAAAGGTTAAACAGAGTTGCCGTATGACTCAGCAACTACTTTCCTAGATATATGTATAACCAAGAGAATTGAAAACATGTCTACATAAAAACTTATACACAGGGCCAGGCGTGGTGGCTCATGCCTGTAATCCCAGCACTTTGGGAGGCTGAGGTGGGCGGATCACTTGAGGTCAGAAATTCGAGACCAGCTTGGTCAACATGGTGAAACCCTGTCTCAACAAAAAATACAAAAATTAGCCAGAGATGGTGCTGTGTGCGTATAGTCCCAGCTACGCGGGAGGCTGAGGTGGGAGGATTGCTTGAGCCTGGGAAGCAAAGGTTGCAGTGAGCTGAGATCATGCCACTGCACACCAGCCTGGGGGACAGAGAGAGACCCTGTCTCAAATAAATAAATAAATAAATAAATAAATAAAATTATGTACTCATATGGTATCTCAAAACAATCCTGAGAAAGAAGAACAAAGCTGGAAACATATTACAAACCCATACTAATCAAAACAGTATGGTACTGGCATAAAGACAGACATATAGAACAGAATAGTGTCCAGAAATAAACCCTTGCATATATAGTCAAATGATCTTCAATAAGCATGCCAAGACTACACAATGGAGAAAGGATAATCTCTTCAATAAATGGTGCTGGGGGCCGGGCCCGGTGGCTCAAGCCTGTAATCCCAGCGCTTTGGGAGGCCGAGACGGGCGGATCACGAGGACAGGAGATCGAGACCATCCTGGCTAACACGGTGAAACCCTGTCTCTACTAAAAAACTACAAAAAACTAGCCGGGCGAGGTGGCAGGCGCCTGTAGTCTCAGCTACTCGGGAGGCTGAGGCAGAAGAGTGGCGTAAACCCAGGAGGCGGAGCTTGCAGTGAGCTGAGGTCCGGCCACTGCACTCCAGCCTGGGCGACAGAGCAAGACTCCATCTCAAATAAATTAAATAAATAAATAAATAAATGGTGCTGGGAAAACTGGATATCCACATTCCAAAAAAAAAAAAAAGAAGCTGGACCCTTACACTATATACAAAAATTAACCCAAAATGCAAAATATATTAAAGAACTATGCATAAGACTTGAAACTATAAAACTGCTAGAAGAGGCTGGACATGGTGGCTCACACCTGCAATCTCAGCACTTAGGAGGCCGAGGTGGGCAGATTGCTCAGGAGTTTGAGACCAGCCTGGGCAACGTGGCAAAACCCTGTCTCCACCAAAAAAACACAAAAATCAGTCAGGCATGGTGGTACGTGCCTATGGTCCCAGCTACTCAGGAGGCTGAGGTGGGAGGATTGCTTAAGCCTGGGAGGTCTATGCTGCAATAAGCCATGATTGCACCATGCACTCCAGCCTGGGTGACAGGGTGAGACCCTGTCTCAAAGCAAAACAAAAGCAAACAAACAAACAAAAACCTGTATAAGAAAGCACAGTAGGAAAACTTCATGACACTAGATTTTGTCAATTATTTCACACATAGGACACCAAAAGCACAGGCAACAAAACCAAAATAGACAAAGGGACATCAAATTTCTACACAGAAAAACAATCAATCAACAGAGTGAAAACCTAAGGAATGGAAAAAATTACTTACAAATCAAATATCTGATAAGGGGTTAATATTCAGAATACATAAAGAATTCCTAAAACTTGGTAACCAAAAAACCCTAAATAAACTGATTAAAAAATGGGCAAAGGACTTCAATAGACATTTCTCCAAAGACATACGAATGGTCAACAAGCATATGAAAAGATGCTCAACATCACTAATCATCAGGGAACTAGAAATCACAACCACAAGGTATTACCTCACTACCGACTGGGTGGCCATTATCCAGAAAAACAGGACTGGGCACAGTGGCTCATGCCTATAATCTCATCACTTTGGGAGGCCAAAGTAAGAGGATCACTTGAACCTAGTTGTTTGAGACCAGCCTAGGAAACATAGTGAGACCCCCATCACTAGAAAAAAACTAGTTGGGTGCAGTGGCGCACACCTATAGTCTCAGTTACTTGGGACGCTAAGTCAGAAGGACTGCTTGAGCCCAGAAATTTGAGGCTGCAGTGAGCTATGACTGTACCACTGCACTCCAGCCTGGACAGCACAGTGAGACAAAAAGACAGGCGTGGTGGCTCAGACAGGTGTGGTGGCTCATGCCTATAATCCCAGCACTTTGGGAAGCTCTGAGGCGGATGGATCACTTGAGGACAGGAATTCCAGACCAGCCTGGCCAACATGACGAAACCCCGTCTCTACCAAAAATAAAAATAAAAATAAAAAAATTAGCTGGGCATTGTGGCACATGCCTGTAATCCCAGCTACTTGGGAGGCTGATGCAGGAGAATTGCTTGAACCAGGGAGGTGGAGGTTGTACAGAGCCAAGATCGCGCCACTGCACTCCAGCCTGGGTGACAGAGCAAGACTCCATCAAGGAAAGGAAAGGAAGGGAAAAGGGAAAAGGGAAAAGGGAAAGGGAAGGGGAAGGGGAAGGGGAAGGGGAGGGGGAGGAGGAAGGGGAAGGGGAAGGGGAGGGGGAAGGGGGAGGGGGGAGGGAGGAGGGGAGGGGGAGGGGAGGGGGAGGGGAGGGGGAGGGGGAGGGAAAAGAAAAAGAAAAGCAAAGTGTGAGGCAGAAAGTAAGTGTTGGTGAATATATAAAGAAATTGGAACCCTTGACCCTTGTGCACTGTTGGTGGGAATGAAAAATGGTGCAGCCGCTATGGAAAACAATATGAAAGTTCCTCAAAAAATTAAAAATACAACTACTACATGATCTAGCAATTCTATTTCTGGGTATATATCTAAAAGAACTGGAAAAAATCTTCAAAAGCTATTTGTACACACACACCCAATATATTAGTCAGCTTGGGCTACTGAATACCAGACTAGATGGTATAAACCTATCTGAGAAATCCAAGAGCCAGGTGCTATCCATCAGTTCCTGGTGAGAGCTCTCTTCATGGCTCACAGATGGCCATGCTGTTGCTGTGTCTTCCTACAGTGTAGAAAAAAGATCTGGTGTCTTCCTCTTCTTATAAAGGAACCAGCCCTATTGGATTAGGCCCCAGCCTTATCTTATTTAACCTTTTATCATCACCTCCTTACAGGCCTTATCTACAAACCCAGTCACATTGGGAGTTAGGGTTTCAATATATGAATTTGAGGAGAACACAATTCAGTCCACAGTACACATGTTCACTGCATTATTATTCACAGCAGCCAAGAGGTGGAAGCAACTTAAATGTGCATCAACAGATGAATGGATAAACAAAATATGGTATATACATACAAGAGAATATTATTCAGTCTTTTAAAAAGAAGTAAATCCTGTCACATGCTACAACAGGGATGAACCTTGAGGAAATTATGCTGAGAGAAATATGCCAGTCACAAAAGATCAAATAATGCATACTTATATAAAGCATCTAAAGCAGTCAAACTCACAGAAACAGAAAGTCAAATGGTGGTTGGTTGCCAGGAGCTAGAGGGAGGGTAAAGTAGGAAGTTGTTTGGTGGATGTAGACTTTCAGCCATGCAGGATAGGGGGATTCTGGGCATCTGTTGCATAACAATGTGCATGTTGTTGATGATATTGTACCATATACTTGAAAACTGTTGGGAAAGTGAATTTTGTTATATGATTTGCCATAGTTTAAAAAAAAAAAGAAAGGAAGTGCTGATACACGCTAAAACATGGAAGAACCATGAGGTTAATCACAAGACTATTATAGATTGCAATTTATATAAGACACCAAAAATAGGTGAAAATATTGAAACAGAAAGTAAACTAGTACTTACCTACAGCTGGCATAGGGGAGTGTGTGTGGAGAAGAATTGGGAATAACTGCTAATGAGTACAAGATTTCTTGCTGGGGGACGATAGAAACATATGAGCTAAAAAGTAACAGATCACTGAAATTTGAGGATAACAATTTTAAGATTCACACTAACTCCCTTTGTAACAGGTTAACCCAGATAAAGTACCTGACTCCCCCAAGAAAAGATTTCCGTTATCCCACTTTCAATGCATTATATATATATATATATATATATATATATATATAATTTTATTTATTTTTTTTTGAGAGACTAAGTCTCGCTCGTCCCCTAGGCTGGAGTGCAATGGTGTGATCTCGGCTCACTGCAACCTCCACCTCCTGGGTTCAAGCGATTCTCCTGCCTCAGCCTCCCGAGTAGCTAGGATTACAGGCGCCTGCCACCACACCCGGCTAATTTTTGTATTTTTGGTAGAGACGGGGTTTCACCATGTTGGCCGGGCTGGTCTCGAACTCCCGACCTCAGGTGATACCGTCCGTCTGGCCTCCCTAAGTGCTGGGATTACAGGCGTAAGCCACCGCACCTGGCCGCATTTTACAATTTTTAAATAAGTAAATTAGTGCCAATTCAACCTTAGTGTTTTGAATTTCAAAAAATATATTTACTGCACTCTTACGTTGATCCCTGCTTTCCCTTCAAAGTAGAAGAGAGAAAATAAGGGAAGAAAACTTTGAAAGACCAGTATTAGGAATATTTTCTTAGGCCGGGTGCGGTGGCTCACGCCTGTAATCCCAGCACTTTGGGAGGCTGAGGCTGGAGGATCACGAGGTCAGGAGATCAAGACCATCCTGGCTAACACGATGAAACCTGTCTCTACTAAAAATACAAAAAAATTAGCCAGGCGTGGTGGTGGGCGCCTGTAGTCCTAGCTACTCGGGAGGCTGAGGCAGGAGAATGGCGTGAACCTGGGAGGCGGAGCTTGCAGTGAGCCGAGATTGCGCCACTGCACTCCAGTCTGGGCGATACAGCGAGACTCCGTCTCAAAAAAAAAAGAATATTTTCTTAATCCTAGCACTTTGGGAGGCCGAGGCGGGCAGATTGCCTTAGCTCAGGAGTTCGAGACCAGCCTGGGCAATACAGTGAAATCCCATCTCTACTAAAATACAAAAAATTAGCCAGGCGTGGTGCCGTGCGCCTGTAGTCCAAGCTACTGGGGAGGCTGAGGAAGGTGATTTGCTTGAACCCGGGAGGCAGAGGTTGCAGTGAGCCGAGATCATGCCACTGCACTCCAGCCTGGGTGACAGAGCAAGACTCTGTCTCCAAGAAAAAAAAAAAAAAAAAAGAATATTTTCTATGTGGGAAAGCAAATAAATAAATACTAGTCAATGTGTATTTAATGTCTTCATAAATATACAACACCATTTCATGATTAACTAGGAGTAGAAATGATCATTCTCAATGTGATAAATGCATCTATGAAAAACCCACAACTAACATCCATACTTAATTTAATGGTGAAAAACTGAAAACTTTTCCTTCGAAGATCAGGAACAAGACAAAAATGTTGGCTTCCTCACGCCTATCCAAACTTGTACTGGAGATTCTTCTAGCCAGGGAAAGTAGACAAAAAGTAAAAATAAAGAAAGAAAAAGAACAATGAAATTAAAGACATACAGATTAGAAAGGAAGAAGTAAAGTCCTATCTGTTTGAAGATGGCATGGTCTTGTATTCTGCAATGTTGCTGAACTTTTATTAGTTCTAGTAATTTTTTGTAGGTTCCTTAGGATTTGCATATAAACAAATCCTAAGGATTTTTTTCTTTTTTTTTTTGAGACGGAGTCTCGCTCTGTCGCCCAGGCTGGAGTGCAGTGGCTGGATCTCAGCTCACTGCAAGCTCGGTCTCCTGGGTTTATGCCATTCTCCTGCCTCAGCCTCCTGAGTAGCTGGGACTACAGCGCCCACCACCTCGCCCGGCTAGTTTTTTTGTATTCTTTAGTAGAGACGGGGTTTCACCGTGTTAGCCAGGATGGTCTCGATCTCCTGACCTAGTGATCCGCCCGTCTCGGCCTCCCAAAGTGCTGGGATTACAGGCTTGAGCCACCGCGCCTGGCCCTAAGGATTTGTTTATACGCAAATTTTTTTTTTTTTTTTTTTGAGACGGAGTCTGGCTCTGTCGCCCAGGCTGGAGTGCAGTGGCCGGATCTCAGCTCACTGCAAGCTCCGCCTCCCGGGTTCCCGCCATTCTCCTGTCTCAGCCTCCCGAGTAGCTGGGAGTACAGGCGCCCGCCACCTCGCCCGGCTAGTTTTTTTTTGTATTTTTTAGTAGAGACGGGGTTTCACCGGGTTAGCCAGGATGGTCTCGATCTCCTGACCTCGTGATCCGCCCGTCTCGGCCTCCCAAAGTGCTGGGATTATAGGCGTGAGCCACCGCGCCCGGCCTTATATGCAAATTCTAAGGAACCTATCAAATCCAAATTTGCTGGTATATAAGCAAATCCTAAGGAACCTACAAAAAAATTACTAGAGCTAATAAAAGTTCAACAACATTGCAGAATACATCAATATATAAAAATCAATTGTATGTCTGTACACTAGCAATGAGCAATCCAAATGTGAAATTAAGTAAATGAGCCCATTCACAATAGCATCAAACAAACAAAATTATTAGGAATAAATGTAACAAAAGAAGTGCAAGATTTACACAATGAAAACTGCAAAACATCACTGAAAAAAATGTAAACTTATCTAAACAAATGAAGAGACATCCCATGCTCACTGATTATAAGACTTAATATTTATTGTTAAGATGGCAATACTCCCCAAATTTATCTATATATTCAATACAATCTCTTTCAAACACCAGCTGCCTTTCTAGTAGAAACTGACAAGCTGCTGCTTTATATGGAAATGCAAGGGATACAAAATAGCCAAAACAATCTTGAAACAGAACAACAAAGTCAGAGGATTCACATTTCCTGATTTCAAAACATAACACAAAGCAACAAATCAAGACTGTAGCACAGTGTGGTACTGAAATAAAGACAGACATATACATCAATGGAATGGAATTGAGAGTTCAGAGATAAACCCTTATATATATGGTGAACTGATTTTTGACAAGGGTGCCAAGACAGTTCAATGGGGAAAAAATTACCCTTTTCAATAAATGATGCTGTGATAACTGGATATCCATGTATAAAAGAATAAAGTTGGATCCCCTACCTTGCATCATAAGCAAAAATTAACTGAAAATGGATCAGAAATGCTAAACGTAATAAAAAAGAAACTACAAATATCTCAGAATAAAACATAGGTATAGATCCTTTATGATCTTGGATTAGGTAACAGCTTCTCAGCTATGACACCAAAAAGCACAACAAAAGGAAAAATAGAATGTCAACAAAATTGAAAATTTTGTCCTTCAAAACACACCATAAGGAAAGTGAAGACAACTCACAGAATGGGGGAAAAATTTACAAGTCATACACCTAATAAGGTGCTAGTATGCAGAATATTAAAAGAACTTTTATTTATTTATTTATTTATTTTGAGATGGAGTTTTGCTCTTGTTGCCCAGGCTGGAGTGCAAAGGCGCTATCTTGGCTCACCGCAACGTCCACCTCCAAGGTTCAAGCGATTCTCCTGCATCAGCCTCCCGAGTAGCTGGGATTACAGGCATGCACCAGCATGCCTGGCTAATTTTGTATTTTTAGTAGAGGCTAATTTTGTATTTTTAGTACAGGCAGGGTTTCTCCATATTGGTCAGGGTGGTCTTGAACTCCCAACCTCAGGTGATCCGCCCGCCTTTACCTCCCAAAGTGCTGGGATTACAGGCATGAGCCACCGTGCCTGGCCATAAAAAGAACTCTTACAGCTTAACCACCTGACCCAGCAATTTCACTCTTGGGTATATGCAAGAGATATAAAAACATATGTCCACAAAAAAAAACCCTGTACATTAATACTCATAATGGCATTATTCATAACTAAAAAGTGGAAACAACTGCATGTCCCTCAATTGATGAAAGGATAATGGAAATGCAGTATATCCATAATAGAATATTATTGGGCAATAAAAGGAAATGAAGTGCTGGATATATGTTACAACATGGATGAACCCTGAAAACATTATGCTGAGTGAAAGAAGCCAGACACCAAAGACTATGTATTATATGACTCAATTTATAGGATATGTCTAGAACAGGCAAATTTGAGACAGGAAGTAGATTAGTGGTTGCCAGAGGCTTGGGGAGGGGGTGAATGAAGAATTACTGCTAATGGATATGGGACTTCTTAGTGGTATAAGAAAAATGTTCTAAAATTGATTGTGATGACAGTTGCACAACTCTGTGGATACGCTAAAAAGCACTGAATTCTGCACTTTAATGGGTGAATTATATGCTATGTAGATTATATCCCAATAAAGCTTTTATAAAAAAGAATATATATATATGAATGGAAACAATTTTACAAAATAACATAAAACAGGTTAAAATTTATTGCAACAACTGAAAATATAAGAAGAGATACAAATGATCAGGTTGAAATTCCTACAGAGGTAAATTTAGAGTTTTTTAGCCGGGCGCAGTGGCTCACACCTGTAATCCCAGCACTTTGGAAGGCAGAGGCAGGTGGACCATGAGGCCAGGAGTTCAAGACCAGCCTGGCCAATATGATGAAACCCTGTCTCTACTAAAAATATAAAAAATAGCTGGGCGTGGTGGCGCCCGCCTGTAATCCCAGCTACTCTGGATCCTGAGGCAGGAGAATCACTTGAACCCGGGAGACAGAGGTTGCAGTGAGCCGAGATCACGTCACTGCACTCCAGAATGGGACCGAGCGAGACTCCGTCTCAAAAAAAAAAAAAAAAAGTTAATAGAGTTTTTGAGGAAGCCCCACAATAAATGCTAATTGACGAAAAAGAAAAATTTTCCATTTGAAAAAAATGGGAAAGCATGGAAATAAGGAAAAAAAAAGAGATATGGGAGGAACACAATTCCTACTGCAAGGTGAAATATTTTGCAAAGACCTAGTAAAGAATTTTAAAGTCATGTTTCTTGAAAAACTTCCAAGTTTAACAAAGCCAGTTCGGGCTGAGGTTATTTTCAGTACCACTGGAAAAATTGTACGAAAAGAATACATCATTTTCTAGGAATAGGATCACATATATAAGTCAGAATTATAAAATATTACTTGGAAAGAACTAGAAGTCAAATTTTCCATAATAAAGCAGGAATTCATTCTACATGTAACATCTCTGACAGACATCTACTTAGATGTTTTCAGGGGTGGCAAGCTCACTAATTCAAAAGATAGGCCATGCATTGTTTAAATTTAAAAAGCTTAGAAGCAAATTAGATATCTTTGTCAAGATAAAACTAAGTTTCCTTTTCTTTTCAGTTTTTGTTTTTTTGGGTTTTTTGAGACAGGGTCTCACTCTACCAATCAGGCTGGAGTGCAGTGGCACAATCAGGGCTCAATGCAGCCTCAATCACCTGAGCTCAGGTGATCTTCCAACCTCAGGCCCCCAAGTAGCTGGTACCACAGGCACAGGCTATCAGGCCCAACTAATTTTTTTGTATTATTTTGTAGAGACGGGGTTTCACCATGTTGCCCAGGCTAGTCTCTAACACCTGGGCTCAAGGGATACGCCCGCCTCAGCCTCCCAAAGTGCTGGGATTACAGGCACAATAAGCCACTTGCCTGACCAAGATAAAACTAAGTTTTCATGAAAATGGCCAGTTTATTATCACTATTACCAGTGATGTACCATTTTATAGTTAACTTAGTATAGAAAGAAATATAGTGTAAGAAATGCTTTTTTGAGTCATGACCAAATGCAAACATAAACACAAAAACTAAAATAAAAATTTCATGGAACAATACTTAAGGCAGTCATGTGTGGCTTAATGACAGAAATACGTTCTAGAAATTTGTTGTTAGGTGACTTCATTGCATGAATATCATAGAGTGTACTTACACAAACCTGGATGATACAGCCTATTACATACCTAGGCTATATGATATAGCTTATTACTCCTAGGCTATCGGCTAGTTGTATAGCTACTCTACTGAATATTGTAGGATGCTGTAACACAATAGTATCTGTGTATCTAAACATAGAAAAAGTAGAGCAAAAATACAGTATGAAAGATAAAATGTGGTATACCTGTATGGGGCACTTACCATGAATGGAGCTTGTAGGACTAGAACTTGCTCTAGGTCAGTGTGTGAGCGGTAAGTGAATGTGAAGGCCTAGGACATTACTGTACCCTACAGTAGACATCATAAACACTATACTTAGACAACATTAGTTTTGTTTTTAAAAATTTTATTTCCTTGATAAATTAACCTTAGATTACTGTAACTTTACTTCATAAAGTTTTTAACTTGTGATTTTTAACTTTTTTAAAACATTTTTACTTACAATAAAACAGCTTTAAACACGAACACATTGTGTAACTGTACAAAAACATGCATGTATATACATATATATATAGAGAGAGAGAGAGACAGGATCTGGCTCTGTCTCCCAGGCTGGAGTGCAGTGGCACAATCTCGGCTCACGGCAACCTCCACCTCTTGGGTTCAAGCAATTCTCCTGCCTTAGCCTCCCGAGTAGCTGGGACTACAGGTGCCCACAACCACACCTGGCTAATTTTTTTTGGGGGGGTCTTTTTTTCAGTAGATACGGGGTTTCACCATCTTGGCCATCTGATCTCAAACTCCTGCCCTCAGGTGATCTGCCTGCCTGGGCCTCCCAAAGTGCTGTGATTACAGGCATGAATCACCACACCCAGCCTACCCAGCTTACTTTTGAATTTTTTTGAAGAGAAGGCATCTCACCATGTTGCCCAGGCTGGTCTGGAACTCCTAAGCTCAAGCGAGCTGACCACCTCAGCCTCCCAAATTGCTGGCGTAAATATATTTTACAGGCGTAAAAATATTTTCTTTCTGTTTTTTGTTTTTTGTTTTTTTTTGGTTTTTTTTTTTGAGACGGAGTCTTGCTCTGTCACCAGGCATGAGTGCAGTGGCGCGATCTTGGCTCACTGCAACCTCTGCCTCCCAGGTTCAAGCAATTCTCTTGCCTCAGCCTCCCAAGTAGTTGGGACTACAGGCATGCACCACCACGCCCAGCTAATTTTTATATTTTTAGTAGAGACGGGGTTTCACCATGTTGGCCAGGATGGTCTAGATCTCTTGATCTCATGATCCGCCCACCTCGGCCTCCCCAAGTGCTGGGATTACAGGCGTGACCACCACGCCCGGCCCAGTATTTTCTTTCTTTATATCCCTATTCTTTAATCTTTTTTCTATTTAAATATTTTTAAGTTTTTTTGTGTGAAAAACTAAGACACAAATACACATTAACCTGGGCCTACACCGGGTCAGACTCATCAATACAACTACCTTCCACTTCTACATTTTGTCCCACTGGAAGGTTTCCAGGAACAATAACATTCATGGAGCTGTCATCTCTTATGAAAACAATGCCTTCTTTTGGAACATCTTCTGGAGGACCTGCCTGAGGCCATTTTGCAGTAAACTTTTTTATTTATAAGTAGAAAGAGTACAATAGTCTAAAATAATGAAAAAGGTATAAATACAGTAAACACATAAACCAGTAACATTTATCATCATTATTAAATATTATGTATTGTAAAAAATGTCATGTGTTATACTTTTACATGACTGGCTGTACAGGTTTGCTTACACCAGCATCATCACCACAAATACTCCAGCAATGAGTTGCATTATGACATCACTAAATGAGAGGAATTTTTCAATTCCACTATTATCTTATAGGACCATCATTGTATATGCACTCATTATCGTTGACCAAAATGTTGTTATGCAGCACATGACTGTTATGTGCAACACACTGTGATATTTCCTATTCTTTTTTGTTTTAATGGTGGTCACAGCTTACAAAACAACTCAGAAGCTGAGAAGACAAAACTCCCCCAAACCACCATGAAAGTACAGATCAAATTAAATTATCTCTTTTGGAATGGAGAAAAAAAAATAGTAAACATGGATTCATTGCTCCCCACCCACAGGCTAGGTTAACTGCAACTGATTTTGCAGTAATTCTCTTTTGCCAAACGACTATACTTTTGATCAAATTAAAATTGACTCCAGGCCAGGTGCGTTGGCTCACGCCTGTAAACCCAACACTCTGGAAAGCTGAGTAGGGCAGATCACTTGAGTTTGAGACCAGCCTGGACAACATGGCAAAAAAACCATCTCTACCAAAAAATACAAAAATTAGCTGGGTGTGGTGGCATGCACCTGTAGTACCAGCTACTTGAAAGGCTGAGGTGGGAGAATCCCTTGAACCCAGGAGGCAGAAGTTGCAGTGGGCCAAGATCGTGCCACTGCACTCCAGCCTGGGCAACAGAGTGAGGTCCTGTCTCTAAATAAATAAATAAATAAAGTTGAGTCCAGCTGCATGTGGTGGTTCACACCTGTATTCCTCACACGTTGGGAGACCAAAGCGGGTATATCACTTGACCTGAGAGTGTGAAACCATGCTGGGCAACATGGTGAAATCCCGTCTTACAAAAAATACAAAAATTAGCTGGGCACGATGGATCATGCCTGTAGTTCCAGCAACTTGGGGGACTGAGGTGGGAGGATCACTTAAGCCCAGGAGGTGGAGGTTGCAATGAGCAGAGACCACGCCACTGCACTCCAGCGTGGGTGACAGAGCGAGACCCTGTTTCAAAAAATAAATAAATAACAGAAAGTTGACTCCTATTCCTGTGTTCATGATTAAGGAATTTAGTGGGGTGGGCAGGTATGGTGGAGTGATTTCTATTCTCTATACACATATTGTACTGATATGTGTGCATACATACAAAACAATACAGATGGGTGATTACTTATTTCCTAAACTTGATACTTTTATATAATAATTTGTATGTACCTGCTATCTTTGATCACAGCTATAAACTCTGTTTAAAACACATCTACAAATGTTCCTGAGAATAAATACAATCAGTTATCAGTTGGAGAAACACAAGCTCACTTGCAAATAATTTCCCTGAAATTATATTCTGTCTCACAATATGCAACATGGTATCTCCACCTCTATACTACTTTGTCTCAGAAAATAACACATTTCAGTTTTTTGGTTTTTTTTTTTTTTTTTTTTTTGAGATGGAGTCTTGCTCTGTCGCCCAGGCTGGAGTGCAGTGGCCGGATCTCAGCTCACTGCAAGCTCCGCCTCCCGGGTTTACGCCATTCTCCTGCCTCAGCCTCCTGAATAGCTGGGACTACAGGTGCCTGCCACCTCGCCCAGCTAGTTTTTTGTATTTTTTAGTAGAGATGGGGTTTCATCGTGTTAGCCAGGATGGTCTCGATCTCCTGACCTCGTGATCCGCCCGTTTCGGCCTCCCAAAGTGCTGGGATTACAGGCTTGAGCCACTGCGTCCAGCCTTTTTTTTTTTTTTTTTTTTTTTTTAAACAGGCTGGAGTGCAATGATGCAATCTCGGCCCACTGCAACCTCCGCCTCCCGGGTTCAAACAACTGTCCTGCCTCAGCCTCCGGAGTAGGTGAGATTATAAACATGCGTCATCATGCCTGGCTAATTTTGTAATTTTAGTAGAGATGGGGTGTCTCCATGTTGGTCAGGCTGGTCTCAAACTCCTGACCTCAGGTAATCCACCCGCTTTGACCTCTCAAAGTGCTGAGATTACAGTTGTGAGCCACCATGCCCGGCAATTATCCCTTCTAATAGGAAAAAAAAAAAAAAAGATAATTGACATCACAATTTAAATGCCAAGACATTAATTTAGGGTAAGCCCTGGTCCTAATCAGGAGACTGTTACCCTAAAGAGCATCTCTGCTCTTCCCTCCAAGAGCTGCTAAACTATCCTTTGCTCTACCACAACTACCATAGTTAGATTCTGCCTCTTGTGACCTGACCTTTAGTCTTAATCCTTATTTCAGTGGCCCTAAATCCAAAGCTTTCAAAATTTTATATGTGGACATACACATTCTCTGGTGGGAAATGGCTTTCATCTTTTTTTTTTTTTAGATGGAGTTTTGCTCTTGTTGCCCAGGCTGGAGTGCAATGGTGCGATCTCAGCTCACTGCAACCTCTGCCTCCTGAGTTCAAGAGATTCTCCTGTCTCAGCCTCTCGAGTTGCTGGGACTATAGGTATGTATCACCACCTCCAGTTAATTCTGTATTTTTAGTAGAGACAGGTTTTCACTATGTTGGCCAGGCTAGTCTCGAACTCCTGACCTCGGGTGATCGGCTCGCCTCAGCCTCCCAAAGTGCTGGGATTACAGGCATGAGCCATCACGCTTGGCCTAAGCTTTCATCTTAAAGGAGAACATCTGAAAGCGTGGCAGAAGTTGTAAACAAAGAAACCTGATGAATATCCCTTCATCATCCAGCGGTACAGCTGGCTGTCTAGCAACTATACCATTTCTTCAAAGAAATGAACCATGACTCTAATCCAGTTAAAATCATTGCCACTTCCACCAAGGAACATTTATTAGGTAGAGTATACAATCAATAAAATTCACTATGAAACTAAGAAAAACGAAGCATCAATTCATGCTAAAGAGAGTTAATCTAAAACACAAAAATATCATTCATGATCTAAATTACTACTGAATGCACCACCAGATGATAGGCTATTTGTCTAACTTGATAATATTACAGGTACAGAAAAAACCACTCTGTTTCCTCTCAGGAATTCAGGTGAGCTTGGAGATGTTACTGGATTTTGGCAAGAGTATCAGCTAACTTTGTTCAAAAGACTCTAGATTTTTGAGTAATTCACAGTTGTCTTAAATCCTATTGAGACTTTTAATCATCAATAAAGATAACGATATGGATGACTGTATTAGTTTCCTAGAGCTGCTGTAACAACATCAATGAATACTGTCATTTCATTATAACGTTGATGAGAAAAATGATCAATTCCTGGCCAGGGCCACTATCTGCGTGGAGTTTGTCTACCCATGCCTCCCCATATCTGCGTGGGTTTTCTCAAGGTACTTTAGCTTTCTTGAACATCCCAAAGATGTGCATATTAGGTCAACTGACATGTCAATATGATCCCAGTATAAGTGAGTGTGGACATGTGTGTAGAATGAGCCCTGCAATGGAATGGCGCCCTGTTCAGAGTTGGTTCCCACCTTGCACCCTGATCTGCAAGGATAGACTCCAGCACCCGAGACCCTGATCTGGAATAAGTAACTTGGAAAATGAATGAACGAGTACAAATTGTAAAATACAAATTCATAAAGTATAAGATAATCATACAAATGCACAACAATAAGCAGGACATTATGAAAGCACCCAGGTAACCCATCATATTTGTTTGTTTTTGAATTGCATGGTGGGTAGGTGGTGCTCCTAACAATCTTCACTTTCCAAACATTTATTCCTTTAACTCACCAACACTACAACTGCCATCACTGATTCACCAAAAATTGGGTAATTATCTTGTTTTATTTATTAAACTTTTACTAGTAAGTTTTATTAATCTTTCTTAAATGTATGCATAGCTTACATTTTAATATTTGATATTAGAAGTGTTTTGGGTCTTTATTTAGAAGTTTGGTGATGTTTTTGTGACCAGAAATATGCCACAGGAACTTAATTCTTGTTAATATAAATTAGCCTATGGTAAAACTGGTTTTGTTAATGTCATCTCACTTAAAGTCACAGTTTCTAAGAACCTATCCACAACATTAAGCAAGGACTTATTATACTACAAACTAGGTGGCTTACAACAACAGAAATTTATTGTCTCACAGTTTTGGAAGATAGAAGTCCAAAACTAAGGTGATGGCAGGGCCATGCTCCCTCCAAAAACAGAGGGAAGAACCCATCATCAGCTCTTCTAACTTCTAGCTAGCAATCTTTGGTGTTCAATTGGCTTACAGATATATCACTCTAATCTCTGCCTCTGTTGTCACATCACATTTCCTCTTTGTTTCTCTCTTTACTTCTTCTTATAAGGACACCAGTCATATAGGTTTAGGGCCTGCCCTAATTCCCTATGACCTCATCTTAACCCGACTGTATCTACAAAGACCCAATTTCCAAATAAGGCCATGTTCACAGGCACCAGGGATTAGGACTTCAATATCCCTTTTTGATGGACACAATTCAACCCATAACAATTACCTTTTATCTAATAATGATCATTTACAAGTTTATTTCTATATGTAATTAGATATTCACATGTACTTTTTCCTACCAGGATTACTGCACATGATTGTATATTGCTGTATGAAGTGATCCTAACCTTATCACAACCATACCCTCTGCAGAAAAATATCAGCATAAAAAAGGAAGGATTTACCCTATTTTCTAAAAGATTCTTAAATTAAGAAATATTTTAAGAGTGACTAAAGTGGAAACTTGTCAATACATCTTTAATGCTAACAAACCCATATAAACTTCTTAAAAGAGTGACTTTCTAATCCAATTCAATGAACATTTTTTAGTCTAACATCCATCAGTTACCCCTAAGACAACTGCCCCTAATGTATAGTTATTTGGTATTAATAACCATACATTCTTCCTTGGCTTTTAACCTAATTTTTTAATCCTGATTTTCTTATCTCTCTAGTGACTTTTTAGTTTATTGTGTAAGCCCCTCCACCTATATGGACTTCCTAACTGCTGGTAATATCCGGGGTTCTATTCTGAACTCCTATCTATTCACTCAATATTCCATCCCTAGAAGTCACTGGTTTCATATATCAACAATTCCCTAATGTCCTGCAAATCTCAATCTTATACCATTTTCCTGAGCTCCATACTAGTATATCAAATAATCTTCTAGACTTTTCAACTTGGAATATTCACAACCGTCTCACACTCAGCATTTCCCATATGAATTTGTGGTTTTCCTTCTCTATTCTCCAACCTGTTCCTCCTCTTGTAAGAAGGGGAGGGGTGTTGTGGGAAGGGGAAAGGAAGGAGGGTAACTAAGAAGCAATACAGTGTGAAGGTTAAGGGCATGGACTTTGGACCCAGATTATATGGAGTTAAATTTCATCTCCACAGCTACTAGTTGTATGACCTTGTAGTTTTAGCAGTTGATATCTCTAAAAACAAAAGTTAAGCCAAGTACTACAATATGATATCACAAGTCTTTACTGCTATACAATCTCTTATCTTCTCCCTGAAATTCTCATCTTCTTGAAAATGTATCACTCAACATGCTCATTTCAACCATTTCTCATGACTTTACATCCACCAGGTCCCACTTTCACCATCTAATTGCCAATTTCCAAAGAAAAAGCATATTACTAATAGCCCTGTGTTAATTTTATCTGTCAACTTAATTAGATGCTCAGATGCCTGGTAAAATACTATTTCTGGGTGTCTCTAGGAGGTATTTCTGGAAAAGCATTTGAATCAATAGCCTGAGTAAAGAAGATTCCCCCCGCATCATGTGGATGGGTATTATTCAATCTGTTGAGGGCTTGAATAGAACAAAAACGTAGAGGAAGGGTAAATTCGCTCTCACTTCTTGAGCTGATCATCAATCTTCTGCTTTTGAACATCATCAGAGCTAAGGACTTCAGGGCCTAGACTAGTGCCCACCCTCGTTTTCAGGCCTTCAGCCTTGGACTGGGAGTTACACCACTGGTTACCTGGGTTCTGAGGTTTTTGGACTCAGACCAAATTATATCACCAGCTTTCCTGGTCCTCCGGCAGCTTGCAAATGGCATATCATGGGACTTCTTGGCCTCCAAAATCACGTGAGTTAATTCCCGTAATAAATCTCCTCTTATATAAGAGGACTTCAAAAAGTCTATGAAAAAATGAGATTAAAAGATAAAAACAGGCCAGGTGTGGTGGCTTACAACTGTAATCCCAGCACTTTGGGGCTGAGGCAGGCAGATTGCTTGAGCCCCGGGAGTTTGAGACCAGCCTGGGCAACATGGCGAAACCCCATCTCTACAAAAAATACAAAAATTAGACAGGTGTGATGGTGTGTACCTGTAGTCCTAGCTACCATGGCGGGGGGGGGGTGAGGGGGGTGTCTGAGGTGGGAGGGTCACTGGGCCCAGGATGTCAAGGCTGCAATGAGCCATGACCATGCCATGGCGTGGCAAGGTCCTGTCTCAAAAAAAATAAAAATAAAAAATAAAAATAAAAATTTTATTTCTCAACATAAGCTCCATCAAGATCAAGACACTTTTGTAAGTGATGATGCCAGCCATTTAGTCCATCCCTAAAGAAGTGAAGGTCCTGGGAACTTAACCATGTCAATGTAATCTTTTTTATATTATTAACTGAAGAAAAATGGGTGCCCTTTAAAGATTTTTTTTTTAAGATTAGGAAACAGCTGGCCGCAGCGGCTCATAGCTATAATCCCAACACTGAGGAGGCTGAGGTGGGAGGATCACTTGAGTCCCGGAGTTTGAGCCCACAGTGGGCAACATAGTGATACCTCATCTCTACAAAAAATAAACAAAATTAGCCAGGCATGGTGGCGCACCTGTAGTCCTAGCTACTCGGGAGGCTGAGGTAGGATGCTCGCTTGAGCCCTGGAGGTCAAGCCAAGATTGTGCCAGCCACTGCACTCCAGCCTGTGTGACAGAGCAAGATGCTGTCTCAAAAACAAACAAACAGATTAGGAAACAAAAAGAAGTCAGAAGAAGCCAAATCAGGACTATATTGATTTTCCATTGAAACTCTTGAAAAATTGCCCATGTTTGATGACAGGAATGAGCAGGAGCACTGTCATGGTGGAGAAGGACTCTTTAGCAAATCTCTCCCTAGTGTTTTTCTGCTAAAGCCTTGGTTTTCTCAAAACAGTCTCATAATAAGCAGACGTTATCATTCTTTGGCCCTCCAGAAAACCAACAAGCAAAATACCTTGAGCATCCCAAAAAACTGTTGCCATGAACAGTCCACTTTTGCTTTGACTGGACCACTTCCACCTCTTGGTAGCCATTGCTTTAATTATGCCCTATCTTCAGGATATATTGGTAAAGACATGTTTCATCTGTTAGAATTTTTTCAAGAAATGCTTCAGGATCTTGATTCCATTTGTTTAAAAATTCCATTGAAAGCACTGCTTGTCAGTAGCTGATTTGGGTGCAATGGTTTTGGCACCCATTGAGATTAAAGTTTGCCCAAGTTTAATTCTCCAGCCAGAATTGTGTAAGCTGAATCACTTGAGATGTCTGTGATGTTGGCTATTGTTTTTGCTGTTAATCATTTGTCCCCTTCAAATAAGGCACAAACAAGGTTAATTTTTTCCTTGCAAATTTCCCTGCAGTCTGCCACTGCAAGCTTCATCTTTAACACTGTCCTGTCCTTTATTTATTTATTTATTTAGACGGAGTCTCGCTTTGTCACCAGGCTGAGTGCAGTGGTGCGATCTCGGCTCACTGCAACCTCTGCCTCCTGGTTCAAGCAATTCTCCTGCCTCAGCCTCCCGAGCAGCTGGGGCTACAGGCGCACGCCACCATACCCAGCTAATTTTTATATTTTTAGTAGTGACGGGGTTTCACCATGTTGGCCAGGATGGTCTCGATCTCTTGACCTCGTAATCCGCCCACCTCAGCCTCCCAAAGTGCTGGGATTACAGGCATGAGCCATCATGCCCGGCCTGTCCTTTTTTTTTTTTTTGAGATGGGAGTCTCGCTCTTGTCGCCCAGGATAGAGTGCAGTGGCTTGATCTCCGCTCACTGCAAGCTCTGTCTCCCGGGTTCACAACATTCTCCTGCCTCAGCCTCCCGAGTAGCTGGGACTACAGGCGCCCGCCACCACGCCCGGCTAATTTTTTATATTTTTAATAGAGACGGGATGGTCTCGATCTCCTGACCTCGTGATCCGCCCGCCTCAGCCTCCCAAAGTGCTGGGATTACAGGCGTAAGCCATCACGCCCGGCCTGTCCTATTGTTTTTTAAAATGAGTTATCCATTTGTAAACTGCTGATTTCTTTTGGGCATTGTCCCCATAAACTTTTTGTAAAGCATCAATGATTTCACCATTCTTCCACCAAAGTTTCACTATAAATTTTATGTTTGTTCTTGCTTCAATTTTAGCAGAATTCATGTTGCTTTGATAGGAGCTTTTTTCAAACTGATGTCTTATCCTTCCTTAGTGCCTCAAACTAGATCCTGTTCAAGTTTATTTTGGCACAAAAATTTTTTGAAAAACATGCAGAGTTTTTTCATAATAGGCATTTTCCACAAACTTTCTGAGGTTCCCATGTCTGTCTGTCTGTCTGTCTATCTATCTATCTACCTACCTACCTGCCTACCTGCCTACCTATCTACCTACCTACCTACCTACCTACCTACCTACCTACCTACCTACCTACTGACTCCTATTGGTTCTGTTTATCTGGAGAATCCTAATACAAGTCCTAAAGATCCTGGAGGCCCAGTAAAGATGAAATTTAGCAGAAAGCATGCTTGCCTCTAGATCTAGCAAAGTAACCTAAACATTCTTGAACATCCTAGACAGATTCTACCTTACCAGCTGGCAGATGACTATATGATTTTCAGCCTCAAAGGTTAATTTAGATATAGGACTTGCTTGCTGCTAGATCTGGCAAGGCAACACTCTTAAACATCCTTACCAGATACCACCTTACCAGCTGGCAGAAGGCTATATATGGAATTAAGGCCAGGTCAAACCTCAAAACAGCAAAGTAGACTGAACAGTTGAGGATTCCTTTATCATTTTAGTTAACAACGACGACAACAAAACACACAGATTTCTGCTGCCTTTGGTGTATTTTTAATTAAGGTAAAAACTTGCAAAACAAATGCCAACACTATATGATAAAATGACTTTAAATACTTTAAGATCAGAATCTGAGAAACAGAACAGATGTACCTATCTGTTGCATATTACATAACATCTAATCTAGAATCATTTTTAGATTTAAAATAACAAAATCAAAAAACAAAGAGTCAACACAAACTATAATTAAAAAAAGAATGAGCGAGGCTGCGACTTACACTTAATTCATTATTATTTATGCTAACTTCGGGTTTTTTAACCTTAGTACTACTTGCATTTTGGGCCAGATGATTCTTTGTTGTGGAGGCTGTCCCACACATGGGACGTGTTGCAGCATCCCTAGATTCCATCCAGTAAATGTTAACAGCATCTCCTATATGTAACAACCAATGTCTCCACATATTGCCAAATGTCCTTGAGAGCAAAATCACTCCTACTTAAATATCACTGTGCTAATGGAATGAAACAGCATGGTACAGAAAAATCTCAAATAACCAGTAAGGAATAAATCATTACCTGGTGTTAGATATTAATTACTTTTCTGCTTATATGTGAACATAGACAACCTTTGTGATCTGAAAATTAACAACATTTCAAATTACAAAAGGAAAACAAATCTTAAAGGAATTTTCTGACTGTATAAGCCCTTAAGAAGTCTTCATGAAAGAAAGGGAAGAGAACTAACATTCATCATTTAAAATCTGCTGTATTGTTTTGCTTCATACTAGTTATTCTACATAATTTATTGTTTTTAATGGCAACCCCAAACACACATTTGTACACATGCACACACATACCTATACTTAATATATAAGTACCAAAATATATATATACTTAATATATAAGTACTCAAAAAAAAAAAAAGAAAGAAAAAAAGAAAAAAAGAGTTTTTCATTGGCTACTCTTTTGTACTGTTAGAATTTTGTTTGTTTGTTTGTTTGTTTGTTTGAGACGGAGTCTGGCTCTGTCGCCCAGGCTGGAGTGCAGTGGCCGGATATCAGCTCACTGCAAGCTCCACCTCCCGGGTTCACGCCATTCTCCTGCCTCAGCCTCCCGAGTAGCTGGGACTACAGGCGCCCGCCACCTCGCCCGGCTAATTTTTTTGTATTTTTTTTTTTTAGTAGAGATGGGGTTTCACCGTGTTAGCCAGGATGGTCTCGATCTCCTGACCTCGTGATCCGCCCGTCTCGGCCTCCCAAAGTGCTGGGATTACAGGCTTGAGCCACCGCGCCGGGCCTGTACTGTTAGAATTTTAAAACACAGTCATTGTGGCTTAACGACGGGAATAAGTTCTGAGAAATGCCTTGTTAGGAGATTTTGTTATTATATGAACATCATAGAGTGTTCTTACACAAACCTACACGGCATAGCCTACTACACACCTAGGTTATATAGTCTATTGCTCCTAGGCTACAAATCTGTACTCCATGTTACTGTACTACTGAATATTGTAGGCAATACTAACCTAACATAATGTTAAGTATTTGCGTATCTAAACACAGAAAAAGTACAGTAAATATAAAATATTACAATCTTATGAACCACATCACATATTCGGTCTGTTGTTGACGAAAAAACATCATTAAGCAGTACATGACTATAAATGAATGTTTTACATTTTCAATTTTAAAATGCATTTAAATGAACCAAATTGTAATATAAATGTATCACTTTACAGATAGATTAGAAAACTGAGACTCAAAGAGATTCAATTGACCATGCTCACTGAAAAGCAGTATTAACAAAATTCATACCTATGTTTGTATTACTCTCAAAACTCATCAACAGCAACAGAATACCTTGAAAAACGTGTCTTATTTTTAATATCATCCAGAGGGAGCAATTTTTGTATTCTAATGTATTTATCTTTATACCATGCTTTCTACACAAAAGACAATAAAATGTATGCAAAATCTGTTATAGCTCCAGCAAAGGAGATATGATGGACACCAAAACATTAAACTGTTACTTAAAATTTCTTTCCCAAAATCGTAATGAAGCAGCATATTTTAGCAGATTGAAGTTGTTTAACAGCTGAGGAAATGTATCTTGGTCTCCTCTGATTGTGAAAATCCCAATTCTTTCTAAAGTTTTCAATCATTTAGAGTTCTTAAAATATAGATTAAGTTCATCACGTGTTTTTTTGTTTTTTTTTTTTTTTGAGACAGAGTTTCACTCTTGTTGCCCAGACTGCAGTGCAATGGCACGATCTCAGCTCACCACAATCTCCACCTCCCGGGTTCAAGTGATTCTCCTGTCTTGGCCTCCCGAGTAGCTAGGATTACAGGCGCCTGCTACCACACCAGGTTAATTTTGTATTTTTAGTAGAGATGGGGTTTCTCCATGTTGGTCAGGCTGGTCTTGAACTCCTGACCTCAGATGATCCATCTGCCTCAGCTTCCCAAAGTGCTGGGATTACAGGCATGAGCCACCACACCTGGCCACACTGTTAATTTTATAAAATGCTTTGAATGAAAGTATATATACCCAAAGGATCCATCCATTTGGCAAACTGGGCAAAAAGAATGGGTCAAAATGATTCATCAGTAATGTCAAAGTTAGCAGTCCAGAAGACCTACTTTAGGCATCTACTTTACTTAAATATACATCATTAATCCCATCCTATAATGAAATTAACTTAGCCCATTCAACAACTCCACATAGTCAACAATTCCACATATTCAAAGTCTGAAGAATATTTTAAAAAGTAAACAATCCCAACTCTCAAGAAATGTGTAATCTAATGGGAAAGACAATCATGTAAACAGTGAATCATAAAACAAAAAGAATGTAGCACTTCTTTCAACAAATACTGCATATTGCTATAACTGAACTGTGTTCCCCCCAAATTCATATAATGAAGCCCTATTCCCCCTCAGTGTGACAATATTTGGAGATAGGGTTTTTAGATACTAATTGAGGTTAAATGAGATAATAAGGATGGGGTCCTAATCCAATTGCATTGATGGCCTTGTAAGAAGAGAGAGATTTCCTTCTATTTCACAGTGGAAGGCAACCCAGAGCTCTCACCAGAACCTGACTGCTGGCACCCTATCTTGGACTTCTAGCCTCTACAATGGGAGAAAGTAAGTTTCTGAAAATATGTTTAAGCTACATATTCTACAGTATTTTGTTACTGCAACCTGATATGGATTGGCTGTGTCCCCACCCAAGTCTCATCTTGAATGGTAATCCCCATAATCCCCACGTGTCAAGGGAGGGAGGTGACTGGATCATGGGGCAGTTTTTCTCATGCTGTTCTCATGATAGTGAGTGAGTTCACATGAGATCTGATGGTTTTATAAGTGTTTGGAAGTTCCCACTTCATGCTTCTCTCTCCTGCTGCCTTGTGAAGTAGGCGCCTGCTTCCCCTTCTGCCACAATTGTAAGTTTCCTGAGGCCTCCCCAGCCATGTGGAACTGTGAGTTAATTAAACCTCTTTCCTTTATAAATTACTCAGTCTCAGGGAAGTTCTTTATAGCAGTGTGAAAATGGACTAATACACAGCCCAAACAGACTAATATACTGACCAATCTCTCTAGGGAATATCAAGGAATATTTTTAAATATCAGCATCACAGAAATACAGCTTGAGCTAAATTGTGATAGACAAGTAAAGAGTCAAAAGGCAAACCAGGAGAGAAGGAAATTCCAAGCAAGGGGCGTATCATAAGCAAAAGCTTAGAGAGAACGTGTTAAGTTCCAGTAACCATAAATAGTTCAGTGTTACCGGAATGCAGAGTGGGGAAGGGGGAGTAGTAGGAAATGATGCTGAAAATGTAAGCAGGAACCAGATGATGGATGTGCCATGATAAGGAGTTTGAACTTCATTCTGTAGGCCACAGGGAACCACTGAAGAATTTTAAGCAAGGGAATAAAATGAATAGATTTTGTATTTTAGAAAAGTACTCTGGCAGAATAGGAAAAAGAGATTGGGGGAAGAAGAAAAGAGGGACATTTACCAACTAGAAACCTACTGCAATAATACAAGGAGAGAACTGATAAAGGCAGGAGCAGAGGAAAAGAAGAAAGGAATAGATTATAGAGATATTTATGGGGCCAAATGGAACTAGTATAGGCCCTGAAGTCACACAAAATACTTTACTTTCTTAAACTTGCTTTTGCTTTACTCTGTGGACCCACCCCAAAATCTTTCTTATATGAGGTGCAAGAACCCTGTCTTGGGGTCTGGATCAAGACCCCTTGCCAGTAACACTATGGGCACATGCAAAAGTTTATAGTTAGATATATGTGGAAAGATGAAGAATTTGTGATGAACCTGAAAATGCCAAGATATCAAGAGATATAAAGGCATTTGAGAATAGTAAGAACAGAACCATGGGAATAAATCTTTCCATTCTGATGGACTATAAGAGAGTACGTGTGTGTACACATGTATAAGAGAAAGGCTGGGGACAGCGGCTCACACCTAGAATCCCAACACTGGGAGGCTGAGCAGGCAGGATCGTTTGAGCCCAGGAGTTCAGGACCAGTCTGGCAACACAGCGAGGCCCCATCTCTACAAAAAAAAGAAACTTTTTAAAAATTAGCCAGGGTGTGGTGGCATGCACCTGTGGTCCTAGCTACTCAGGAGGCTAAAGTGGAAGGACTGTTTGAGCCTAGGAGTTCGAGGATGCAGTGAGCTATGACCGCACCATTGTGCTCCAGCCCGGCAGATGGAGTAAGTCCATCTCTTAAAAAGAGAGAGAGAGAGAGAAACAGAAGGAGAGAGACAGACTTGACTCTGGGGACAAGGGAGAGAGACTGGCAGTGTGGATAGAGAGAAAGAGAAATAGAGACTCTGGCAGTGTGTGCATGCACGTGTGTGCACGTGCTAAGGAAAGGGTAAAAGGTAAAGTTAGCATAGTAGAATATTATATTCTGTCCTATAAACACTGATTTGCAGACAGGAGGCAGCTACAGCTCTTTGTTGAGGACATAAAAAAATGAAATTGCAATTACACCTAGGGGAAATTATACTGAATGCAGAACTGTAATAGGAATAGATCAGGGGTAAATGAAATAATAAAAGGTATTTATTTAATTTGTGTGTGTGTGTATGTATGGACACAGGATCTCACTCTGTCACCCAGGCCGGAGCACACTGGCATGATCTCAGCTCACTGCAACTACCGCCTCCCAGGCTCAAGTGATCCTCCCACCCCTCAGCCTCCTGAATAGCTGGGACTACAGGCGCGTGCCACCATGCATGGCTAATTTTTATGTTTTTTTGTAGAGAGGGGATTTGGCCATGTTGCCCAAGCTGGTCTCAAACTCCTGAGCTCAAGCGATCTGCCTACCTCGGCCTCCCAAAGTGCTGGGACTACAAGAGTGAGCCATCATGCCCAACCATAAAAAGTATTTCTTACAATGGTTCAGTAGAGGCATAATACAATTCTTAACTAGAGAAATACTGTGAGAATGGGGAAAAATGTAAATGAAGTGAAGAAATCAAACTACCTCAGCGAAATGATAGTATAGGAATGAAAAGGTTTTAAGGTTTAGAGAAAAACAAAGCCTTGTTAAGGGCTTGCTTTTTTTTTTTTAAACTGAATTTGATTTTTGGTCCACAAAAGCACTGTTTGCTTACTGTAATAATTTTGTTGCAGAAATACATAACAATCCAATTAATCACTAAATCCAATATACCTTCCTCTTTTTTTTTGAGACAAGGTCTTGCTCTGATGCCCAGGCTGAAGTGCAATGGCACGATCTCAGCTCACTGCAGCCTCAACCTCCAGGGCCTAAGCAATCCTCCCACCTCAGCATCCTGAGTAGCTGGGAAGTACCAGGCACATGTCATCACACCTGGCTAATTTTTGTATTTTCTGTAGAGACGGGGTCTCACTATGTTGCCCGGTTGGTCTCAACTCTAGGGCTCAAGTGATCCTCCTGCCTCGGCCTCCCAAAGTATTGGCATTATAGGTGTGAGACACCTCGCCGAGCCCGCCTTCAGTATTATCTCTAGATTCCATCTAAATATACCACTTTCTATCGAATGCACCATCCTAATCTTGACTATCATCATATCTCACCTGAATAACTTTAATGACCTCCTTACTGGTTTCTCCACATCCTCTCATAATCCAATCTCTACATGGTAACCAGAGCAATTTATTTTATTTTACTTTTAAAGAGACAGGGTCTAACTTAGCACCCAGGCTAGTGTGCAGTGGCACTATCATAGCTCACTGAAGCCTCAAACTCCCATGCTCAGTCACTACTTCTGCCTCACCCTCATGAGTAGCTAGGACTGCAAGTACGTGCCACCCACGCCCAGCTAATTTTTAAATATTTGTAGAGACAGGATCTCACTATGTTGCCTAGGGGGGTCTCAAACTCCTGACCTCAAGTGATCCTCCTACCTCAGCCTCCCAAAGTGCTAGGGTTACAGACATGAGCCACCACACCCAGCCACAATTTACTTTTTTTTTTTTTGAGACGGAGACTCACTCTGTTGCCCAGGCTGGAGTGCAGTGACATGCTCTCAGCTCACTGCAACCTCCACCTCCCAGATTCAAGTGATTCCTCCCGAGTACCTGGGATTACAAGCACCTGCCACCACGCCTGCCTAATTTTTGTATTTTTAGTAGAAATGGGATTTCACCATGTTGGCCAGGCTGGTCTCGAATTCCTGACCTCAGGTGATCAGCCCACTTCCACCTCCCAAAGTGCTTGGATTACAGGCGTGAGCCATACCTGGCCATAAACTAAATTATATGCAGTAACAATCCCAAAATCTCAGTGGCTTTAAATAACAAAGGTTTATTTCTTGCTCATGCTCTATTTCCTATGGGTCACCAGGCAAGCTCTGATCATCCTAACCACTCAGGGCCTAAGTAAAGTGTTACTTCTGGCCACAGCATTTAATTGCTAATGTAAGACCATCCAAAACATTTTTTATCCTTCTTTCAAGCATTTCTTTGTTAAAGGATGAATCTTTTCAGATATTTATCAACCATCCAGGTTTCCTATTTTCTGAATTGCCTATTCAAATCCTTTCACATTTCCCTTTTGGATTGTTACCTCTTTAAAAAATATTTTTCATATTTTGGATAATAATTCTTACTTGATTATATATGTTGCAGATATCTTACTCAATCTGTAGCTGTTTTTTCACTTTGTAATGCATCCTGCTGTATAGAATTTTAAAATGCAATTCAATGTATTATCTTCCTTTATTATTTCTGGGTTTTGTGCTCTTTTAAATAAATTATTTATTAGACCAAGGTCAAAAGGATGTATTTTTTCTTCTAAAAGCTTTAAATTTTTCACTAAAGATTTCACTAAAAATTTTTCATTAAAGATTTTTTTCGCCGGGCACGGTGGCTCAAGCCTGTAATCCCAGCACTTTGGGAGGCCGAGACGGGCGGATCACGAGGTCAGGAGATCGAGACCATCCTGGCTAACACGGTGAAACCCCCGTCTCTACTAGAAAATACAAAAAAAAAACTAGCCGGGCGAGGTGGCGGGCGCCTGTAGTCCCAGCTACTCCGGAGGCTGAGGCAGAATGGCGTGAACCCGGGAGGCGGAGCTTGCAGTGAGCTGAGATCCGGCCACTGCACTCCAGCCTGGGCGACAGAGCCAGACTCCGTCTCAAAAAAAAAAAAAGATTTTTTTAATAAGATTTATTTTTTCAGATGTTTCGAAATGTGAGTTTGCCAACTCAGATATTTGGTTTGTTTCTCTCTCTTCCAACTCCCACTCACCAACTCCTCACAGCATTTTTCCAGGTGCTTCCCCTCTATATCTGTTAAATAAAGTTTAGCCTAAAGCTGTCTCCTCGTAACTTTTAATTTCGGCCTAGAGATTTTTCTACACAGTGAACTGTAACCCAACTCAACGTCTAAACAGACTGTAACATACTCTTGTATCAATCACAAAGTTTTGGCCAATCACATGTTGCCAAATCTTCAAACCATGTTCAAATAAGACAAATGCCAAGCTGTAACCAATCAGCTATTTCTGTACCTCGCTTCTGTTTCCTGTACATTACTTTCCTTTTCCTGTCCACAAATCCTCTCCAACCATGCAGCAGCACTAGAGGCGGACCGAATCTATTCTGGTTGGGGCAGGGGGTAGAGGGGTAGAGGGTGAAGATGGGGGTGATCCTGATTCATAAAAAATTATTTGCTTGGCCAGGCACGGTGACTCACACCTGTAATCCTAGCACTTTGGGAGGGCGAGGCAGGTGGATCACCTGAGGTCAACAGTTTGAAACTAGGCCTGACCAATATGGTGACATGTGCCTGTAGTCCCAGCTAGTAGGAAGGCTGAGACAGGACAACTGCTTGAACCCAGGAGGTGGAGGCTGCAGTGAGCTGAGATCGCACCACTGCACTCCAGCCTGGGCGACAGAGCGAGACTCCATCTCCAAAAAAAAAAAAAAAATTGTTTGCTCAATTAATCTCTTAAACGTGTCTTCAAGTTGTCTTAAATTTATCTTAAAAGTTATTTTAACATATCTATCTCTTGATCTCAGTCCAGAACTAGGTCTTATAATGGTATTTTGAGATTCCAACCTTGTAAAGACATTGGGGATATTGCAGATGTCTTTACAGAGCAAGTGAGTATATTGGCTAAATTCTTGGTACTAAAGGTGTCTCTTAATTCTCATATTCCTTAGGTCCACAGTTTTTATTTTATTTTATTTTGAGACAGAGTGTCGCTCTGTTGCCCAGGTTGGAGTGCAGTGGGGCAATCTCAGCACACTGCAACCTCTGCCTCCCAGGTTCAAACAATTCTCCTGCCTCAGCCTCCAGAGTAGGTGGGATTACAGGCGCCTGCCAACACGCCCAGCTAATTTTTGTATTTTTAGTAGAGATGGGGTTTCACTGTGTTGGCCAGGCCGGTCCCAAACTCCTGGCCTCGTGATCTGCCTGCCTCAGCCTCCAAAAGTGCTGGGATTACAAGCCTGAGCCACTGCGCTCGACCTTTTTTTTTTTTTTTGAAGACGAAGTCCTGCTCTTATCACCCAGGCTGAAGTGCAGTGGCAAAATCTTGGCTCGCTGCAACCTCCATCTCCTGGGTTCAAGCAATTCTCTTGTCTCAGCTTCCCACGTAGCAGGGATTACAGGCACATGCTACTATGCCCAGCTAATGTTTGTATTTTCATTAGAGATGGGGTTTCACCATGTTGGCCAGGCTGGTCTCGAACTCCTGACTTTAAGTGATCTGCCTGCCTCGGCCTCTCAAAATGCCGGAATCACAGGGGTGAGCCACTGAGCCTGGCCTTTTTTTTTTGAGACAGTCTTGCTCTGTCACCCAGGCTGGAGTGCAGTGACACGATCTTGGCTCACTGAAACCTCCACCTCTAAGGTTCAAGCAATTCTCACGCCTCAGCCTCCCATGTAGCTGGGACGTCTGGCACGGTCCACCACATCCATGGTGTGTAATTAAACAAATATAATTTTTGTATATTTAGTAGAGACATGGTTTCGCCATGTTGGTCAGGCTGGTCTCGAACTCCTGGCCTCAAGTGATCCAACTGCTTCGGCCTCCAAAAGTGCTGGGACTACAGCCATAAGCCACCGTACCTGGCCTTTTATCTTTTTCTTTTTTAGAGAGGTCTTATGCTATTGCCCAAGCCAGAGTACAGTGGCGCCATCATAGCCCACTGCTGCCTCGAACTCCTGGCTGAAACGATACCACTGTCTCAGCGTTCTGAGTAGTTAAGACCGCAGGTGCACACCAACATCCCGAGAGATTTTTTAAGTTTTTGTAGAGACAGACAAGGGTCTTCCCACTGTGCCTGGGCTCATCTTGAACTCCTGGGCTCAAGCAATCCTCCCACCCCAGCCTCCTAAACTGCTGGGATTACAGGTGTGAGCCACAGTGCCTGGCCAATGAAAAAAGTTTTTAACACCAAGAAGCAAGATGCTGTTCTCTTTTTGGCATCCTTTCAAGGAGACAGAGCCCCCCTGTCTGAAGCGGGAGCCAAGTTCTGATCTTCTCACACGGTCACTTTTGGACCCTGTCGGTGTGGCAGGAAATCATGGGAAAAACTGCCAACTTCTGGCCCCAGAGTTTAGTTAGGTAGAACACTATGATTTTCTATTCCAAGGAGATGTTAAGCTTCATTTTTGAGCCTAGCCATTTTATTTTTTAATATTTCACCTGTCAGCTGGGCATGGTGGCTCACACCTGTAATCCCAGAACTCTAGGTGGGTGAGGAGGGTAGATCACTTGAGGTCTGGAGTTCAAGACCAGCCTGGCCAACATAGCAAAACCCTCCACTTGTCCTTGGGTCATCATCTGGTCCTTATATCTTTGTTGCTACTTTTTACTAATATCTAGCTTCCTATTTTTATTATTTTAAAACAATATACAGGATGGGTGTGGTGGCTCACACCTGTAATCCCAGCCCTTTGGGAGGCCGAGGTGGGTGGATCACCTGAAGTCAGGAGTTTGAGATCAGCCTGGCCAACAATGGTGAAACCCCAACTCTACTAAAAATACAAAAATCAGCTAGGTGTGGTGGTGGGCAGATCACGACGTCAGGAGATCGAGACCAGCCTGGCCAACATGGTGAAACCCCATCTCTACTAAAAATACAAAAATTAACTGGGCGTGGTGGCATGTGCCTGTTATCTCAGCTACCTGGGAGGCTGAGGCAGGAGAATCGCTTAAACCGGGAAGGCAGAGGCTGTGGTGAGCTGAGATCGCACCACTGCACTCCAGCCTGGTGACAGAGAGAGACTCCGTCTCAAAACAACAACAACAACAACAAAAAATACAAACTTTAAAATGACATTACATGTTATTTACTCTACAGTCACCTATCAATTTCTTGAGTACTCCTGCTCAACCCATCCCACATTAAAAAAGAAAATCAAAAGTTCCCCCCAATTGTGTTTTCCCAACATCTATGAATCTTTTAGTGGAAGTGACTTTTTTTTTCTTTTTTTTTTAATGGGCAGAGACTGGGAAAGGGAATTTTCTAGTTGACAGTTAAAGTCTAGTTCCATTCACCTCCCTACTTCCAAATTCTTAAAATTCCTCTCTGCCAAGCACCATTCAGTCTTGTATAATGCAAAATCTGTTTTAAAAAAAAAAAAAAAGGTGAGGGGGCAGCTTTGCTATCATAGAGAGTACTAAGAATACTAGTTACAGATAGTTACAGAGTTAAATTTCTGGAGAAGAAAGCCTTCTGTGATGATAACTGTACATCTGCAAATAGGTTCTGGCCTGGTTTTAAACTTTTTTTTTTTTTCCTTTTGGAGATGTGGATATTGTCCAGGTTGGCCTCAATATAATTGCTCTCCCCCCTCTTTTTTTTTTTTTTTTTTTTTTGAGATGAAGTCTGGCTCCGTTGCCCATGCTGGTGTGCAACAGCACTGTCTCGGCTCATTGCAACCTTCACCTCCTGGGTTCAAGCAATTCTCCTGTCTCAGCCTCCTGGGTAGCTGGGATTACAGGTGTGTGCCACCATGCTCAGCTAATTTTTTTGTATTTTTGTAGAGACGGGGTTTCACCATGTTGGCCAGGCTGGTGTTGAACTCCTGACCTCAAGTGATCCACCCGCCTCGGCCTCCCAAAGTGCTATGATTACAGGTGTGAGCCACCGCACCTGGCCTCAATTTCTCTTTTTTAAATGAAGCCCGGTAACATTTTTGTTCCAAGTTGGACCTCATAGATTAAAGGAATCAATTACTAAATATTGCCTTATATTGCCTTAAAAACTCCTCATCCTGGCCAGGCGTGGTGGCTCACGCCTGTAATTCCAGCACTTTGGGAGGCTGAGGCGGGTGGATGACCTGAGATCTGGAGTTCATGACCAGCCTGGCCAACATGGTGAAACCCCATCTCTACTAAAAATACAAAAATTAGCCAGGGACGGTGGCATGCGCCTGTCCCAGCTACTCAGGAGGCTGAGGCAAGAGAATCGTTTGAACTCGGAAGGTGGAGGTTGCAGTGAGCCAAAATCATGCGACTACACTCCAGCCTGGGCAACAGAGAGATTGTCTCAAAAAAAAAAAAAAAAATCATCCTTCTACAGATGTTTGCATACTCCAGACAGGATGTATAGGGTTATAAATGCATATTTAGGAATGTTAGTAGACCTCATCCTTCAACTTAAACCCAAAACCCTTAACTGTAAACAATGTTAGAAAAAAGTCTGAATGTTTTAAGACAAAGCAATAAAATTCACAGTTTCTCTGTATAAATTATTTTAATTAATTATACTATCTAATAAGGATATTCTCTTCGAGTTTAATTTTGTAATTGCTCGTTATTTCTTTGAATAAATGTATTTTGGATAGATGATTGTAAAGCTACCTTTTGATGGTCAAGAGTCTTGTATTTTTTTCTTAGTCTTTTATTTTTTGTTAGATACATCCTAATTTCCCTAATTATTATAAGCAATAAGCAACGTAAGGCAATTAATTATTCAATTATAACTCTAGAAGAAAAATGGAAGGGATAAAATCATTATTATGAAAATCTTCTGATTCCTTTATAGCAAATGACTATCATTCCATTCCCTTGTGGGATTTTTTAATTTTTTTTTTTTTTTTTTTTTGAGACGGAGTCTGGCTCTGTCGCCCGGGCTGGAGTGCAGTGGCCGGATCTCAGCTCACTGCAAGCTCCGCCCCCCGGGTTTACGCCATTCTCCTGCCTCAGCCTCCCGAGTAGCTGGGACTACAGGCGCCCGCCGCCTCGCCCGGCTAGTTTTTTTGTATTTTTTTAGTAGAGACGGGGTTTCACCGTGTTCGCCAGGATGGTCTCGATCTCCTGACCTCGTGATCCGCCCGTCTCGGCCTCCCAAAGTGCTGGGATTACAGGCTTGAGCCACCGCGCCCGGCCTTAATTTTTTAATATAATTTTTAAAATATGTAAAATAGAGATGAGGTCTCGCTTATGTTGGCCAGACTGGTCTCCAATCTGGTCTCCAACTCCTGGCCTAAAGCCATCCTCCTGCGTTGGCCACCCAAAGTGCAGGTATTACAGGCATGAACTGCTGTGTCTGGCCGCCTTGTGTTTTTAATAACCTTTTTTCTAATTTCTCATATTGCTTTTTGGGGAAAAGCACTGTAAAGAGTAGTGAAAAGCTAAAGAATCAACAAGATGCTGTTTTCTTCTAGAGACATTTGACACTCTAAATATTTAAGATCTTACTTACGGAAACTTAAATACTTCACTGTTTCACATTTCCCAGTTAAGACTTCATTTAAAAAAAAACATACACCGGGTGCTGTGGCTCATACCTGTAATCCCAGCACTTTGGGAGGCCAAAACAGGTGGATTACGAGGTCAGGAGTTCAAGACCAGTCTGACCAAGATGCTGAAACCCCATCTCTAATAAAAATACAAAAATCACCCAGGCGTGGCGGCACGCGCCTGTAATCCCAGCTACTCAGGAGGCTGAGGCAGGAGAATAGCTTAAACTCGAGTGGCAGAGGTTGCAGTGAGCCGAGATCTTACCACTGTACTCCAGCCTGGGCGACAGAGCAAGCAAGACTCAGTCTCAAAAAAGAGAAAATAAAAATAAATAAATGAATAAAAATAAACATAAATCCCAAAATAAATTTTTTACAACTACCTAGAAAATGTTATGCTAATTAGTACATGGCATTTTAAATAAGTGAATTGCTGAATAAAAAAGTAAATTGTTAAAACAAAAGTACACAATGTTAAATTTGACTTTAAAATGAAGGCAATTTAATTTTCAAATAGGAAGATATGAGGGAAATCTTACTATTCTTGCCATCTGAGGACTAAACTCTGACCTTTTCTTCGGCTCAAATTTGTATCTGAGGGACCTGGGGAGTCACGCCTTACAAACCATAAAGTCTCATCAGAGGGGTTTTATTTAATCCTTTATAATGTGGCTTACTTTCCTACCTGACCCTGGCATAACAACACATGACAGATAAGGAAAGAGATAAAATATTTTAACCCCAAATATGTTTATTTGTTTATCTTGAAATAGCATACAAAGTTGTCTCTTGTGGGGAAAATCTACATTCTGCAGAGAATCCCCTTCCCTTTCCAGGTCTTTTCCCTGATCCAGGAGAGAATCCGCTAAGAGTCTGGCACCTTTTTAAGACTGGTAAGATACATTTACAATCTATTCTCTCTGAAGCCTGCTACCTCGAAGCTTCATTTGCATAAGAACCTTGGTCTCCCTGATCCCTTATCTTAACCCAGACACTTCCTTCTATTGATTCCAGGTCTTTAGACGGTAACTTAACTCTTTGAACCAACTGCCAATAACAAAATCTTTGAATCTGCCTGTGACCTAGAAGTTCCGCCTTTCTGAACTGAAACAATGTACACCTTACAAGTGTTGACTGATGTCTGTAACTTCTGTCCCCCTAAAATGTATAAAATCAAGCTGTAACCCAAGCGCCTTGGACACATGTTCTCAGGATTGCCTGAGGGCTGTGTCATGGGCCCTTGGTCACTCATATTTGGCTCAGAACAAATCTCTTCAAATATTTTACACAGTTTGAGTATTTTTGTCAACACATCTAATTAAATGTCAAGATAAATTTACAGATGTCTTTATCTTATTTCTTAGGCGTAGCAGACAATGTCATCTAAAAAGAGATTTTTAATATGTAGACTTTGGAACCAGACCCTTAGTTCTGGCTATTATACTGGGCAAATCACTTAATTTTGTCTGTTCTCATTCCTCATGTGAGAGCCTCATGTCCAGAGCCTGGACGCTTTAGAAAGATTAGATAAGAAATACAAGCATACCTCAGAGATATTGCAAGTTTAGTTCCAGACCACTGCAATGAAGCAAATATCACAATAAGGCAAATCACATGAATTCTTTGGTTTCTCAGTACATATAGAAGTTATGTTTATACTGTAGTCTATAAAATGTGCAATGGCATTAGGTCTTAAAAAAACCATAATGGGCCAGGCGCAGTGGCTCACGCCTATAATCCCAGCACTTTGGAAGGCCTAGGCCGGTGGATCATGAGGTCAGGAGATCAAGACCATCCTGGCTAACACGGTGAAACCCTGTCTCTACTAAAAAAAAAAAAAAAAAAATACAAAAAACTAGCCGGGCAAGGTGGCGGGCGCCTGTAGTCCCAGCTACTCGGGAGGCTGAGGCAGGAGAATGGCCTAAACCCGGGAGGCGGAGCTTGCACTGAGCTGAGATCCGGCCACTGCACTCCAGCCTGGGCAACAAAGCAAGACTCAGTCTCAAAAAAAAAAAAAAAAAAATTAGCCAGGCATGGTGGAAGTCACCTATAGTCCCAGCTACTCAGGAGGCTGAGGCAGAAGAATGGCACGAACCCGGGAGGTGGAGGTTGCAGTTAGCTGAGATCACACCACTGCACTCCAGCCTGGGCGACAAAGCGAGACTCTGTCTCAAAAAAAAAAAAAAAAAAAAAAACCAAACAGAAAAAGCTGTAATCAGTCCCCTGCACTCCAGCCTTGAGACTCCATCTCAAAAAAACAAAACAAAACAAAACAAAAAATGTAATGTACATTCCTTAATTTAAAAATACTTTACTGAAGGCTGGGCACAGTGGCTCACGCCTGTAATCCCAGCACTTTGGGAGGCCAACGCAGGTGGATCACCTGAAGTCGGGAGTTTGAGACCAGCCTGACCAACATGGAGAAATCCCGTCTCAACTAAAAAATACAAAATTAGCCAGGCATGGTGGCGCATGCCCGTAAATCCAGCTACTCAGAAGGCTGAGGCAGGGGAATCGCTTGAACCAGGAGGCGGAGGTTGCGGTGAGCCAAGATCATGCCATCACACTCCAGCCTGGGCAACAAGAGCGAAACTCCTTCCCCCCGCAAAAAATAATTACTTTAAAAATACATAAATAAATAAAAATAAAAATACTTTATTGATAAAAATGCCAGTGATTATCCAAGCCATCAACAAGCTGTAATCTTTTTGCTGGTTGAGGGAAGACAACTGTGAAGTTTGTTTTGGGTTTTTTTAGGGAGGGTCTTGCTCTGTTGCCCAGGCTGTAGTGCAGTAGCATAATCACAGCATATGTAGCCTCTAATTCCAGGACTAAAGTGATCTTCCTGCCTCGGCTTCCCAAAGTGTTGAGATTACAGGTGTGAGCTACTATGCCCTGCCACAACCATGAACTTTGCTGAACCCATGGACTCTTCACTTTCAGAAAAGATTTTTTTATAATATGCAATGCTGCTTGACAGCATTTTACCCACGTTAGAGCTTCTCTCGAAATTGGAGTAAACCCTCTTAAAACCTGCCACTGCTTTATCAACTAAATGTATATAATATTTTAAACCCTGTGTTGTCATTTAAACAACATTTGCAGCATCTGCACCAGTAGATTACATCTCAAGAAACCAATTTCTTTGCTCATCCATAAGAAGCAACTTTTAAACGGGGCATGGTGGCTCGTGCCTGTAATCCCGGCACTTTGGGAGGCTAAGGCGGGAGGATCACCTGAAGTCAGGAGTTCAAGACCAGCCTGACCAACAGGGTGAAACCCCATCTCTACTAAAAATACAAAAATTAGCCAGGCATGGTGGCAGGTCCCTGTAATCCCAGCTACTCAGGAGGCTGAGGCAGGAGAATCACTTGAACCTGGGATACAGAGGTTGCAGTGAGCCGTGATCATGCCAATGCACTCTAGCCTGGGCGACAGAGAGAGATTCCATCTCAAAAAAGAAAAAAGTCCTAGGCTGAGCACCGTGGCTCATGCCTGTAATACCAGCACTTTGGGAGGCTGAGGCAGGCGGATCACGAGGTCAGGAGATTGAGACCATCCTGGCTAACACAGTGAAACACTGTCCCTACTAAAAATACAAAAAATTAGCCAGGCTTAGTGGCAGGCGCCTGTAGTCCCAGCTACTTGGGAGGCTGAGGCAGGAGAATGGTGTGAACCCAGGAGGCGCTTGCAGTGAGCTGAGATCGCACTACTGAACTCCAGCCTGGCCAACAAAGTGAGACTCCGCCTCAAAAAAAAAAAAAGAAGAAAGTCCTTTGTTGTCATTTAAACAATGTTTACAGCATCTGCACCAGTAGATTCCACCTCAAGAAACAACTTTCTTTGCTCATCCATAAGAAGCAACTTTGAAATAGGGCATGGTGGCTCGTGCCTATAATGCCAGCATTTTGGGAGGCTAAGGCGGAAGGATCTCTGAAGCCAAGGAGTTCGAGACCAGCTTGGGCAACATGGTGAAACCCTGTTTCTACAAAAAATTTAAAAATTATCGTTTGGGCTTGGTGGCTCACGCCTGTAATCCCAGCGCTTTGGAAGGCTGAGGCGGGTGGATCACGGGGTCAAGACATAGAGACCATCTCGGCCAACATGGTGAAACCCCGTCTCTACTAAAAATACAAAAATTAGCTGGGCAGGGTGGCACGTGCCCGTAGTCCCAGCTACTCGGGAGGCTGAGGCAGGAGAATTGCTTGAACCCAAGAGGCAGAGGTTGCAGTGAGCCAAGATCGCATTAAATATGGGCTTAAAATATTCAGTAAGTCATGCTGTAAGCAGATGTGCTGTCACCCAGGCTTTGTTGTTCCATTTATAAAGCACAGGCAGAGTAGATTTAGTATAATTCTTAAGGGCTCCAGGATTTTCAAAATGGTAAACAACCATAGGCTTCAACTTAAAGTCACCAGCTGTATTAGCCCCTAACAAGAGAACTGACTTGTCCTTTGAAGCTTTGAAGCCAGGCATTGATTTCTCTCCAGTTATATTTATTTATTTATTTTTCTTTTGAGATGGAGTTTCGCTCTTGTTGCCCAGGTTGGAGTGCAATGGCGTGATCTCAGCTCACCACAACCCCCGCCTCCCAGGTTCAAGCAATTCTCCTGCCTCAGGCTCCCAAGTAGCTGGGATTACAGGCATGCGCCAACACGCTCAGCTAATTTTTTGTATTTTTAGTATACACAGGGTTTCTCCATGTTGGTCAGGCTGGTCTCAAACTCCCGACCTCAGGTGATCTGCCCGCCTTGGCCTCCCAAAGTGCTGGGATTACAGGTGTGAGCCACTGCGCCCAGCGATTTCTCTCCAGTTACAAAAGTCCTAGATTGTATATTCTTCCAACATAAAGATGTGTCATCTACATTTAAAATCTGTTGCAATCTAGCCTCTACTAACTTTATACTTTTCTTCTGTAGCTTCCTTACCTCTCTCAGTTTTCACAGAAGACAGAGGGGGCTGGGTCCAGTGGCTCACACCTGTAATATGAACACTTTGGGAGGCCAAGGCGAGCAGATCACCTGAGTTCGAGACCAGCCTGGCCAACACGGTGAAACACCATCTCTACTAAAAAAACAAAAATTCGCTGGGCATGGTGGCACACACCTGTAGTCCCAGCTACTCGGGAGGCTGAGGCAGGAGAATTGCTTGAACCCAGGAGGCGGAGGCTGCAGTGAGCCGAGATTGCACCACTGTACTCCAGCCTGGGCGACAGGGAGACTCCATCTCCAAAAGAAAAAAAACAAGACTGAGGGTTAGGGTCTTGCTCTGGGATTAGGCTTTGACCTAAGGGAATGTTGTAGTTAATTTAATCTATCCAGACCACTTAAACTTTCTCTCTATCAGCAATAAAGCTGCCTCATTTTCTTATCATTCGTGTGTTCACTGGAGTAACACTTTCAATCTTCTTCAAGAACTTTTTCCTTTGCATTCACAACTTGGCTAACTGGAGCAAAAGGCCTAGTTTTCAGCCTATCTTGGCTTTCAGCATGCCTTCTTCCCTAAGCCTAATCATTTTTAGCTTTTGATTTAAAGTGAAAAACGTGCAACTCTGCCATTCACTTGAACACTTAAAGGCCATTGTAGGGTTATTAATTGGCCTAAATTCAATATTTGTGTCTCAGGAAACGGGGAGGCCTGAAAACAGAAAGACAGATAGGGGAATGACAGCTGATGGAACAGTCAGAACACAAACATTTATGAATTAAGTTTGTCATTTTATATGGGTGTGGTTCCTGGTGCCCCAAAACAATTACAATAGTAACATCAAAGATCACTGATCACAAATCACTATAACAAATATAATTTAAAAAATGTAACATTGCAAGAATTACCAAAATATGACGCAGACATGAAAAGAGCACATGCTGTTGGAAAATGGTGCAGAGTGACTTGCTTGACGCAGAGTTGCCCCAAACCCTCAATTTGTTCAAAACACAGTTGTCTGCAAAGTGCAATAGTGAAGCACAATAAACAAGGTATGCCTGTGTATGTATATGTATATATGAAACATATTAATAATATAAGGCTGGGCATGGTGGCTCATGACTGTAATCTCAGTACTCTGGCAGGCTAAGGTGGGCAGATCACTTGAGCTCAGGAATTCCACACCGCCTGGGCAACATGGTGAAACCTCGTCTCCACTAAAACACAAAAAATTAGGCGGTGTGGCAGTGTGCGCCTGTGGTCCCAGCTATTTGGGAGACTTAGGTGGGAGGATCATTTGAGCACGGAAGGTGGAGGTTGCAGTGATCCGAAATAACACTACTGTACTCCAGCCTGGGCAACAGAGTTAGACCCTATCTCAAAAAAAAAAAAAGTAATATAATTAATAACATGTTTAATATATAATGAATAATATGTAATATGTATTAGATAGATGGATATCATACACATACAGTTGATTCTCGTATGTTCTACATAGTTGTTGCAAACTCTGAATTAGTGAACACTGAACGATTGCTTCTAGGAGAAATATAGGGTTAGATTCCTAAAAGCCTGTGCTTACCACATTTGCATTAACAGATCAATATATAATGTTGTTTTGTGTGTATGTGTTTGTTTAAAGGCACTTTAATATATTTTGTTGATGCACTGACACTCAACTCCTGGTTACTGGCACCATAATTCATGCCTGTATAACTCATGACTGACTGAAGATTATCTAACATAGGTATTTTCTCCGTAAGGAAAAGGGCTTTCTTGCACTTAGGAACACCAGACAACACTTTAGCACTATATTTGTGGGTCATTTTGAACGGTGAAATCATCAGCAAAAAGCACAAAAATCAGAAAATTATGGCAATAAATGGGCCACGAACAGGACACTTGTTTATGGTATGAGACCTAAAACAAGAAGTCAGAATGTGGCCTTGTTTGACCTCAGCTGAGAACGTGTGCATCAGGTGACTTACATTTTTCACAGCTCTATAGATGTCCTCATATGACTACAAAAACACTATGCATATTAATTTGGGGGTTACAAATACATTTCAGTGAGTAGGAAGATTTACAAATATGGAATCCCAGAACAATGAGAATCAACAGCATGTAAGTGTGTACACACACCCACAGCATATAGTACACATTAAACTAATACTTCTCCTCTTCCTGCCTTAATTTCATATTCTTACGACTATCAGTGAAATAGTAATTACTGAAGACCATAGGTATAAACATAAGAAAATAAGTTTGCACAAAAAATGTCTAAAATAATGTGGTTAATGATTACATAAACTCTATTATCCCTTTAAGATTTATTAGACCCAGATTATAAAATTTACAAAACTAAAAATTCTTGCTTATATTTTTATTGAGAACTAGAGGTGCCAAATATAAATTATATTTTTTAAAATATAATAGAAACGGCCAGGCGCGGTGGCTCACGCCTGTAATCCCAGCACTTTGGGAGGTCGAGGCGGGTGGATCACGAGGTCGGGAGTTCAAGACCAGCCTGGCCAACATGGTGAAACCCCATCTCTACTAAAACTACAAAACTTAGCCAGGCGCAGTGGCAGGCACCTGTAATCCCAGCTGCTTGGGAGGCTGAGGCAGGAGAATCGCTTGAACCCGGGCAGCAGAGGTTGCAGTGAGCTGAGATGGCGCCATTGCACTCCAGCCTGGGCGACAGAGTGAGACTCTGTCTCAAAAAAACAAAAAACAAAAAATGTATAACAGAAACTGGATGCAGTCGCGTGCGCCTATAATCCCAGCTACTCAGGAGGCTGAGGCGGGAGGATCACTTGAGCCTGAGAGTTCAAGTACAGCCTGGGTAATATAGGAAGACCCTGTCTCCAAAAAATAAAAATAAATAAGGAGTTAAAGACCAGCTTGGCCAACATGGTGAAATCCTGTCTCTACTAAAAATATAAAAATTAGCTGGGTGTGGTGGTGCACGCCTGTAATTCCAACTACTCAGGAGGCTGAGGCAGAATTGCTTGAAGCTGGGAGGCAGAGGTTGCAGTGAGCTGAGATCGTGCCATTGCACTCCAGCCTGGGCAACAGAGTGAAACTCTATCTCAAATAATAATAGTAATAAAATAAAATAAATAAATAAAAAGCACAACAGAGTATAACTTAAGTGATGATGGGCTACTATTTCTACCATGGGAAAAGCACTGATGTAACCTCCAGTAAATGAGAAAATAAATCTGTGAGAACACTTTAAATACTGCAAAATACTACTAAAATTCAAGGTGATAGTAATCTTTGATCCTGGCAGTTTCGTTTCTTTTTTTTTTTTTTTTGAGACAGAGTTTTGCTCTGTCACCCAGGCTGGAGTGCAATGGCACAATCTCTGCTCACTGCAATCTCCGTTCCCCTGGGCTCGAGTGATCCTCTCATCTTAGCCTCCCAAGTAGCTGGGACCACAGGCACGCAGCACCACACCTGGCTGTTTTGTGGGGGGGGGGGGTGTTTGTTTTTTTTTTTATTTTTTGTGTTTTTTGTAGAGACGGGGTTTTGCCATGTTGCCCAGGCTGGTCTCGATCTCCTGAGCTCAAGCAATCGCAATCCGCCTGCCTCAGCCTTCCAAAGTGCTGGGATAACAGCGTGAGCCACTGCATCCGGCCCTGGCAGTTTCTTAAGCTATAACAGATATTTTCTATGACTTCAAATAAAATAATAACAAACGCAAGACATACATTCTAGGCTAAAGAGAAGAAAGCTCATCCCACTTGGCACAAAGCCAGTAGGGCTGTAGCATTATTTCAAATTAGCCATTTCAAAATGGCACCTTTTTGGCACCAGGGAATGGTTTCTTGAAAGACAATTTTTCCATGGATTGGGGAGGGGGGAAAGGAGTGGGAGAGGGGTGAGTGAATGGGGGTTTGGGGATTAAACTATTCTACCTCAAGTCATCAAGGCATTAGTTAGATTCTCATAAGGCACCCACAATCCAGATCCCTTGCATGTGTAGTTCACAATATGGATCACACTCCTATGAAAATTTAGTGCTGCCACTGATCTGGCAGCAGGGAGAGCTCAAGCAGTAATGCTCACTAGCCTGCCGCTCACCTCCTGCTGTGCAGCCCAGTTCCAAACAGGCCACAGACAGTTACTCCTCTGTGGCCCGGGGGTTGGGGACCCCTGCTGCAGTCCATTTCCACAGATATTTAAATAAACTTTTAGCAAGTAGAATGCATAGACCCCGCTATAGAGAATATTCAGAAAACTATTATTCGCATACCTAGGCAGCCACCAGCAAATCTCCACTCAACAGAGATCGGGCCAAAGGTAATGGTGCCAAAATGGTGCCAACAAAGGGCAATTTTCGTGTAATAGAACACTGAATAACACAAATTATGGAATCATTCCTATACTTTATCTATTTTTGGACCCATACCTTAAGGTGAAAGGTAGAGTTCTTTTTGGTTTTTTTGGTTTTTTTTTTTTGTTTTTTTTTTTTTGAGACGAAGTCTCGCTCTGTCGCCCAGGCTGGAGTTCACTAGCGCGATCTCGGCTCACTGCAAGCGCTGGCTCCCGGGTTCGCGCCATTCTCCTGCCTCAGCCTCTCGAGTAGTGGGACTACAGGTGCCTGCCATCAAGCTCGGCTAATTTTTTGCATTTTTAGTAGAGACAGGGTTTCACTGTGTTAGCCAGGATGGTCTCAATCTCCTGACATCGTGATCCGCCCACCTTGGCCTCCCAAAGTGCTGGATTACAGGTGTAAGCCACTGCGCCCGGCCCAGTGAAAGGCAGAGTTCTAAGTTACAGACCATAAATATTATTTGTTAACTGTGATATTCTACATTCGCCACATGTAACAATTTGGACCTCAATCGAAGCTTTCAAGTTGAACTGAAAATAAGCTCACACAAATAGGGATAGCACAAAAGAAGTAAACTGAGAATTCAATATATACATAATGATTCTTGCAGTGTTAGAAACAAATTCGTAACATTTGGTGACACCAAAATTTATGATAATTAGCATTTCAAAGGAATCTTAACTATAAGATTTTAAAATCTTAACTATACTGAGAAGACTACTCCTACTGTACATAGAAACCACACTGAAGCACAAAGGTTTTGGAAGCTTTCACTTTAGCCACTCTAAAATGACACAAGCCTGGGCAACATGGCAAGTCTGCATCTCTCCCAAAAATACAAAAATTAGCCAGGCGTGGTGGTGTGCCTCTGTAGTCCCAGCTACTAGAGAGGCTGAGGTGTGAGGATCACTTGATCCCAAGAGGTGGAGGTTGCAATGAGCTGAGATTGCATCACTGCACTCCAGCCTGGGTGACAGAGTGAGACCCTGTCTCAAAAATAAAATAAAATAAAAAATAAAATAAAATAAAATAAAATAAAATGACATAGGGGCAGCACAAAAACACCTGTAAGTATGCTCAAATACAAAGTAGAAGCAAATCCCTGTCAAGTAAAAGGGAAGCCATGTATAAAGTTTAACATGTTCACCCATGTAGAATTTTACTATATCTAATTTACTGATTCAATTACTTTTTATGTTTTCCAATTAAACTTGAAGGCTGAAAAAGCATTTTAGGATTCACAGACTCTATTCCACTACATTTAGATAATTGGACAGGCCCCTATCCCAAAGAATCTCAAAGGCTGAAAAAGCATTTTAGGATTCACAGACTCTATTCCACTACATTTAGATAATCGGACAGGCCCCTATCCCAAAGAATCTCAAAGAATGTCTATTCTGTCTTTAAGTATCCCACACAGATTTTCTCAACCAAGGCTCTTCATCTGAGCTACAAACACAGAAAATGATTTTTTTCCCAATGTAAATGACTATTTTCCAATTTTTCCAAAGATTTACCATTCTAGAAGCACTGGAGGAAAATTAAATATATTACATCTATTAGATACTTACAGTATTAAAACTTAATTGTCTTGTAGAAACCTAGTTGAGAGAAGCTGTTAGACCAGACTTTCTCTAAATCACAATACTGACATTTTGGTCTGTGTAATTTTGGTGTAGAGGCTGTGCAGCGCATTACAAAATGTTTAGTAGCATACCTGGCTTCCACCCACTAGATGTTAGCAGCAACACCCACCCAGTTTTGATAACCAAAGTCTCTCCAGACATTGCCAAATATTCTCTGGAGAGCAATATTGCCCCCAGTTGAGAACCACTGTGCTACTCACTCTAGTGCCACTCAAAATGTGTTCACAAGACCAGTAGAATCAGCGTCATGTAGAAACTTGTTAAAAACACAAATTATCGGCCGGGCGCGGTGGCTCAAGCCTGTAATCCCAGCACTTTGGGAGGCCGAGAGGAGCGCATCACGAGGTCAGGAGATCCAGACCATCCTGACTAACACGGTGAAACCCCGTTTCTACTAAAAAAATACAAAACACTAGCCGGGTGAGGTGGCGGGCACCTGTAGTCCCAGCTACTCGGGAGGCTGAGGCAGGAGAATGGCGTAAACCCGGGAGGCGGAGCTTACAGTGAGCTGAGATCCAGCCACTGCACTCCAGCCTGGGTGACAGAGCGAGACTCCGTCTCAAAAAAGAAAGATAGATAGCAACCACCCTAATTAAAGAATTTCTATTAACTTGTAGATACTCTCTGGAGGTCAGAAACTTCAGAATGGCTCCATGTTTTTTTTTTTTCCCCAAGACAGAGTCTCACTCTGTTATCCAGGCTGGAGTGCAATGGCATGATCTCAGCTCACTGTAACCTCTGCCTCCTGGGTTCAAGTGATTCAGCTTCCCGAGTATCTGGGATTACAGGCACGTGGCAGCACACTCAGCTGATTTTTATATTTTTAATAGAGATGGGGTTTCACCATTTTGGCCAGGCTGGTCTCGAATTCCCGGCCTCAGGTGATCCACTGGTGTCGGCCTCCCAAAGTGCTCGGATTACAAGTGTGCACCACCGTGCCCGGCCAGCTCCATGTCTTAAAGTATTTCCAAAGCAGTCAGATGTTCTATATCTTGGACATTTGTATGCTGGTATCTTCTTTTATACTTACTCTTAAAGACTATTCAAACCCTTTCCCACCTTCCTTGTTTCCCAGGTAGATTATTCCAATCTGTCAACTGTTTATCATATCATCTATTTCCCAATTTTGGTCCAAGTGTTAATGCACGTTAATGAGTTCTTCTGCAACTCCCTGTTGTTTTCTATTTACATTCAGAACTACTAAAGGGAACTGTCAGCAATCCTCTTCTACAGAATGGACAGACTTAAAGTATTAATACAAACTTTTATTTCCATCCTCCAGTCACGGATCTTTTATCTATTTATTGCATATTATTTGAGTCACTGTCCAATTTTTAAGCTCAAAGGTCAAAGCTTCATTCTCACAAACTTCTGACACTGACAATTCCCTTCGAAATGTCCTGACTGTCCTCTATTATATTTGCAGAATACAGAAATAATAGCTTCATTTTTAGCTTTTCTAAGTTGAACCTTTCTGTCTTAATCAACACATTCCACAGAAGTTCATAGTTGCTCTCTCCTCTCTGTCTTAATTTAAAACTTTTCCAACGGCTTAACTGACTCTTCATCTTACCATCCTGCAATCTCTGAGCCATTAGCAACTTAAAGGCTCCCAATTTATCCCCACAGCCTCAAACCATTCTACCTATAGACCCTAGTCATTAATCTCATCTCTTTCATTTACATGGTTGAAACATACAGATATTCTTTTTTCTCAAACATTTGCTTTCCGTACTCAAATACAGCACCCCTCCTCTCTAGTTTGAAAATACCCTCAATCCACAATGACTTGGGGCGGAGGGTTTTGTTTTGCGTTTTGACTAAAAATGTAAAGGCACGATATAAAGCAGATTTGCCTTTCTTACCTTATGTCTATAATTTTTGTTAGGTCACAAAGTTCCTTGTTTTAGATTCAAATATTTTATTTCCTAATTTCTATGGGGCAGGAATAATTTTTAAATCATTATTATATGAGCAAAATTATTAGGCAGAGTAAAGGATACCTTTCATGACAGTTTTAAAGTAAAATTTGTCAAGAATGAATGAATCTAGGCAGGGTGCAGTGGTCACACCTGTAATCCTAACACTTTGGGAGGATCACTTGAGGCCAGGAGTTCAAGACCATTCTGGGCAACATGGCAAAACCTCATCTCTACTAAAAATACAAAAATTAGCTGGGCATGGTGGCGCACACTTGTAGTCCCAGCTACTAGGGAGGCTGAAGTGGGAGGATCACCCAAATCTGGGGAGGTCAAGGCCATGGTGAGCTGTCATCACACCACTGCACTCCAGCCTGGGTAACAGAGTGAGACCCTGTCTCAAAAAAAAAAAAAAAAAAGAATGAATCTGCCAAAAGTATTACCTGAAATTTATTGACAGATTTTGGTGATTTCATTTTGCCTGTTTCTTTGTTTTTTGGTGACTTCATTTTATTATCTCAATAATTCCTTCTATCATCTTAAATATCATTAGGATTATTAGAGACACATACACATCTGTCTCTAATACATGTGTTTTCAACTTTTAAATTTACAGAAAAAAAATGCAAAAATAGTATACAGTTTTTGTATAACCTTTACCCAGTTGCTCCTAATATTAACGAATCTTACATAACCACTTACAATTATGAAAACCAGGAAATGTACAATGACACAATTAACTTAAATATAAGATCTCATTTGAATTTCATCAATTTTCCCACTAATGTCCTTTTTCTGGTCCAGAATTTAATCAAGAATTCCACAAATTGTAATGTTTCTTTAGATCACTCCAATATGCAATAGTCCCTCAGTTCTTTCTTGTTTATGACTTGGAGACTTTTTTTTAAAGTAATGGGAAGTTATCTTGTAGAATGTTCTTCAACTGGGATTTATCTCTGTTTTCTCATGATTAGGCAAAAATTACCTTTCCTGGCAAAAAATACCATAGAGGCGATGCTATGTCCTTCTCAGTGTACTGCATCAGGAAGCATCTGAGATGTGTTAAATAAATGTTTAGAAAGCCACTGTTTTGAGCTGAGTTTCTACACTAGACCCCAACAGAGCACACAAAACCTTAATGGAGTCACTCCTGCCAGGCACCACATAATCAAACCAAACAATAAAATGGGCCAGTTTTCCAAAAAACAGGCGATTCACAGCAACCAATCAGAAGGGGCCCAGTTTATTTGTGCTAGCAAGATAATGAAGTTCCTCTCTGTTTTAACCCTATAAGGAAAGTAACTTTGTAATAAGCAATCACTTTTTTTCCTTGTTTCTGCCTTCTTCAGCTTTTTTCTACCAATAAAGCCTGCCTCCTCTGCTCAGCTCAATGGAGTGCCTTTGTAAATCTTTAGATGGGATGCTGCCTGATTCATGAATTGCTAATACAAGTCAATAAATCTTTAAACTCAATTTGTCAAAATTTTTGTCTTCTGACAGATGTCAGTGTGTCACCAGGTTACAGTGGTATCTTCAGATTTCTCCAATGTAACTAAGGTTCCCCTTTGTAATTAATAAGTATTTTGTAGGGAAGATACTTAGAGCCTATTTAAATACCATGTTTCTTACCACACTTTCACCCACTAATTTTAGCATCCATTGGCTGATTCTTGCCTGCAACAAGAACCTGCCATGGTGATCTCCTAATGATGATTTTCTATTTCCATCATTCCTTCTATGTTTATTAACTGAAATCCTACTATAAAAACAAACAAAACAAAATGAGCTGCCTCTCAATTTTACTATGAACATAAAATTGCTCTAAAAATAAAGTTTACTATGATTTTATTTTTAAAAATAAAATAAAAATTTTATTCATGTTCCTTGTCATGATTCAAGTTCAAGTGATTCTTGTGCCATAGCCACCCAAATAGCTGCAATTACAGCCAGGCGTGGTGGCTCACGCCTGTAATCCCAGCACTTTGGGAGGCTGAGGTGGGCAGATCACAAGGTCAGGAGCTCGAGATCGTCCTGGCTAACACAGTGAAACCCCATCTCTACTAAAAGTACAAAAAATTAGCTGGGCGTGGCAGTGGGCAGCTGTAGTCCCAGCTACTTGGGAGGCTGAGGCAGGAGAATGTCGTGAACCCACGAGGCAGAGCTTGCAGTGAGCCGAGATCACCCCACTGCACTCGAGCCTGGGCAACAGAGTGAGACTCAAGAAAGAAGAGAGAGAAAGAGAGAAAGAGAGAGAGAGAGAGAAAGAGAGAGAGAGAGAGAAAGAGAGAAAGAAGGAAAGAAGGAAAGAAGGAAAGAAGGAAAGAAGGAAAGAAAGAAAGAAAGAGAAAGAAAAAGAAAGAAAGAGCTGTCCTTTCTCCCTTATGTTAGTATGGACTCACTGAAATTTATTATATTCTATGGATTGAAATCCAATACTATGGTTATTTATTTTGTCTCAGCTTTGACCAATGGAACTATCTCTTCAGGTTAGTTAGATCCTTTCATATGCCCCTATCATTTTTTTAGTTACTTTCTGATACCATTAAATGTTTCAGGTTCATTTCGATTTTCCCTGCCTCAGTCCTGGAATCAATCATTTCTCAAGGGTTCCTATTAGTGGAGAATGTTATTTAGAAACCAAGATCTGGGGTCAGGCATGGTGACTCACATCTGTAATCCCAGCATCTTGGGAGGCCGAGGCGAGCAGATCACTTGAGGTCAGGAGTTGGAGACCAACCTGGACAACATGGCCAAATCCCATCTCTACAGAAAATACAAAAATTAGCCGGGCGTGGTGGCAGATGCCTATAATCCTAGCTACTAGGGAGGCTGACGCAGGAGAATCACTTGAACCTAGGAGGTGGAGACTGCAGTAAGCCAAGATCGTGCCACTGCACTCCAGCATGGGGGACAGGGTAAGACTCCGTTTAAAAAAAAAGAAAAGAAAAGAAATCAAGATCTGAGGCACTATTGTGATCACTGCTACTGTGGTGTTCCTAATTTCTAGGTCCCCTCAGTGGAGAGGGTTAGGAACCTAGGTCTTATTATCCACAATATTTTCTTATTTATTTACTGCAAGTATATATTTAAAGTAGAATTGCTAACCCCTGCCCCTATGAGAAAGAAACTTACTAATGAGACCACACTATTTGCATGTAATTCTTTTTGTCTTTAGCCTTATAATTTTCCAAAGTATCTTAGGCTAGTTATTTTCTTCCCCAACTCCTTCAGTGTATTATCCATTTATAATACAATTATGTTTATATACCTTTTTTTTTTTTTTTTTTTTTTTTTTTTTTTTTTGAGACGGAGTCTCGCTCTGTCGCCCAGGCTGGAGTGCAGTGGCCGGATCTTGGCTCACTGCAAGCTCCGCCTCCCGGGTTCACGCCATTCTCCTGCCTCAGCCTCCTGAGTAGCTGGGACTACAGGCGCCCGCCACCTCGCCCGGCTAGTTTTTTGTATTTTTTAGTAGAGATGGGGTTTCACCGTGTTAGCCAGGATGGTCTCGATCTCCTGACCTCGTGATCCACCCATCTCGGCCTCCCAAAGTGCTGGGATTACAGGCTTGAGCCACCGCGCCCGGCCTTATATACCTTTTTGAGTTCTCCCCACATCATAGTTGACCTGCATGATTCATTTATTTTGGAGATTATATGCCTGTTTTTTGTTTTTATTTTTGTTTTAATTAATAGAGACAGAGTCTTACTATTTTGCCCAGGCGAGACTCGAATTCCTGGGTTCAAGTGATCCTCCTTGCCTCAGCCTCCCAAAGTGCTAGGATTACAGTCATGAGCCACCACGTCCAGCCTGTTTTAGAGATCATATACCTGTAAGGATTTTGGTTCTGGAAAATGTAATTTTTTTGAAATATATGTGTAATCCTATATATATATATATATATTCTGAGACAGAGTCTTGCTCTGTCATGAGGCTGGAGTGCAATGGCACAATCTCAGCTCACTGCAACCTCCCTGCCTTCTGGGTTCAAGTGATTCTCGTGCCATAGCCACCCAAATGGCTGCAATTACAGGTGTGTGCCACCATGCCTGGTTAATTTTTGTATTTTTTGTAGAGACAAGGTTTCGCCATGTTGCCCAGGCTGGTCTCAAACTCCTGGCCTCAAGTGATCCACCCGCCTTGGCCTCTCAAAGTGTTGGGATTACAGGCATAAACCACTGCGCCCAGCCTCATATACCTGTTTTGTTTTTTGTTTTTGAGACGGAGTCTCGCTCTGTCACCCAGGCTGGAGTGCAGTGGCGCGATCTCAGCTCACTGCAACCTCTGCCTCCAGGTTCAAGGGATTTTCCTGCCTCAGCCTCCTGAGTAGCTGAGACAACAGGCGCATGCCACCACATCCAGCTAATTTTTTATATTTTTAGCAGAGAAGGTGTTTCACAGTGTTAGCCAGGATGGTCTCAATCTCTTGATCGCGTGAACCGCCCGCCTCGACCTTCCAAAGTGCTGGGATTACAGACGTGAGCCACTGCGCCCGGCTCATATACCTGTTTTGATGAACATTTAAGAAGAATACTTTGTTCCTTTGGCTAATGATGGGACTAGGAAGAAAATGCAGTATCTCCTTGACAAGGAAACACATTACTCCTGATATTAATGAATCAATTGAAAACATCCAGACATAGAATACAATAATATAAGAGAAAGCAGATAAAGCACCAGATAAAAACAAATTTTAAAAAATACTTATAGGACCATTGTTTGACGTTATACCCTGTGTTTCCAAGATAGTTCAAGTGGAATGCGAAATAAAAACATGGATAATCTTCCCGTTTCCTTGTAGGTCCTACGCCCTGTTTCCTGCTCCATTCAAATCTCAAAGATAGAAGACTGATTACAGTGCCTGGAAGTCCCTCATGTAATTCATACTAATGCTTACAAGAACTGAATTTTTATTTATTCTAAAAACATTTGTTGCATGCCTCCCCTCTGTACCAGACATAGTGCGAAGTGCTATATGTACATTTATCTACTCAAATAAGCGCTTTGGAGAAGACCCATTAACTATGCTATGGTTCACATTGATTTGTTTCCTCTCTAGATTTTATACACCACTGTGCCAGTACAGTCAACATCTGGTGATAATGAAAAGCTAACAGCAAAAATTTGTCAAAACTAGCCTTTTATGAGAAACAATTTAACCTATTGGTGCACTTAGGTGGATATTTGATAGAGCTAAGAAGCAACCACAGACATATGGTTTCTGTGAAGAAATAAGAATATGAAATTATTTTGCCACCTAAAACCGCAAAAGTAAAAAGCACTTCATAGAAGAATGGTCTTTTAGCATTTTACCCAAAATCACAGACATGACTATTCAGAGCTATACATTATTTTATACAACAGAGTTGGTTTTTCTCAATCTTGTTTTCTTTATGAAATCCTGAGTTAAAAGAAGTTATGCAGAATAAAGTATAAATACAGTATTATCATTATTATTATTATTATTATTTTGAGATGGAGTCTCGCTGTCGCCCAGGCTGGAGTGCAGTGGCGTGATCTTGGCTCACTGCAAGCTCCACCTCCTGGGTTCACACCATTCTCCTGTCTCAGCCTCCCGAGTAGCTGGGACTACAGGTGCCTGCCACCCCGCCTGGCTAATTTTTTTTGTATTTTTAGTAGAGACGGGGTTTCAGCATGTTAGCCAGGATGGTCTCGAACTCCTGACCTCGTGATCCACCCTCCTGGGCTTCTGACAGTGCTGGGATTACAGGAGTGAGCCACCGTGCCCAGCCAAATACAGTGTTATTAAGGAGCAGTACCTGATCACACCACCATTTATGATAACCAACAAGGTACCCCAAATGGACAAAACAAACATAAGCATGAAGAATAACACCTGAGGCCAGGCACAGTGGCTGACACAAAGTGCTGTAATCCCAGCACTTTGGGAGGCGCAGGCAGATGGATCAGGAGTTTGAAGTCAGGAGTTTGAGACCAGCCTGAGCAACATGGTGAAGTCCCGTCTCTACTAAAAATATAAAAATTAGGCCAGGTGAAGTGGCTCACACCTATAATCCCAGCACTTTGGGAGGCCAAGGTAGGCAGATCATCTGAAGTCAGCAGTTCGAGACCAGCCTGGCCAACATGGTGAAACCCTGTCTCTATTTAAAAAAAAAAAAAAAAAAAAAATGAGCGCATGCCTGCAGTTCAAACTACTTGGGAGGCTAGGCAGGAGAATCACTTGAACCTAGGAAGCAGAGTTTGCAGTAAGCCGAAATTATGCCACTGCACTCCAGCCTGGGCGACAGAGTAAGTCTGAAACTGTCTCAAAAAAAAAAAAAAAAAAAGGAAAATAAAAAAAGAATAATGCCTGAACAGGACTCCTCAGGTATACTAATCCAGGCCTCAACCACTACTACCAGACAACTGTAGCATTACTACAGCTTTAAGTTTATTAGGCCATTCTTGCCATCCTTGCATAGCAGCCAGGGCACAGAAGGAACAAAGTGAAACACTTCAATTACCAAGTCACAGCCTCAAGTGTGTGCCTAATCCTAACTTGGAATGACACCATGACCCAAAAAAGCCTGCCAATCTCTGCCATAGAGGTTTATTTATTTACTGATGCTCAATTCTGTATGGTTTCCCCTTATAGTAGGGTAAAACCATAAGAGATAAGCTAACTATACCTAGGGAGCAATTTTAATATGTTACAAATATTCCACACTCATGAAACTATGTTCACTTTCCAGAAAATAGAACAGTAGGACTCCTATTATAGCTTGGGCCTTAAATTCCTATTAAACAATTTATTACTGTATAAATGGTTAACAGCATATAACCAATTTCCTTAAACCCAAGCTAAAACCTAGCATCCTCCTGACAAGGACTAGCCAGGGTTCTCAAAACAAAACAAATGGCCAGGCACAGTGGCTCACGCCTGTAACCCCAGCACTTTGGGAGGCCGAGGCGGGCGGATCACGAGGTCAGGAGATCGAGACCATCCTGGCTAGCACAGTGAAACCACGTCTCTACTAAAAATACAAAAAAATTAGCCAGGCGTGGTGGCAGGCGCCTGTAGTCCCAGCTACTCAGGAGGCTGAGGCAGGAGAATGGTGTGAACCCAGGAGGCAGAGCTTGCAATGAGCCAAGATTGTGCCACTGCACTCCAGAATGGGTGACAGAGCGAGATTCCGTCTCAAAAAAAGAAAAAAAAAAAAGAAAAAAACAAATAAGAGCCTCTTCTCTGCCATAGAGTATAAAGAAAATTATATTAATTCTCATTGAAGGGGTTGCTCACAGCCCCTTCTGTGTTACTTGGAACACAGAAAGAAGGCAATGGTGTTTTATTAAACTAACAATGAAGGAAACCTATCATATCCTTTCTTTCTCCTATTACTTGCCCGTATTAGTCAACCACTTATGCTGGATATGATAACATAAAAGGAAAGGTAGAGACAGGGCCACCCATAATTCCTTTTCTTCTCAGTCCTTCCCCACTCATCAGTAAGCAGAATGTAGAATGTTGGTAGAATATGTATTTATCAAGAAGTAAAATAAAAACCACTGAGTTAGTTTGTACAGAGTTTCTACTGTTTTAGTAAAAACTACACATGCAAGTGCAAGCTACAAAATGACTGTATAATTTCACCTTTTCCACAAATGAGGTAAATATTCTTATATTTGCATTTTAAATGGACACTGCACAATATATAGGGATGAACAGTAAAATTCAAGCTAATGATTTAACATTCTAATTTTTCTTTGCTTAGAATGACATTAGATGATAAATTTTTAAAAATATGACAAGTTGAAGAAGACACCACAAAGAAAAAAAAAAGGTATGTATTTTAGTACCTTTAACAGCACATTTATCCTGCTTTTTGAATAAGGGAGCCCCCGTTTTCATTTTGCCCTGGGACTTGCAAATTATGTAGTCACTCTACTAACAATCAACCTTTTCCTAGCTGAACTTCTAAAGATTGAATAAAAATAAGATAGCAGAGGAAATGACAGAACAGTTAAACAGTTCTAATCACTGTATCTGACTTTTTTTTCAGGTTTCAGGACCACAAAACTTCATTAGTGTCCAATTTATAGTACAATAAGAAAAAGGTGACCAATGTTGTAAATGGAGTTTAAAAAGTGTCCGTGGCTAGGTGAGATGGCTTGTGCCTGTAATCCCAGCACTTTGGGAGGCTGAGGTGGGAGGATCACTTGAGTCCAGAAGTTCAAGACCATCCTGGGCAACATAACGAGACCCTGTCTCTACAAAAAATTTAAAAAGTACCTGGACATGGTGCACATGCCTGTACTCCCAGCAACTTGGGAGGCTGAGGTAGGAGGATTGCTTGAGCCTGGAAGATTGAGGCTCCAGTGAGCCTCCAACCTGACACTCCAGCCTGGCAGAGCAAGACCCTGTCTTAAAAAAAAAGTCTCCACACACATATAGATTGGAACAATAGATACTGCTGACTCCAAAAGCAGGGAGAGAAGAGGGCAGGGGCTGAAAAACCACCTATTGGGTACTATGTTCACTATTTGAGTGATGGGATTAGTAGAAGCCCAAACTTCAGCACTACCCAATATACCCAACCCACGTAACAAACCTTAACTATGAACTCCAAAAGGAAATATATTTATCTAGTTTATTGCTGTATCACCAATATCTGATGTTCATTAACTATTAATTCATAAAATAAACTATGGTCAATGTTACTAGACACTCATCTACAAATCCATATACCTAGCAGAAGACAAATTTTAGGCCAGGCTTGGTGGCTCATGTCTGTAATCCCAGCACTTTGGGAGGCTGAGGCGGGCGAATCACCTGAGGCCAGGAATTCGAGACCAGCCTGGCCAACGTGGTGAAACCCTGTCTCTACTAAAAAAATATATAAAAATTAGCCGGTTGCAGTGGTGCGTACCTGTAATCCCAGCTACTTGGGAGGCTGAGGCAGGAGAATTGCTTGAACCAGGGAGGCAGAGGCTGCAGTGAGCCGAGATAATGCCACTGCACTCCAGCCTGGGTGACATAGTAAGACTCCATCTCAAAAAAAAAAAAAAAACCGAACAAGACAAATTTTAGCTCTAAAATGACAATAAGCCATTTTATTAGGGCTTAAAATTATATTTCTAATCACAGTAATTGTAAGACTTACAAATTTGGTAAAATGATATTCAGGTACCACAGAAATATAAAATATAGAGAGTAAAAGCCCTTAATATCGCACTCTTTTTTTTTTTTTGAGACAGAGTTTTGCTCTTGTTGCCCAGGCTGGAGTGCAATGGCACCATCTTGGCTCACCACAACCTCTGCCTCCCGGGTTCAAGCAATTATCCTCCATTAGCCTCCCAAGTAGCTAGGATTACAGGCATGTGCCACCACCCCCGGCTAATTTTGTATTTTTAGTAGAGACAGGGTTTCTCTATGCTGGTCAGGCTGGTCTCGAACTCCCGACCTCAGGTGATCACTCGCCTTGGCCTCCCAAAGAGATGGAATTACAGGCGTGAGCCACCACGCCCTGCAATATCTCACTCTTAAGTGAGTGTACATCCACATAAATAAAATGTTCAGTAGGTTTGAAACTTTTTAAAATATAAAAATATGAAATCTAAAGAATCTGAACAAATAAGATGACCCTATTATAATCTTGCTTTTTTTTTTTTTTTTTTTTTTTTGAGACGGAGTCTCCTTCTGTCTCCCAGGCTGGAGTGCAGTGGCCGGATCTCAACTCACTGCAACCTCTGCCTCCCGGGTTCCCGCCATTCTCCTGCCTCAGCCTCCCGAGTAGCTGGGACTACAGGCGCCCCACCACCTCGCCCGGCTAGTTTTTTGTATTTTTTAGTAGAGACGGGGTTTCACCGGGTTAGCCAGGATGGTCTCGATCTCCTGACCTCGTGATCCGCCCGTCTCGGCCTCCCAAAGTGCTGGGATTACAGGCTTGAGCCACGGCGCCCGGCAATCTTGCTTTCTTAAAATGAGTCAAACATTAACTTTCTAGAGGTATCACTTTTAATTAGATTTCTAATTTGAATGAAAAACTAAGTATTATTTTGTTCAAAATTATACGAGAAAAAAAGGCTCATGCCTGTAATCCCAGCACTTTCGGAGGCGAAGGCAGGAGGATCACGAGGTCGGGAGATTAAGACCACCCTGGCCAACATGGTGAAATCCCATCTCTACTAAAAATACAAAAATTAGCCAGGCATGGCAGTGCGCAACTGTAGTCCCAGCTACTCGGGAGGCTGAGGCAGGAGAATTGCCTGAACCCAGGAGGCGGAGGCTGCAGTTTGCCAAGATCGCACCACTGCACTCCAGCCTGGGCAACAGAGCAAGACTCTGTCTCAGAAAGAAAAGAAACTTCATCTCTACTAAAAATACAAAAATTAGCAGGACATGGTAGCATGCACCTGTAATAAGAATCACTTGAACCCGGAAGGCAGAGGTTGCAGCGAGCCAAGATCGTGCCACTGCACTCCAGCATGGGTGACAGAGCAAGACTCTGTCTCAAAAAAAGAAAAAAAGAAAAAAAAATATATATATATATATACACACACACACAATGTAAGTCTTGTTATCAGTGTTGTTTCTTATTAACTGAAAAAAATGGAAAGGCTAATGGGAGAAAAAGTTACAGAGCATTCAAGGCTTAAATTAATTCTTTTTTTTTTTTGAGATGGAGTCTCGCTCCGTTGCCCAGGCTGGAGTACAGTGGCACGATCTCAGCTCACTGCAATCTCCCCCTCCTGGGTTCAAGCGATTCTCCTGCCTCAGCTTCCTGAGTAGCAGGGATTACAGGCGCGTGCCACCACACCTGGCTGATTTTTGTATTTTTAGTAGAGACGGGGGTTTCATCATGTTGGTCAGGCTGGTCTCGAACTCCTGACCTCGTGATCCGCCTGCCTTGGCCTCCCAAACTGCTGGGATTACAGGCGTGAGCCACCATGCCCAGCCAAACTGATTCTAATAATAAAGTATGCTAAACTCATTTGACATAATAAATACATAAAGTTACTGTGTAAAAAAGGCCTATTGCACCTCCCACCTCCACCTCATTCCCTTCCCTAAATGCTCCTCTTGGATCTCAGGGAAGTCTGGGGTCTTGATCAACTGAATGTCTGGCTATAATTCAGCATTAGCTTAATGAAACACTGGCAACTTTTAGGCATTACAGCCTTCCCCTAAAAGACAGAGGACCCACAAGCAAAACTGTACTAACAATAGAGCTCTTTACAAAAAGCACTTTTGATCCCCTTTTGCAACATGTTCATTTTAAGCAACCACTGTGATTTCCAACATTTTACTGCATCATACAGAACAATCCCAAAAGGAAAATGCAGTCTTGAAATCATTCAACAACAAAAATTAAATCATATCTTTGTTAGGAAGCTGGGTTAATTATTATGTTGAGGCTCCTTGGTTGATGCTGCATGATTGCTTAATCTGAAACTTTCTCAACAAATTTTTGTCCACTATATTTGTTAAAGATTAACATTTTGGCTCACCTTTTGCTTTAAAAAAAAAAAAACCAAAAATACTGCTCATTTATATCAACTTAAAATGTTATATAATGAAGATTAACCATCTCACTGACTTATACCAAGTAAAAGACTAAGTATTATATATGTATTAAGGATTAACAACCTATACAGAAGATGAAGCTATTTCAGTTGTTGTGCAAAACTTGGTAAATGTGGTCCTACTGATCATTATCTCCAAAATTCATTAGCAAAACAAACCACTTGTATCTATTTTCATTTAAGAATACCTTTGCCTTGAAATGCTTCAGTAAAGTTCTTAGTACACTGTAATTGTCTGTATCCACTACCAGAAAAATGTGCACCTACTGGAGTAAAAAACATCTATTAATACAAATGATAAACTATTTAAATTCACTCTTAGAACCATGTTCCTTTCAGGTATTGCCACCACATGCCATCCAATTTTACTCTTACATAAAAGGGGAGATGAGATGTGAGGTACTGTTGGCAATCTTCATCAGTTCTCCTTCACTCACTACTGCTGAGTTGGGTGGCACGCAAACAAAAGACATTTGCACACTCAATAGGTTGAGTGACATCCAACTGAAAGAAAGCTGCCAACCTTTGCCTAGTTTAGATAATAAGAACATTATAAAATATTATTTCCATTTTATGCCCTTTCACAATTTGAATTTTCTCTATCATGTATGTGTATTATTTTGAAGTCACTGTATTTTTTAAAGTTACCAGTTTAAAATCATTTTATCTAAATCAAGAATAATTTAGGAGAGTTCAGAATTCAGTATTAGAATAGATTATAGAAGTAGAATTAAGTAATTTAAATAAGAAAAGGCTTAAACTGATTTACATGAATAAAAGAACTACTAAACAAAAATGTTTCACAATTAGTAGCTAAATTAAAAATAAAGTTAATTTCTAGTGGCAAAGTTAAAGATTTAAAACTGGCTGGGCGCGGTGGCTCAAGCCTGTAATCCCAGCACTTTGGGAGGCCGAGATGGGTGGATCACGAGGTCAGGAGATCGAGACCATGCTGGCTAACACGGTGAAACCCCGTCTCTACTAAAAAATACAAAAAATTAGCCGGGCGAGGTGGCGGGCGCCTGTGGTCCCAGCTACTCGGGAGGCTGAGGCGGGAGAATGGCGTGAACCCAGGAGGCGGAGCTTGCAGTGAGCTGAGATCCGGCCACTGCACTCCAGCCTGGGCAACAGAGCGAAACTCCGTCTCAAAAAAAAAAAAGATTTAAAACTATGCACTATTCAGATAATTATATTGAGACCTGAGCCTAAGTATAATTTGTTATAAAAATCACCAAGTAGAAACAAAAACATAAATTTTAAAACTCTCATTAAATATAACCATTATGCTCATTATCTATGAAAAAACAACAATGTGTGCTATTATCATTATCATCTACTAAAATCTAAGATTACTTCCTCTATCAGTACTTTTAAAAGAATTTACTTTTCAGTCAAGGGATAGTTAAAAATCAGCCTTTGTACTATTCCATTCAAATCTAATTCTGCAGTCAAAGAATACTACATTAAGGGTGGCATGATGGCTCACCCTGTAATCCCAGAACTTTCGGAGGCCAAGGCAGGAAGATCATATTGAAGTCAGGAGTTCAAGACCAGCCTGGGCAACATAACGAGACGTTGTCTCTACCAAAAAAAAAAAAAATTAGCTTGGCATGGTGGCATATACCTGTAGTCCTAGCTACTCAGGAGGCTGAAGCAGGAGGATGGCTTGAGCCCAGGACTTAAAGGTTGCATTGAGCTATGACTGTACCACTGCACTCCAGTCTGAGAGTGACACAGCAAGATCTCATCTCCATAATAATAATAATAAACTAATTCAACTATATATTCTTTTTTTTTTTTTTTTTTTTCCAGACACGGTCTCACTCTGTCACCCAGGTTGGAGTGCAGTGGCATGATCTGTGCTCACTGCAGATTTGAACTCCTCCTGGTCTCAAGTGATTCTCCCACCTCAGGATCCTAAGCAGCTGTGAGTACAGGTGAGTGCCACCACACCCTGCTAATTTTTTATTTTTTGTACAGACGGGGGATCTCACTATATTCCCCAGGTTGGTCTCAAACTCCTGGGATCAAGTAATCCTCCTGCCTCGGCCTCTCAAAGTGCTGGGATTATAGGCATTGGCCACCAAGTCCAGCACTCAACTATACATTCTAAACCCAATAAAGAGTCTCTGCTATTTAAAAAACTGTATATTACAAAAGGCTTGCAATGATACCAAAATGCTACTTGACAGTACTAGAGGAAAAAATTCAACCTGCCACTACCCTTGGCCATCCTGACTAGTACATCTGCCTAACCAGTCTTCCTATTTCTCCTATGGCTCCTCTCTAATTATTCTCCACCGATAAACCATAGTGGTCTCTGAAAAATGAAAATTAGATTATGAAATTACTCTGCTTAAACTCTTTCTAAAGCGTTTGTCATTTTCTCAGAATAAAATTCAAACTTGATCTTTACCATGGCCTACAAATCCCCACACGATTTGGCTCCTGCCTGCCTATCTAACCCCTTGTCGTGCATCTCTCTTCCTAGTTCACAACATTTGAGCCACAACAAGCTCCTTTCTGATCCTGTGAAATATCAAGCTCTTTCTTACCTCCTAGCCTTTATACTTTCTGTTCTTCTACCTGGAATGTTTTTTCTGCAATTATTCACATATCTGGCTGATTTTAATTCCTCAGGTCTCACCTCATAAGGAAGGCTTCACTGACCCCCTTTACCTAATGTCAGTGGCCTTCTCCAGTTACCCTCTAATATAGCCCTGTGGCACTTATCACAGTCTCTAACAATCTTGTTCCTTTATGTATCTACTTACTTATAATCTGTCCTTTTTTTTCCCCCCCTTGAGACAGCTTCGCTCTTGTTGCCCAGGCTGGAGTGCAAAGGCGCGATCTCAGCTCACCGTAACCTCCGTCTCCCAGGTTCAAGCAATTCTCCTGCCTCAGCCTCCCCAGTAGCTGGGGTTATAGGCGTGGGCCACCATGGCCAGCTAATTTTGTATTTCTAGTAGAGACAGGGTTTCTCAATGTTCGTCATGCTGATCTCGAACTCCTGACCTCAGGTGATCTGCCCGCCTTGGCCTCCCAAAGTGCTGGGATTACAGGCATGAGCCACCGCACCCAGCTATGATCTGTCTTCTTAACAAGTACATAAGTGCCACTGAAGTCAGGGATCCAGATGCCTTGTTCATCGCTACAAAATACTATGGTATTTTCTCTTAACCTAACCTAATCTACATAAACATGTAAAAGCTAGATTACAGAAGGCAGGGTTCCAACTTGTTTTGCTTAATATCTCCTTACAGTAATATTAAACAATGTTCAAATGTCAGTAGATACGAGAAAACCAGAAGAATATTCAAAACTCAGCAGTTAAGTATTTTGTCTTAGTGTGCCTTCTTCTTAAATATATAATTTCTTCAAACTTATTTTAACTGCTTCCCTGCAGAAAAGCACTAGGTCAAGTTATCTCCCTTGATGGCTAGCTCAATGGCCTCCTGCCTCCTTCATTAAGCGTACGTGGCAAAATTAGGTGCATAACAGCACACAATTTGCTTCACATATAGCCTTTTTTTTTAAGCCAGTTTTTTTCACCTGCAATTAGAAAACAGTTGAATGAGAAATTTCCCTAAAGACAAAAGGAAATCTTTATATTATTTTGTTTTGAGACAGCATACATTATATAGAAGTTAACTATCAATTGATATCTCAATGAACCTTTAGAACTTGATCTATAGTCTCATTTAAGTAGATCACAGTAATAAGAGAAAATGAGTCTCTGGTTTCAATATTTTATGACTAGATATCTATAAAGAAAAGTAAGTATAGGTAAGTGTAGATTTTTTTTTCTTTTTTTGAGACAGGGTCTTGCTCTGTTGCCCAGACTGGAAGGCAGTGGCGCAATTTTGGCTCACCATAATCTTCACCCCCTGGGTTCAAGTAATTCTCATGCCTTAGCTCCCGAGTAGCTGTGATTACAGGTGACTGCCACTGTGCCTGTCTAATTTTGTATATTTTCAGTACAGACCGGGTTTCACCATGTTGGCCAGGCTGGTCTCAAACTCCTGACCTCAGGTGATCCACCCACCTCAGCCTCCCAAAGTGCTGGGATTACAGGCATGAGCCACCGTGCTCGGCCAGAAAATCTTTAAAGATGACAACATAAGGAAGTACTTTTGGCCAGGTGTGGTGGCTCACATCTATAATCCCAGCACTTTGGGAGGCTGAGGTGGGAAGATTGCTTGAGCTTTGAAGTTCGAGGCTAGCCTGGGCAACATGGCAAAGACCCTGTCTCTAAAAAAATTTTTAGAGAAAAAAAATTTAAAAAAAAAAAAATTAAAAAAAATTTTAAATTAGCTGGGCGTGGTGGCATGCCTGTAGTCCCAGCTACTCAGGAGAGGCTGAGGCAGCAAAACTGTTTGAGCCCAGAATGTGGAGGCCCCAGGGAGCCACGTTTGTGCCACTGCACTCCAGCCTGGGTGACAGAGCGAGACCCTGACTCAAAAAAAAAAAAAACGTACACTTATCTACATTTACTTTTCCCTATAGATATCCAGTCATAAAATACTGAAACCAGAGACTCATTTTCTTATTACTGTGATCTACTTAAATGAGACTATAGATCAGGTTCTAAAGGTTCAATGAGATATCAATTGATAGTTAACTTCTGTATAATGTATGCTGTACTTCACATCACAACATTTCTGAAATTGGGGTTAGTTTTATAATCACTATAGTTTCATAATTTAATTGGCAGTGTTTTCTTTCCTAGTGGTGTCTTCTACAATTGATGATGTCTTAGGTTTAAAACAATATGGTATTTTTGAGGAAAAAGTTATTTACTGACCCTGCTCCCAACTTTATTATACTGGGGATTCAAGATATTAATAAAAAGTTTCTTGCTCAGGCCGGGCACGGTGGCTCATGCCTGCAATCCCAGCACTTGAGGAGGCCAAGGCGGGTGGATCACCTGAGGTTGGGAGTTCGAGACCAGCGTGACCAACACTGAGAAACCTCGACTCTACTAAAAATACAAAATTAGCCGTGGTGCATGACTGTAATCCCAGCTACTTGGGAGGCTGAGGCAGGAGAATCGCTTGAACCCGGGAGGCAGAGGTTGCCATGAGCCAAGATAGCACCACTGCACTCCAGCCTGGACAACAAGAATGAAAATCTGTCTCAAAAAAAAAAAAAAAAGTTTATTGCTCAAGATAACTCTAAGATACTCACATCAATGAAATACACTGTTGCTATATCTGTAAAATCCAAAAAATTCAAGCATGTAGTATCTCTGATGTACCATGTATATCACATATTACCAAATAATTTAAACAGGGCTTCTTTTCATATATCTCTTTATGATGTTCTCTGCCTTCATTTATTTTTTGCTTTCCAAGTGTTTCCTCTTACCTGACTTTTTTGCAGCCAAACAAAATAGATAAGCCTAGATGTCCCAAAGACCCCAACTATCAAGAATAAAAATAGTGAGAAGAATCTACCTGGTAAATACAACCCTAAACAGTATCAGTGAGCTCTTACATGCACATCTCTGTTCTTCTGTACTGCTACCTTTACAGCTACCTCCTTTACCACCTATATTCCCCTTACAATACTTTCTTCACATAGGATGATAACCCATCAGCCAGATTTCAAGTCTTCAGAGCTGAGTACAGCAACTGAGCCAATATTAAATAAGGTTGACTATATATATACCAAATAACCTCAGCCTTCATCACCACCCTCAGCTCATCCAGCAGCTCAGTGGAATAACTGCTGATAAGACCTAAAACTGAGTGGCTGTAGGGATGATAAAGGATTGTTCAAGTTACTGATTTTTCCCTTCCCTTTTCTTATGCAGTCTAGAACACCTGACTAGGCCTCTCAGCCTCTGTCCTTGTTTAGGACTGGATCACATCTATTAATCACATATTTGATCACTGTGCCTTCGCCACCTGGCTGCTCTTCCAAAGAACATCTCCATCATCAGGCCAGTTTCCTTGGCTCAGCCTCAAAGGAATTGTAAGCTTTTTTTTGTTTTTTGTTTGTTTTGAGACAGAGTTTCACTCTTGTTGCCCAGGCTGGAGTGCAGTGGCGTGATCTCAGCTCACTGCAACCTCCGCCTCCCAGGTTCAAGTGATCCTCCTGCCTCAGCCTCCCAAGTGGCTGGGATAACAGGCTCCTGCCCCCATGCCCGGCTAATTTTTATATTTTTAGCAGAGACGGGGTTTCGTCATGTTGGCCAGGCTGGTCTCGAACTCCTGACCTCAGGTGATCCACCCGCCTCAGCCTCCCAAAGTGCTGGGATTACAGGCATGGGCCACTGCATCCAGCTAGGAGCTGTAAGCTTTTATCCCTACCTGCCCAGCCACAGTGACTTATCCATTACCCAAATTATTACTACCTATGTGCATTCTGTATATCTTACTCCAAATTTGGATTTTTAAACTCACAATTTAGTAGTTGAGCATAAACCATCATGTTTATCTTCTTATCCTATAATAGCTTAAGTTCTGGGACCATGATTCACACTTCTGTATCCTAACACAGTTAAACATAGTATATATTCAGTGAATACATTCTAATTTGGAAACAGAATTGATCAAGCATAGTAATCTTTTTGCTAATGAATCACGCATTCCTTATACACAATTGGTGTAAAGATATTAATCGATTTGTCCTAACTTGCTTAATTTACAGAGAGAAAAATTCACAGAATTTCAAAGTTGAAAGGCAAGTCAACATGATCAATTACATCTTACAACATGAAGAAGTCATGAGAGGAAATATGGTTAAGAGTAAAGACTTGCCAGGTGCAGTGGCGCATGCCTGTACTCCCAGCATTTTGGAAATCACATTTGGGAGAATCACAAGGTCAGGAGTTCAAGATCAGCCTGGTCAATATGGTGAAACCCTGTCTCTGCTAAAAATACAAAAATTAGCCGGGCATGGTGGCGGGCGCCTGTAGTCCCAGCTACTCGGGAGGTTGAGGCAGGAGAACCGCTTGAACCCGGGAGGCAGAGCTTGCAGTGAGACGAGATTGCACCACTGCACTCCAGCCTGGGCAACAGAGTGAGACTCCATCTCAAAAAAAAAAAAAAAAAAAAAGGAGTAAAGACTTTTAAAAATCAAGAAGATACTGGCTTGAAATACAGTTCTGTCACTTTCTAGACTTTGGGTGATTTATTTAACCTCTCTGTGCCTCAGTATCCTTATTTATGAAAAAAATCTACATTTTTTTGCCCAGCGCAGTAATCCCAACACTTTGGGAGGCTGAGGCAGGCAGATCACCTGAAGTCGGGAATTCGAGACCAGCCTGACCAACATGGAGAAACCCCGTCTTTCTAAAAATACAAAATTAGCCGGGCGTGGTGGTACATGCCTGTAATCCCAGCTACTAGGGAGGCTGAGGCAGGAGAATCGCTTGAACCTGGGAGGTGGAGGTTGCAGTAAGCCGAGATCGCGCCATTGCACTCTAGCCTGGGCAACAAGAGCGAAATTCCGTCTCAAAAAAAAAAAATCTGTATTTTTCATAAATATATGAAAAAGAAAGCTGATGTAAGAATCAGATAAAATAGCCGGGCGCGGTGGCTCACGCCTGTAATCCCAGCACTTTGGGAGGCCGAGGCGGGCGGATCACAAGGTCAGGAGATCGAGACCACGGTGAAACCCCGTCTCTACTAAAAATACAAAAAATTAGCCGGGCGCGGTTGTGGGCGCCTGTAGTCCCAGCTACTCGGGAGGCTGAGGCAGGAGAATGGCGTGAACCCGGGAGGCGGAGCTTGCAGTGAGCCGAGATCGCGCCACTGCACTCCAGCCTGGGCGACAGAGCCAGACTCCGTCTCAAAAAAAAAAAAAAAAAAAAAAAAGAATCAGATAAAATAAAGAACGTAGCATAATACCTGCCACAAGGAGGTACTTGATGAATAATTCAGTAATTATTTTTACATATCAGTAGACAAAGTACTTATTCTGTGAGTCTATTTCCCTAACTCTAAAACAGGAAAAATATCTACATTTCAGCTACTCTGAGGATCTAAGGAAAATGTAGATAAAAACATGTGCATTTCGGCCGGGCGCGGTAGCTCATGCCTGTAATCCCAGCACTTTGGGAGGCCGAGGCAGGCAGATCACGAGGTCAGGAGATCGAGACCATCCTGGCGAACACGGTGAAACCCTGTATCTATTGAAAATATAAAAAAAAATTAGCTGGGCGTGGTGGCGGGCGCCTGTAGTCCCAGCTTCTAGGGAGGCTGAGGCAGGAGAATGGTGTTAACCTGGGAGGCGGCGGAGCTCCCAGTGAGCGGAGATCGCGCCACTGCACTCCAGCCTGGGCGACAGAGCGAGACTCCATCTCGGAAAAAAAAAACACTGCATTTCACTTGACACATAGCAGGCACTCATAAAGGGAGAAGTTACTTTTGTTAAACAGGAGCTATTTTACGTCATTTGTTACTCTTAGTAAGCATCTAATATGGTTCTCTGTATATTTTATGAATGTCGGATATTTTGGGGGAAATCTTTTTTTTTCTTTTTTTGAGATGTTGTTTCACTCTTGTTGCCCAGGCTGGGGTGCGATGGCACGATCTTGGCTCACTGCAACCTCCACCTTCCAGGTTCAAGCGATTCTCCTGCCTCAGCCTCCAAGTAGCTGGGATTACAGGCCCTCGCCACCATGCTCATCTAACTTTTTTGTATTTTTAGTAGAGACAGGGTTTGACCATGTTGGCCAGGCTGGTCTTGAACTCCTGATCTCAGATGATCCACCTGCCTCAGCCTCCCAAAATGCTGGGATTACAGGTGTGAGCCACTGCACCCGGCCAGGGGTAATCTTTTATACAACGGGTTCCTTCAAACAATAATGAGATATTCATTAGCAACAGAAATTCACTGCTCCTCCAACACAGTTCTCAAGACATTACTGAGGATATGACTCAGTTGAATCTCACAGGAATCTCTCTCTCATTACCTTAATTAGATGCCATCTTCTAAACAACAAATTCTATAATTAGTGACCTAAATAAGTAAAATGGGCTTGAAAACATTTCAAGAATCAGCTCACCTAACTTACAGGGTGATAAATGCAACCCACAGAGTATATTCTCCTAGTAACTTTAATATTCCGGTTTTTTTTTTTTTTTTGAGACAGAGTTTCGCTCTTGTTGCCCAGGCTGGAGTTCAATGGTGCAATCTTGGCTTACTACAACCTCCGCCTCCCAGGTTCAAGAAATTCTCCTGCCTCAGCCTCCCGAGTAGCTGGGATTACAGGCATGCACCACCACACCCGGCTAATTTTGTACTTTTAGTAGAGACGGGGTTTCTCCGTGTTGAGGCTGGTCTCAAACTTCTGACCTCAGGTGATCCGCCCACCTTGGCCTCCCAAAGTGCTGGGATTACAGGTGTGAGCCACCGCGCCCGGCCTATTCCTATTTGTTAACTTCCTTCTGGTACTGTCATTTATTTCATTGTTTAGAATTCTGTTTTCAAATATAATTCTTTGCTTCAAGTAGTACCCTCAAGGCTTTCTAACATTAAAACTACTGTCTTTGCTGGTTACAGTGGCTCACACCTGTAGCCCCAACACTTTGGGAGGCTGAGTCAAGAGGATCATTTGTGCCTAGGAGTTTGATACCAGCCTGGGCAACAGGGTGAGACCTGTCCCTACCAAAAAAAAATTTTTTTTAAATTATTACCAGAGGTCCCAGACAAAGAATCACATACTGCTTTGGAGCCTACTACAGTATAGATCAAAGCAAAGGCAAGGGCAAGAAGGCTACACCAAGCTTGGCAGTTTAGGTGGAGATAGAAAGACAGTATGAGAGAAACTTAGTGAAATATTTTGTCTCCTTCCTCTCCCAGACTCCCCAAACTCTGTCCCTTTATCTCTTGCTACCATTATTCTAACCTTAAGTGTATCACATCCTGTGAAACAGGACTACTAGAATGGACAACTAGGGTGACAAAGAATTCCAGTTTACGCTATGTATTTCCATACACCAACTGCAGAGACTAGGTTCTAACTCAAAGTTGTTCTGAATGTATTAAATGTAGGTACATGCTCAGCCATTTTAAGTCATTGATACTAGACATTTATTTACCTATTTGATGCTCCCTTTTTTTTTTTTTTTTTTTTTTTGAGACAGAGTTTTGCTCTTGTTGCCCAGGCTGGAGTGTGATGGCACGATCTCGGCTCACCGCAACCTCCGCCTCCCAGGTTCAAGCAATTCTCCTGCCTCAGCCTTCCAAGTAGTTGGAATTACAGGCATGCGCCACCACACCCGGCTAATTTTGTATTTTTAGTAGAGATGGGGTTTCTTCATGTTGGTCAGGCTAGTCTCAAACTCCCAACCTCAGGTGATCCGCCCACCTCAGCCTCCCAAAATGCTGGGATTACAGACATGAACCACCGTGCCCGGCCAGATGCTCCCTTAACTTTTTAAAGCTGAAACTCAAACAACTACAGTTCTTAGACATTTTTATTTTTATTTTTATTTTTAATTTATTTATTTATTTTTTTTTTTTGAGACGGAGTCTCACGCTGTTGCCCAGGCTGGAGTGCAGTGGCGCGATCTCGGCTCACTGCAAGCTCCGCCTCCCGGGTTCCCGCCATTCTCCTGCCTCAGCCTCCTGAGTAGCTGGGACTACAGGCGCCCGCCACCGCGCCCGGCTAATTTTTTGTATTTTTAGTAGAGACGGGGTTTCACTGTGGTCTCGATCTCCTGACCTTGTGATCCGCCCGCCTCGGCCTCCCAAAGTGCTGGGATTACAGGCTTGAGCCACCGCGCCCGGCCTAGACATTTTTAAATGAAAATAAGTAAGGTTATAAAATGAGAGCCAGAAATGTCTGAGTTTCAATGATCAGGCATTTTCCCCAATTGACATTAGTAACCTACTTACCATGGCACACATAAAATATACTGTGATACGTCAGAAGAAGTGTATTTTACACATATCAAATAACCTGCCCTTAAATGATACTTTCAACTCAAATGTAACACTTTCTTTATTTGGAATTCAATGATGAGAAGACAACTTGACTATGTAAGAGACAGTAGAGTCCAGCAGTTAAGAGTATAGACTGGGTCGGGCGCAGCGGCTCACGCCTGTAATCCCAGCACTTTGGGAGGCTGAGGCAGGTGGATCATCTGAGGTCAGGAGGCTGAGACCAACCTGGACAGCATGGTGAAACCCCGTCTCTACTAAAAAATACAAAAATTAGCTGGGCGTGGTGGCGCGCACCTATAGTCCCAGCTGCTCGGGAGAGGCTGAGACAGGAGAATCACTTGAACCCAGGAGGCAGAGATTGCAGTGAGCCGAGATTGCACCACTGCACTCCAGCCTGGCGACAGAGTGAGACTCCTTCTCAAAAAAAAAAAAAAAATGTAGACTGTAGCCAGCCATGGTGGCATGAGCCTATAATCCCAGCTGCCTATAATCCCAGCTACTCTGGAGGTTGAGGTGAGAGGATGGCCTCAGTTGGGAGGCAGAGACTGCAGTGAACTAAGATTGCATCACTGCACTCCAGCCTGGGTGACAGCCTGTCTCAAAAAAAAAAAAAAAAAATATATATATATATATATATACACACTGGTCAGGTGTGGTGGCTCATGTTGTTAATTCCAGGACTTTGGGAGGCCAAGGCAAAAGAGTCACTTGAGCCCAGGAGTTCAAGAGCAGTCTAGCCCCTATCTCTACAAAAAATTAAAAACTTAGCTGGGCATACACACCTGTAGTCCCAGCTACTGGGAGGCTGAGGTGGGAGGATCACTTGAGACTCCAGGAGACTGAGGTTATAGTGAACTATGATCATACCACTGCACTCCAGCCTGGGTGGCAGAGCAAGGCCCTGTTTTATTTAAAAAAAAAAAAAAAAACCAAAAAACTATAGGACTACTTACCAGTGGCTCACACCTGTAATCCCAGCACTTTGGGAGGCTGAGGCAGGTGGATCACCTGAGGTCAGGAGTTCAAGACCAGCCTGACCAATATGGAGAAACCCTGTCTCTACTAAAAATACAAAAATAGCTGGGGGTGGTGTCACATGCCTGTAATCCCAGCTACTCAGGAGTCTGAGGCAGGAGAATCACTTGAACCCGGGAGGCGGAGGTTGCGCCATTGCACTCCAGCCTAGGCAACAAGAGTGAAACTCCGTTTCCCAAAAAAAAAAAAAAAAAGACTTACTAAAAGCATTTTTGGTAGTTGTACATAAGGTAGAGGCTTTTCTAAGATAACACAAAACCAGATGTCATAAAGGAAAAAAAAAAGCAGTGCTAACTGCATAAAATCATTTATATATTTGTATCATGTAAGTAACACCTTTAAATCAGTAAGAAAAAGAAATAAATCATTAGAAAAATTGACATGATATATGAACAGGCAATTCGGAGAAATACAACTGGCTGACAAGCATATGAAAAGCTTGGCTCCACTAATAATTAAAGCACTCCAAACAAACATGATACAATTTGTTCTGCTCTGGCAAAAACTGAAAAGAATGATATTACATCGTATTTGAAAAGATATAAGAAAACGGAGATTCTCGGCCAAGCGTGGTGGCTCACACCTGTAATCCCAGCACTTTGGGTGGCCAAGGCGGGTGGATCACCTGAGGTCAGGGGTTCGAGAGCAGCCTGGCCAACAAGGCGAAACCCTGTCTCTACTAAAAACACACAAATTAGCCAGGCATGGTGGCACGTGCCTGTAATCCCAGCTACTGGGGGGCTCAGGCAGGAGGATCGCTTAAACTTGGGAGGCAGAGGTTGCAGTGAGCCAAGATCATGCCACTGCACTCCAGCCTGGGTAACAGCGCAAGACTCTGTCTCAAAAAAAAAAAAAAAAAAACACGCACACACACAAAAGAAAATGAAGGTTCTCATACACTACTGGTAGAAATGACAGTACAACATGTTTTGAAGAAATTCTGGTAGTTCACTTCAAGATTTTAAATGTACAAATGTCTGACCACATGATCTTACTTCTAGAACTGTTCCACATGAAAATCACAAAACTTTATGTACAATATACACAATATTATTCCACCTTGTTTAGAAGTAAATTCTAATTATACAGTTATTTATTTATAGCACATACAAAAAAGCATTAAAGATTATACACCAACTATTAACACTGATTACATTCAGGAAATGGGATTAACAAAACACGAGACGATGTTTATTTTTTTTCTATACTTCATTATCATTTCTACACTTCACCATCATCATTTAAAAACCCTTTTTAATGGGCCAGGTGCAGTGGCTCACGCCTGTAATCCCAGCACTTTGGGAGGTCGAGGCAGGCGGATCACCTGAGGTCAGGAGTTCAAGACCAGCCTGACCAACATGGAAAAACCCCATCTCAACTAAAAACACAAAATTAGCCGGGCATGGTGGTACATGACTGTAATCACAGCTACTAGGGAGGCTGAGGCAGGAGAATCGCTTGAACCCAGGAGGTAGAGGTTGCGGTGAGCCAAGATCGCGCCATGGCACTCCAGCCTAGATAACAAGGGCAAAACTCCATCTCAAAAAAAAAAACAAAACAAAAAACCCTTTTTACAACGACTTTGTATAATTTTAGAATCTTTTTTTTTTTTTTTTGAGACGGAGTCTGGCTCTGTCGCCCAGGCTGGAGTGCAGTGGCCGGATCTCAGCTCACTGCAAGCTCCGCCTCCCGGGTTTACGCCATTCTCCTGCCTCAGCCTCCCAAGTAGCTGGGACTACAGGTGCCCGCTACCTCGCCTGGCTAGTTTTCTGGGTTTTTTTTGTATTTTTTAGTAGAGACGGGGTTTCACCATGTTAGCCAGGATGGTCTCGATCTCCTGACGTCGTGATCCACCCATCTCGGCCTCCCAAAGTGCTGGGATTATATAGGCTTAAGCCACTGCGCCTGGCCTAGAATCTTAAATAACAAAAAGTTTTTTTAAAAGAAATGGTAAAATAAAAGGCTAAAAGCAAAAACAAGTTTTTTTTTTTTTTTTTTTTTTTTTTAAGAGACAGGGTCTCACCCTGTCACCCAAGCTGAAGTACAGTGGCATGATCACAGTTCACTGCAGCATCCAATTCCTGGGCTTCAGTGATCCTCCCACCTCAGCCTCCCAAGGAGCTGGTACTACAGACTCATACTCGGCTAAATTTTAAAAATTGTTTGTAGAGACAGGGTTCTCATTATATTGCCCAGGCTGGTCTCAAACTCTAGGCCTCAAGCAATCTTCCTGCCTCAGCCTCCCAAAAATTACAGGCGTGAGCCACTGCACCCAGCCCACACTTTTAATTTCAAATAACTAGAATTTAATCTATTAAAGATTGTCAGTTACTGAATTTAATCTATGTTCATTAAAAGGGTAATGTGAAATATAAAGCCTATTAGATGCTTAGAGTAGAATACACTAAAAACCTAAGACTAATATCTTGTTTTTTTTTTTTTTTTTGAGACGGAGTCTCGCTCTGTTGCCCAGGCTGGAGTGCAGTGGTGTGATCTTGGTTCACTGCAACCTCTGCCTTCCAGGTTCAAGGGAATTCTTCTGCCACAGCCTCCTAAGTAGCTGGGACTACAGGCACCCGCCACCATGCCCGACTAATTTTTTCTTGTATTTTATTGTAGAGATGGGGTTTCACTGTGTTAGCCAGGCTAGTCTTGATCTCCTGACCTCGTGCCTCCCGCCTGCCTCGGCCTCCCAAAGTGCTCGGATTACAGGCATGAGCCACTGCACCCGGCACATCTTGCTTTTAAAAGAAGGATTTAGCAAGGAATCAGTATAACTCAGTTTCTTACAAACCTAAGTAAATGGACAATGATGTTTTTGTTGTTGTTTGTTTTCTTTGAGATGCAGTCTCATTGTTACCCAGGCTAGAGTGCAATGACACAATCTCGGCTCACTGCAACCTCCACCTCTTGGGTTCAAGCAATTCTCCTACCTCAGCGTCCCACGTAGCTGGGACTACAGGCAGATGCCACCAAACCCAGCTAATTTTTGTATATTCAGTAGAGATAGGGTTTCACCACATTGGCCAGGCTGGTCTCGAACTCCTGATCTCAGTTAATCCACCCAACTCAGCCTCCCAAAGTGCTGGAATTACAGACATGAGCCACCGTGCCCAGCCAAACAATGATTCTTAAGAAACAGCTGTACAAATGGAACAAGTTGGTGTGAAAGACTAAACAGAATTTATAGATTAGCATTCTTGATAATGTTTCATCACATTAACACATTGGTTTAGCCAAAGGAAAAAACGATTAAATATCTCAGAAAAGTTATATCCCACATAAAACTTTGTTTCAATAAGTAACATGAATAAATTCATCTCTTCAGATCATTTGACTGTTTTTAATCTTGCCTTATAACAGCACAATACAGTCGTTTGTGAAGTAACTAAATATAAAAAGTTATTCTTCACACTAGACTGGCCCCATGGAGTTTTAATCACTAAGAACACATGGAAACATTAAAAATTTATCCTCAACTAAATATGTCATCATCATTCTTCTAATCTAACTGGTGTTCTTTTCCAAAATTGAAGCTTTGAATCTTCAATGAATTTTTTTTATTATCCACTGACATTTGAATGCTACACATAAAACAAAACCTAAGATATTTGCTGTCATTTACAGCAAAATAAGAGACTATACCTAAGACATAGTTCAATCTGGACAATTATTCTGGCATGATCAAAATCCCAGTAAGATTTTCAGATGCCTAAAAGATTCCAAATATTTTAAGCCTTTAGACTAACACTTTATATATTATACGAATGTTTTGCTTTGGAGCTACAGGGGCCTGACCTTGATTCCCAAGTGTCCCACTTACTCAGTTTAATCATCTGCAGAATAAAGAAAAATAATAGTACTGATCAGTCTGTTTAGAGGATAACGAGATAACATAGTATACATGTAAAGCACTTAGTGACTATACTAAAGACTTGAGAAATGCTTATGTGTCTCTTCACTTCCCCAATATATATTTACTAATTGTAGCCACTGTCAAATTATATAGAATAAGGTATTTTAAATCTAATCTCTTCTAAAATATTTAATTTTCTGAATATTTCCTAGTTTGTAAAGTTAAAAGCCCAATAAAAGTTGAGCAAGACAGAGGCTGGCACATGAGGTCATAAATTGCAGAAGCCAGATTGTGTACAATATTTTAAATGGCTGTGACTATTATTCTGAATGAGATGGGAATAAGAATGAGATAAGCAAAGAAATGTCTTATCTAACTTATGTATGAAAAGGGTCTGGCCAGGATGGTGGCTCACACCTGTAATCCTAGCACTTTGGGAGGCCGAGACAGGCAGATCATGAGGCCAGGAGATTGAGACCATCCTGGCTAACACAGTGAAATCCTGTCTCTACTAAAAATACAAAAAAAAAAATTAGCTGGGTATGATGGCACGCGCCTGTAATCCTAGCTACTTGGGAGGTTGAGGCAGGAGAATCGCTTGAATCTGGGAGGTGGAGGTTGCACTGAGTCGAGGTCGCGCCACTGTACTCCAGCCAGGATGACAGAGTGAGACTCTGTCTGGAAAAAAAAATTAAAAGAAAAGAAAAGAAAAGGCTCACTCAGGCTACTATGTTGAAAGGAGACTGTAATAAAGCAAACATGTTAACAGAGAAAACAGAGTCTAGTAAAAAAGTACAAGTAAGAGAAGACAGTGGCTTTTAGATTAAGGTAGTAGCATAGTGGAGGTGGTAAAAAGCAGTAAGATTCTAGATATATTTTGAAGGTAAAGTCAAGAGTTTTTGCTATCACATTGGATAAGAATGTGAAAAAAAGAAAGACAAGAGACAAAGGTATCTCTAATTTGGGCCTTAACAACTGGAAGGATAGAACTGACATTTGCTGAATAGGCTAAGACATAGGAGGAACAGGTCTGGTGAAGCAGCTTCAGAAGTTCAGTTTGGAACAGGTAAAGTTTGTGATGAATATCAGACATCAAAGTAGATACGACCGATACACAGCTGGCTACACGCAAAAGAATTTCAAGGAAAGAAGTCTGAGATAGAAATAAATTTGAAACTTGTCCACCTTTAGATGCTATTTAAAGCCATAAAACTGGATGAGATCACCAAGAGGGTTGGTGCACACAGAGAAAAGAAAAGGTCTAAAGACTGAATCCTGAAACAACACAACAATATTTAGCCATCAGGGACATAAGGAGGAACTATCAAAGTTGCTGGTGAGGTAGGAGAAAAATCAAGAGAGAATAGTATCTTAGAAGCCAAATGAAGAAGTACTTGAAGGATGAAAAAAAAAAGGATTAAATTGGCTCATGCTGCTGATAGGTCAAAACAAGAACTTGGAAATAAATAAAAAATAAGCAGGACATATGCACAGAAGTATTAAATATGACATTGTTTATTAGAGAAGAAAATCAGAAACAACCTAAACATCTCCCAATATGAATTAAGTAAATAACAAATACACTCAATGGAATATCACACAATTATGAAAAAATGATAGCTATTAAGATCACATATACCTATGACATATTATTCTATGTAAAAAAACCTGAGATATAATTAGTAGATATTATAAAATCACAACCATATAAAAACACATGCATCTTTTTTTTTTTTTTTTTTGCCGGGCGTGGTGGCTCATGCCTGTAATCCCAGCACTTTGGGAGGCCAAGGTGGGTGGATCACGAGGTTAGGAGTTCGAGACCAGCCTGGCCAACACAGTGAAACCCTGTCTCTACTAAAAATACAAAAATTAGTGGGGCATGGTGGTGTACACCTGTAGTCCCAGCTACTCTGGCGGCTGAGGCAGGAGAATCACTTGAACCCAGGAGGCGGAGGTTGTCATGAGCCGAGATCATGCCACTGTACTCCGCCTGGGCAACAGAGCGAGACGACTCCGTCTCAAAAAAAAAAAAAAAAAAAAGCCGGGCACGGTGGCTCAAGCCTGTAATCCCAGCACTTTGGGAGGCTGAGACGGGCGGATCACAAGGTCAGGAGATCGAGACCATCCTGGCTAACACGGTGAAACCCCGTCTCTACTAAAAAATACAAAAAACTAGCCGGGCGAGGTGGCGGGCACCTGTGGTCCCAGCTACTCCGGAGGCTGAGGCAGGAGAATGGCGTAAACCCGGGAGGCGGAGCTTGCAGTGAGCTGAGATCCGGCCACTGCACTCCAGCCTGGGCGACAGAGCCAGACTCAGTCTCAAAAAAAAAAAAAAGCATCTTTCTTTTTAATTAGAAGAAAACATACCAAAACAAAAAGTGTTAGGGTTGTGTGAAGATTAATATTTTTTCTCTTAATTTTTCAAATGAAAACAAAAAAAAAGCTTGCCCTAAAAGGATAGCCTGGTGCGTCTACAACAATTATATAGCTTTGCTCATAGACTATTCTTATCTACAAAAGCAAAGATTGAAAACAGATTAATAATAATAGAAAGTCTTAACTATTTCCTCATCTAAATGAAACAAAAAAACGAGAATTTGGATTACTGGCCAAATATTTTATCCCTTCACACTTATCATTAACACATTTTGTTCTAAATTATCCTATTTTGCACTAAACTTACTGGGGCAGAATGAAAGTACATGATCGTGTATATTTTTGACACCAATGATAAGGGCAAACTACTGTCTTGAAGGAGAAAGGGGAAGTGAGATCTGGCTTTAAGAAACTGAAATTTCTCAGCCAGGCGCGGTGGCTTACTCCTGTAATCCCAGCACTTTGGGAAGGTGAGGCAGGCAGATCACATGAGGTCGGGAGTTCAAGACCAGCCTGACCAGCATGGAGAAACCCCGTCTCTACCACAAATACAAAATTAGCTGGGCGTGGTGGTGCATGCCTGTAATCCCAGCTACTCGGGAGGCTGAGGAACAAGAATCACTTGAACCCGGGAGGTGAAGGTTGCCGTGAGTGGAGATCCTGCCATTGCACTCCAGCCTGGGCAAGAAGAGCAAAATTCCGTCTCAAAAAGACAAGACAAGACAACACAACACAACACAGGACAGGACATGACACGACACGACAGAGAGAAAAAAAGAAAGAAAGAAAGAAAGAAACTGAAATTTCTCAACCTCCATTTGCATCTACCCTTCCAGAAACAGACGTGGATCAAATACCTAACTCTTCCAAATACCTAACTCCATCTAAAATTCTTAGGCCAATGCCTCTGGCACAATACTTTATCATGTCTCATAATTTTTCCACCAAGTCTGCTGTCAACACATTTAAGATGTGAATGACTGCACACATTTTGTACTATATCTTGATAATTTAGGTAATGTATTTTAAACGTTACTGATGCACAAGGCAGGGTTAAGGTATAGTGTTGAGCATCGTGATTCTAGGCATGCATATAATCTTTCATATCAGTGGTTTTGTTTTGTTTTGTTTTGTTTTTTTGAGATGGGAGTTTCGCTCTTTTGCCAAGGCTGGAGTGAAGAGGCACAATCTTGGCTCACTGCAACCTCCACCTCCCCGGTTCAAGGGATTCTCCTGCCTCAGCCACCCAAGTAGCTGGGATTATAGGCGACTGCCACTACACCCAGCTAATTTTTGTATTTTTAGTAGAGATGGGGATTCACCATATTGGCCAGGCTGGTCTCGAACTACTGAGGTCAGTTGATCCGCCAGCCTCGGCCGCCCAAAGTGCTAGGATTACAGGTATGAGAGTGTCTTTGAAAATAATAATTTTTTTTTTCTGAGACGGGAGTCTCACCCTGTCGCCCTGGCTGGAGTGCAGTGGTACGATCTCAGCTCAATGCCACCTCCGCCTCCCGGGTTCAAGCAATTCTCCTGCCTCAGCTTCCTGAGTAGCTGAGATTACAGGCATGCGCCACCACATCTGGCTAATTTTGTTTTTTCTTTTTTTTTTTTTTTTTGAGACCGAGTCTCGCTCTGTCGCCCAGGCTAGAGTGCAGTGGCGAGATCTCAGTTCACTGCAAGCTCCGCCTCCCGGGTTCACGCCATTCTCCTGCCTCAGCCTCCCGAGTAGCTGGGACTACAGGCGCCCGCCACCTCGCCCGGCTAGTTTTTTGTATTTTTTAGTAGAGACGGGGTTTCACCGTGTTAGCCAGGATGGTCTCCATCTCCTGACCTCGTGATCCGCCTGTCTCGGGCTCCCAAAGTGCTGGGATTACAGGCTTGAGCCACGGTGCCCGGCCTTGTTTTTTCTTTTAGTTCTTTTTTTTTTTTTTTAGACAGTTTTGCTCTTGTTGCCCAGGCTGAAGTGCAGAGGTGCAACCTCGGCTCACTGCAACCTCTGCTTCCCAGGTTTAAACGATTCTCCTGCCTCAGCCTCCCGAGTAGCTGGGATTACAGGCATGTGCCACCACACCTGGCTAATTTTGTATTTTTAGTAGAGATGGGGTTTCACCATGATGGCCAGGTTGGTCTCGAATTCCCGACCTCAGGTGATCAGCCCACCCTGACGTCCCAAAGTGCTGGGATTACAAGCATGAACCATGGCTCCCGACCTCATTTTGTATTTTAGTAGAGACAGGGTTTCACCATGTTAGCCAGGCTGGTCTCGAACTCCTGACCTCAGGTGATCTGCCCGTGTTGGCTTCCCAAAGTGCTGGGATTATAGGCGTGAGCCACCGCGCCCAGCCAAATTTTTGTATTTTTTGTAGAGACAGGGTTTCATCATGTTGGCCAGGCTGGTCTCAAAATCCTGACCTCAAGTGATCCGCCCGCCTTGGCCTCCCCAAGTGCCAGGATTACAGGTGTGAGCCAATTCGCCTAGGCCACACTGCAAATTTTTAAAAGGAAAAAGGTTTTGCGTAATTGCTTCATGTACAAATTAAGAAATGTTTGTTCCCAATGTTTACTGGATTAAGCAATAAAAGATATAGATTAAGTAGTAATTACCACAAAAAGTAGAAATAATAAACTTACAGAACTTGAGAGAAAGAATCTCCTAACCTCATGATCCGCCCGCCTCGGACTCCCAAAATGCTGGGATTGCAGGTGTGAGTCACCACGCCCAGCAAAAAAAAAAAAGAAAAAACATGCATGCATTTTTATATGGTTGTGATTTTATAATATCTATTAATTATAGTTCTCAAAGGTACCTAAAATTTACTGGTTGATAGGGACATCAAAGGCAGATTCCCAGGCTCGTTGTCCAGAGATTTGGATTCAGTAGGTCTAGTGGGATACCCATGAATCTGTATTTCGAAAAGATCAAGTACAACCCCGTATTATTACAAGTGAGAAAACTATGTTAAGTGACCTATTTGCCCGGAATCACCTAGAATCTAGGTCTCATTAACTCCCAACAGTGGTCTTCCCACTATACCTCTTAAACTACATACTTTATAGTTGAAGGAACTAGGACAAAGAAAAAGTTACTAGTGTGTTATTTGAGTCAATAAACAATCCTAGAATATTCCTGGTTGAAATTCCTTTTTATTATTCACTAAATATTTCTTAAATGTCTACTATATGCATAGCAATATGGTAAATTATAAAACTAGTAAGACATGAACACTGTCCTCTGGAAGCAATTATCAGTTCGGAGGACAAGGCAAATACATAAAACTGATATCCAGCCAGGTGTGGTAGCTCACACCTGTAATCCCAGCACTTTGGGAGACCGAGGTGGGTGGATCAGCTGAGGTAAGGAGTTTTGAGACCAGCCTGGCCAACGTGGTGAAACCCCGTCTCTCCTAAAAATAAAAAAATTTCGGGCTCGGTGGCTTACGCCTGTAATCCTAGCACTTTGGGAGGCCGAGACGGGTGGATCACGAGGTCAGGAGATCGAGACCATCCTGGCTAACACGGTGAAACCCTGTCTCTACTAAAAAATACAAAAAAACTAGCCAGGCCTGGTGGCGGGTGCCTGTAGTCCCAGCTACTCAGGAGGCTGTGGCAGGAGAATGGTGTAAACCCGGGAGGCGGAGCTTGCAGTGAGCCGAGATCTGGCCACTGCACTCCAGCCTGGGCGACAGAGCGAGACTCCCTCTCAAAAAAAACAAAAATTAGCCAGGCATGGTGGTGTGCACCTATAATCCCAGCTACTCGGGAGGCTGAGGCTGGAGAATGGCTTGAACCTAGGAGGCGGAGGTTGTATTGAGTCGAGATCATGCCACTCCACTCCAGGCTGGGCGACAGAGGAAGACTCCATCTCAAAAAAAAACCCAAAAACTGATATCCAACAGCACAGCAATCTACAAGTAGGTGCCAAAGTAAGTGGTGTGGCCAATTATAAAATTAACTGATTCACACAGATTCCACTCAGTATTTTTTAATGGTTAGAATTTACCCATCAGAAATCAATAATGAATTTCTTCTCTTTCATTGTTAAAAAAAAAAAAAACTGGCCTTCGGGTGCGGTGGCTCATGCCTGTAATCCCAGCACTTTGGGAGGCCGAGGCGGGCGGATCACGAGGTCAGGAGATTGAGACCATCCTGGCTAACACGGTGAAACCCTGTCTCTACTAAAAATACAAAAAAATTAGCCGGGCATGGTGGCGGGCACCTGTAGTCCCAGCTACTCGGGACGCTGAGGCAGGAGAATGGCATGAACCCGGGAGGTGGAATTTGCAGTGAGCAGAGATTGCGCCACTGCACTCCAGCCCGGGCGACAGAGCAAGACTCTGTCTCAAAAATACAAACAAACAAAAACTAGCCTTTAATGAAGGAAAGGTTTTGTCTTTGTGTGAACAGTTATCTCTCTCCTCACTACTTATCCACATCAATACCACTACTATCACATAATCCCACATGCCAGAATAGCTTTTGTAGAGATCAAAGTTTATCTAATTTTAATGCAAAAAACTAAGAGTTTGGCCCTCTTCCAAGAGTAAGAAAAGCCTCCCTTCTGGACCATCTTATTGATTATATGTGGTCGACTGAGGATTTCAATTCTTCATTCTTCTGCAATAGTACTATACATCCAAATATTATACTAGCTTCATCATAGGCAAAGTGTACTTTGATATCTCTTGTTTCTGAGCTTGGCCATATGACTTGGTCAGCCAATGTGATGTCAGGAGAGCAGAGTCTGGAAATGTGCTGGTAGGGTTGGGGCTTGGCCTCTTTCTCTTCTGGCAATGCTATGACACCAGCTTCCCCCAGATAGATGTTACCTCTCCCTCTAGCCTGGACCCCAGAAAGAGACACATGGAGCAGAATAAATGCCTATTGTTCCATGCCACTCAGATTTTGTAGTTGCCAATAATTACACAGCAAAATGTCACTGAATTACCATATTTAAGAAATCCAGCCCAGGCACAGTGGCTCACGCCTGTAATCCCAGCACTTTGGGAGGCAGAGGTGGGTGGACCACGAAGTGAGGAGTTTGAGATCAGCCTGGCCAATACGGTCAAACTCTGTCTCTACTAAAAATACATAAATTAGCCAGGCGTGGTGGCACACACCTGTAGTCCCAGTTACTTGGGAGGCTGAGGCAGAAGAATCGCTTGAACCCGGGAGGCAGAGGTTGCAGTGAGCTGAGATGGCGCCACTGCACTCCAGCCTGGGCAACAGAGCGAGACTCTGTCTAAAAGAAAAAAAAAAAAAAAAAGAAAAAAAATTAGCTGGGTGTGGTGGTGCACTCCTGTAATCCCAGCTACTCTGGAGGCTGAGGCAGGAGAATCACTTGAGCCTGGGAGGCGTAAGCTGTGGTGAACCGAGGTCACACCACTGCACTCCAGCCTGGGAGACAGAGTGAGATCCTGTCTGAAAAAAAAAAGACAAGAGAAGAAAATGTTCTAAGAATTAAGGAGTCCAAGAACTTGGTAAGTGAGAAAGAGGGATTCACAAGAAATGATGTATCCATGACCCCAAAAAAGGATGTGCTATCAATCAGTCTTCTAGGATTTATTTTCCTGTTCAGCTGCACTATTTACACCTGTCCAGTTAACATCACTGCATCTATATAACCCAAATCCACACAGGCCCTCTTTAATCAGCTTGCACTTAATGAAGCTGCACCAGCCACTTCAATATTAGGCAAAGCAAAGTTTTACATGTTCAGAACTATGACATTTGCTAAATATAACCACTGCTGCACTGACACCTTGTAAGTGTCCCTGCTTCTTTACAAAGGTTGATCTGGTGAAGGCATTACTCCATCTCATACATCCAGTAAAAGTGAGAAGTTGTTGCCGTTATTGCTGCTGTTACCATTAATGTGGTACGTAAAGGCGCACGCTGTAATCCTGGCTCCATAATTTACTGACTGTGTGGTGAGTTATTCAAATTCTCTGTACTTTACTCTCCTTCTATGGAAAAGGGGAATGATAATAACCTACAAAATAGAATTGTCATGAGGATGAAATGAAAAAATATATGTAAAGTTATTTGAATAGCTGATGGTGCATGGCAGGCACTTAATAAATACTAGCTATTATCATTACTATTACAAGTCTGAAATCCAGCTTCACAAATTTTGTCATCTGGTGCTATGCATCTAGTGCTATGCACTAAAGAAAAAAAGACTAAAACCACTAGCAGTGATTCTTTTATTCTCTCTCTTTTAAGAGACACTCTTCTAAAATGACTGTATTACCAAACAAAAATTAAGTTTATTTTTAAATAAATGCTTTTTCTCTTACTTTTATCAGTTCTGATCACAATATTACGAGCACGTCAAGATAAATGAGAATCTATATTCTTAAAAGGTTAAGAATAACAAAGAACACTGAAAAGTGTATGTTCTCAGATTTCTGCTCATGGAATGTTTAAGGCCTTTTACTCCATATTTTACAGGAACCACATGGCTTGTGGCTAGAGAATTTAAATAGCTAACACAATATAAAGAAATTTGGGCCGGGCGCAGTGGCTCAAGCCTGTAATCCCAGCACTTTGGGAGGCCGAGACGGGCGGATCACGAGGTCAGGAGATCGAGACCATCCTGGCTAACACCGTGAAACCCCGTCTCTACTAAAAAATACAAAAAACTAGCCGGGCGCGGTGGCGGGCGCCTGTAGTCCCAGCTACTCGGGAGGCTGAGGCAGGAGAATGGCGTGAACCCGGGAGGCGGAGCTTGCAGTGAGCTGAGATCCGGCCACTGCACTCCAGCCTGGGTGACAGAGCAAGACTCCGTCTCAAAAAAAAAAAAAAAAAAAGAAATTTGGAGAAAAATCATTTTTACTCTGAAAGCAACTACAATTATTAAAAATATTAAAATATCAGTTTTAAAGTAAATTCAGAAGTTCAAATTATTTTAACAGAACCATATAGATTTATCATCAATTTAACAGACATTAATCAACAGTAGACATTATTCAACAATATCAAAAGCATAAAAGGAAACTTCAAATTTTCTTTCGGCATTTTCCTAGGTCAGACTTTTAAAACCAAATTAAGCAAATAACCTCTGTATCTAACATAGCAATGAGAAATTTGTTTAATGTGAAACACACTTATCAAAAGAAAAAAAGTAATTCGAAAGGGTAATTTGGTCCTTTACTCGTTTTAAAAGCACAATCCATTTGCCCATCATAAACCAAGTGTACGAGTTACATGTAGAATTCACTTCTCAAAATTTCTAAAAGCAAATCACCAAAAGACTGCTTGAAAAAATAGTTGCAAATAGAAGATGTGGTCTTTTTCCTAAGGTTTCTGAGAACTGAAATGAAAATATCCAAAAGAAAGGATGACTACCACCCTTTAGACTTTAATGAAATGTCAAAGAACTTTCGGAGTCAAATCTCCTAGAAGTCTAATGTCAGGTCAAAGTTGTCTCGACAGCAAAGCCAACAGAGAGATGCCAGGTGACTAACAGTAAACTTATCAAACCGTATAATACAATATATCAAGAATCTCACAGTTCCGGCTTCCTCAACATTTATTCTATTCATTCGGTAAAATTTCTGAATAATGAAAGGAACATGGATTCCAGAGTGATCTAAATCTCAAAATAAGGTTCAAGTGTGTGTTCTCTAGTTGATGTTCTTTTTACTGTAAGCCAAAACCGCTTCTTTATAATAATAATTTTAAAAATCTACAGGTCTGTTTCCAGAGACCTCATAATAGACCCTTCACTGGTGATTAAAATATTATTTTTAATCGTTGCATTACCTCACAGCTAAAAATGTCAAGATACCACACCCAATATGTCTTTTTCACCCCGTGAAGGGGGGTGGGGTGGGAATATGGAAGTGGAAAATACACAGGAATATTAAAGGCGATTTCCCTGGAAGGCATGGGGCAGGCGCGCCGGCACCGGTTCGCAGCTCCGCGATCGGGGGGACGCGTGACGAAGGGCGAGCACAGGCCTCGGCCTCTGCGGGCTCCCTCCCTCGCCACCCGCAGGGGAAGTGGCCGGGACGCGCCGGCCGGAGCTACTCACCGGCCGCAGTGCTGACCAGCAGGATGGTCCATGGTAGCCAGGGCACCCGCCAGGGCCGCTGCAGCGAGGAAGTCATCCCTGGGCCAGCCAAGAAGCAGGAGGGCAAAGAAAAGAAATATGGGAAGTAGAGAGGCGGAGAATCAGCCGGGAGGCTCGTCTTCTCTCCCGTGGACTGATCCTGCCCGTATCACAATGCAGTTTGAAAGGACAAATGGCAGATGAGAGGACCTAGCTGCAGAGCTTTCATGCCGCTGCAGAAATTCCCTTCATTTCTCTCCCCTGCGGCTGGGGGTGTTCCTTCGCCTCGGACGGGGTGCCGCGGCCCTCCAAACTGAAGGCATGTCTGTGGGGAAAGCAGGGAGCCAAGAAGAAATCTCCCAAGTTATTTCCCTCGTAGTTTCACGATATCAAAAAAATATCCAGGTCTGGGAGAAAACATATCCAGGGTGCGGAGGGCGGGGATTCGATCCGGATCCGGGGGGCGAGGGTCAGAACTAGTTCCTGACTGTCGGGAAGGACGAAGCCGGGCGGGCGGCGGCGGCGCCCGGCAGCCCGAGTCGCATCGCCCGCGGCTCCGGGAAGGCAGGATTCCTTAAGTTTCGCTTCGGTGCTTCCTTCACTCTGATTTCGAAAACAACAAATCCTCTTCCTTGACTGGATCCAAAAAGGTGCCTGCCTCCATGACAAGCTCACAGTCCCCACGCCTTCGCGGAACAACCGTGAGAGGGTCGGGGAGGCCCTGGCGAAGGCTGAGGAAACGTAGGAGCGGGGGAGGGGAGGGGTCGCGGCCCCGGCCCGGGCTCCCCGAGACCGCGGGCGGACGGGGTGCGAGAGGCTGCCCCTTCTAGCCCTCCTGGCGGCGCTCCCTTCCCTTCCTCGCTTTTTATTCCTGCCGCTCCATCTTGCCTGAGGTAAATTCCACCATGAAAGCCTCGTCTTCTCCCGTCAATGGCTCCTGTGAGCGAATCACAACCCCCCGAGGAAGCCGCCGCCGCCGCCGCCGCCGCCACCGCCTCGTTCTCCCGCAGCTCTGGGCTCCGGGAGGAGCTCGGGCGTCGCGGACCGAGGGCGGGGGGCGGCGGGAGGGCGGATGAAGGTAGCCGGGGAAGGGAGTGGGCAGTGAGGCGGCGAGACACCCTGCGTCCCTCCGGGAAGCACTTCCAGTGGCTCCGAGCAGACCAGACACAAAGGGGGGAGTCGCCGCAGCTGCGAGTCTGCGGCGCTCCCGGTCACCGGAGTCGCCCCGCCTCCGCCGCCGCCTCCGCCTCCGCCTCCTCCTCAGTCTACGGCTCTTCCCGGCCCTGTCTGTCTCTGGCCTGTGGTGCAGCGCGGGCGGCGGCGGCGGCGCCGGCGGCAGGATGAAGCCCGCACTGCGCCTGCGCGCTCACGACCCCGCCCGGCCCCGCCCCTCGTCCCGGGCTGGTTGAGGGCTCCGAGGCCCCAGCGCGGCGCGTCTGTCCCTTGAATGGCCGAGGGCTGGGTGGGGCCGCGGTGGGCAGCGGTGGCCTTTCTCCTTTACACACACATGACTTCCAAACGTGCAAGGCTTGGGATTCGCGTATTTGTTTAAGAGAGGGCGGCCACATCTTTTTGTTAGGCGTTTAGCAGACTCCTCCGATTCCGGGATTTCTCCCGACTGAGGCGTCTCCTTCTCAGTACTCTCGGAGGAAAGCCTCGAGGGGCAGAACTGCCCTCTGTTGTTTCACGGCGCTGGAGCCTCCCTCTCCGCAGCCCAAAGAATCCGGATGGACCCGCCTTTCCCAGAACCGGAGACCTTGGCCTCCTCAGGCTCCCCTCTGACTCAAACAAAAGCCGGAATTGGAAAGACCCCCCCCCCTTTGATGTGTTTGCTGTAATCGACGTCCTGCTTTCCTCAACCGCCCATTCCCTTAGCCTTCTTAGTTGACAGGAATATTGAGTATTTGCAAGGATGCGAAGCCAGAGAGAGAGAGAGAAAAAGACTTTTAATCTATAAATCATCCCGCTGTGTGCGCGCGTCTGTCCGTACAGCGCGGTGTCCACCCCTAGAGAGGGCCTGGATTCACAAGGCTGGGGGCCTTGAGGGCTTTTTAGGGCACGTGAAAAGAAAATTGAGCTAGAGTTATGTCAGGATAGAGTGGGATCATTTTGCACTCAAGTAATTGAGAAGATCCCGTTGGTACCGCAGTTTCCAAGTATTTGTGTAGTGCGTTTTTTCGATCTGGTTTGTACAAGCGACCAGCATCCCTCCCGCCCTTACACCCCGCTGCGGGGTCAGCCGACGTGGGTGGGATTTTGCCGGCGGCGAGGGGAGAAGGTGACGTGCGTGGCGCCATGATCGGAAGTCTGGACTGAATTCTTAGCTGCGAGGTGGAAAATGCGCGTGGGAGGGCGATCTTGAGGGGTGAAGTCTGGCCTTCCCATCTCCCACCAGGCAGGAGGGTTATGCTGAAGGCTGGTTTTGCTGATCTTTTATTGAGGCTAAGGGCAGTTCCACAGATACAGTCATAGACTCCTTAAGTCATGCTCTGCTTGCTTCTTCGAGTCTGCTATTCTCTCTTTATCTGAATTTGATGTAAATAAATCTCCACATTCCTTAAACTGGTTCTGTTATACTAAACATCTTCCATAATTAGGGGTTGTAGCAATACCAACTCCGGATTCTAAGACTCTTTTTAGTTGAAATATGTTTATACTGTTTACCCTTTAGACAAAGAAAAAAAAAATCTACCTAGTAAAATCCCTTAAAAAGACGAAGAGCATATGCTTTGATTCATTAGCTTTATTTATTTAGGTATTATTTATTTATTTATTGAGACGGACTCTTGCTCTGTCACCCAGGCTGCAGTGCAGTGGCGAGATTTCGGCTCACTGCAACCTCTGCCTCCCAGGTTCAAGCGATTCTCCGGCCTCAACCTCCTGAGTAGCTGGGATTACAGGCGGCGCCACCACGCCCAGCTAATTTTTGTATTTTTAATGGAGACGGGTTTCATCATCTTTGCCAGGCTGGTCTCGAACTCCTGACCTCAGGTGATCCACCCGCCTCGACCTCCCAAAGTGCTGGGATTACAGACGTGAGCCACCGCACCCGACCGATTCATTAGCTTTATTACTGTATTTTGTTTTGCCCAAAAGGTCTAAATTAGAAACCGGTATTGTTTTACCATTTGTCTTTCAAAAACAGAGTTTCTAGCACTCAGAGAAATTGGATTTTAGTATGTTAGAGGTGCAGAAAGTTTATTAATTCGTAGTACACTTTTATCTTCCTCAAATTGAGATCAAGTACTTCATTCAATTTTTATTTGCTTAAGATTTTTTTCCAAGAAACATTAAGTGTCCTTTTTGTAGTTCCCCCTTATCCACCGTTTCAGTTACCTGCGGTCAACCACGGTCTGAAAATATTAAATGGAAAGTTCCAGAAATAAACAGTGTTTGTTTTGTTTTGAGACGGAGTTTCTCTTTTGTTGCCCAAGCTGGAGCGCAATGGCCTGATCTCAGCTCACAGCAACCTCTGCCTCCCAGACTCAAGCGATTCTCCTGCCTCCGCCTCCTAAGTAGCTGGGATTACAGGCATGCGCCACCACACCCAGCTAGTTTTGTATTTTTAGTAGAGACGGAGTTTCACCATGTTGGTCAGGCTGGTCTCAAACTCCCCACCTCAGGTGATCTGCCCTTCTGGCCTCCCAACATGCTAGGATTACAGGCTTGAGCCACTGCGCCTGGCCTTATAAATTTTAAATTGAGTAATGTTACTAACTAGCTGTGATGAAATCACTGCCATCCCACACTGTCCTTCTGGGATGTGAATCATCATTTGTACAGTGTATCCGCTATAACCTCCTTAATCACTTAGTAGCAGTCTCTTATCAGACTGACTGTGGCAGTATGTAGTATCCAAGTACTTGTGTTCAACTAACCTTTATTTTACTTAATAATGGCCCCAAAGCACAAGAGTAGTGATGCTGGCAATTCAGCCATAGAGAAGCTGTAAAGTGCTTCCTGTAAGTTAAAATGTCAGAGTTCTTGCCTGTAATTCCAGCACTTTGGGAGGCCGAGGCGGCGGGCGGATCCACAAGGTCAGGAGATCAAGGCCATCCTAGCTAACACGGTGAAAACCTGTCTCTCCTGAAAATACAAAATTAGCCGGATGTGGTGGCAGGTGCCTGTAGTCCCAGCTACTTGGGAGGCTGAGGCAGGAGAATGGTATGAACCCGGGAGGTGGAGCTTGCAGTGAGCCAAGATCGTGCCATATCACTCCAACCTGGGCAACAGAGCGAGACTCAGTCTCAAAAGAAAAAAAGAGTTATTGACTTAATAAGGAAGGAGAAAAATTACATGCTGAGGTTGCTAAGATCGCTGGTAACAGTGAATCTTTGGCAGGGCACAGTGGCTCACGTTTGTAATCCCAGCACTTTGGGGGACCGAGGTGGGAGGATCACTTGAGGTCAGGAGTTCAAGACGTGCCTGGCCAACATGGTGAAACCCCGTCTCTACTAAAAATACAAAAATTAGCTGCGCATGGTGGCATGTACCTGTAATCCCAGCAGCTTCTCTGGAGGCTGAAGCAAGAGAATCGTTTGAACACGGGAGGTGGAGGTTGCAGTGAGCTGAGATTGCACCACTGTACTCCAGTCTCGGTGACAGAGACTCTAGCAAAAAAAAAAAAATCTATCTGTGAAACTGAATTGTGAAGAAAAAATAAATTCAGGCTAGTTTTGCTGCCACACCTCAGACTGCAAAAGTGATGGCCACAGTGCGTACTAAGTGCTTAGTTAAGATGGAAAAGGCATTAAATTTGTGGGTAGAAGACATAATAGAAATGTATTCCAGTTTACAGCAATTGGGTTCAGTACTGTCTGCAATTTCAGGCATCCACTGGAGGTCTTGGAACAAATCCCTTGTGGATAAGGGCCAGGGAGGACTACTGTACATGTTATAAATGTATAATAAATTATATAGAACACAGAAAAGGTCTTAGGAAATTCACATGAAAAAACACATGCCACTGACTTGGTAGGTAGACAACTAGATATGTACCCTCTTCCCTTTTCTGTTCCTTCTTGTGATATCTTAGTTGGGACATGGCTGTTCACTTACAGTGAGAAAGAACATCAAAGAACAGAATTAGGACTTGGCAGGAAACTTGTCCACGACAAAAGGCAGACAATGTAGACAATGTAAGTCAAGCTCAGCTGAGAACAAAGGACTGGTGATGCAGGTGAGGTTTGGCATCTGTACTAATCAGGATGGGCTAAATTACAGTAACATTCCCCGAATCTCAACATCTTATTGCAATAAAGGTTTACTTCTTTTTTTTTTTTTTTTTTTGAGACGGAGTCTCGCTGTGTCACCCAGGGTGGAGTGCAGTGGCCGGATCTCAGCTCACTGCAAGCTCCACCTCCCGGGTTTTTACGCCATTCTCCTGCCTCAGCCTCCCGAGTAGCTGGGACTACAGGCTTGAGCCACCGCGCCCGGCAAGGTTTATTTCTCACACGTTATATGTTTGATATAAGTCATCAGGGGACCCATCGCAACTTGAGTTCACAGGAAACAGACACTGAAACTCTGAAATTTGTATTCAGGAGGTTATTACCTAATGATGGCAAGAACAACCTCTGTGGGGATTGAGGGATGCAAGACTGGGCAGAGGGAGAAGTTGAATTGCAACACATTTGCAACCGAGGCATCAACCAATCCTGCAGGAATTCTGGAACTGGGTTGGCCTTTCAGCATTGTCCTAATCTGTCTGCTAACACTTTAAGGTACACCTAAAAGACCCCCCAAACCCAGCACGCTTTTCATTCAAGATTCCTTCAGTGGGGTACATCTAGGGAAAAAGTCCCTCAAGAATGCTGATAAATTAGGCTCCTTGATTGCTGCCTTGGAGTAGGAAATCCAGCATTAGACAGACTGCCTAATCAAGTTGGGTAAAACCCAGTTAAATTATACGTTCACACCAACCAGTCACTGGATATGGGCTGCACATATGAAAGAGATGTGACCTTTGATAAAAGGGTTCTCTTTAGCCAACAGCTACCCCCAGAGAGGGACCCAGCTGAGCACTGTCAGCCACCAGCAGTTCTAGCAGTTGGGAGAAAGAATGCTTCAGACCTAAAGAGTGGATCTGGGGAGCTCAGCAAAACATCCACTGCATGGATTCTCTCACTGTAATCACTGAGGTCCCCAGATTGGTAGAGTCTTCACTGAGACATGTTTTCCAAATTGCCACAGTAGGGATCATAAAATTTAATTGCTCGTGTTGCAGTGTCTTGCTGTAGCCATTAAAAAGCTTCCACCTAGAAGCAGTGTGCTTTACTTCCACTCATATTTTAGTGGCCAACAAAGTCAGATGGCCAAACCTAACTTTAAGAGGGCAGAGGCCGAGAGTGGTGGCTCACTCGTGTAATCCCAGCACTTGGGATTCCGAGGCGGGCGGATCACGAGGTCAGGAGTTCGAGACGGGTGAAACCCCTTCTCTACTAAAAATACAAAAAATTAGCCGGGCGTGGTGGCGGGTGCCTGTAATCCCAGCTACTTGGGAGGCCGAGGCAGGAGAATCGCTTGAACCTGGGAGGCAGAGGTTGCATTGAGCCTAGATTGCGCCACTGCACTCCAGCTCAGGAGACAGTGCAAGACTCAGTCTCAAACAAAAAAAAAGCAGAAAATGTAATCCTACCATGTCATGAGAAAGAGAACCTGAATATTTGTGAACAGCCCTAATGACTAACATAGTATCCAAGGGTAAAATTATCCCCAATACTCTAATCACCAAAACCCCATCAAGTAGGACTTTTTTCCTGATAGGGGTAAGGAAGCAGGGAATAAAGGAGATACAACATGGAAATCCAAGAGGACAGACTAACAGCATCTGCCAAGACTGATCTTCACTATGTGTTATAGCCCCTCATGGATGATATCTCTGCTTTGAGTTGGAGGACTGGTCCTGGTTTTAAGAGGGGACAGAGGGGCACTAAGCAGATTATTAGAACAACTATTGAAATAAGGACCAAGGCCAATTTCTTGTTAAATAAATGAGGTATGTAGGAATTACCTGGGCTCAGAAATACCGACTTTTTTTTTTTTTTTGTGTGTGTGTGTGTGTGTATGTGTGAGACGGAGATTTACTCCTGTTGCCCAGGCTGGAGCAGTCTCGGCTCACCACATCCTCTGCCTCCCAGGTTCAAGCGATTCTCCTGCCTCAGCCTACCGAGTAGCTGGGATTACAGGCATGTGTCACCACACCCGGCTAATTTTGTATTTTTAGCAGAGACGGGGTTTCACCGTATTGCCCAGGCTGATCTCAAACTCCTGACCTCAGGTGATCCGCCCGCCTCGGCCTCCCAAACTGCTGGGATTATAGGTGTGAGCCACTACGCCCGGCCAATACTGACTACTTCTAAGAACAAACTTCATGATCATAAAGGGGTGGTATCAAAGAAAAATAGAAGAAAAACTCTTAGCTCTAGCAGAAAAACAATATAGAAGTTAGCCCTGGGACGCCTTTCCAGGTCAGAAAAACAAACAACTGAAAGCTGCTTTAAAACTTTAGAATTTTATCTTTAGGCTTAAACCTAGAAACCGGACAGGGCATTGTCTCATTTTGGAAGATGAAAGTATAGTTGTGGGGAGAGAAGAAAATCCAGTTGGGAAGTACAGAGAAAACAGAATTAGAGATTTGCCTCCCTGACATCTTTTGGGCCTGAAAGCAACCTAATTCTCTGTCTTCCTAAAACAAAGCTTTTAAAAAATAATAAACAAATAAATTAAAAGAGCCTTGCTTTTAAAACCTAGATTTATTGTCTCATCTCTTTCCTTCCCTTTTCTTCTAACTTTGGAAATTTTAGTTAACCTAGCTTCTGGGGTCACCCTTTTCTTCAAGAGCAAAATAAAACCATCAGAACCTCCCATCCTGAGTGACTGACAACAGGAAAACCCAGCTTCTCTCAAGCATTTGAAAGATCACAGAAAAGGACTTCTATTTTTCTTTTTTTTTTGAGACGGAGTCTGGCTCTGTCACCCAGGCTGGAGTGCAGTGGCAAGATCTCAGCTCACCACAACCTCCACCTCCCAGGTTCAAGCAATTCTCCTGCTTCAGCCTCCCAAGTCGCTGGGACCACAGGTACATGCCACCACGCCCAGCTAATTTTTTTTTTTTTGTATTTTTAGTTGAGACGGGGTTTCACCATGTTAGCCAGGATGGTCTCCTGACCTCGTGCTCCGCCCACCTCAGTGTCCCAAGGTGCTGAGATTACAGGTGTGAGCCACCGCACCTAGGAGGACTTCTATTTTTCACAAATTACTTATTTGCTGTTGACTTCTCTTCTGGTGTCTTGTAAGAGCTTTTCCTTGCTTTTTTTTTTTTTTTTTTTTTTTTTTAGACAGAGTTTCGCTCTGTTGCCCAGGCTGGAGTGCAATGGCACGATTCCCAGGTTCAAGTGATTCTCCTGCCTCAGCCTCCCGAGTAGCTGGGCTTACAGGCACCCGCCACCACACCCGGCTAATTTTTGTATTTTTGGTAGAGACAGGGTTTCACCATGTTGGCCAGGCTGGTCTCGAACTCCTGACCTCAGGTGATCCACCCGCCTTAGCCTCCCAAAGTTCTGGGATTACAGGCGTGAGCCACCGCACCCAGCCATTTTCCTTTTTTTGTTTTTTTGAGACGGAGTTTTGCTGTTGTTGCCCAGGCTGGAGTGCAGTGGCGCAATCTCGGCTCACCCCAAACTCCGCCTGCCAGGTTCAAGCAATTCTCCTGCCCCAGCTTCCCGAGTATCTGGGATTACAGGCATGTACCACCACACCCGGCTAATTTTGTATTTTTAGTAGAGACGGGGTTTCTCCATGTTGAGGTTGGTCTCAAACTCCTGACCTCAGGTGATCCGCCCGCGTCGGCCTTCCAAAGTGCTGGGATTACAGGCATGAGCCACCGCGCCTGGCTCTGGCCATTTTCCTTGTTGATTTCCTTGTTGATTTCAAACATGGAGCTCTACTTTCCTTCAAAGAGTAGATACAGGACCCTTCATTTATCTCCAAGTTATACCATATGTAGTTAAGATTTTTACTAAGGCTTGGAATTAAAAAAGAAAAGTAGGCTGGATGCGGTGGCTCACACCTGTAATCCCAACACTTTGGGAGACCAAAGACGGTGGATCACTTGAGCCCAGGAGTTTCAGACCAGCCTGGCCAACAAAGCGAAACCCCATTTCTACTAAAAATACAAAAAAATTAGCTAGGCGTGGTGGTGCACTGGAGGCTGAGGCACAAGAATCGCTGGAACCCAGGAGGCAGAGGTTGAAGTAGTCAGCCGAGATCGTGCCACTGAACTCCAGCCTGGGTGACAGAGTGAGACTGTCTCAAAAAAAAAAGAAAAAAGAAAAGTATGACATAGTATAACACAGTGAAGGATATCTTAAAATAAGAACCAGCTATCACTGCTCTCTGAAGTCCTTGAGCCACATGTATACCTGCCCAGTGGAACCTCATTTGAAAGTACCGTTTCTGGCCCGGTACGGTGGCTCACACCCCTAATCCCAGCACTTTGGGAGGCCAACGTGGGCAGATCACCCGAGGTCGGGAGTTGGACATCAGCCTGACCAACATGGAGAAACCTCGTCTCTACTGAAAAAAAAAAAAAAAAAAAAAAAAAATTAGCTGGGTGTGGTGCTGCATGCCTGTAATCCCAGCTACTTGGGAGGTTGAGGCAGGAGAATCACTTGAACCCGGGAGGCGGAGGTTGCGGTGAGCCGAGATCACCCCATTGCACTCCAGCCTGGGCGGCAAGAGAGAAACTCTGTCTCAAAAAATAATAATAATAATAAAATAAAGCCAGGCGCGGTGGCTCACACCTGTAATCCCAACACTTTGGGAGGCTGAGGCTGGCAGATCACGAGGTCAAGAGATCGAGACCATCCTGGCCAACATGGTGAAACCTGTCTCTACTAAAAATACAACCCCAGAGGTGGAGGTTGCAATGAGCCTAGATCGGGCCACTGCACTCCAGCCCGGCGTCAGAGCAATACTCCCTCTTAAAAAAATAAAATAAAATAAAATAAAAATAAATTAAAAAGCCACGCATGGTTGCGTTTGCCAGCTACTAGGGGGGTTGAAGCAGGAGGATCGCTTGAACCCAGGAAGCGGAGGTGGTAGTGACCCGAGATCGCACCACCACACTCTAGCCTAGGTGGCAGAGCCAGACTCCCTATCAAAAAAAGTACTATTGGCCGGGTGGTAGATCACTTCTGCAATCCCAGCACTTTGGGAGACCGAGATGGGCGGATCACGAGGTCAGGAGATCGAGACCATCCTGGCTAACACGATGAAACCCCGTCTCTACTAAAAATACAAAAAAATTAGCCGGGCTCGTGGCAGGCGCCTGTAGTCCCAGCTACTCGGGAGGCCGAGGCAGGAGAATGGCATGAACCCGGGAGGCGGAGCTTGCAGTGAGCCGAGATCGCGTCACTGCACTCCAGCCTGGGTGACAGTCAGACTCTGTTTCAAAAAAAAAAAAAAAAGTACTGCAACCTCTGCCTCCCGGGTTCAAGCGATTCTCCTTCCTCAGCCTCCCGAGTAGCTGGGATTACAGGCGTGCACCACCATGCCTGGCTACTTTTTGTATTTTTTTTTTTTTTATTTGAGACGGAGTCTCGCTCTGTCGCCCAGGCTGGAGTGCAGTGGTCGGATCTCAGCTCACTGCAAGCTCCGCCCCCCAGGTTCACGCCATTCTCCTGCCTCAGCCTCCCAAGTAGCTGGGACTACAGGCGCCCGCCACCTTGCCCGGCTAGTTTTTATTTGTATTTTTTAGTAGAGACGGGGTTTCACCGTGTTAGCCAGGATGATCTCGATCTCCTGACCTCGTGATCCACCCGTCTCGGCCTCCCAAAGTGCTGGGATTACAGGCTTGAGCCACCACACCCGGCCTACTTTTTGTATTTTTAATAGAGATGGGGTTTCACCATATTGGTCAGGCTGGTCTTGAACTCCTGACCTTGTGATTCGCCCGCCTCGGCCTCCCAAAGTGCTGGGATTACAAGCATGAGCCACTGCGCCCAGCCAGAAATTACTATTTCTTAGCCTATAGCCACTAGCCATGTTGTTAGAATCCAGTCCAATCCTTTGCCTCCATCCATACATTTATTCCGTCATATATATAACCAACAGATGTTTACTGAACTATGCGCTGGTCGTTGTTTCAAGTACTACATACAGCAAGGAACAAGGGAGATAAGTTCCTTCCTCTCATCTTTTGATGGTACTTACTTAAATTCATTTTCTATTGTTGTGTTACAAATTACCACAAACGTAGCAGCTCAAAACAACATGTATTGATTATCTCTCAGTTTCCATGTCAGGAGTCTGGGCAGGTTAGCTGGGCTGTCTGCTCAGAGTCTCACAAGATCGCAAAGTGTCAACCAGACTGTGTTATCACTTGGAGGCTTAACAGGGGAAGAATCTCCTTTTTTAAGCTTATTCACGTTGCTGGCTGAATTCTTTTTTTTTTTTTTTTTTTTCTGTGAGACTCCAGGGTGTTGCTCTGTTGTCCGGGCTAAAGTGCACTGGTGCGATCTCGGCTCACTGCAACCTCTGCCTCCCAGGTTCAAGTGATTCTCCTGCCTCAGCCTCCCAAGTAACTGGGATTACAGGCACTCGCCACCACACCCAGCTAATTTTGTGTGTGTGTCTGTGCATATATATATATTTGTAATATATATATATACGTGTAATATATATACTTGCAATATATATATTTGTTATATATATATACACACACACACATTTTTTTTTTGAGACAGAGTCTCACTCTGTCGCCCAGGCTGGAGTGCAGTGGTGCAATCTCAGCTCACTATAATCTCCACCTCCCGGGTTCAAGCAATTCTCCTGCCTCAGCCTCCCGAGTAGCTGGGGCTACAGGCACATACCACTATGCCTGGCTAATTTTTTTTTCTTTTGTATTTTTAGTAGAGACGGGGTTTCAGCATGTTAGCCAGGATGGTCTCAATCTCCCCACCTCGTGATACTCCTGCCTGGGCCTCCCAAAGTGCTGGGATTACAGGCATAAGCCACCCCGCCCAGCCGAGCCTCCCCACCTGGCCTTTCTTTTTCCTTTTTTTGAGACAGAGTCTCACTCTGTTGCCCAGGTTGGAGTGCGGTGGCACAATCTTGGCTCACTGCAACCTCCGCCTCCTGGGTTCAAGCAATCCTCTGCCTCAGCCTCCTGAGTAGCTGGAATTACAGGTGTGTGCCACCATGCCTGGTTAATTTTTGTATTTTTAGTAGAGACGGGGTTTCACCATATTGGTCAGGCTGATCTTGAACTCCTGACCTCATGATCTGCCCGCCTTGGCCTCCCAAAGTGCTGGGATTACAGGCGTGAACCACCTCATCCAGCCTATTCTATTTTTTTGAGACAGGGTCTTGCTCTGTCCCCAGGCTGGAGTGCAGTGCCATGATCATAGCTCACTGCAGTCTTGACCTGGTGGGCTCAGGTGATCCTCTTGTCTCTGCCTCCAAGTAGTTGGGACTACAGGTGCAACACCACCACACCCCACTAAGTTCTTTTATTGTTTGTCAAGACTGAGTTTCACCATGCTGCCCAGGCTGGTCTTCAACGCCTGGGCTCAAGCCATCGGCCCACCTTGGCCTCCTAAAGTACTGGGATTACAAGCGTGAGCCACCACAGCCAGCCTAGACTTACACTGTTTTAAAATGGGAGGTAATACGGCAAACACTCACTAATACAGATTAAGTCAGGGGAAAGGGCACCTCCACCTGAGTGAATGAGTAAATGAGGCCTAACCTATATGATGTAAGGAAACATTGTGTGTCAAAATAACCATGAGTTAAATAAAATAATGGGTCTATAAAAGTGAGTAAAAATTGATCCACTTGAAAAATGCTGGCCGGGCGCAGTGGCTTACGCCTGTAATCCCAGCATTTTGGGAGACAGAAGCGGGTGGATCACGAGGTCAGGAGATCGAGACCATCCTGGCTAACACAGTGAAACCCCGTCTCTACTAAAAATACAAAAAAACTAGCCGGGCATGGTGGCGGGCACCTGTGGTCCCAGCTACTCTGGAGGCTGAGGCAGGAGAATGGCGTGAACCCGGGAGGCGGAGTTTGCAGTGAGCCAAGATCGCACCACTGCACTCCAGCCTGAGTGACAGAGCGAGACTGTCTCAAAAAAGAAAAAAAAGAAAAGAAAAGAAAAATGCTTCACGAAATGTTATTCATGCTTTTGAATTGACTTACTAAAGAAAAATTTTCATAGATAACGTCTGCTCAGACCCTGAATATATTTGTGCATATTTTACATTTGTAGTTTATATGATTAGAGTCTGAAATAATTTAAGATTTATGCATTTATAGAATCAATGAAATGAAATTCTTGAAAAATATTACACTAGGCTGGGTGTGGGGTGGCTCATGCCTGTAATCCCAGCACTTTGAGAGACTCAGGTAGGAGGACCAGGAGTTGGAGACCAGCCTGGGCAACATAGTGGGACTTTGTCTCTACAAAAAATGAAAAAATTTTATATACCTGTGGTATATAATTTTGTATACCTGTGGTCCCAGCTACTCAGGAGGCTAAGGTGGGAGGATCACTTGAGCCCAGCAGGTCGAGGCTGCAGTGAGCCATGATCATGCTACTGTACTCCAGCCTAGGCAACAGAGCAAGACCCTGTCTCAAAAATAAAAAATAAAAAAATTAAGAATAGCCATGTCCTAAGGAAATACTCAGAAAGGCAGACAAAAATGTCTATCACAGCATTGTTTATATATAGTACTAAAAAATTGGAATTAATTTAAATATCTAACAATAAAATAACAGCTGGGTAAACCATGAACTATAAATAGCATGAAATACTATAGAGCTATTAAAATGGTATTTATAGAAAATAATATCATGGGGACATGCCCATGATATAGTATTAAATTGGAAAACCAGAATGTTAAATGTAAGTAATACATTATCCCAGCTGTATGTATGTTCAATTCTCTATAAACATATACTTAGAAAATTCTGGAAAAATGTAAAATCAGGCAGGAGAATCGCTTGAACCCAGGAGGTGGAGGTTGCAGTGAGCCAAGATCGCGCCACTGCACTCCAGCCTGGGAAACAAGAGCAAAATTCTGTCTCAAAAAAAAAATTGTTTTTACATTAAAAAAAAATATATATATGTCATGATTCCTACTGCTCATAGCCAGAATGTAGAAGCTGGAGATTTTTCCATTTAAACATAGATCCTAATATGATCAGAGAATATGATTTTTCCTTTATGACTCCCCAAAAGGTCTGAATCACACTTTGTAACTTACATAGAAGTACTATGACTTAATAAAAGTTGTTAATCAGCAAGCATGCATTTATTGAATCCCTTCTGGGTATATAACTTTGTACAAATGCTATATCAATACTAATATTTTTCTTTTCTTTTTTTTTTTTTGGAGACGCAGTCTTGCTGTCATCCAGGCTGGAGTGCAGTGGCACAATCTCACCTCACTGCAACCTCCGCCTCTCAGGTCCAAGCAATTCTTCTGCCTCAGCCTCCTGAGTAGCTGGGACTACAGGCACGTGCCACCACATCTGGCCTTTTTTTTTTTTTTTTTTTTTTTTTTTTTCAGTACAGACATGGTTTCACCATATTGGCCAGGGTGGTCTTGAACTCCTGACCACCCTGATCAGCCCACCTCGGCCTCCCAAAGTGGTAGGATCACAGACGTGAGTCACCGCTCTTGGCCCAATATTAATCTCTAAAAGCTCTGTATTACAGTATGATGAGCATAGCATAGTCATCTAAAGAGAAGTGATAAAATCATAAAGCATTTTTCTGTCATTATTTCATGTACAATTATTTAATGTGTGAAAATCTTATTTCCACAGAAAGATTTATAATATCAGAGATTGATGACTAAATCATATACTGCTAAATACCCAGAAAATGTTCACAGCCACTGAAGTGAAAAGCCAGCCAGGGCCAGGCGCGGTGGCTCACGCCTACAATCCCAGCACTTTGGGAGGCCGAGGTGGGTGGATCACAAGGTCAGGAGTTCAAGACCAGCCTGGTCAAGATGGTGAAACGCCATGTCTACTAAAAACTAAAAAATTAGCCGAGTGTGGTGGCAGCCGCCTGTAATCCCAGCTACTTGGGAGGCTGAGGCAGGAGAATTGCTTGAACCCAGGCGGCAGAGGTTGCAGTGAGCCAAGATCATACCACTGCACTCCAGCCTGGGTGACAGAGACTCTGTCTCAAAAAAAAAAAAAAAAAAAAAAAAAAAAGCCAGCCAATTGAAGACACAAAACAAGGCAAATATTTGATCCTGTGTAGGCTTATATTTCTATCTTCAGGATTAGAAAAAATCATAATGAATGTGAATAATACCATGTACTGCACATTATACAAACCTTTAATACCTTTTCAATACTTTTGCCAGTTCTTAAGCATGTCTACATTTGTCTTACTTAGCAGGTAAGGCTGTTGCATAAGCATATGAAATACATTGAAGTCAGTAAACAAGACCTTTTTGGCTGGGCGCAGTGGCTCACACCTGTAATCCCAGCACTTTGGGAGGCTGAGGCGGGCAGATCACCTGAGGTGGGGAGTTTGAGACCAGCCTGACCAACGTGGAGAAACCCCCGTCTCTACTAAAAATACAAAATTAGCCAGGCGTGGTGGCGTATACCTGTAATTCCAGCTATTCAGGAGGCTGAGGCCGGAGAATCACTTGAACCCAGGAAGTATAAGTTTCGATGAGCCAAGATCAGGCCATTGCACTTCAGCCTGGGCAACCAGAGCTAAAATCCATCTCAAAAAAAAAAAAAAAAAAAAAAAAGGAAACAAGACCTTCTTACGGCCTTGCTTTCTAGTTTTTCTGGCTTTCGGTAATATTTATCTGGCCCTTCATAGTGACCTCCAAATATCTGCATTGGGCTATCTGCTTGCAAAAATTACACAAATAATTTCAAGAGCAGGATCTGTGTAATAATGAAGCTACTGTAATACTCACTCTCACAGCCTTCACCCCGTGTAAGATAAGTACATATTCATCCTTTTGGAGGCCCCTGAAACACAGAAACACCCATGTCAAAATTTACTTTCTTCTTTCTTAATCTAGAATTTCCCTAGTTAAAACCGATTAGATATTTGGAGCTGAAATGTGATGGTTTTATTTTCCAAATACAAAACTAATCATGATTTAAAATTTGAAGCTCTTCCACTTGAATGTATTCCTTTTCCCTTAAAATAAAAGCTGATTTTAAAACCCATGTTGCAGTAGGAAATCAAATCATACAACAAATTTAGGATAAAACTTTTGTCTAGGTTTGGTCTCAACCTTTTTCAAAAAAGCAAGATAACCTTCCACACCTTTTTATAGAGAAAAATACAAGTTTTAACTATAAAAATAATGATTAGGCTGGGAATGATGTTCACGCCTCTAATCCCAGCACTTTGGGAGGCCAGGCAGGTAGATCTCTTGAGCCTAGGAGTTCCAGACCAGCCTAGGTAACACGGCAAAACCCGTCTCTACAAAAAAAAAAAAAAAAAGTCAGCAGGGTGTGGTGGCATGTGCCTATAGTCCTAGCTACTTGGGAGGCTGAGGTGGGAGGATTGCTTGAGTCTTGGAGGCAGAGGTTGTAGTGAGCCCAGATCGCACCACTGCATTCCTGCCTGGGCAATGGAGTGAAACCCTGTCTCAAATAATAATAATAATGATTAAAAAGAGAGCTAATCATTAGCCTCCTTTTAGGCATTTTAGGACATGTCTCTATTTAATCCAGCATGAGACTTACTGTATATCTGGCATTTTTGGCATTCTTTTCCTTCAGAACTATGATTACGTTTTACTTACTGACTCATCCTCCTAGGGGGATTTTTTCCCATTATATAGTTATCAATCTAACCAGTTTTTTCAGTGTATATCTGTCAGAGACATTGGAACCAGAGCAACTCCATCCTAAATAGGGGCTGGGTGGCCAGGTGCAGTGGCTCACACCTGTAATCCCAGCACTTTGGGAGGCCGAGGCAGGCGGATCACGAGGTCAGGAGATCGAGACCAGCCTGACCAACATGGTGAAACCCTGTCTCTACTAAAAATACAAAAATTAGCCAGGTGTGGTGGCCTGTGCCTGTAATCCCAGCTACTCAGGAGGCTGAGGCAGGAGAATCACTAGAACCCGAGAGGCGGAGGTTGCAGTGAGCCAAGATCGCCCTACTGCATGCCAGCCTGGGCGACAGTGCAAAACTCCCTCTGGGGAAAAAAAAAAAGCGGCCGGGGAAGCTGGGTAAAATGACGATGAGACCTGCTGGGCTGCATTCCCAGACGGTTAAGGCATTCTAAGTCACAGGATGAGATGAGATAGAAGGTTAGCACAAGATACAGGTCATAAAGACCTTGCTGATAAAACAGATTGCAGTAAAGAAACCAGCTAAAACCCAACAAAACCAAAGTGGTGACAAGAGTGACCTCTGGTCGTCCTCACTGCTATATTCCCACCAGGGCCAGGACAGTTTACAACTGCCACCGTAATGTCAGGAAGTTACCCTATATGGTCTAAAAAGGGGAGACATGGTAGGCCGGGCGCGGTGGCTCAAGCCTGTAATCCCAGCACTTTGGGAGGCCGAGACGGGCGGATCACGAGGTCAGGAGATCGAGACCATCCTGGTTAACACGGTGAAACCCCGTCTCTACTAAAAAATACAAAAAACTAGCCGGCCGAGGTGGCGGACGCCTGTAGTCCCAGCTACTCGGGAGGCTGAGGCAGGAGAATGGCGCGAACCCGGGAGGCGGAGCTTGCAGTGAGCTGAGATCCGTCCACTGCACTCCAGCCTGGGTGACAGCGCGAGACTCCGTCTCAAAAAAAAAAAAAAAAAAAAAAAAAAAAAAAAAAAGGGGAGACATGAATAATCTACCCCTTGTTTAGCATATAATCAAGAAATAGGGCCATTGAGGTAGCTCATGCCTGGAATTCCAGCACTTTGGGAGGTCAGGGTAGGTGGATCACCTGAGGTGAACAGTTCGAGACCAGCCTGGCCAACATGGTGAAACCCCATCTCTACGGAAAATACAAAAATTAGCCGGGTGTGGTTGCGGGTGCCTGTAATCTCAGCTACTCAGGAGGTTGAAGGAGGAGAATCGCTTGGACCAGGGAGGCGGAGGTTGCAATGAGCCGAGATCATGCCACTGCACTGTAGCCTGGGCAACAGAGCGAGACTCCATCTCAAAAAAAATCTATAAAAGGCCGGTCGTGGTGATTCATGCCTGTAATCCCAGCACTTTGGGAGGCCGAGGCAGGTGGATCACGAGGTCAGGAGATCAAGACCATCCTGGCTAAGACGGTGAAACCCCGTCGCTACTAAAAATACAAAGAATTAGACAGGTGTGGTGGTGGGCGCCTATAGTCCCAGCTACTCGGGAGGCTGAGGCAGGAGAATGGTGTGAACCCAGGAGGCGGAGCTTGCAGTGAGCAGAGATCGCGCCACTGCACTCCAGCCTGGGTGACAGAGCGAGACTCCGTCTCAAAAAAAAAAAAAAAAATCTATAAAAATGGACAACCAGCAACCTTTGGGGCTGCTCTGTCTATGGAGTAGCCATTCTTTTATTCCTCTACGTTCTTAATAAACTTGCTTTCACTTTACGGATTCGCCCTGAATTCTTTCTTGCCGGAGATCCAAGAACCCTCTCTGGGGGTCTGGATCGGAACCCCTTTCCTATAACATTTCTGCTACCATCCAGAAACAGACTCCACACATTTACCCTTCATAAAGTGCAGAATAAAAAATGGAACTATCAGAACTGTGAGGGTTTTTTTCTCCTTTCAAATATTACAGAATAATCTTTCCATATGCCAAAAATAAATGTCTTTAAGAAAATGCACCTAACACAAACTATTACGAGAATGGTTTCACAGCTAAGGATTACTCATATGCATTCTGTTTGCCAAATCTTTATGTAGAACATCTGTAAGACATCTTATTTTTTGTCAGGGAGAAGGGAATTTTTTTCTACGTCTTAAAAGTTTCGAGTCCGCTGAAATAAACTGACAATAGATTAATAGGAGAAAAGGCAAACAGATTTATTAACATGCAAATGTGCACAGCAGCCATACAAAATATGAAACTCAAAGAAGGGCCAGATGGCTGAAGCTTTATAAGGGAGAGGGAGAAGGGAGACGGGAAAAATGTAGGCAATTTTGAGAGGCAGTAAATGATTTTCGAGAGAGCTGACTGGACCCAAAGAATAGGCAATCATTTGTAAATGATTCTATTTGAAAAGTGAATGGGACCTGAAGAACACACAATGGCTTGTGACAAAGCCTGTCTAGATGAGGTGACTTTCCTCAGTCTTTCTGCTCTATGAGTTTCATCCTCTCTGTTTGGAAATTTCAGTGATCAAAGGCAACTATATTCCTTCTGGAGGAGCTTCAGATAAGGGAGCTTCAGAACAGGAGACATAAAGTTCTTGGTTCTGAGGCTGCTTCTAAGGCCTTTTAATTTCCTTTAGTTCAAAATGCTCAGCATGCCAAAGCACCATACTTTGGGGTATTGTTTTCTGAGCCCCAACATTTGCCATTATCTTGTCTTCTTGCATCCTCCTGTAAGGATTTTTTTTTTTTTCCTAACCATCAACTTTGGTCACAGAAAAATGAGGATGTAGAGGAAAATCTGGTGGGGTGATTAAGCTAAGTAACAATTTTATTTTCTTTTTTTTTTTTTGAGACTGAGTCTCACTCTGTCGCCCAGGCTGGATGGAGTGCAGTGGTGTGATCTCGCCTCATTGCCAGCTCTGCCTCCTGGGTTCATGCCATTCTCCTGCCTCAGCCTCCCGAGTAGCTGGACTACAGGTGCCCACCACGCCCAGCTAATTTTTTTGTATTTTTAGTAGAGACGGGGTTTCACCATCTTAACCAGGATGGTCTCGATCTCCTAACCTCCTGATTTGCCCGCCTTGGCCTCCCGAAGTGCTGGGATTACAGGCATGAGCCACCACACCCGGTCGGGCTAAGTAACAATTTTCTAGTTAAGGGGTTAAAGAACAGCATCATGCTTCCAGTTGTCAATTACCTTGCCTATCTCAGTATAACTAAGGACAATCCTACAGAAAGCAGCCCAATTCCTTAGCTTTATGAACAAAGGTCTTCACACTTTTTCCAACCTTATCCCCCCCTTTTACCTCTTATAGTCTAGACACACTGAACCTCTTAGAGTTCTCAGAATGTATCAGGCTCTTTCCCAAAGTTTATCTTCTAATTAAAGAAAAAAAGAGAGTGATTCTATCATTTCCTACTGACTATTCCCTCCGCCTTCAGCGCCTTTCCCTGCCCCTTCTCCAGGCTAAAGCCACCATCAATTGTCATCTCCCAACTGGAGAACGTTAACCATTCTCCAATTCCCCAGTCACCATTACTTGCCTTGTCCTCTATGTTCCCAAAGAGATTTGTTCACACTCTGGAGTAGTATAACATTCCTCTCCTATGGTTTTGGTTTGGGGAGGAAAAGAATTATGGGTGACTTTAAATATTATTTTCTTCTTTATTCTTTTTTATATGTTTTAATGTCCTAGAATTTATTTTTAGAAACAGGGTCTCACCTGGCCAGGCACGGTGGCTCACACCTGTAATCCCAGTACTTTGGGAGGCCAAGGCCGGCAGATCACCTGAGGTCAGGAGTTCGAAACCAGCCTGGCCAACATGGTGAAACCCGTCTCTACTTAAAATGTAAAAAGAATTAGCTGGGCGTGGTGGTATGCACCTGTAATCCCAGCTACTCGGGAGGCTGAAGCAGGAGAATCGCTTGAACCCGGGAGGTGGAAGTTGCAGTGAGCCAAGATCATGCCATTGCACTCCAGCCTGGGGGACAAGAGCGAGACTTCGTCTCCAAAAAAAAAAAAAAGAAGAAGAAGAAAAAAGAAAAAGAAATAGGGTCTCACTTTGTCATCCAGGCTGGAGTACAGTGGCATGATCACGGGAACTTGAACTCCTGCACTCAAGAGATCTTTCCGCCTTGGCCTCCTACAGTGTTGTTTTGTTTTGCTTTGTTTTCTGAGACAGAGTCTTGCTCTCCCGCCCAGGCTGGAGTGCAGGGGTACGATCTCGGCTCACTGCAACCTCCACCTCCCAGGTTCAAGCAATTCTCCTGCCTCAGCCTCCCATGTAGCTGGGATTACATGTGCCTGACACTGTGCCCGGCTAATTTTTGCATTTTTAGTAGAGACAGGGTTTCTCTATCTCGGCCAGACCGGTCTCAAACTCCTGACCTCGTGATCCACCCACTTGGGCCTCCCAAAGTGCTGGGATTACAGGTGTGAGTCACCGAGCCGGCCTGCTTTTCTTTTTAGACAGAGTTTCTCTCTTGTTGCCCAGGCTGGAGTGCAATGGCACGATCTTGGCTCACTGCAATCTCCGCCTCCCGAGTTTGAGTGATTCTCCTGCCTCAGCCTTCTGAGTAGCTGGGATTACAGGCGCCCGCCACCATGTCCGGCTAATTTATTTTTAGTAGAGACGGGGTTTTGCCCTGTTGGTCAGGCTGGTCTTGAACTCCTGACCTCAGGTGATCACCCACCTCAATCTCCCAAAGTGCTGGGATTACAGGCGTGAGCCACTGCACCTGGCCTCAGAACAAAAATTATACTCAAGGTAAGGAAAAAAAAAAAAAATTGTGTAAACTCTCTGTTCATTATAAAAATACAAATTACTTCACAGATGACACTTTATTATCAGCACTAAATCTTAATATTTATTGAAGCCTCCAGGATATGTTAATATTCTATTTAGCACTCTGGTTTATCATAGATTAGGTTTGCAATGACTTTTTTCAAAAAATCATATTGTATCATTCTAGTAAGCCTCCTTGGGCCCTTGGTGGAATAGAGAGGGTTTAAATAAGCCATTCCAGGAACCAGAATTTTGATTGTCCCTAGTAGATTCCACAAGATTAACATATTTAGCTGGAATGGGAATGCTTCCTTAGAGCAAGACTTTATGAAGACAGCAAAAATGACTAACCAAGTGTCTAAAATCTGCAGTATAAAAGAGCTCTGGGTTGGGCATGGTGGCTCACGCCTGTAATCCTAGCACTTTGGGAGGCCGAGGCGGGTGGATCACCTGAGGTTAGGAGTTTGAGACCAGCCTGGCCCACATGGTGAAACCCCATGTTTACTAAAATTACAAAAATTAGCCAGGCGTGGTGACAGGCTCCTGTAATCCCAGATACTCGGGAGGCTGAGGCAGGAGAATCACTTGAACCCAGGAGGCAGAGGTGCAGTGAGCCGAGATCATGCCATAGCACTCCAGCCTGGGCTACAGAGCAAGACTGTCTCAAAAAAAAAAAAAAAGAAAAAAGGCCAGGCGCAGTGGCTCACGCCTGTAATCCCAGCACTTTGAGAGGCTAAGGCAGGCAGATCATGAGGTCTGGAGATCGAGACCATCCTGGCTAACATACAGAAACCCTGTCTCTACTAAAAATACAAAAAATTAGCCAGGCGTGGTGGCAGGCACCAGTAGTCCCAGCTACATGGGAGGCTGAAGCACGAGAATGGCATGAACCCGGGAGGCAGAGCTTGCAGTGAGCTGAGATCGGGCCACTGCACTCTAGCCTGGGTGACAGAGCGAGACTTCATCTCAAAGGAAAAAAAAAAAAAGCTCTCATTTGCAGTCCACACAAACATGTCTATATGCAACATAAACAATATGCAGAAGGTTATGATATTTTCATATTTATTTTCATTTTTCTCTTCATTACAAAACAGTGAGCTGGATGTGGTGGTGCATGCCTGTAAGTTCCAGCTACCCAGGAGGCTGAGGCAGGAGGATGGCTTGAGCACAGGAGTTCTGGGCTATAGTGTGTGCTGTGCTGATCAGGTGTCAGCATAAGTTCTACATCAATATGGTGACCACCTAGGAGTGGGGACCACCAGGTTACCTAAGGAGGGGTGAACTGGCCCAGGTCAGAAATGGAGCAGGTCAAAAACTCCCTGCTAGGCCGGGCGTGGTGGCTCACGCCTGTAATCCCAGCACTTTGGGAGGCCAAAGTGGGCAGATCATGAGATCAAGAGATCGAGACCATCCTGGCCAACATGGTGAAACCCTGTCTCTACTAAAAATTTATAAATTAGCTGGGCGTGGTGGCAGGTGCCTTAAATCCCAGTTACTGGGGAGGCTGAGACAGGAGAATCACTTGAACCAGGAGGCGGAGGTTGCAGTGAGCCAAGATCACGCCACTGCACTCCAGCCTGGGTGACAGAGCAAGACTCTGTCTCAAAAAAAACAAAAAACAAAAAACAACCCTGCTGATCAGTAGTGGTATTGTGTCTGTGAATAGCCACTGCACTCCAGCCTGGGCAACATAGTGAGACCCTGTCTCTAAAAATAAAAAAGAAAAAGAAAAAGGAAAAAGAAAAAGAACTGTGAAAGCCCTTAGCCATACATGCCTAAGTTGTGTTTTCTATTTTAATTTCTCTTCTTGTATAGACCAGTGATTATTTTCTTTCATGTGTCCTGTTCTCTTGCACCATGCAGGTCTGGCTAGGATGCAAGGTGACTTCTGAGGTCAGTTCCTTTATTACTATTTGCAAAAACAGTGATACTTTATCAACCTGTAATTTCCAAATGATTACTTCAAATAAAGATTTTATGAACTGCATTGCTGAAGAGGCTTGGGCAGTGCTCTACAAAAGTTCCCAGTTTTACTTAGTACTGGGAAATTGCCTTCGTTCTGTTTGTTCTGTTCTGCAAGCTCTGCTCTAAGGCCAGCACCTCTTACTCAGCTGTCTTCATGTTTGATGTGATCAGTGTTTTCTGTACTGTGGTGACTGGTGAGAGATTAAATTTGTATACTTTGACTTTTTCCACCTTGCACAAAAACTCCATTGTATTATATCTGTAATGTTAGTTAAAACCTTCTTGTTCGTCTCCCCACAGGGGTTTTGCTGTTAAGCCATTTTAATCTACTGTGAGGCCTACAACAGTATTTACAGCATTGTGTTGCAAAACATCTCCTTAGGAAGAGAGATGGTGAATTCCATAAGGTCTCCAACTGTCGCCCAAATATTTAGTCTAAGTTGGACATATATTAGGTCCTCAATAAATGCAGTGCTTATTTGAATAAACAATGATCTAATATAAAACATACTTTCTAAGGAGCAGAGAAGCATCAGGAGAAATTAACAAATGAGTTGAATATATTAATAGAATTTTCTGAACTAAAAGTGAAAATCCAAGTTAAAAATGGACAAATGGGGCCAGGCACAGTGACTCATCCTTGTAATCCCAGCACTTTGGGAAGCTGAGGTGGGAGGATCGCTTCAGCCCAGGAGTTCCAGGCTGCAGTGAGCTATGATCACACCACTGTACTCCAACCTGGGCAACAAGGTAAGACCTGGTTTCTAAAAAATAAAGATAAAATGGACAAAATATCTGAATAGACATTTCTCTAAAGAAGGATATACAAATGGCCAATAAACACATTAAAAAAAGATGCTTAACATCTTTAGCCATTAGGAAAATCAAGACTATAATGAGATACCACTTTACACTCATTAAGATGGCTAAACTAAGGCTGGGCGTGGTTGCTCACGCCTGTAATCCCAGGACTTTGGGAGGCCAAGGCAGCAGGATCACCTGGGGTCTGGAGTTTGAGACCAACCTGACCAACATGGTGAAACCTCGTCTCTACTAAAAAATACAAAATTAGCCATTGAGATTTTAGAACTTGGACTGGCTTCCTTGCTTCTCAACTTGCAGGCGGCCTATCATAGGACTTCACCTTGTGATCGTTGTGAGTCAACGCTCCCTAATAAACTCCCCTTCATATATACATCTGTCCTATTAGTCTGTCCCTCTAGAGAACCCTAATACAACCTCATCTTTAAAACAATTTTCTTGACCAGGCGCAGTGGCTCATGCCCATAATCCCAGCACTTTGGGAGGCTGAGGCAGGCGGATCACCTGAGGTTGGGAGTTCAAGACCAGCCTGACCAACATGGAGAAACCCTGTCTCTACTAAAAATACAAAATTAGCCAGGCATGGTGGCACATGCCTGTATGCTACTCGGGAGGCTGAGGCAGGAGAATCGCTTGAAACCGCGTGGTGGAGAATGCAGTGAGCCGAGACCGCGCCACTGCACTCCAGCCTGGGCAAAATTCCATCTCAAAAAACAAAACAAAACCAAAAAAAAACCTTTCAGGGGTGCATTAGGCAAGAGACAGAGAGCTATGATAAGAGGAGATTTTCCTATGATAATAGTGTACCTGCACTCTTGCTGAGAGACAAAATCCATTTGGTAATGGGCTTGTTTTAATTTTTCTCAAGAACTGCCAGCCAGTAATGCTATTTCACTCAATCCTATGCAACAGTTACAGCAATCAAGATGACGAAACGGATAACCAATGGTAAAGAACCCATTAGAGTGCCAAAGCTGGTCTCTATATCACAAAGGATTTCAATGCTAGGGCTAGAGAAAGAAAAATTAATGAGGCTGGGCTAGAAAACAAATGACAAGACAGCAGTGAGTAAAGTGTTACTAGGATATACTTAGAAATCTGTTGATGTCTGCAACCATATATTTTTTTAATGTCCTTACAAGAATGAATTTATTTTTAATTAAAAAATTTTCTTTTGGAGACAGGGTCTTGCAACTAAGTTGCTCAGGCTGACCTCAAACTCCTGGGCTCCTAAGGGAGCCTCCTGCCTCAGCCTTCGCAGTAGCTGGGACTACAAGTGCCTGCCTATCCTGGCTGCAAGCATATTTGCAAATAACATCACAGCAGGAACAGGAAGGTGCTTGCCTTTCAGAAGTTTCAGAGGATGGATTTTTACAACTTATTTTAACAATTAGTAAAAAGGCATTTATTTAACTTTCACGGATTACAAATCACTGTCACATCTTTCTACACTGGAGCCTCCTGAGAGGGGGCTAAAGCAGGTATTAGTTGTCTCATCATCACTATCATAAAAAATGACGTTTATTGAATTCTTTTTTCTTTTCCTTCGTTCTTCTTTTTTTTTTTTTTTTTTTTTTTGGTAGAGATGGGGTCTTGATACATTGCTCTTGCCCTGGCTGGTCTTGAACTCCTGGGTTCAAGAGATACTCCTGCGCTGGCCTCCTAAAGTGCTGAGATTACAGGCGTGAGTCGTTGTGCCCAGCCTGAATTCTTATATCCCAGGCAAAAAAGAATGTTTTGACCCTACCATGTTAATCCAATGAATGTTTTGACTGTCAGAGGAAAAACTCAAATTTCACAGAAATAACAGCTATAAAAGAAGGTTCACAATAGCAGTAGTTAAAATGGACAGAGTTTGATGAGGATAAAAACCTAATGTCTAAAATAGCCCAGCATAAAGGTGCATGCCTATAGTCCCTGCTACTTTTGGAGGCTGAAGCAGGAGGCTCCCTTGAGGCCAGGGGTTCGAGGCTGTCCTGCACTATGATGGTGCCTGTGACACCCATCTCTAAATTACAAAAAAAAGACCTAATGACTGAAATGAATCTTATCTTTAAATACACATGGAAAAAATTTATCCTGAGCATAATTTTGGTAAAATAAAAACGAGAACAGAGACTGGGCGCGGTGGCTCTCGCCTGTAGTCCCAGCACTTTGGGAGGCAAGGAAGGTGTATCATGAGGTCAGGAGTTTGAGACCAGCCTGGCCAACATGGTGAAACCCCATCTCTACTAAAAATACAAAAATTAGCTGGGCATGGTGCATGCCTGTAGTCCCAACTACTCAGGAGGCTGAGGTGGGAGAAATGCTCGAACCTGGGAGGTGGAGGTTGGAGTGAGCTGAGGTCAGGCCACTGCACTCCAGCCTGGGCAACAGAGTGAAACCCTGTCTCAAAAAAAAAAAAAAAAAAAAAAAAGGAAGAAAAAAAATGAGAATAGAAAAAAATTGGAAATAGTTTCACTGTACTGCAGAGAAATTTGATCAAGAATTAAACTGGTTATAACAATAGTTTACATGGGTATATTCATAAATACAGGGTTCAAAATGGCAGGTCAAAATCACATATGTGATTCAAGTTCAGAGTGCAAAAAATGAGGTGAAAATAGCAAGATCAAAATGGCATTATTGACTTGATGTTTAGAATCCTGCCTAACTTCTTACCTCCTATGTAATGTTAAATAAGTCTCACTATTGGGCTCTCTCTTTATCTGTAAAATGAGAAATATAATGGCTGAAACTACCTCACCATGTTGCGGATTGAATGAGATAATATATATAAAGTGGTTAGCATAGTGTGTGGCACCAGTGAAAGACATTTAAACCCTGTCTGTTCCAAAAATGTATCATACTCTTATAGTGTGCCAGGACAGGATCTTTAAAAATAGGTCTCCTAGTCACTAAACCACATTACTTATCTGTAAGTACATTTCTTATAATTAAAGAAATATTCAGAGCAAATCTCAGGTGAAGCTACTGCAGAGCTACTCTGATTATTTTTTTATTTTGTAATATATTTTAATTTAGAAAACATTGTCCTGGCGGGGCATGGTGGCTCATGCCTGTAATCCCAACACTTTGGGAGGCCAGGGCAGGAGAATCATTTGAACTCAAGAGCTCCAGACCTTTGTGGGCAACATGGTGAAACCCCATCTCTACAGGAAAATACAAAAATGAGCCAGGTGTGGCAGCCTGTGCCTATAGTCCCAGCTATTCAGGAGGCTGAGGCAGGAAGATGACTTGAGCGTGGGCAGTCGAGGCTGCAGTGAGTCCTGTTCATGCTGCTGTGCTCCAGCTTGGGTGAGAGAGCAAGACCCTGTCTCAAAAAAACGGGAAAAAAAAAAAAGAAAGAAAGAAAAAGGAAAGAAAATGTTGTCCCAATCAACTATTTGGGTATAGAGTAAATTAAAAATGCTAAAGACTGCTTAGAAAGTCCAAAAAATAAAAATACTATCCTTGTGCGTGTGGTTTGTTTTTTTTTTTTTTTTTGAGACGGAGTCTTGCTCTGTCCCCCAGGGTGGAGTGCAGTGGCGCAATCTCGGCTCACTGCAACCTCTGCCACCTGGGTTCATGCCGTTCTCCTGCCTCAGCCTCCCAAGTAGCTGGGACTATAGGCGCTCGCCACTACGCCCGGTTTTTTGTATTCTTTAGTAGAGACGGGGTTTTACCGTGTTAGCCAGGATGGTCTTGATCTCCTGACCTCGTAATCCGCCTGCCTCGACCTCCTAAAGTGCTGGGAGTACAGGCGTGAGCCACCGCACCCGGCCTGTCCTTGTGTTTTAAAAATATTTGACATGTAGGCCGGGCACGGTGGCTCACACCTGTAATCCCAGCACTTTGGGAGGCCGAGACGGGCGGTTCACGAGGTCAGGAAATCGAGACCATCCTGGCTAATACGGTGAAGCCCCGTCTCTACTAAAAATACAAAAAAATTAGCCAGGGGCAGCGGCCGGTGCCTGCAGTCCCAGCTACTCAGGAGGCTGAGGCAGGAGAATGGCGTGAAACCGGGAGGCGGAGCTTGCAGTGAGCCGAGATCGCGCCACCACACTCCAGCCTGGGCGACTGAGCAAGACTCTGTCTCAAAAAAAAAAAAAAAAAAATTTGACATGTGGCTGGGCACAGAGGCTCACACCTGTAATTCCATCACTGTGGGAGGCCAAGGTAGGTGGATCACCTCAAGTCAGGCGTCTGAGACCAACCTGGCCAACATGGTGAAATCCCTCCTCTACTAAAAATACAAAAATTAGCAGGGCATGGTGGCACACCCCAGTTACTCTGGAGGAGGCTGCAGTGAGCCAAGATCATGCCATTGCACTCCAGCCTGGGCGACAGAGCAAGACTCCGTGTCACAAAAAAAAAAAAAAAAAAAAAATGACATGTAAATAGCTATTTTTGTTTGGTTTATTGACCCAACGTTGCTTTATTACTTCTCAAAGAAAAAAAAGCGGCCAATGAAGCAATAACAGTCTTAGTTTCAAAAATAATGGAGTACAGAATACCAGGAAACCATTTAGCCTGTCGGTTCTCTCACGTGAAAATAGGTATGATAAAATACACACACTTCACAGAGTTATTATGAGGACTAATTATTGCCCTTAAACTCTTTGAAATTCCCATGTGAAAGACATTTAACCTTATCTTTTCTAGGAGCAGATAGGTAAGGCATATATATATATGGGAAGACAACATTCATCCAAAAGTTAAAATAGGCTCTTGCTTGTGTAACTTGAATTTCTACTTGGCAAGAATGTAATTTAGCAGAGGGAATGCTATTATATAATTTTTTAAATACATGTTTCAAAAGCATATAATATTCATTAATCTTTTTCATGATTTCATCCTCACATAGTATCTATATAGCAACAATAGTTACACAAAGTGCTCAATTCAGTATTCACACATATATAGCATATCAAATACTTTTGTATGGTCATGCTATTATTATTATCTTTTTTTTTTTTTTGAGACGGAGTTTCGCTCTTGTTGCCCAGGTTGGAGTGCAATAGTGCGATCTTGGCTTACCGCAACCTCTGCCTCCCGGGTTCAAGCAATTCTGTCTCAGCCCTACGCCTGGCTAATTTTGTGTGCGTGTGTGTTTTTTAGTAGAGATGGGATTTCTCCATGTTGGTCAGGCTGGTCTCAAACTCCCGACCTCAGGTTACCGCCCGCCTCGGCCTCGCAAAGTGCTGGGATTACAGGTGTAAGCCACCGTCCCTGGCCCATGCTATTATTTTTAAAACCTTTCTTGTTTTTTAGTATAACCAAAAACTATATAATTGTTGTTGTTGTTGTTTTTTTTTTTTTTTTTTTGAGACAGAGTCTCGCTCTGTAGCCCAGGCTGGAGTGCAGTGGCCGGATCTCAGCTCACTGCAAGCTCCGCCTCCCGGGTTCACACCATTTTTGTTTTTAGATAGAGTCTCGCTTTGTTGCCCAGACTGTAGTGCAGTAGCTCGATCTTGGCTCACTGCAACCTCTGCCTCCCAGGTTCAAGTGATTCTCGTGCCTCAGCCTCTCCAGTAGGTGGGACTACAGGACATGCCACTACACCCAGCTAATTTTTATTTTATTTATTTATTTATTTGAGACGGAGTCTTGCTGTGTCGTCCAGGCTGGAGGGCAGTCTCGTGATCTTCGCTCACTGCAAGCTCCGCCTCCTGGGTTCACGCCATTCTCCTGCCTCAGCCTCCCCAGCAGCTGGGACTACAGGCGCCCGCCACCATGCCTGGCTAATTCTTTGTATTTTTAGTAGAGACAGGGTTTCACCATGTTAGCCAGGATGGTCTCGATCTCCTGACCTCGTGATCCACCCGCCTTGGCCTCCCAAAGTGCTGGGATTACAGGTGTGAGCCACCACGCCCAGCCTAATTTTTACATTTTTAGTAGAGAAGGGGTTTCACCATGTTGGCCAGGTGGGTCTCGAACTCCTGACCTCAAGTGATCCACCCACTTCAGCCTCCCAAAGTGCAGCAATTACAGGGGTGAGCCACTGTGCCCAGTCATGCTGTTCTGATAGTGAGTTATTACAAGATCTGATGGCTGAAAAGTGGCTGTTTCTCCTGCCAGCTTGTGAAGAAGGTGTCTTGCTTCCCCTTGTGCCATGATTGTTTCCTGAGGCCTCCCCAGGCAGGCAGAACTGTGAGTCAATTAAACCTCTCTTGTTTATAAATTACCTAGTCTCAGATAGTATATTTATAGCAGTGTGAAAACGGACTAATGCAAGTATATAAGAAAGTGAAACCCCCCATAATCCCATACCACAGAAACGTGATTGCTAATAGTTTGGTATCTATTCTTCCAATATTTTCCCTTTCACTAATGTGTATATAAGCAATAAATGTTATATAACCTATATATAATAAAACTAATGTATAAATATACATACGTATATGCTATCCCAAAAGTGTTTACTGATTTATACAATTACATATATTTATTTATTTAAATAATTACTACATATAGATATGTGGTTCTATAATGCACACTATTCTGGAGGGCCGAGAGTGAGGCAACAGGAGAGAGACTAGGATGTACTATTTAAGGAGGCACTCACTCACAGGGACTGACTCTGCACTTGTACCACCCTGATTGTGAGTGTCACCTTAAGCACTGTACCGTAGGCCAAGGCCTTGCCACACCTTAGTCCCAGTCCTGCCAGCAACTGGCTTTTTATTTTTCCCACTCAAATCTTGAAAATCTTTCCATGTAGATCTATCTCTTCAGTGGCATTATAATCTTCCACTTTATGACTAGATCATAACTTACTGATCCAATCATTTTTGAAGGACATTTATTTCCAGTTTTCTGATGAACATCCTTGTGTATATATCTGTGCTTTTACTAGAATTTTGGTATGCCAAATTTCTTTCTTTTTTTTTTTTTTAGACAGAGTCTCGCTATGTCACCAGGCTGCAGTGCAGTGACCTGATCTCAGCTCACTGCAACCTCCACCTCCCGGTTCAAGTGATTCTCCTGCCTCATCCTCCCGAGTAGCTGGGACTACAGGCACGCACCACCATGCCCAGCTAATTTTTGTATTTTTAGTAGAGACGGGGTTTCACCATGTTGGTCAGGATGGTCTTGATCTCTTGACCACATGATCCACCTGCCTCGGCCTCCCAAAGTATTGGGATTGCAGGTGTGAGCCACTGCGCCCAGCCCGTACTTTCTTTTTATAACAGAAGTCACTTTGTCCTTAAAAATACTTCTACTAATTTACATTACCATCAAAAGTGTCTTTTTCTTAACTCTCTGACCAATACTGAGTATTATAAAATGTTTAAAGCTTCGGCAGTTAGTAGGTAAAAATAATTGTTTATTTTGGTTTTATTTTATTTTTATTTTTTTTTGAGACAGAGTCTCGCTCTGTCGCCCAGGCTGGAATGCACTGGTGCAATCTCAGCTCACTGCAGCCTCCACCTCCTGGGTTCAGGCAATTCTCCTGCCTCAGTCTCCCGAGTAACTGGGATTATAGGCATGCACCGCCACACCTGGCAAATTTTTGTATTTTTTGTAGAGACGAAGTTTCACCATGTTGGCCAGGCCGGTCTCGAACTCCTGACCTCAGGTGATCCACCCACCTCAGCCTCCAAACGTGCCAGGATTACAGGTGTGAGCCACTGAACCTGGCCTGTTTTGGTTTTAATTTGCATTTTTAAAGTGATATAGGGGCATTTCTCTCTCTTAAACATTTGTAGGAGCCAGGCATGGTGGTGAGCCTGCAGTCTAGAGGATCCCTTGAGACCAGGAGTGAGAGGCTGTGTTTTTATGGAGTCCAACATATCAGTCTTTTATGGCTTCTCGGTTATGTGTTCGGAGAGCCCTTCTTCATTCAAAACAATTGTTATGACAGCTTTATTGAGATATAATTCATATTTCATAAGATTCGCCTTTTTGAAGTACACATTTCAGTGGTTTTTATATAATCTGTAATTCAACTTTCACCACTACTTAATTTTAGAACACTTCATTACTGCAAAAAGGAACCCCTTACCCATTAGCAATCACTCCCCAGTGCCCCCTCCTTCTAGCCCCTGATAATCATCAACCTACTTCTGTCTCTATGGATTTGCCTACCCTGGACATTTTATATAGATGGAATTACACAATATATGGCTGCTTGTGATTGGCTTCTCTCACTTCGCATGTTTCAAGGTTCATCCATGTTGTGGCATGTATCTATACTTAATTCTCTTTTCTTTTCTTTTTTTTTTTTTTTTGAGACTGAGTCTCACTCTGTGAGTCTCACTCCAAGCTGGAGTGCAGTGGCACAATCTCGGTTCACTGCAACCTCCACCTCCCGGGTTCAAGTGATTCTCCTGCCTCAGCCTCCCACGTATCTGGGATTACAGTCGCCTGCCACCACGCCCAGCTAATTTTTGTATTTTTAGTAGAGACGAGGTTTCACTATGTTGGCCAGGCTGGTCTTGAACTCCTGACCTTGTGATCCACCCACCTCGGCCTCCCAAAGTGCTGGGATTACAGGCGTGAGCCACCGTGCCCAGCCACTTAGTTCTTTTTTATGATTGAATAATATTGTTTATCCACCTGTTCATCGATGGACAATTTTTTTTCCAGCTTTTTAGCTATTACAAATACTGTTGCTATAAACATTTGTATATTAGTTTTTATTTGAACACCTGTTTTTAGTTCTTTAGGGCGTATACCTAGAAGCAGTATTGTTGGCTCATTTGGTAATTCTGTTTGACATTTTAAGGAACTTCCTGTTTTCCGAAGGAGCCGTACCATTTTACAATTTCACCAGCAATATATAACAGTTCCAATTTCTCCACATCCTTCTCAATACTTCTTATTGTCTATCACTTTTATTTTAGCCACCCTAGTGGGTATGAATGGGGATCTCACTGTGGCTTTGATTTACATGTCCCTAATGGTTAATGATGTTAAGCATCATTTCATGTGCTTATTGGCCATTTGTGTATCTTCTTTGGAGAAATGTTATTTCTTTATTGGTTGCGCGTGGTGGCTCACACCTGTAATCCCAGCACTTTGGGAGGCCAAGGCAGGCAGATAACTTGAGGTCAGGTGTTCAAGACCAGCCTGGCCAACATGTGGAAACCTCATCTCTACTAAAATGCAAAAATTAACCGGGCGTGGTGGTGCATGCCTGTAGTCCCAGCTACTTGGGAGGCTGAGGCAGGAGAATCACTTGAACCCCAGAGGTAGAGGTTGCAGCAGTGAGCCAAGATCGTGCCACTTCACTCCAGCCTGGGTGACACAGCGAGACTTCATTTCAAACAAACAAACATATAACTTAACACTGTTGTCATTAAATAATTAACTGTGATTAGATTATAATGAACATAACAGGCACTCAAATACTTGTTTAATAAAAAAAGAATGAATTGAAGGAAAATAAAGCAGAGAGACTTTTTTTGGCAGCTGCTTACCAAAAAAACCAAAGTGAGAACCGATAAAGGTCTGAGCTAAGGCTGAAAGGATGGATTCTCAGATATTTGGGGAGTAGAATCTACTCCTCTTGCATTATTAAAACTTTTAGGTCAACTTTGTCCAATGCACAATGCCCTCAAGACCAAAGCAGCTCCCTCATTCACAGTGATGAATTTTTATGTTCCAGGTATTGTTCTAAGTACTTTGCATGTATAACTCATTTAATACTCACAGCAACTTTTCAATCCATGCTGTTGGCCAGAACTAAATCACATGGGGTTTCTATGGCCAAAGAAGGGGAGAGTAGATATTTGGACTACCAGACTCAACTACAGGCTAGCAGCCTTGTGTTTCCTGTGTGTCTTAGTCTTTGCTCTTACTTTGGAAATTAAGCTCGGCCGGGTGCGGTGGCTCAAGCCTGTAATCCCAGCACTTTGGGAGGCCGAGACGGGCGGATCACGAGGTCAGGAGATCGAGACCATCCTGGCTGACACGGTGAAACCCCGTCTCTACTAAAAAATACAAAAAACTAGCCGGGCAAGGTGGCGGGCACCTGTAGTCCCAGCTACTTGGGAGGCTGAGGCAGGAGAATGGTGTAAACCCAGGAGGCGGAGCTCACAGTGAGCTGAGATCCGGCCACTGCACTCCAGCCTGGGCGACAGAGCGAGACTCCGTCTCAAAAAAAAAAAAAAAAAAAAAAAAGAAAGAAATTAAGCTCAAAGTTAGCTGGAAAGCAATTTCAGGGAAAAAGGGCCAAACGTATTGTATAGGCGGCTGACTAAACATCAGGTAAAGTCAATGAGCCTGGTGTGTGTGTATAAGCAAGCATGTGATGAGGAGAGTAATATATACTTGGTTTTCTAGTTACCATTGTTGCTCAACAAACTATCCCAAATCTTTGTGTCTTAAAATAATAATCCATGTATTTTGCTCACAAATCTGTAATTGGAGGAGGGCTCAGTAGGGATGGCTTATCTATGCTCTAGGATATCTAGAGACTCAACTAGGAAGACTTCAGGGCTGAGGGTGACTTGGCAGCTGGGACTGGAATTGTCTGAAGGCTTGTTTACTCACATGTGTGATGGTCGATGCTGCCCCTCAGACTGGACCTTAGTTTGTGCTGTCATGTGGCTTTTCCGTGGAGTTGCTTGGATTTCCTCTCATCATAATGGCTAAGTTCTGAAAGTGAGCATGCCGAGAGGCCAAGTTGGAAGCTGCATGACATTTTCATAATCTAGCCTTGCAACACATGTAGAGTCATGATGCAGTCACAAAGACCCTCCAAGTTCAAGGAAAGGAGACAAAGACCACCACTCAATGAGCAGTTTCAAAAAACTGGGGAATATGTTTTAAAATCACCAAAACTTAGTGTATGCATATACACAGCAGCCTCAAAGCCCTTTTTTGGCCCTCTATTAATGGTTCAGTACAGAAAAATGGTCTCCAGAGTGTGGTAGCCACTATGAAGTCTGGATTCTTAGGTGTCCTAGCCAGACTAGCTGTACCAGCATGGCATTGAACTTTCCCAACTAACTGTAAAAGTTGCTTCAACTGAGCCTTCACAAAAACTCAGTTGCGGTAACACAGATAAATGATTAAGTATATGGGCCCTGAAGTTAGATCACCTGAATTAAAGTCTCAGTTCTGTCATTTTCTAGTTTTGTGACCTTGAAAAAGTCAGTTAGCCTGTTTTTAAGTTTTGGGTTTTTGTTTTTGTTGTTTTGGAGACACGTTCTTGCCCTGTTGTCTCAGCTGGAGTGCAGTGGCATGATCATCACTCACTGCCGTCTCAACCTCCCAGACTCAAGCATCCCAAGTAGCTGGGACTCCAGGTGTGTGACACCATGTCTGGCTAATGTTTAATTTTTTTTTTTTTTTTTTTTGGTAGAACGTCTTACTACATTGCCTAGGCCAGTCTCAAACTCTTGGGCTCAAGCGGTCCTCCCATCTCAGCCTCTGAACCACCATGCCCTGCTGCTTTAAGTTTTTTTTTTTTTTTTTTTTTTTTTTTTTGAGGCGGAGTCTCGCGCTGTTGCCCGGGCTGGAGTGCAGTGGCCGGATCTCAGCTCACTGGGTTTACGCCATTCTCCGGCCTCAGCCTCCCGAGTAACTGGGATTACAGGCGCCCGCCAACTCACCCGGCTAGTTTTTTTGTATATTTTTAGTAGAGACGGGGTTTCACCGTGTTCGCCAGGATGGTCTCGATCTCCTGACCTCGTGATCCACCCGCCTCGGCCTCCCAAAGTGCTGGGATTACAGGCTTGAGCCACCGCGCCCGGCCTTAAGTTCTTTATATGAAAAGTAGAGAGAATGGAGGCCGGGCGCGGTGGTTCATGCCTGTAATCCCAGCACTTTGGGAGGTCAAGGCGGGCGAATCACGAGGTCAGGAAATCGAGACCATCCTGGCTAAGGGTGAAACCCCGTCTCTACTAAACATACAAAAAAATTAGCCGGGTGTGGTGGCAGGCGCCTGTAGTCCCAGCTACTCGGGAGGCTGAGGCAGGAGAATGGCATCAACCCGGGAGGCAGAGCTTGCAGTGAGCCTAGATCGCGCCACTGCGCTCCAGCCTGGGCGACAGAACAAGATGCCATCTCAAACAAAAAAAAAAAAAAGAAAAAAGTAAAGATAATGGGTCGGGCGCAGTGGCTCATGCCTGTAATCTCAGCTCTTTGGGAGGCTGAGGTGGGCGGATCACAAGGTCAGGAGTTTTGAGACCAGCCTGACCAACATGGTGAAATCCCATCTCTACTAAAAATACAAAATTGGCCAGGCGTGGTGGCAGGCACCTGTAATCCCAGCTACTTAGGAGGCTGAGGCAGAGAATCACTTGAACCCTGGAAGCGGAGGTTGCAGTGAGCTGAGATCACGCCATTGTGAGAGGTGACAGCATGCTGGCAGCCCTCGCTCGCTCTGGGCGCCTCCTCAACCCCGTCGCCCACTCTGGCCGCGCTTGAGGAGCCCTTCAGCCTGCCGCTGCACTGTGGGAGCCTCTCTCCGGGCTGGCCGAGGCTGAAGCCAGCTCCCTCTGCTTGCGGTGAGGTGTGGAGGGAGAGGTGCAGGCGGAAACCGAGGCTGCGCAAGGCGCCGGCGGGCCAGCGTGAGTTCCGGGTGGGCGCGGGCTGGCGGGCCCGCACTCAGAGCAGCCGGGGGACGCTGCGCTGCGGGCCCCAGTCAGTAAGGGGCTTAGCACCAGGGCCAGCAGCTGCGGAGGGTGCGCCGCGTCCCACAGGAGTGCCGGCCCTCCCGCGCAGCCTGCCGCTGCCCGAGGGCCCCCCCACCCCCGCGCCGCCACCCCTACCTGTGGGTTCCCGCGAGGCCTGACCCTCCTCCAAGGGCGCCGGCCGCAGCTCCCTGGTGCCCGCTCCCATCCACCGCTCAAGGACTGAGAAGTGCAGGCCCACAGGTGGCGGGCAGCTCCATCTGCGGCCCTGCGTGGGAGCCACTAGGTGAAGCAAGCTGCGCTCCTTAGTGGGGACTTGGAGAACCTTTATGTCTAGCTAAGGGATTGTGAATACACCAATCAACACTCTGTGTCTAGCTCAAGGCTTGTAAACACACCAATCAGCACCCTGTGTCTAGTTCAAGGTTCGTAAATACACCTCTCAGTACTCTGTATCTAGCTAATCTAGCCGGGACTTGGAGAACTTTTCTGTCTAGCACTCTGTGTCTAGCTAAAGGATTGTAAATGCACCAATCAGCACTCTGTGTCTAACTCAGGGATTGTAAATGCACCACTCAGCACTCTGTCAAAAATGGACCAATCAACTCTCTGTAAAATGGACCAATCAGCTCTCTGTAAGATAGGCCAATCAGCTCTCTGTAAAATGGACCAATCAGCAGGATGTGGGTGGAGTCAAATAAGGGAATAAAAGCAGGCTGCCTGCGTTTCCTTTAACAATGGGCTTTGATTTCCGTTTGTAGCATGGAGTGCTTGTTGTTGCGGTTTTTGTACTATAGTTTGTTGTTGCTCGGTGTTTGGGTTCATGCCACATTTGTGGGCTGTAACACTCACTGAGGGTCTGTAATTTCACTTCTGAGGCCAGCGAAACCATGAACCCACTGGGAGGAACGAGCACCTCCAGAGACGCTGCTTTAAGACTTGTAAAACTCACCGCGAAGGTCTGCAGCCTCACTCGTAAAGACAGTGTAGACCGAGAACCCACTACAAAGAAGAAACTCAACATGTCTGACTATCAGAAGGAGCAAACTCCAGACACACCATCTTTAAGAACTGTAACAGTCATCGGGAGGGTATGTGGTTTCGTTCTTGAAGTCAGTGAGACCAAGAACCCACCAATTATGGACACAATTGCCCTGCAGTCTGGGCAACAAGAGTGAGACTGCATCTCAAAGAAACGGAAAAAAAAAAAAAAAAAAAAGCTGGGTGTGATGGTGGGCGCCTATAATCCCAGCTACTCAGGTGCCTGAGGCACAAGAATCGTTCGAACCCGGGAGATGGAAGTTGCGGTAAGCTGAAATTGTGCCTTTGCGCTTCAGCTTGGGCAACAGAGTGAGACTATCTCAAAAAAAACAAAACAAAACAAAAAACTAAGGCGAGCTCAGGGAGGACAAACCTCCCGTGGAGCAGAATAGCAAAAGCCCGTTTGATCTTGATTTTCAGTATGAATACGTACGGTCTGTGAAAGCAGTGTCTCACAAAAAAAAAAAGATAAATATTGTCTTCCTCATGGGCTTATGATAAAGGTTAAATTAATACATGTAAAACGTTTAGAAGAATGCCTGGCATGTAGAATTACTGAATAGATGTTAGTCATTATCAAGGCTTCTCACTTGGAGTGTATAGGGGAACTTTTGAATGCTCTAAAAATATTTTAAATACGTTGAATAGATACGTTAAATATCCATCATCATTGTTTTAAAATAGTCTGGCCTGGACTGGAAGGGAACACACCAATAAATATTAATGAGAGTTATCGTGAAGTATTTGTTCATGGGTTATTTTAAATTTTATACTTTAAATTTTCTGTACTTTCCAAATGTTTGGTAATCTCCAATCTTCAGTAGTCAGAAGTTTTAAATATTTTAAGGACAGAAAAAAGAAATCTCAGATATTGAGACACTTTATTTAAAAAGACTACATCAGAGAAAATGAATCAAATATCATCATACTTCTCCACGTTAACACCAAGTGCCAAAATATGGCGAAGTAACATCTGCGAAGTTTGAGGGAAAATCATTGTGACCTAAGAATCCTATATCCAGTTAAGCTGTACTTCTCATGCAGTCCCATAGAAAGTACTGTCACACCTTCATGCATTCAAGGACTCAAAGTATAGTACACATGTACACTTTATAGAAAAATATTATTCAGAGAAGTACTCCAGCAGACCTCCTAATTTGGAGGTTAAGTTAAATAATTTTTTAACTTAAAAGATGCTTGAAGTGAGTCGTAGTGGCTCATGCCTGTAATAATGCCAGCACTTTGGGAGGCTGAGGTGGGAGGATAACTTGAGGCCAGTAATTCAAGGCTGCAGTGAGCTATGATCATGCCACTGCATTCTGGCCTGAGTGACAGAGTGAGACCCTGTCTGTAATAAAGCAAACAAAAAACGTTTGAACAGGAAAAGCTATAATAAAATAAATGGAAGTAAACAACGATCAATGCCAGGCATGGTGGTGGCTCAGGCCTGTAAGCCCAGCGCTTTGGGAAACCACGGCAGGAGGATCACTTGAGTCCATGAGTTTCAGACCAGCCTAAGCAGCACAGCAAAAACCTCTACCAAAAAAATAAAAATAAAAACCAGCCCGGGCACGGTGGCTCATCCCTGTAATCCCAGCACTTTTGGAGACCGAGGTGGGTTGATCACCTTAGGTCAAGAGACCAAGACCACCCTGGCCAACATGGTGAAACCCTGTCTCTACTAAAATACAAAAAATTAGCCGGGCATGGTGGTGCATGCCAGTAGTCCCAGCTATTTGGGAGTCTGAGGCAGGAGAATTGCTTGAACCCGGGAGTCAGAGGTTGCAGTAAGCCGAGATTGTGCCCCTGCACTCCAGCCTGGCAACAGAACGAGACTCTGTCTCAAAAAAAAAAAAAAAAAAAAAAAAAAAAGCCAGGCATGGTGTCACATGCCTGTAGTCCCAGCTACTCAGGAGGCTGAAGTGGGAGGATCGTTTGAAACCAGGAAGTTGAGGCTGCAGTGAGCCATGAACGTGCCACTGCACTGCAGCCTGGGTGACAGAGTAAGCCTCTGTCTCAAAAAAAGAAAAGAAAAAAGAAAGTAAGTAATACAGAGTTTAACCCAAACAAGTTATAATAAAAAAATTCAACTAAGTTTCCCTTCTTATTTACTCAAAATTTCTTGAGAAAAAGAAACAAGATAACAAAGAAAAAAACAAGGACTCCTTTGCTGTCTGCTAGGCATTTTTCAGTGAAGCTGCTTCTCAGCAAATAACACCCACTCACTCACTCAAGAAATTTTCATCATAAAGCAGAAGTGGGAAGAAATCAGCCCTCAGGTGTTTGGGCTGCACTACAGCTGCTGATCAGCTGCCTTTAGTGACTCAAGCCAAGTTACAAACAAAGGGTGAACCTCAATGTCTGTGCAGGACTCAACTTGATAGGAAATCAAGGGAATTCAAAAACAGTCATCCAACATTACATGGTTTGGCCCTTTGTTTTTCAGAAAGCTGTACTTTTTCACAATCTTTGCCTGGAACTATTGGCTATATCCCTTCCTGTAGATTCTGTTAAAAGTCTCTGAATGTCACCCTGAGGGTTAATTTGTTCCAGAAGAACAAGGAAAATAATGTTAGACCTCATCAGGATGCCTGGATTCTAGTCCAGCTTTACTCGTTAGGAGAGTGATCCGTGAATTAGTGATCAAAATATTTTTGAGTCTTAGTGTCTTTATCTCTAACTACTTCAGTCAGGGTCAGATAAATTAACGAATGCAAAAATGTCCACTGAACATTCTAAAATTCTATATAATATGGTTTGGCTCTGTGTCCTCACCCAAATCTTATGTTGAATTATGACCTTTAGTGTTGGAGGAGTCTGGTGGGAGGTGACTGGATCATGGTGTGATTGGATCAGATTTCTTTTTCTTTTTCTTTTTGAGATGGAGTCTTGCTGTGTCACCCAGGCTGAAGTGCAGTGGCTCAATCTTGGCTCACTGCAACCTCCGCCTTCCAGGTTCAAGCAATTCTCCCTGCCTCGGCCTCTCAAGTAGCTGGGATTATAGGTGCCTGTCACCACACCCGGCTAATTTTTGTATTTTTTAGTAGAGATGAGGTTTTGCCATGTTGGCCAGGCTGGTCTTGAACTCCTGACCTCAGGTGATCCGCCTGCCTCGGCCTCCCAAAGTGCTGGGATTATTGGCATGAGCCACCACGGCCCAGCCTGAATCAGATTTCCCCGTTGCTGTTCTTGTGATAGTGAGTTCTCAAGAGTTCTGGTTGTTTAAAAGTGTGTAGCACTTCCCCTTTCGCACTCTCTTGCTGCACCGTGTGAAGATTATGCCTGCTTCCCCTTCACCCTTCTGTCATGATTGTAAGTTTCCTGAGGACTCCTCAGCCATCCCTCCTGTAAATTGGGTCAACTGTGAGTCAACTAAACACCTTTTCTTTATAAATTACCCAGTCTCAGGTAGTTCTTTATAAGTAGTGTGAGAACAGACTAATACACTATATAAATGTAAAATACTATTGTTACTTTTTCACTTTGGAATCATCATTATTAAAACAGTCTTGATAGGGTGATCTTGGCTCACTGCAGCCTCCACCTCCTGGGTTCAAGCGATTCCCCTGCCTCAGCCTCCCGAGTAGCTGGGACTACAGGCACGTGCCATCATGCCCGGCTAGTTTTTGTATTTTTAGTAGAGATAAGGTTTCACCATGTTGGCCAGGATGGTCTCAATCTCTTGAGATCCACCCGCCTCAGCTTCCCAAAGTGCTGGGATTACAGGCATGAGCCACCACGCCCGGCCATCCTTAACTGGAATATTTCTATTTCAAAAAGAAATTTTATAATTAAATAAAGTTCATGCTATTCCCTCCCCCTGGAAAAACCTTTTTGTTTTCACCTGGCAAAATTCTAACCATCCTTCAAATCCCAGTTATCCTGCAACCTGCCCAGTGAACCCTTTCTAGACTTGTTTAAGAGAGTTGCCATTCCCTCCTGTGGATCTCCACTCCCCTTTGCACATATCTTTTATACTTACCAATTTAGGATTAACATATATGTTATGATGGGAAAATATTATATATGGAACAGCTGCCCCAGGATTCCTGGGGGTGAAAGGAGTAGGAGGGTTTGAAGGGGAGATCTTGAGAAGTCTGAGGGCAGGTAGAACTGCCACCAAACAAAGACTGGAGTTTGTAGTAAAGGTTTCTCCAGAGAAACGAGGCAAGTAAAGGAGATACTTTTAAATAAGAAAGCATGTATGATGCTTTTCAAATCACATTACTGAGCACTGTTCCTATATAATCTTGCCTGGAATCCTCTGGCTCTTCTATAGGGATAAATTAGGATGCTGAGGACAAAATACTTTACTATTATTATTATTATTTTGAGACAGAGTTTTGCTTGTCACCCAGGCTGGAGTACAATGGCACGATCTTGGCTCATTGCAACCTCTCCCTCCCAGATTCAAGCGATTCTTGTGCCTCAGCCTCCCGAGTAGCTGGGATTATAGGCATGCACCACCACACCTGGCTAATTTTGTATTTTTTCAGTAGAGACAGGGTTTCTCCATGTTGGTCAGGCTGGTCTTGAACTCCGAATCTCAGATGATCCGCCCACCTAAGTGTCCCAAAGTGCTGGGATTACAGGCGTGAGCCACCGCACCCGGCCATTTATTTATTTATTTATTTATTTATTTATTTATTTATTTGAGACAGGGTCTCACTCAGTTGCCCAGGCTGGAGTGCAGTGGCAAGATCTCAGCCCACTGCAACCTCCATCTCCTGGATTCAAGCGATTCCCCTGCCTCAGCCTCCCAAGTAGCTGGGACTATTGGTGCACACCACTACGCCCAGGTAATTTTTGTGGGGTTTTTTTGGTCTTTTTTTTTTTTTGAGACGGAGTTTCACTCTTGTTGCCCAGGCTGGCGTGCAATAGCATGATCTCGGCTCACCTCAACCTCCGCCTACCAGGTTCAAGCGATTCTCCTGCCTCAGCCTCCCAAGTAGCTGGGATTACAGGCATGCGCCACCACGCCCACCTAATTTTGTATTTTTAGTAGAGATGGGGTTTCTCCATGTTGGTCAGGTAAGTCTCAAACTCCTGACATCAGGTGATCTACTTGCCTCGGCCTTCCATAGTGCTGAGATTACAGGTGTGAGCCACTGCACTCGGCCTAATTTTTGTATTTTTAGTAGAGACGGGGTTTCACCATGTTGGCCAGGTTGGTCTCGAACTTCTGATCTCAGGTGATCCACCTGCCTCGGCCTCCCGAAGTGCTGGGATTACAGGTGGGAGCCACCATGCCTGGCCCCAAAACTTTAATATCTAAACACTCTCTTTTGCTGGAGGTTGCAGTGAGATCACACCGCTGCACTCCAGCCTGGGCAACAGATCAAGACTCTGTCTCAAAAAAATTTTTAAAATAAAATAAATAAACATTCTTTTTTTTAAAATTAAAAAGGTAAAGTAACCTCATTAAAGAAAATTTATAGGCCGGGCGCGGTGGCTCACCCCTGTAATCCCAGCACTTTTGGGAGGCCAAGGTGGGCGGATCACGAGGTCAGGAGATCGAGACCATCCTGGCCAACATGGTGAAACCTTATTTCTACTGAAAATACAAAAATTAAGCCAGGCGTAGTGGCTCACGCCTGTAATTCCATCCCTTTGGGAGGTGGAGGCGGGCTAATCTTGAGGTCAAGAGACCATCCTGGCCAACATGGTGAAACCCAGTCTCCACTAAAAATACAAAAATTAGCTGGGCATGGTGGCATGCACCTGTAGTCCCAGCACTTTTGGGAGGCCAAGGCAGGCGGACCATGAGGTTAGGAGATTGAGACCATCCTGGCTAGCATGGTGAAACCCCATCTCTACTAAAAATACAAAAATTAGCTGGGCATAGTGGCACGCACCTGTAGACCCAGCTACTTGGAAGACTGAGGCAGAATTGCTTGAACGCGGGAGGTGGAGGTTGAAGTGAGCTGAGATCATGCCACCGCACTCCAGCCTGACGACAGAGCGAGACTTTGTCTCAAAACAAAACAAAACAAAACAAAACAAAAATTAACTGGGTGTGGTGGCACACACCTGTAATCCCAGCTACTTGGGAGGCTAAAGCAGGAGAATTGCTTGAACCCAGGAGGCAGAGATTGCAGTGAGCCAAGATCATGCTACTGCACTCCAGCCTGGTGACAGAGCAAGATTCTGTCTCAAAAGGAAAAAAAAAAAAAAAACGCAGAAAATTTATGTATATATATTTTTTGAGATGGAGTCTCACTCTGTCGCCTAGGCTGTAGTGCAGTGACGCAATCTCAGCTCACTGCAAGCTCTGCCTCCTGGGTTCATGCCTTTCTTCTGCCTCAGCCTCCAGAGTAGCTGGGACTACAGGCGCCCGCCACCACGCCTGGCTAATTTTTTCTATATTTTAGTAGATGGGGTTTCACCGTGTTAGCCAGGATGGTCTCAATCTCCTGACCGCCTCGGCCTCCCAAAGTGCTGGGAAAATTTATATACTCTTAAGTATATATATATAGATGAGACTGTCTTAATTGGTTGTCTCCTCCACTAGAAGGCAATCTTCATAAGTAAAGGCACTTGGTTTATTTTGTTCACTGTTGTATCTGCATCACATAGAATAGTTCCTGGCATAGGTCCTTAGTAAATATTTGCAGAATGAATCACGAATTAAGGGCTCTATAGATTGGATGTCCATAGCTTTTGCACAGCCTTAGCTTCTCTGCAAATACTAAGAGTCAAGTAGCCCCATGCACCAGGGGACCAGAGGCTGGGAGACTACTGGTTGAGTGCAAAAGTGGAGCAAGTGGAGAAGAGGCTGCAAGGACTATGAAGGCCACTTGCAAGCTAATATGTTAGCCTGTCATTGTTTCATGGATGCTGGCAATAGTCATGACACTCCCTGGTCAGAGACAAAGGAATTCATTACTCATGGCACAGCAGATAGCATGTGTCAGCCTATTTGCATTGGTTTCCCTTGCCCTCAGGTTCTAATGGGGCAACACAATAAGCCCAGACGACACATGTATCTGCAGTGGTTTGCATTACAGCAGAGGAACCCTGGGCCAAGGGCTAAGCACTTATTGAGCAAGTAGCAAACAAGCCAATCCCCACTCCCTCTAGGGAGCAAGCAGTTACAGGTAATTACAGTAGTTGCCTTGGCCTAGTTATATCTGTGTGAGTAGCTATAGACATTGCTCGGTATCAGGAGCCTGAAAGTCTTGTGGATTGGCCTACTCAGCAAGAGAATGCAGGCATGTTCAGGGCCCAAGGTGGAGTGCCTCTCTCAGCACAAGGCAGCTGAGTTATCAGCGAAGGAGGGTGACATTGAATGCTGCCAGCTTGACCCATGCTCACTAGACTCCAAATCCTAGCTAAGAGAAGCATTTAGCAGATAAAATATTCAACCTTCCGAAGGCATCATTCAGCACACAGGTTTGAATGATCAAATTGGGGAGAAGTGTGGAAAGTAAAGAGTCTGGCCCAGCATAGTGGCTCATGCCTGTAATGTCAGCAATCTGGGAGGCTGAGGTGGGAGGATCACTTGAGGCCAGAAGTTTGAGACCAGCCTAGGCAACATAGTAAGACCCCATCTCTACAAAAAATACAAAAATTAGCCCAGCTACTCGGGAGACTGAGGTGGGAGGACAGCTTGCGCCTGGGAGGTTGAGGCTGCAGTGAGCTGCGATGGCGCCACTGCACTCCAGCCTGGGCGACAGAGCAAGACACTGTTGAAAGAAAGAAAAGGAAAGAAAGGAAAGAAATGAAAAGAAAAGAGAAGAAAATAAAAGAAAAAGAAAAAGAAAGAGAGAAAGAAAGAGGCCGGGCATGGTGGGTCATGTCTGTAATCACATTTGGAGGCCGAGGCGGGTGGATCACCTGAGGTCAAGAGTTCAAGACCAGCCTGACCAACATGGCGAAACCCCATCTCTACTAAAAAATACAAAAAATTAGGTGGGCATGGTGGTGGGCGCCTGTAATCCCAGCTACTTGGGAGACTGAGGCAGGAGAATCGCTTGGATCTGGGAGGCAGAGGTTGCAGTGGGCTGAGATCGTACCACTGCACTCCAACCTGGGCAATAGAGCGAGACTCTGTCTCAAAAAACAAAAAAAGAAAGAGGAAGAAGAAAGAAAGAAAGAGAGAGAGCGTGTGAAAGAAAGAAAGAGAAAGAAGGAAAGAAAGAAAAAAAGAGAAAGAAGGAAAGAAAGAAAAGAAGAAAGAAAGAGAAAGAAGGAAAGAAAGAAAAGAAGAAAGAAAGAAAAAGAAAGAAAGGAAAGAATGAAAGAAGAAAGAAAAAGAAAAGAAAGAGAAAAAGCAGGGAGGGAGGGAAGAAGAAAGAACTTCAAAGAGGTTGCTTGCCTTTGTAAAAAATGTATTACATGGCAGAGTTGTGTGGCAAAGCTTACAGTGACTCTAGGGCTTTGCATCGGTCATGAATAGCTACCAAGGGAAAATTGAGATGTCCTCAACTGTGGCCTTACCCCTGCAGCCTTTTAACATTGTAGGGTGCCCAGTCCTGGGGATAGAAGGCTGGGTTTCTGTCTAGCTCTACTGCTAACATGCTCTGGAACTTCAAGGCAATCCTTTAACTTTATTGGACAGAATTATCCCTAGATTAGGATAATTCTGGCTGCAACTGCCTATGTATGATTTATTATTCCTTTTAGGACTTCTTGGCTCACACTGGTATGATTTTGTTTGATAAAAATAGTGCTGAAGTCATTGTGTGTATAGTAGGTTTAGAGAAAGATAAAACATTTTTTTGCAAGGTAGGATCTCTCATTTGAGTTTCCCTTTATTTTTCAGAAAGAATGAATGTTTAAAGCCCTACATTCTTCTACACTGCTCCACCACTCCATCCTTAGCCCATGGGATGCTTTTAGGTCTCATTTCCCTTGGGTTCAGACTTATCTCTGAGGACTCGATTAGCAGATCTGTGAAAGAGAGATAATATTTGTTCTGCTGACTTCATGTGGTTAGAGTGAGAATCACATGAAATTTAATTAAAGAAAATTAGAAGTGTAACTGCCTTTAGATACCATCTAGGACCACCCTGCATTTTACAGATAATGAAACTAAGTCCCAACCAACGTGGTGGCACCCACCTGTACTCCCAGCTACTCAGGAGGCTGAGATGTGATGATGATCCCTTTAGCCCAGGAGTTCGAAGCTGTAGTGAGCTATGATTGTGCCACTGCATGCCAGCGTGGGCAACAGAATGAGATCCATTTCAAAAAAAAGAAAGAAAAGGAAAGAAGAAAAAAAAAAAACAAAACTGAGGCCCAGAGAGGTGTCAAAGGCTTAAGAACATGAAAGTGGCTGAGCAGGTCTAGAGCACAGATTTGGCACTTTTTCCCTGTATACTTTATTGCCTCATATTATATGCAAAGCACTTTGAAAATACGTAGCATCTTGGCTGGGTGTGTTGACTCATGCCTGTAATCCCAGCACTTTGGAAGGCCAAGGCAGGTGGATCACTTGAGGTCAGGAGTTCGAGACCAGCCTGGCCAACATGGTGAAACCTCATCTCTACTAAAAATACAAAAATTAGCTGGGCGTGGTGGCGGGCACCTGTAATCCCAGCTACTCAGGTGGCTGAGGCAGGAGGATTGCTTGAGTCCAGGAGGCAGAGATTGCAGTGAGCCAAGATTGTGCCACCTTACTCCAGCCTAGGCAATAGAGTGAGACTCTGTCTCAAAAAATTTATATATAATCTTAATTCAGGCTATTTTCTTTCATTTTTTGTTTTTTTTTGAGACAGGATCTCACTCTTGCCCAGGCCGGAGTGCAGTGCTGCGTTCGTAGCTCACTGCCACCTCCATCTGCTGGGCTCCAATCGATACTCCCACCTCAGCCTCCTCAGTAGATGAGACTACAGGTGTGCACCACCACGCTTGCCTAATTTTTAAATTTTTTGTAGAGTCAAGATCTCACTCTGTTGCCTAGGCTGGTCTTGACCCATAGTGCCCAGCTGGCTTTTTTCACTGCAAGCAGGAGAGACATTCCTAGGAGATAACTTATTATAAAGATACAGGGATAGGAAGTAGTCAGGGCTCAGGAGGAACTGGAACCAGAAACTAGAAAGGTATCAAGAATCATGACAGCCACTTAGTCCATGCCATCTCTGTGTCTCTCTGGAACCATGTGGTCTCCCATTTGTTCACTTTCCTTCTATTTTTGTAGCTTCCTCTGCCTCTCTGTGCTCCTTTATTTATTTTTGTTTTGGAGACAGAGTTTCACTCTTGTTGCCCCGGTTGGAGTGCAATGGCGCGATCCCTGCTCACTGCAACCTCTGCCTCCTGCGTTCAAGCAATTCTCCGGCCTCAGCCTCCCAAGTAGCTGGGATTACAGGTGTATGCCACCATGCCTAGCTAATTTTTTGTATTTTTAGTAGAGACGGCATTTCACCATGTTGGCCAGGCTGCTCTTGAACTCCTGACCTCAGGTGATCTGCCTGCCTTGGCCTCCCAGTGCAGGGATTACAGACATGAGCAACCGTGCCCAGCCCTCTCTATGCTCTTAGTGAGAAAGGGCCACAGATATATTTTAAGTTTCATGACATTTTGGTTCAAGCACTTAATAGAAACATATTAGATCTTAGTCCAAATGTCCAGAAGATGCTTATTGGTTCGTCTTTTTTTTTTTTTTTGAGACAGAGTCTCGCTCTGTTGCCCAGGCTGGAGTGCAGTGGCGTGATTTCGGCTCACTGCAAGCTCTGCCTCCCGGGTTCACGCCATTCTCCTGCCTCAGCCTCCCAAGTAGCTGGGACTACAGGCACCGGCCACTATGCCCAGCTAATTTTTTTTTGTTTTTGTATTTTTAGTAGAGATGGGGTTTCACTGTGTTAGCCAGGATAGTCTCAATCTCCTGACCTCGTGATCCGCCCGCCTCAGCCTCCCAAAGTGCTGGGATTACAGGCGTGAGCCACCACGCCCGGCCTATTGATTTGTCTTGAGTTGAGTGTTTACCCATTATCTAGTCCAATTAGCCACAGCCAAGGCAGACAGTTCACATAGTGTAAATTTAACTATAGGGCTGTACTCAGGGTTAGCCAAACTGTGAGGTTGGAGGGAACAGTCCCCACAAGATTACCCCTACTTCTGACACCAGCTGCAAGTTCAGGGGTTTCCTCAAAACACCCCAGGTTTGACAATTCTCTAGAAAGACTCACAGAAGTCACTGAAAACGGTTATACTCCCAGTTACTGTTTATTATAGAGAAAGGATGGAAATTAAAATCAGCCAAAGGAAGAGACACATAGCACAGAGTCCAGGAGAGGTTCACGTGTAGTACTTTGGTCATCTTCTGCCTGTGGAGTCATGGACAGTGTTATCTCCTCCTGGTCACGATGTGTGACAATACACACATGCATTACCAACCAAGGAAGTTCACTGGAGCCTGAGTCTGAGGTCTGCAGAGTTTTTACTGGGGCTCGATCACACACTGCTTTTGTGGCTGCCCTTGAGTATACTCCTCTCCCAGAGTCATGTTAGTACCTTTAGCCTCCAGTTCCTCCAGAGGTTAGAACTGAAACAGCATGACCCAGAGCCTAAATCCCATTGTTAGACTGCCCACTAGCCAGAACGCCAAGCAAACAGACACTCCTATCACAAAGGACATTTCTGGGGCCTGGAGGTCACCTCCCCTCTAGCTGAGGGCAAAGGCCAGGCCTCTCTTTGGGTGGTTTTGTGCTAGAGTCTTGCTCTGTCGCCCAGGCTGGAGTGCAGTGGTGTGATCTTGGGTCGCTGCAACCTCTGCCTCCTTGGTTCAAATGATTCTCCTGCCTCAGCCTCCCAAGTAGCTGGGATTACAGGGGTGCACCACCACACCCAGCAAATTTGTTTGTATTTTTAGTAAAGACGGGGTTCTCCATGTTTGCCAAGCTGGTCTCGAACTCCTGACCTCAAGTGATCCACCTGCCTTGGTCTCCCAGAGTGCTGGGATTATAGGCATGAGCCATATTGCACCTGGCCAGGGTTAAGTTAATTCTTCATTATACAGACCCACTTCCATTTTTGAAGAAGGGGAAATGTTCTCAAGAAGAAGGGCATTTCAGGTAAATAAACCCCCCATAGGTCTATTCCATTGTATGTTAGATAGGTTAAATAATTCCAGCTTCTGTAATAAATAAACCCTGCGATTCCAGTAGTTTAACATAATAAAAGTGTATTTCTCTTGTTCACAGTCCAATGTGGGTTGCTGGAAGGGTATGGGGAGTGGAAGGAAGAGAGAGGGAAAGAAGTAAGAAGGGAGAGAGAGGGGATGGTGGGAGAAGGAGGTAGCATAAGGGAAGGGGTCTTGCTCCATATGATTACTCAAGGACAAAGGCTTTTTCCATCTTGTGGTTCCACCCTTTTCTTTGTCCCTTTCTTTGTCATCTCCATTCAGCAAGAGAAGGGATGGCCAAAGAGTGAGGATTGTGCTTGAGAGGTTTTTATGGACCTAGAAGTGGTGCCCACCACTCTTGCTCACATTCCACGGGCCAGCACAGTCACATGGTCCCACCTAACTGCACTGGAGGCTGGAAGAGGGACTCTGGTTGTAGGCCAGGAAGAAGAAAAGAATACAATCACTGGTGAGCACCAACAGTCTTTGCCACATATAAACTGATTATGTGACACCAACATTAGCTAAGTCAGAATTTATTTTTCTTTCTTTGGAATTCCTTCAGCAATTACATACCCTCTATATCATAATTTTGTCATATTAAATTATATATTGCCTTAGATTTATGTCTTCTGCCTCCATTTTTACATCATAAGCAGGAATCATTCTTCAGCTGCTTTGGTTTTTACCATGATGCAGGCTATAAGGTCGGCACTGTAAGTGCATTTAAAAATCATGCTGAATTATTTCAGTAAAGACTTAGGAAGCTGGAATTTGCAGTCTGGAAACAAGCTTGGTTTAGTTGCTATGGCACAAAGTAATGATTTAAATATATACAAGGATGTTTATAATCACAAAAAAACAGTAGAAAGGGAGTTAAATATCCATTAAATGTATATAGTGGGCAGTGGTTGAGGAGCAGCTGTGCTTGGGTTGTGACTGGCATTGGTCGTGTTGGGGTCTAGTGGGCAGAGAACACTCTTGGCCAGGCAGATGGCTTCTCGGTGGCAGAGAATGGGGACCTCTATGCACTGGAGATCTCTCCAGCACCAGGAGCAGCTGGAGGACAGCAAGGAGCTGCAGCCTGTGGCCAGCCAGCCATCAGGATAACTCCACGTGGGCCCTGGGGTCTCTGTGCAGACAGTTCCAAAGGAGGCTGACCCTGAGAGCCATCAACCTCAACTTCTGCGCAGGCCTTTCCTGGAAATGCCTGGAAACCCCAGAGCCAGGGTAGCAGGGCTTCCAGGCTATAGCTCACTCAGCTAAGAGTGCCTTGGGTGCCATGTCCCAGAGAATCCAGGAGTCCTGCCAAAGTGGCACCAAGTGGCTGGTGGCGATCCAAGTGAAGCCCAGGAGGAGGAAGAGAGGGGCACAGAAGGGCAGTGGATCCCCAACTCACAGCCTGAGCCAGAAGAGCACCCGGCTGTCTGGAGACGCCCCTGCCCACGAGCCACAGACCTCTGGGAAAAGGAGCATCATGACCTCTCTGCCCAGATAGGCTCCCATGCCTACCCATTATGGCGGTCGACGTGGGAGGCTGCCTTCTGGAGCCCCTACTCCTCAGCATAGCCCCTTTGCTCTCCCAGCCAGTCTGACAGTGACCTAGAGCCTATGGGGGCAGGAATTCAGCATTTCTAGAAGCTGTCCCAAAAGCTAGATGAAGCCATTATGGCGGAAGAGAGTGGTGCTGACATCCTCTCTCTCATTCATAGCTGAGGAAGTGGCCTGCAGGAAACAAGCCCTGTCTGATCGCCAAGGCTTCATACCCAAGGTGTCTGTGCTTCCCCATGAGCTTCCTGGAGGAAGCCCCCAGGAGTCGTCAGTACCCCTGGGCCACTGCTAACAAGGACCTGACTAACAAGGGGTCCAGAGCCTCCCCTGCTCCGGCCACATCTGGATACATCAGTGACTGCCTGCCACAGCCTTAAGAGTGTCTTGGGAAGACCTTGCAGAGGTGGGGAGAATTTCTCAGGGGACTCTTGAGCTTAGAAACTCATCATACACTTGACCTTGAGCCTTGTATTTGACTCATCTATAACGTGAAGTGCTAGCATCAGATGTTACAGAGCTCTTAGCTGTGTACCCAGGTGCCTGGTTTTGGGGGAGTCATCTGCAGAGTCACTCACCCGCTGTGTTTCCAGTGCCAAGGCTCTTGGGGGTCCCACTCTCATCCCTGCTTTCCCTACCAGGGACTCGGAGGAAGGCATAGGAGATATTTCCAGGCTTAAGACCCTGGACTCACTGGTACCTCTGTATATGTTCAATGCAGAGCACTGTGGGTGTGCCGGGAGGGGTAGCCCTATTCAAGAGCAATTTCTGCTCTCTATAAATTATTTAAGAAACCTGCTTTGTCATTGTATTAGAAAGAAACTGGTGTGTGACTTTTCTAGATAACACTGCTTTCTCATAATAAAGACTGTTTGCATTTGAAAAAAAAATGTATATAGTGACATGGGAAAGATCTAACAATATATTGGTAAGTGGGCCGGGCGCAGTGGCTCACGCCTGCAATCCCAGCACTTTGGGAGGCCAAGTCGGGTGGATCATGAGGTCAGGAGTTCGAGATCAGCCTGGCCAACATGGTGAAACCCCATCTCTACTAAAAATACAAAAATTAGCGAGGCGTGGTGGCGGGTGCCTGTAATCCCAACTACTTGGGAGGCTGAGGCAGAGAATTGCTGGAATCTGGGAGGCGGAGGTTGCAGTGAGTGGAGATCGAGCCACTGCACTCCAGCCTGGGTGACAGAGCAAGAATCCATCCAAAAAATATATATATATATCTATATATACATATATGTGTGTGTGTATATGCATATATATGTATGTGTGCATGTGTGTGTGTATATATGTGTATATGTGTGTGTGTGTGTGTATATATATATATGGCCGGGCGCGGTGGCTCATGCCTATAATCCCAGCAGTTTGGGAGGTCAAGGTGGATAGGTCACCTGAGGTCGGGAGTTCGAGACCAGGCTGATCAACATGGAGAAATCCCGTCTCTACTAAAAATACAAAATTAACCGGGTGCTGGGATTACCCAAAGTGCTGGGATTACAAGCATGAGACACTGAGTGCATCCCCATGTATGTAACATTAAAAATAAAGTGCCTCCAAAGATAAGTGATTATCTTTCATTTCTATATTTTTAATATTTTATAATAAGGTGTGCATGTCAAAGAGATGTGCACGTCAAAGGACCAACTTGGAAGAGCTCCTGATGGTTAAAATTGGAACAATATGAATAACAAAATAAACAACATAGTATTGGATTATAAACCAAAGTATAAAATAAGTATAGTTGTCCCTTGGTATTCATTGGGGATTGGTTCTGGGACCCCCAGGAATACCAAATCTAAGGATGCTAAAGTCCCTGAAATGAAATAGTGTAGTATTTGCATATAACCTATGCACATGCTCCTTTATACCTTAAATCATCTATATATTAATTACAATACCGAATACAATGTGAATGCTATGTAAATAGTATTTATACTGTGTTGTTTTTAAAATGCATATTCGTTTTTATTTATTTATTTATTTATTTTTGAGATGGAGTTTCACTCTTGTTGCCCAGGCTGGAGTGCAATGGCACGATCTTGGTGCACTGCACCCTCCGCCTCCCGGGTTCAAGCAATTATCCTGCCTCAGCCTCACATAGCTTGGATTAGAGGCATGCGCCACCACGCCCAGCTAATTTTGTATTTTTAGTAGAGATGGGGTTTCTCCATGTTGGTCAGGCTTGTCTTGAACTCCCAACCTCAGGTGATCCGCCTGCCTTGACCTTCCAAAGTACTGGGATTACCGGCGTGAGCTACCGCGCCCGGCAAAAATGCATATTAGTTTTAAATGTCACATTGTTATTTTTCATTTTCTGTTTTTTTTTTTTAATGTTTTTTTGATTCATGGTTGGTTGAATCTATGGTACAGAACCCATCCATGGATACCACAGGCCTACTGTAAATATGAGTTCAGGCTGATATAAATACATTAATGAATAAAAATTATTATTCTATTTTATTTTATTTTTTGAGACAGGGTCTTACTCTGTCACCCAGGTGGCACACTCTCAGCTCACTGCAACCTCAGCCTCCTGGGCTCAAGGGATTCTCCAGCCTCCTGTGTAGCTGGGACTACAGGTGCAAGCCACCAATGCCTGGCTAATTTTTGTACTTTTTAAAATAGAGGCAGGGGTCTCACCATGTTGCCCAGGCTGGTCTCAAACTCCTGAGTTAAAAGCCATCCACCTGCCTTGGCCTCCCAAAGTGCTGGCATTACAGGTGTGAGCCACTGCACCCGGCCATTAATGAATAAAAATTAGTCGAGAAGAATAAACTAATTTTTCAGACAGAATAATCCCATTTAATATATGTAGGTCTGGCTGGGTACAGTGGTTCATGCCTGTAATCCCAGCACTTTGGGAGGCCGAGGTGGGCAGATCACCTGAGGTCAGGAGTTCGAGACCAGTCTGGTCAACATGGGGAAACCCCATCTCTACTAAAAATACAAAAATTAGCCAGGCCTGGTGGTGCATGCCTGTAGTTCCAGCTACTCGGGAGGCTGAGACAGAAGAATCACTTGAACCCGGGAGGTGGAGGTTGCAGTGAGCCACGATCGCACCATTGCATTCCAGCCTAGGTAACAGAGCGAGACTCCGTTTAAAAAAAAAAAAAAAGTAGATACTCCCGCTGAGCACGGTGGCTCATGCCTGTAATCCTGGCACTTTGGAAGGCTGAGGTAGGAGGATCGCTTGAGCTCAGGAGTTGGAGATCAGCCTGGACAACATGGTGAAACCCCTTCTCTACTTAAAACAAAAAAATAGCCAGGGTGATGCATGCCTGCAGTCCCAGCTACTTGGGAGGCTGAGGCAGGAGGACTGTTTGAGCCTGGGAGGTGGAGGTTGCAGTTGGTGCCACTGCACTCCAGCCTGGGTGACAGAATGAGACCTTGTCTGAATTTTAAAATAATAACAGTAATAACATCTGTAAATACTCCCTTTTCCAGGAAATGAGCTTAATTCCCTCCCAATTCCCTTTCTACCTTTTTGAAGGTAGGCTAGACTTAGTGGGAGTTGCTTCCAAAGAATAGATTACAGAAAGGGAGAAACAGGAACTTCACAATGCAGAAAGCTGGCAAACTCTGCCTTAACTAAGCAGTGAAGGTTAACTTTACCATTGATGCCATGTGTATGTCATCTGCCCTGACACGATGAAAAGGGTGCTTCAGCTCTCAGGTATTCTTTCTGAAAACCCATAATCCCAATCTACATGTGAGGAAAACACCAGACAAACCAAATTTGAGGGACATTTTACACAGTATCTGACCAGACATGATGAATAAATGTAATGTGGTATCCTGGATGGAATCTGGAACAGAAAAAGGGTCATTAGGGAAAAACTATCTGAGCAAAGTGCCAAGTTTAGTTAATAGTAACAAACAATGTCAGTTCTTAAATGGAATCAAATGTACCATAGTAATGTGTTAACAAGAGAAAATGAACAAGGGGTATATGGAACTTTCTGTACTATCTTTGCATCGTTTCTGTAAATCTAGTATTCCAAAATAAAAAGGTTATTTAAATAATTCTTATAGAAAATGGGAGAAAAGGTAATTATTTGGAGGGAACCACAGGATAAAATGCTTTTTTTTTTTTTTTTTTTTGAGATCGTCTCACTCTGTCGCCCAGGCTGGTGTGCAGTGGCATGATCTCAGCTCAGTGCAACCTCTGCCTCCTGGGTTCAAGTGATTGTCCTGCCTCAGCCTCCTGAGTAGCTGGGACTGCTGGCATCCACCACCACATCCAGCTAATTTTTTTAAATTTTATTTTTATTTTTTATTTTTTTATTTTTTTGAGATGGAGTCTCACTCTGTCGCCCAGGCTGGAGTGCAGTGGCGCGATCTCAGCTCACTGCAAGCTCCGCCTCCTGGGTTCACGCCATTCTCCTGCCTCAGCCTCCCAAGTAGCTGGACTACAGGCGCCCGCCACCACACCCGGCTAATTTTTGTATTTTTAGTAGAGACGGGGTTTCACCGTGTTAGCCAGGATGGTCTCGATCTCCTGACGTTGTGATCTGCCTGCCTCATCCTCCCAAAGTGCTGGTATTACAGGCATGAGCAACCGTGCCCGGCCTGGTTTTCTTTTTTTTTAAATAGAGATGGGGTTTTTCCGTGTTGGTCAGGCTAGTCTCGAACTCCTGACCTCAGGTGATCTGCCTGCCTCAGCCTCCCAAAGTACTGGGATTACAGGCATGAGCCATCATGCCCAGCCTAAAATGCACTTTTGAGTAAATTATTCCTCCTTGAAAGTGGTCCTAGGCCGGGCGCGGTGGCTCAAGCCTGTAATCCCAACACTTTGGGAGGCCAAGATGGGTGGATCACGAGGTCAGGAGATCGAGACCATCCTGGGTAACACGGTGAAACCCCGTCTCTACTAAAAAATACAGAAAACTAGCTGGGCGAGGTGGCGGGCGCCTGTAGTCCCAGCTACTCAGGAGGCTGAGGCAGGAGAATGGCATAAACCCGGGAGGCGGAGCTTGCAGTGAGCTGAGATCCGGCCACTGCACTCCAGCCTGGGCGACAGAGCGAGACTCTGTCTCAAAAAAAAAAGAAAGTGGTCCTAACAAGAGATACAGAGGCCATGAGGCTGAGGTCCCCTGGAAAAGGATCTCTTAATTTTATAAACTGTGTTTTAGGGCAAAACATATTAGCATTTGGTCTACCAAATCTAGGCTAAGCATTGATAAAGAGATTTTTAGAATGCTCGCATAAGCAACCTAAGGGCCTGCCTGTCCTTGCCTACGGCTTTATTTATCTGTCCTTTTCTGAGAGAAGGTGGATTTGACATCTGAAGGAACATTTTCCCACTGATTTCTCAAGCTAGCCTAGGGCTCCCAGAGCCAGGAGGGTGAGCCTTCATGTGGCTCTGGATTTGGGGAGGGCCAGCAAGCACATGATTATGCAGACAGAGCTTTCTGCACTTTCCCTTCCTCCGCTTGGCAGCACAAGCACAAAGTGCTGAAGATAAAAGGCTTCCATTAACACCAAACCACTGGAAGTCAAAGAGATTTTTTTGGCTATGGTTAGGTCATAGCTACAATTTCTCTTTTCCTTCCTTCCTTCCTTTCTCTTTTCTTTCAAGCATGCTTGTGAATCAAAGTCAGGATTTTGACACCTCTGGGCTATTTTCCAGTCCATACTCTAGGAGTGCAGCAAAGATTCAGATGCAGTTTTAATGGTTTCCAAGGATGAGGAGAAGCAAAGGCGTTCATCCCTGGCAGCTTCTTTTCCAGCTTCCAAAGAAGGGAGGGACATAAGGGGGCAGGAGAAACTATTTTTCTCCAATGCACCATCATTGTTCCATACTTCATAGACGTTTACTTTCTTCATTCACCATTTTATTTTTATTTTTTTGGGGGGATGGAGTTTCACTCTTGTTGCCCAGGCTGGAGTGCAATAGCGCAATCTCAGCTCACTGCAACCTCCACCTCCTGTGTTCCAGAAATTCTCCTGCCTCAGCCTCCCGAGTAGCTAGGATTACAGGCACCCGCCACCATGCCAGGCTAATTTTTGTATTTTCAGTAGAGACAGGGTTTTACCATGTTGACCAGGCCAGTCTCGAACTCCTGGCCTGGTGATCCACCCACTTCGGCCTCCCAAAGTGCTGCGATTACAGGCGTGAGCCACCGTGCCCCGCCCATTCATCATTTAAGGAGCTGCCTCCACTGCGCATCAGGGACTTTCCCACTCTTTTTTTTTTTGAGACGGAGTCTGACTCTGTTGCCTAGGCTGGAGTTCAGTGGCTTTGATCTCTGCTCACTGCAACCTCTGCCTCCCAAGTTCAAGCAATTCTCCCACCTCAGCCTCCTGAGTAGCTGGGATTACAGGCACACACCACCATGCCCAGTTAAGTTTTGTATTTTTAGTAGAGATGGGGTTTCAACATGTTGGCCAGGCCAGTCTCGAACTCCTGACCTCAGGTGATCCGCCTGCCTCCACCTCCCAAAGTGTTGGGATTACAGGCACGAGCCACCGCGCCCGACCCTCGAATCACCCACTCTTAACACATGGAGCTCATTAGCACTGGTCCACTTCCTTCACTAATATACTCTGTTCACAGTCTCCTTCCTTGTTTGTTTATGACTTCAGAAATGATTTATTGAGCATGTCTTTTTTTTTTTTTTTTTTGAGATAGTTTTACTTGTTGCCCAGGCTGGAGTGCGGTGGTGCAATCTCAGCTCACTGCTGCAACCTCTGCCCCCTGGGTTCAAGCGATTCTCATGCCTCAGCCTCCAGAGTAGCTGGGACTATAGGTGCCTGCCATCACGCCAGGCTAGTTTTATATTTTTTAGTAGAAACGGGGTTTTACCATGTTGGCCAGACTGGTCTTCAACTCCTGACCTTGGGGAAATCCTACTGCGTTGGCCTCCCAAAGTGCTGGGATTACAGGCATGAGCCACTGTGCTCAGCCCTGAGCATGTCCTGTTATACTGAATGAGGTGCAGGAGATAGGGTGATACAGAAGAGGAAATAGGTCCTGCTCTTGATTGAGGGTGATGCATAAGACCACACAGATCCTGCTTTTGGACGTTTACAGTCTACTGGAGGAGGCAGACATAGGTAAATAATTGGTATGCTGAAAACTTTTGGGGAGAGAGATGGGGCAACGTTAGAACGGTAGCTGGGGAGGGCTCCTTTGAGGAAGTAATACAAGTACTCCAACCTGAATGATAAGGAATGAACCCTGTGAATTGGAGGAAGAGTATTTCAGACAGAGGGAGACAGAAGTCCTAAGGCCTGGAGGCAAGAATGAGCTTAAGTGCTCCAGAATCAGAAACAAAATCTGTGTGGCTGGAAGGCTGTGATCAAAGAACAGAATGAAAGGAGATGAGGCCAAAGAGATAAACAAGCAGGCTGCATATTTCAGGGATGGTGTAGGCCCTAATGAGGAGTTTTCATTTTACTGTCACGGGAAGACATTGATGGGTTGCAACCAGGGAACTAACATGACTGATTACTTTTTTTTGGAGGGTTAACTTTTCCCATATACCCTTTACTCAAATTCACCAACTGTTTACGTTTTACCTTCATTCCTTTCATAATTCTCTCTTTCTCACATGCACACACACCACACACATTTTATGTACACACAGTTTTTTCTCAATCATTTAAGAGTAAATTGCAGATGATCATGTCCTTTCACTCCTAAATACACTTCACGTATGTCCTAAAAACAAGGAAATTCTCTTAGGTCACTTTAATTGTCAAAATTGGAAAATTTAACATGGGAACAGCAGTACTATTAATCTTATCTGCAGGTCATGTTCACATTTTAATTATCCTAGTAATGTTCCTTAGAGCTACTTGTGTCCTAGTCCAGATCCACTTCAGGACAAAGCACTGTATTCTTTCTTTTTTTTTTCTTTTGAGACGGAGTCTCGCTCTGTCGCCCAGGCTGGAGTGCAGTGTCACAATCTTGGCTCACTGCAACCTCTGCCTCCCAGGTTCAAGCGATTCTTTTGCCTCAGGCTCCCGAGTAGCTGGGACTACAGGTGCATGCCAGGCTAATTTTTGTATTTTTACAAAATCGGGGTTTCATCATGTTGGCCAGGATGGTCTCGATCTCCTGACCTCATGATCCGCCCTCCTTGGCCTCCCAAAGTGCTGGGATTATAGGCGTGAGCCACCGTGCCAGGCCACTGTATTTCATTATTATCTCTTTAGTCACCTTTAATCTAGACCAGTTCCTCTGTCTTTCTTTGTCTTCCCAACTTTGACATTTCCCCCCACCCCTTTTTGAGACAGGGTCTCTCTCTGTTGCCCAGGCTAGAGTGCAGTGGGATGATCATGGCTCACTGCAACCTCAACCTCTTGGGCTCAATTGATCCTCCTGCCTCAGCCTCCTGAGTAGCTGGAATCACAGGCATGTGCTACCACACCTTGCTGATGTTTAAATTTTTCTGTAGAGATTAGGTCTCACTGTCTTGCTCAGGCTGCTCTCAAACTCCTGGCCTCAAGTGATCTTCCCACCTGAGCCTCCTAAAGTGCTTGAATTCCAGAGGTGAGCCACCACCCCCTGCCAACCTTGACTTTTTTTTTTTTTTTTTTTTGAGATGGAATTTCGCTCTTGTTGCCCAGGCTGGAGTGCAATGGCACAATCTCTGCTCACCGCAACCTCCACCTCCCGGGTTTAAGCAATTTTCCTGTCTCAGCCTCCCGAGTAGCTGGGATTACAGGCATACGCCACCACGCCCAGCTAATTTTGTATTTTTAATGGAGATGGGGTTTCTCCTTGTTGGTCAGGCTGGTCTTGAACTCCCAACCTCAGGTGATCCACCCACCTCGGCCTCCTAAAGTGCTGGGATTACAGGCATGAGTCACCGCATCCGGCAACCTTGACATTTTTAAAGAGTGCAGTCATTCTGTAGAATGGTCTTCCATTTTGGTTTGTCTGATGTTTCCTCGTGATTCTAATCAGATATGCATTTTTGTCAGGAAAACCACAAAACTGATGTTGTGTTTTCTTCAGTGCATCATGAGGAGGCACATGATGTTGGCTGGCACCAGAGACTTATACATAAAAAGATAATTTGAGGCTGGGCAGTGGCTTACGCCTGTAATCCCAGTACTTTGGGAGGCTGAGGCAGGTGGATCACCTGAGGTCAGAAGTTTGAGATCAGCCTGGCCAACATGGTGAACCCACCCCCCCATCTCTACTAAAAATACAAAAATTAGCCAGGTGTGGTAGTGAGCGCCTGTAGCCCCAGCTACTTGGGAGACTGAGGCAGGAGAATCTCTTGACCCTGGGAGGCAGAGGTTGCAGTGAGCCGAGATTGCACCACTGCACTTCAGCCTGGGCGACAGAGCAAGACTCCATCTCAAAAGAAAAAACAAAAAACAATTTTAATGTAAATGAGAAATGGATTGCAGGGTAATAAGAATTGAAGCAGAGGGATCAAGAAGGAAGAAGCCATTTCAGTGGTCAGGAGACAGATGATCATAGTTTATAACAGGTTGGTAGCAGCGGAGATGGTAGAAGGTGATCAGATTCAGTGTATGTTTAGAGTAGAGCTGCTCAGTTATTCCCACTTCCCTAGTTCTCTGCTCTCTAGTCCATGGACCCATCTGTGTTCTCTCTCTTTGGCCCTCTCTTGTCTTTTCCCCCTCTGCACAAACTTATATTCCATAGCCCCTGACTTCACCCACTTTCTTGCCGATGTCCTATACTCCTTTGCCCCTTTGTCTTCATTGCATCTGCCTGGCAAGCCCTGGGCCTGGATGACTCCAACTTTTAGCTTTCTAGCTACCCACGCTTGGGCTGTTGAATGCTGCTGGATAAAAACCCACACCGCCGGGCGCGGTGGCTCACGCCTGTAATCCCAGCACTTTGGGAGGCCGAGGCGGGCGGATCACAAGGTCAGGAGATCGAGACCACGGTGAAACCCCGTCTCTACTAAAAATACAAAAAATTAGCCGGGCGCGGTTGTGGGCGCCTGTAGTCCCAGCTACTCGGGAGGCTGAGGCAGGAGAATGGCGTGAACCCGGGAGGCGGAGCTTGCAGTGAGCCGAGATCGCGCCACTGCACTCCAGCCTGGGCGACAGAGCGAGACTCCGTCTCAAAAAAAAAAAAAAAAAAAAAACAAAACCCACACCTGGGCAGACCAGTGCCCCTCTAAATTCACAGACACAACCCTTCACAGTGACTATTTCCAAGCCTCCTCAAGTCCCCAGTGCCTTACGTACCCCCTTACTTTCAGCAGATGATCTCACTCCTTTCCGGAAAAGACAGAATCCAACTCCCACTACCAAATGGCAAAACCGTCCAAATCCGTAACCCTCATTTTCTTCAGGTGTGTTATAAAAGAGTTTCCTTCTCCTTCCTAAATCTAAATGCTGCTCCTGAGCCCTAGATTGGCTTCTCTCATATCTTCTTAGGGACCTCACACTATGCATAAGATTCTACTATGGATAAGACTGTCTCAGTCTCACCTTCTCAACTGGCTCCTTCCCATTAGACACGAGCATGCTCAAACCTCTCCCATTTTGTAAAACAAAATCATCGACAAAAACCTTTGTCTAGGGGGCACCTATGGTCCCAGCTACATGGGAGGCTGAGGCAGGAGGATCCCTTGAGCCAGGAGTTCGAGGCTGTAGTGAGCTATGATAGCACCACTGTTCTCCTGTCTGGGTGACAGAGCAAGACCCCAACTCAAAGCAAAACAAACAAACAAACAAAACAAAAAAACCTCTGCCTGAATCCCATTTTCCTTTCCAACTGCTGATCTCACTCCTCTCCTCTGGCAGTTTCTCTACCTCCAAGGCTACTTTCCTTCCATCTAGATTGCTCACCCTTTTTCTTTTCTTTCTTTCTTTTTTTTTTTTTGGTCGAGACAGGATCTCATTCTGTCACCCAGGGGGGAGTGCAGTGGCATGATCTTGGCTTACTGTAGCCTTGACCTCCTGGGTTTAAGGGATCCTCCCACTTCAGTCTCCTGAGTAGCTGAGACCACAGGTACACACCACCCTGCCCAGCTAATTTCTTAAAAACTCTTTTGTAGCAATGGGTGTTTCACCGTGTTGCCCAGGCTGGTCTCAGACTCCTGAGCCCACACCATCTGTGCGCCCTGGCCTCCCAAAGTGCTGAGATTACAGGCATGAGCCACCGTGCCCAGCTGATTCTTCACCTTCGATTAATATTACCTACCCTATCAATAGGCAAAGGCCTATTTTCTTCAAGTCTAAACTTAAAAGTAATTTCCTCAAGGAGACATTCCCTGACCTCTGAGTTGGAAAGTCTCTTTGCTATGTATTTGTGTAGACTCATGTACTTTCCCACCATGTCATTCCTTACACTTTGTAAATTACTCAAATACCATCTGCTTTCTCCCCTTTATGCCATGAAAACAAGGACTCTGGTTTTCCCATTCACCACTACATCTCCAGCATCTGACACAGTGTCTGGGAGACAGAATCAGTAAATAACTGCTGAGTGAGTGTATAACTAATCTTCAGTCATTTGAAAACTTGCAAGGGTAATAGGTTGTTGAAGTGAATACTATATAATAACAGTGTCTTTTTGGAATCCAAAGGTTCTGTTAACTGTGCATATGGATGGCTAAATTAGGAGATGAGCAGCAGGTGAAGAACTTGCCCTGACTGTAGTGGACACTCGGAAATTGGGTAATTGGCAAATTTCTGGCCTTATTCTTCAGGGTAGCTAACTCCCTACTCAGAGCCTCTTCAACAGTCTAAACTGGCTCATTCTATTGTAGATGTCTGTTTCAGGCCTTCGTTCAAATGCAGAAGCTTTGGGGGCACAGTTTGGACTAGGAGTTTTCCTCCCTTTGGAGTGGGTTTATTCCCAGGCCCCTACCTTCCACAAGACTATGATGGATCATCCTCTTGGGTCACCTCCTCTTCTCTCTGACCCTGGTTCTTACTGTGGAATCATGGTTATAGGCAGCAAAGGCTGAATGCCTTAAGAACTAGGACTCTGAAGTTGCATGGTCATGGTTCCAATCCCAGCTCTTGCACTTTCTAGCTATGTGACCTTAGACAAAGTAGCTAACCTCGCTAAGCCTCTCTGTCCTCTTGTTTTGCACGTGCCTCAATTTACAGTGGTGGTGTGAAGAAAAGAAAGAAAGAGCGCTGTTAGCACTATGCCTAGTACACACCCAGTGCTCAATAAATGTTACCTATTATCATTTGTATAGCAGAGTGAAAGTGGATCTGTCATCTGGGTACCTTCTCCCTCCACAGTTTCCTCAGGCTATAAGGAGAAGTGGCACCAATGTTAGTTGAGACTAATTACCCACTTCCAAATAACCCTTCCTTAGATTCTAAATTACAAGGTATATTCACCATTATTATATTTGGACACCTCTGCAACCAACTCATTTCGGAGCTAGTCTGTACCCCTTTTATTTCTGGAGGCCTCTAGAATTCAACTCTCGAACATAGACATCTGACTTCAAAATGACTAAACATGACTTCACACCCGTTTTTATTGGTTTCCCTGAAAATGGCAACTTTCATTTTCCAGCGGGTAGTACAATATTAGCTGACAGAGACACTGGGCACCCTGCATTGGGGAGCCCAGTTTTTAGTTATGCAAATGTAGACTCTTGAAATAAACATGTTTCATATTTTCTTTTTTTTTTTTTTGAGACGGAGTCTCGCTCTGTCGCCCAGGCTGGAGTGCAGTGGCGCGATCTCGGCTCACTGCAAGCTCCGCCTCCCGGGTTCACGCCATTCTCCTGCCTCAGCCTCCTGAGTAGCTGGGACTACAGGTGCCCACCACCGTGCCCGGCTAATTTTTTGTATTTTTAGTAGAGATGGGGTTTCACTGTGGTCTCGATCTCCTGACCTTGTGATCCGCCCACCTCGGCCTCCCAAAGTGCTGGGATTACAGGCGTGAGCCACCGCGCCTGGCTTTCGTTTTTTTTTTTTTTTTTGAGACAGGGTCTCAATCTATTGCCCAGGTTGGAGTGCAGTGGCACAATCATGGCTCTCTGCAGCCTCAGTCCCCTGGGCTCAATTGATCCTCCTGCCTCAGCCTCCTAGGTAGCTGGGTACACAGGCACACACCACCATGCCCTGCTGATTTTTTAATTTTTTGTAGACATGGAGTCTTGCTATGTTGTTCAGGCTAGTCTTTAATTCCTGGGCTCAAGCAATCCTCCCACCTTGGCCTCCCAAAGTACTGGGATTATAGGCATGAGCCACTGCACACAGCCTATTTTATATTTTCTTAAGTGCTAGACTTCAGTCTTAGAAAGAATGGGTCAGAGTGTTACTAGGATGACTTCTGGAAGAGAAGAGCTAACAAGGAGAGTTGGTGATCCGTGGGATGGTGAGGGAGATGGAGGGTCATGAACTCCTAGGTTTGGAAGTGAACAGTAGGTGACAGTGAAACAGGTTTAGGGAAGATGGAGAATTTTATTTTTTGGGGGGCACATAGTGTGTTTGAGTTGTCCATGGGACATAAAAGTGACAATATTGTGTATACAAATGTTTTATATATGAGCCGGGCATGGTAGCTCATTCCTGTAATCTCAGCACTTTGGGGGGCCAAGGTGGGTGGATCACCTGAGGTCAGGAGTTCCAGACCAGCCTGGCCAACATGGTGAAACCCGGTCTCTACTAAAAATACAAAAATTAGCTGGCTGTGGTGGTGCATGCCTGTAATCCCAGCTACTCGGGAGGCTGAGGCAGGAGAATCCCTGGAACCTGGGAGGCGGAGCCTGCAGTGAGCCAAGATCGCACCATTGCACTCCAGCCTGGGCGACAGAGTGATACTCCATCTCAAATAATAATAATAATAACAAAATTTTAAAATTACCAAATTTTGTAATAGTGATTGTCTCTGAGTGGTAGAATTTTGGGTGATTTTAATTATCTTTTAATATAAATATTTGCTATGACTCACTAAAATGTATTGGCTGGGCATGGTGGTTCAAGCCCGTACTCTCAGTGCTTTAGGAGACTGAGGCAGGAGGATTGCTTGAGGCCAGGAGTTTGAGACCAACCTGAGTAACACAGCACTGTATCTTGGGCAATACAACAAGACCCCTGCCTCAAAAACAAAAAACAAACATACAGGCTGGGTGTGGTGGCTCACACCTGTAAATCACAGCACTTTGGGAGGTCAAGGTGGGTGGATTGCTTGGGCCCAGGAGTTCAAGACCAGCCTTGGCAACATGGTGAAAACCCGTCTCTATTAAAAATACAAAAAATTAGCTGGGCATGGTGGCAAGTGCCTGTAGTCCCAGCTACTCGGGAGGCTGAGGCGGGAGGATCAATTGAGCCTGGGAAGTCACGGTTGCAGTAAGCCATGATCATACCACTGCACTCCAGCCTGGGTGACAAAGTAAAATCCTGTCTCAAAAACAAACAGACAAAAAAAAACACCAAAAAGCCTGTGTGAGGTGGCTCACGTCTGCAAATCCCAGCACTTTGGGAGGCTGAGGCAGGTGGATCACTTGAGGTCAGGAGTTCGAGACCAGACTGGCCAACACAGTGAAATCTCGTTTCTACTAAAAATACAAAAAAATTATCCAGGTGTGGTGCTGTGCACCTGTAATCCCAGGTACTTTGGAGGCTGAGGCAGGAGAATCGCTTGAACCCAGAAGGTGGAGGTTGCAGTGAGCCAAGATCGCACCACTGAACTCCAGCCTGGGCAACAGAGCGAGATTTTCCTGGATTCTGACCTCAGGACTTTTTTATTTTCCCACTTAGTGACTCTCTTAGTCCTCTCATCAAACTTGGCCTTGCCTCTTGCCTCTCTTCTAGCACTATCTGGACACTCCCTCTGGCCATGGTGCTGCTGGTGACCCCGAATAATAAGGGAAAGATGCTGGGATACATAGAAAGGTACTCTTCCATCTGGAGTATTATTTCACTGTGTGCAAATTTGTATGATTTTGGAGAGAAGGGTCATAAATACAAATTAAAGGATTGGAAAAATATGACAGACTTATGAAGTATATGAAAGGATAAGGCTTAAGATTGAGCTTTCAATTATTTAATGACTTCCTTGAGAGGCCTATAAAATGAGTTAAATAGCCAGGGCGCAGGGGTTCACACCTGTAATCCCAGCACTTTGGGAGGCTGAGGCAGGCTGATCATGAAGTCAGGAGTTCGAGACCAGCCTGACCAACATGGTGAAACCCCATCTCTACTAGAAATACAAAAAGTTAGCCGGGTGTGGTGGCAGGTGCCTGTAATCCCAGCTACTCAGAAGGTTGAGGCAGAAGAACTGCTTGAACCCAGGAGGTGGAGATTGCAGTGAGCCGAGATCATGCCACTGCACTCCAGCCTGGGCAACAGAGTATGACTCCATCTCAAAAAAAAAAAAAAAAAAAAAGTCAAATAACCAGCTCTTCTCCACCTGCACTGAGAAGACCAAAAGTAAATGGGCTAAAGTTGCAAAAGAAGGGATTCTGCTTAGGTTAGTGATTTTTAAAGTTTTGGTTATAGAACCCTTGAAATAAAATTTGAAAGGACAATATATAAAACAGAAAAAAAGGGTACTGGAAGACGGATTCCCTAGCCCAGCGAGCTCTCTCCTCAGAGGGCTTGCCAAAACACAGTTTGAAAACCAGTTGTTGGCTAGGCATGGTGGCTCATGCCTGTAATCCCAGCATTTTGGGAGGCTGAGGTGGGCGGATCACCTGAGTTCAGGATTTCTCGATGAGCCTGGCCAACATGGCGAAACCCAATCTCTACTAAAAATACAAAAAAATTTGGTCAGGTGTGATGGTGCACGCCTGTAGTCCCAGCTACTCGGGAAGATGAGGCAGGATAATTACTTGAACCTGGGAAGCCGTGGTTGCAGTGAGCTGAGATCGTGCCACTGCACTCCAGCCTTGGTGACAGAGCAAGACTCCGTTTCAAAAAAACAAAAAAGGAAAACCAGTTGTTAAGATCAGAGGCAGGTCAAGTGCGATGGCTCATTCCTGTAATCCCAGCACTTTGGTTGGCTGAGGCGGGCGGATCATGAGGTTAGGAGATTGAGACCATCCTGGCTAACACAGTGAAACCTCGTCTCTACTAGAAATACAAAAAAAAAAAAAAAAAAAAAAAAAAAAAAAAGGCCGGGCACGGTGGCTCAAGCCTGTAATCCCAGCACTTTGGGAGGCCGAGACGGGCGGATCACGAGGTCAGAAGATCGAGACCATCCTGGCTAACACAGTGAAACCCCGTCTCTACTAAAAATACAAAAACTTAGCCGGGCGAGGTGGCGGGCGCCTGTAGTCCCAGCTACTCGGGAGGCTGAGGCAGGAGAATGGCGTGAACCCGGGAGGCGGAGCTTGCAGTGAGCTGAGATCCGGCCACTGCACTCCAGCCTGGGCGGCAGAGCGAGACTCCATCTCAAAAAAAAAAAAAAAAAAAAAAAAAATTAGCCGGGCATGGTGGCGGGCGCCTGTAGTCCCAGCTACTCTGGAGGCTGAGGCAGGAGAATGGCGTGAACCTGGGAGGTGGAGTTTGCAGTGAGCCGAGACCGCGTCACTGCACTCCAGCCTGGGAGACAGCAAGACTCCGTCTCAAAATAAAATAAAATAAAATAAAATAAAATAAAATAAAATAAAAAGATCAGGGGCCAACAAACTATATACAGCCTGCTACCTGTTTTTATACTGCCTATGAACTAAGAATGGTTCTCCCATTTATATAGGGATGGGGAAAAAATAATAATATTGCATGACATGGGAAAATAAAATCAAATTCAATTTTCAGTGTCCATGAAGACAGTTTTATTGGAAGACAGCACACGCGTTTGTTTTGGTATTCTCTGTGGCTGCTTTTGCACCACAATGGAAGAGTTAAGCAGTCACGACAGAGATCATATAGTCAGTGAAAACTAAAATATTAACTGGTCTTTTGGGAAAACGTTTGCCAACCTCTGGTGTAGATGAAAGAAAAAATTTTATGATAGTGGTTTTTAACACTGAGATTCGTGATCAACAAAGTTTAGATGAGTTCTCCTTTTGGAAGGCACTAACAAAGGCTAGGTTGTCGTTTAAATGAGGTCCTGTCTGTATGGAGGATAAGTGATTGGCCTTAACCTTCAGGATCCCTGAAAGTTGCTCCCTCCCAATCCTGGAGGCTGTGGTTTTACCCCTGGGCTCCAGCTAGTCGCCTGCAGACAACTAAAGGGAAAAGGAAGAAGGCAATTACCTGGCAGTGCACCAAATTTTTTTCCCCAGTTTGGAGCCAGAAATTCCTGGCAGATAAAGAAAGGATTTCCTCCAGAAGAACACAATTGCGGTAACACTCCGGCCAGCCAGTCCCTGGATTTTACAGGGTGGGAAAACATCTGTGATTTGGGAAGAAGTAAGAAAACCTAATTCCAAGAACTGACAAGCGATTGAGGAAAGTTCTAAGGAAGACTATAAAAAAGAGAAAAACAATCTAGAACAAGGAGAGAAGGAATAGCAACATCTTAAGATTTGTACTTTCTTTCAAATCATTACAGTTCATTTAAGATCAAACCAGATCACTGGCATTAACTTAAGCTTATTATAATACAACACTGTGGTCCCCAGTCTACCATTTCACAACATTACCTTTCTCTACTAGAGAATAAACAGGTGGAAGCTGGAATTCTAATTCTGTCCCTATAACTCTCCTGTGATTCTAGTTCTTCTGCTATAAAATGATACCTTAATACTTTCAAAACCATGGGGTGATTTCTTAGCCTGAAGTAGAAAGAATAGTAATTGGGGCTAAGGGAGAGCTATGTGCAGGGAACTGATGAATCTCAAATAATCTGTTCATTTATACTTTACACTTTCTACTTTGTTCCTTACTGGAAAAGCCTTGGGGATTACAGTGGTGAAGCCACAAAACTGTATATATACCTCATGATTTCTTTTTTTTTTTTTTTTTTTGAGACGGAGTCCAAAAAAAGGCTGGAGTGCACTGGCCGGATCTCAGCTCACTGCAAGCTCCGCCTCCCGGGTTTACGCAATTCTCCTGCCTCAGCCTCCCGAGTAGCTGGGACTACAGGCGCCCGCCACCTCGCCTGGCTAGTTTTTTGTATTTTTTTAGTAGAGACGGGGTTTCACCGTGTTAGCCAGGATGGTCTCGATCTCCTGACCTCGTGATCCGCCCGTCTCGGCCTCCCAAAGTGCTGGGATTACAGGCTTGAGCCACCGCACCCGGCCTATACCTCATGATTTCTTAGAGGAAAAAAACAAACAACAAAATAACCGGTATCCTAGCTTTAGATAAAATATATTATGGTAGTTTTTCCCTATAGCTTCACTTATTTTACATTTTTACATTTGTAAAGCACGAAAATAATACATGTGAAAATAACACAGGCGCTTTTTTTTTTTTTTTTTGAGACGGAGTTTGGCTCTTGTGCTCACGCTGGAGCACAGTGGCGCAATCTTGGCTCACCGCAACTTCCACCTCCCCGCTTCAAGCGATTCTCCTGCTTCAGCCTCCCAAGTAGCTGGAACTACAGGTATGCGCCACCATGCCCAGCACTTTGGGAGGCCAAGACAGGTGTATTGCTTGAGCTCAGGAGTTCTAGACCAGCCTAGGCAACATGGTGAAACCACCTCTACGAAAAATAGAAAAATTAGTCATGCGTGGTGGTGCCTGCATGTAGTCCCAGCTACCAAGGAGTCTGAGGTAGGAGACTCACTTGAGCTCACTTGAGCCTGGGAAGGAGAGGTGAGCTCGTGCCACTGCACTCCAGCCTGGGTAACAGAGCCAGACCCTGTCTCAAAAAGAAAAAAGTAAATAAAAATGAAACAATACAGAAAGAAATGAAAAACAAACATTTTCATATCTTCCTCCCCATTCTCTGATCCCCAAATCTCTAATCCCTTTACCCAAAGGTGGGAACTGTTAATAGCTTTTGTTTGTTTTGTTTTGTTTGAGACAGGGTCTCACTCCTGTTGCCCAGGCTGGAGTGCAGTGGTACGATCATGGCTCACTGCAGCCTCGACTTCTGAAGCTCAAGTGATCCCACCCCAACCTCCCGAGTAGCTGGGACTACAGGAGTAAGCCATCATACCCAGCTATTTTTTTTTTTTTTTTTTTTTTGAGACAGAGTTTTGCTCTTATTGCACAGGCTGGAGTGCAATGGTGCGATCTCGGTTCACCGCAACCTCCATCTCCTGGGTTCAAGTGATTCTCCTGCCTCAGCCTCCTGAGTAGCTGGGATTACAGGCATGCACCACCGTGCCCCGCTAATTTTTTGTATTTTTAGTAGAGACGGAGTTTGTCCACGTTGGTCAGGCTCGTCTTGAACTCCCGACCTCAGGTGATCCACCCGCCTTGGCTTCCCAAAGTGCTGGGATTACAGGCGTGAGCCACCGCATCCGGCCAATTTTTTTGTATTTTTAGTAGGGACAGTGTTTCACCATTCTGGCCAGGCTGGTCTTGAACTCCTGGGCTAAAGCACTCTGCCCGCCTCGGCCTCCCAAAGTCCTGAGAGTATAGGTGTGAGCCAGCCTGATAGCTTCTTGTATATGGAACAAGAAGGGGAAGGAAAAAAGAAAAACATACATATCCTTTCAAAAATTCTACACAGATGGTTTCACACTGTCCTGCACTTTGCTTTTCCCACTAAATAGTCTATCCAGGAAATACTTTTGCATTTTAATTGCTGAATTTTTTGGAAATAGGATTATTTACTAGCCCCATTTATGAGATTTATATATACATACATATATATAAATAATGTTATAAAGAACATTCTTGTACCTATATCTTAGTGACTTTTATGACTACATTCATATATTAAATTAGCAGTATAATTGCCTGGTTAGCATTTTTACTCTAGCTATTAGCAAAATATCCTTCCAAAAGCTTCCACAAATTTATACTCTCCCCTACAATGGATGTCTGTTTCCCTACACTCTGGCCAACACTGGTATTATTATTACTTACTTTTGGTAATTTGATAAAGTTGTTCTTATGTTTATTGATGATCTGTATACCTTTTTTCCTTTCTATTTCAGAGAAGAGTTGCTCTGTCATCCAAACTGGAGTACAGTGGCGCTATCATAGCTCACTGTAGCCTCAAAATCCTAGGCTCAAGTGGTCCTCCTGCCTTAGCCTCCCAAGTAGCTGGGACTACAGGCATGTGACACCATACCTGGCCTGTATACCTTTTCTTCTTATTTTGTTTTGTTTTTGTTTTTGTTTGAGATGGAGTTTTGCTCTTGTTGCCCAGACTAGAGTTCAGTGGCTCAATCTCGGCTTACTGTAACCTCCACTTCCTGGGTTCAAGCAATTCTCCTGCCTCAGCCTCCCACGTAGCTGGGATTACAGGCATCTGCCACTACACCCAGCTAATTTTTTGTGTTTTTTGTAGAGACAGGGGTTTCACCATGGTGGCCAGGCTGGTCTTGAACTCCTGACTCAGGTGATCCGCCCACCTCAGCCTCCCAAAGTGCTGGGATTACAGGCATGAGCCACTGCGCCCGGCCTTACCTTTTCTTCTTGACCTGCCTGCTATTCGTAATTTTCATTTTTTCTTATTACCTTGTTTAATCTCTTTACATATTAAAGAAAGTATCTGTTATATTTTGACTATTTTACAGTATTTTTGCCATACAAGAGTAATGTGGTCAATTTTATGAATTTATTTTTGTTTTCTGAATTTCATGTTATATTTTAGAAAGAACTTACTCATCCCACAATTATACATTGATCTCTCTCTTTTAAGGCCTAAACAGTTTAATTCTTTGTTTATTAAAGGAGCTTTGTTCTTTTTGCTTTGTTTAGTTTGGTTTTAGGTTTTTATTTTGCTATGTTAATTCCAAAGGTCAAAAAAACAATGAAAAAGAAAAATATTTTTGACTGTATCACAGGAAGATATATTTGATTCAGCAATGAATTCAATTGTTTAAAACTATGTGGGCCAACATTTTGTGGAGCAAATAAAATATTTTTACACCCAAATGTGGACCAAAGGCAGACAGTTTACAATCTCTGATCTATGAGCTCAAGAATACTAATTTCCCTTCTCACTTTTGAAAATATGGCTGTTAAAAAGATTTCCTCAGGCCGGGCACAGTGGCTCACGCCTGTAATCCCCACCCTTTGGGAGGGTTGCTTGAACACAGGAGTTTGAGACTAGCTTGGGCCACATAGGGAGATCCCATCTCTACAGAAAAATATAAAAATTAGCCAGGCATGGTGCCGCATACCTGTGGTCCCAGCTGCTGGGGAGGCTGAGGTGGGAGGATCACTTGAGACTAGGAAGTTGAGACTAAAGTGAGTTGAGATCATGCCACTGCACTCCAGCCTGGGCAACAGAAGGAGACCCTGTCTAAAAAAAAAAAAAAAAAGGCCAGGCACAGTGGCTCACACATACTTGTAATCCCAGCACTTTGGAGGCCAAGGTGGATGAATTGCTTGAGCTCAGAAGTTTGAGACCAGCCTGGGCAACAGGGCAAAACCCCATCTCAACAAAATATAAGAAAATTAGCTGGGCATGGTGGCATGCACATGTAGTCCCAGCAATTAGGGAGTCTGACGTCGGAGGATCACTTAAGCCAGGGGAAATTGAGGCTGCAGTGAGCCATGATTGTGCCACTGCATTCCAGCAAAACAAACAAACAAAACAAAACAAAGAAAAAAAAATTTTTTTTTTTTCTCTAAGATTTTCATTTTGGAGGAAACAAAGCAAAATGTCTATTAGGTTGTACCACATGGAATGATTTTTATAGGTCAAAACCAGTCAAATATTGGCAGTTTCATGTGGTTCAACCTAATATAATTGCCTAAACATTACAAAAGTGTATTATTTGTCTATGAAGTCCAAAACAGATGTCCTTCATCAGTCGGTAGCTGTCCTTGACACCACTGGTGATTCAGTGTCCCAGGTTTCTTCTATCTTGTAACTTTTCTGTCTTTAACAAATGACGTCCAAGGTCATCATATCTGCCACATTGAGACAGAATGGGGGGATAAGGCACTGAGGAGTGTACTGGGGGATGTTTATGGAACAGGCCTCAGAGTGATGTAATCACTGCCACCCACTACCATTTCATTGGATAGAGCTCATCCCATGGCCATACCTAACTGCAAGAAAGGCTGAGGAATATTCTAGCTAGCTGTGCCCAAAAATAAGAGAAAATAAGGCTGGTACATTCTTGCATCTTATTTTTTTATGTAAATAAATTTCCAGTAATAATAATACAATAGGCGGGGCTGGTGGTTCATGCCTGTAATCCTAGCACTTTGGGAGGCTGAGGCAGGTGGATCATTTGAGGTCAGGAGTTCAAAACCAGCTTGGCCATCATGGTAAAACCCCATCTCTACTAAAAATACAAAAAATTAGCTGGGTGTGGTGGTGTGCACCTGTAATCCCTGCTACTCGGGAGGCTGAGGCAGGAGAATTGCTTGAACCTGGGAGCCGAGTTTGCTGTGAGCCGAGATCGTGCCACCGCACTCCAGCCTGGGTGACAAAGCGAGACTCCAGCTCAAAAAAAAACAAAAAACAATATATTTGTTCAGTTTACAAGGAATTTGTGCTTTTTTTTGGAGTCAAGAGTCTCACTCTGTTGCCCAGGCTGGAGTGCAGTGACGCCATCTTGGTTCACTGCAACCTCTGCCTCACTGCAACCTCTGCCTCACAGGTTCAAGTGATTCTCCTGCCTCAGCCTTCTGAGTAGCTGGGATTATAGGGCTGTGCCACCACACCTGGCTAATTTTTGTATTTTTAGTAGAGACAAGAGTTTTGCCATGTTGGCCAGGCTGGTTTCAAACTCCTAACCTCAAATGATATACTCACCTCAGCCTCCTAGAGTGCTGGGATTATAGATATGAGCCACCGTGTTTGGCCTGTGCATTTTTTAAATCTGAGGTTTTATTTTTTGGAGACAGAGTCTCGCTGTCTCCCAGGCTGGAGTGCAGTGGCGCAATCTCGGCACACTACAAGCTCTGCCTCCTGGGTTCATGCCATTCTCCTGCCTCAGCCTCCCAAGTAGCTGGACTACAGGCACCCACCACTATGCCTGGCTAATTTTTTGTATTTTTAGTAGAGACGGGATTTCACCATGTTAGCCAGGATGATCTCGATCTCCTGACCTCGTGATCCGCCCGTCTCGGCCTCCCAAAGTGCTGGGATTACAGGCGTGAGCCACCGTGCCCGGCCTAATCTGAGTTTCTAAGAGCTCTACAAGATAAACAAAAAATTATTACCATTTTATAGCTGAAGAAACTGAGCCTGAAAGGGCAAGGTTGACTTGTCTAAGGACATGAACTAGTAAGCAGTGAAATCAGATTATAACAGCAAGGATATTTTAAATAGTGCCATGTGGCTTATGCAGCACTTTCATGTATATTTTCTCTGACCAGTAGTGCAGGGCTCTTCCCATCCTGACAGTTAGCTTGTGGCCTCTCCATCATGCCCAGCTGGTTATTAGCATGTTGCTGGCCCAGCAGATTTTAGGCTATAAATAGATGTATTTGTTGTCTGACTGATTCTTTTCCTGGAGTCAGGCACATTTACCCTTGCTAGAAACCAAGCCCTCCCTGCTTCTTGGCTCAGGTTAAGAGGCAGTTTTATGAGGCCCTGAGAAGGCACATGACTGCCTCCTTATACTTCTGTGGCACAGAAGAGCTCTCCAGGTGAGTACTAAATTGCCAAAGCTTAAAGGATGTGGAAGGCCAGTTTTGGGGTGGGGAGATCCCAACTCTATTATCTGCCAAGGGGTGGGCTTTGCTGCTTTTTTTTGTTTTCCAGAGACAGGGTTTTGCTATGTTGCCCAGGCTAGACGCGAACTCCTGGGCACAAATGACCCTCCGGCCTCACCCTCCTGAGTAGCTGAAACTATAGGCAAGTGTCACCCCATTCAGCTCTTTCTGCTGTTTTCTACTTTCTTCAGATGTGTAGTATTTGGTGGTTAGTAGAGAAAGGGAGAGGAATGATTTCTGTTTCATAAACTCAAATTCGACTTCACAGCTTCTGTCTTCCTAATTTCCATAATTCTAATCTTCTATGGCGATCTCTAACTGCTGCTTCCCCACATTCCCCCTTCCTCAGTTATTTATTTCAGTGAGAACATGCCTTCCTCATCAGGAGTGTTTGAGGTCTGAGGTTCACTTTGTGAATTCTCTGAGGTCAGCAACTCCTGCATCTTTCTCCTTGAGTTCTCCCTGCTCGCAAGTGCCTGGCCCATAGTGGGTGTCCCAAATACTTGCTGGCAAGAACTTTGCAAGGATCTTGGAAGTTTTCAGAGAGAAAGAACTCAGAATTAAAGCAAAATAAATAGCATGTTTCTGCTTTAAAAAATAAGACTTTATGATCATTTCAAGCATTCAGGAATAAAAAGGGAGAAAATAGTATGATGATCATTCATATACCCACACCACATATTTCAACAACTGTGAACATTTTGCTGTATTTGCTTCATCTATTTATATTCATAATCTCTGCTGAAGCACTGCAAAACAAATTATAGACATCAGGATACTTCTTCCCAACAGCTTGCATCTTTAAAAACTAAGGACAGGCCGGGCGCAGTGGCTCATGCCTGTAATCCCAGCACTCTGGGAGGCCACGGTGGGTGGATTACCTGAGGCCGGGAGTTCGAGACCAGCCTGACCAACATGGAGAAACCCTGTGTCTACTAAAAAAATACAAAATTAGCTGGGTGTTGTGGGGGGCACCTGTAGTCCCAGCTACTCGGGAGGCTGAGGCAGGAGAATTGCTTGAACCCGGGAAACGAAGGTTGCGGAGAGCTGAGATGGCGTCATTGCACTCCAGCCTGGGCAACAAAAGTGAAACTGCATCTCAAAAAAAAAAAAAAAAAAAAAAAAAACCTAAGGACGGCCAGCACAGTGGCTCACGGATGTAATCCCAGCACTTTCGGAGGCTGAGGAGGGCGGATCACGAGGTCAGGAGTTTGAGACCAGCCTGACCAACATGGTGAAACCCTGTCACTAGTAAAAATACAAAAATTAGGGCATGGTGGCGCACGCCTGTAATCCTGGCTACTCAGGAGGCTGAGGTTGTAGTGAGCCAAGGTCGTACCACTGCACTCTAGCCTGGGCGACAGAGTGAGACTCCATCTCAAAAAAAAACCAAAAGAAAACTAAGGACATTATCCTACATAACCCCAGTAGCCTAATCACATCTAAAAGTAATTATAACTCCCTAAAGTCATGTAATATCCAGTTTATATTAGAACTTCCCTAACTGTTCCCAGAATATCTTTTATACCTTTCATGTTTTGAAATCAGGATAAATCAAGGTTTACACATTGCATTTGACCCTTTAAGTGCCTTTTAATCCAAAACAGTGGTCAGAAAATTTTTCCAGTAAAGGATTAGACAGTAAATATTTCAGGTTTTGCAGGCCATAGTCCTTTTTAATACCTAATTGTGCTGTTGGAGCATATAGCCATGAACAGTACAGACACAGACAGCTTAAAGGAATGGGCACGGCTGTGTTCCAATAAAACTTTACTTGCAAAAACAGGCCGTGGGCTGGATCTGAACCTCAGGCTGTCCTTTGCCCACCTCTGATCTAAACAGCCCCTCTTCCTCATACCCATGTTTAAGAATAATTTTTTAAAAACAGTTTTCAAATCTAAGCAATCCATACACATCGTTTAGAGACTGAGACAACTGCTACTAAGATATAATGAAACCAGTAGTCCCTTATCCCCCATCCCACCCTCAATTCTCAGAATGTAATTCCTAACAAGCAATCACAATGAAATCCCTGCACCTTTTTTAAAAAAATTTATTATTATTATTTTTTTAAGACAGGGTCTTGCCTTTTCACCCAGGATGGAGTGCAGTGGCGCAATCTCGGCTCACCGCAGCCTTGAACTTCCTGGTCTCAGGTGATCCTCCCACCTCAGCCTTCCAAGTAGCTGGGACTACAGACGCACACTACAATGGCTGGTTAACTTTTGTATTTTTTTTTGTATAGAAGGGGTTTCGCCATGTTGCCCAGGCTGGTCTGGAGCTCCTGGTCTCAAGTGATCTGCCCACCTTGGCCTCCCAAAGTAGTGCTGGGATTACAGGCGTGAGCCACTAGGCCTGCCCTTCTCCCACACTTTTTTTTTTTTTTGAGATGGAGTCTCACTGTGTCACCCAGGCTGGAGTGCAGTGGTGTGATCTCGGCTCACTGCAACCTTCGCTTCCCGGGTTCAAGCAATTCTTCTGCCTTAGCCTCCCAAGTAGCTGGGATTACAGGCGTGTGCCACAATGCCTGGCTAATTTTTGTATTTTTAGTAGAGATGGGGTTTTGCCATGTTGGCCAGGCTGGTCTTGAACTCCGACCCCAAGTGATCCGCCCGCCTCAGCCTCCCAAAGTGTTGGAATTACAGGCGTGGGTCACCTCGGCTGGCTCTCTTCCCTGTGTTCTTAATTATTTGACTTTAACGTTGCACATTTTGGATCTGATTGTTTCCTATGATGCTTTTTCTGTAAACTGAAACCTAAAAGACCAACCTAAAAGCTGAATTAAATGTGTAAACTTTCAATAAAAGAAATTGCTTTTGGCTAGGCGCGGTGGCTCATGCCTGTAATCCCAGAACTTTGGGAGGCTGAGGTGGGCGGATCACCAGAGGTCGGGAGTTTGAGACCAGCCTGACCAACACGGAGAAACCCCTTCTCTACTAAAAATACAAAATTAGCCGGGCGTGGTGGCACATGCCTGTAATACCAGCTACTAGGGAGGCTGAGGCTGGAGAATCGCTTGAACCTGGGAGGCGGAGGTTGTGGTGAGCCGAGATCGCACCATTGCACTCCAGCCTGGGCAATAAGAGTGAAACTCCTTCTCAAAAAAAACAAAAACAAACAAATAAACAAACAAAAAAAAAAAAACAAAAGAAAAAGAAAAAGAAATTGTTTTCTAAGAGAAAAGACAGGCCTAATGTCTTTGGAATACACCAGCACGCTGGGTGCATGTATAAAGGTCTCTCTGGGTCTGAGTCTTCATTGTATATAGGCGATTTCCTGGATTCCTTTTAACTCTAAAACCTTCTATTCCCCTGACAACAGATCAAATTTTTGACGAATGTGATGTCATGCTCCATGTTGTCTCATTTACAGCCATTAGCTCTCAAGTATTGTGACACCTTGAGTAATCAAGGGCTGTAGTTTTTATGAGTTTGTTCAGCTTTGGTTCCTTTTATACAGGATACATTCACAGCTATCCTAGTAACAGTTTACCTTCCAACTTTGAAGGCTGCATTTGCTGCTGTGACATAGGAGTTGGTATGCAAATGGATGTCATGACCAGCTGAGTACTAGGGGCCCTTTGTCTCAACACTGTAGGCCAGGAATTTCCAGGCAGCCACTTCCAAAGCTAGCTACTGCTTGGTGGCTTGCCAGGTTTGGGGGCTTGGTTTAAATCAAAGTAGCAAGTACCAGCCTTGGGTCCCCAGGCTTCGTGAGAAACCTCCAGTGAGCTGCTACTCCAATCTGTCTCCACAGGGGTAGCAAGCACAACTCACTGCTAGACTCAAACTATTTATTTTTTCCAATGACAAGATTCCAGTTATCTTCAGGCTACTAAAATGCTCCAACAGCTGGGTGCAGTGGCTTGTGCATGTAGTCCCAGCTACTCCAGAGGCTGAGGTAGAAGGATCACTTGAGGCCAGGATTTCAAGATCAGGGCAACATAGTGAGACCCCCATCTTTAAAAAAAATAAATATTTCTCTATTTACACAAATACCCTTTGGGTTAGCAGCACAAGGCTAGGTGGGAGTATATAATCTTGAAGATGATTTCAATGCTGTACTGATAAATGGAATCTTCTTGTACATCATGGACCACAGAATTGTGAGAGGAAAATTATCCAGGTTTAAAGCCACTAAGTTCAAATTAATATTTTAAAACATTGTTTACTACTATATGAAAAATCGCTAGTGAGCAGGGGACTGGAATAGATGCTAATAAAAAGATGATTATGAGACGGTTCCTGACATATGAGCTTTCTTTTAATGCTATTGGAGTGTAAATTACGACATTCTTTTGGAGGCAAACTGACATAATTTTACTTATATCCCCTTTGACATAGTAATTCTACATCTAAAAATTATCCTATGGAAATGCAAATACATGAAGATAGATAAATGTTCAAAGGCATTCACTGCAGCCTACAAAAAAAAATTTGGAAGCACTCAAAAATACTAAATAGAAGACACTTGGATATGAAGATATCGTGAGTCTAGTATAAATAAAAATTTGATGCTAAATTGATAATTTTCTTTCAACTAGTCATATCAGACTCCTTAGAATTTTAGCTAATTAAAGCAAGACTAAGCAATGCTCAGCCACATGCACAATGTCAGGAATAGGGCATGAATTTATCTTCTGACATTTTTCAGATGATTTTGCATTGCATGTACACTTTTTGCTGTATGTTTTGTGGTGCGTTAATTCTGGTATTGTTCTCACAAACTTTAATAAACAACACAATGGGGCCAGGCACGGTGGCTCACAGCTGTAATCCCAGCACTTTGGGAGGCTGAGGCGGGTGGATCACCTGACGTAAGGAGTTTGAGACCAGCCTGACCAACATGGTGAAACCCCATCTGTCCTAAAAATACAAAATTAGCCAGGCCTGGTGGTGCATGCCTGTAATCCCAGCTACTCGGGAGGCTGAGGCAGGAGAATTGCTTGAACCCGGGAGGCAGAGGTTGCAGTGAGCCGAGATTGCGCCATTGCACTCCAGCCTGGGCAACAAAAGCAAAACTCGGTTTCAAAAAAAGAAACAAAAAGACTAAGTTTTTTCCCTTTTATTTAATACTAAATATACATAGAACACTTGCAGTATCAGCAATTAAGTTTGTTCCTTCAAGAGCAAATTCTTATGGCCAGGAAACAATGCTAGTGATTATTTCTTGTACCCATTCAAGCTTGCGTTTTCTATGTAGGAAGAGCATTGATCTGACTGTCTAGCCCTCTAGGGTGCTCAATTACCTACAGTGCAACAGCACAACTCAGGCCTGACGCTGGTTTTCTGGTGCTTTTCATGTGGACAAAATGGGCAGGCCTGATTTCTTGACCATCAAGTTAGGTTTTAGTTTGGAGAAGTATAGGGCTAGGCAAGGTAAAAGGGAGTCCTTGTAGTACAGTGGTCCAGGTACTGTCCCCCAACTATCAACTGGAATCTGTAACAAATGGAAATTCTTGGGCTCTACCCTATACCCACTAAATCAGACACTTACTCTTTCAACCTCCAGGTGTTTTAAGGAACCACCATTCTAATTTACAGTTGATCCTTGACACATAACAGATTTTCTTCCGCCTCTGCCACCCGAGATAGCATGACTAACACCTCTTCTTCTTAGCCCACTCAACATGAAAACAAGTATGAAGATCTTTATGATCACCCACTTCCACTTAATAACAACACTTTTTTCTCTAGCTTACTGTAAGAATACAGTAAATAATACATAACACACATAATGTGTTTTGGCTTTGTTATTGGTGAGGCTTCTGGTCAATAGTAGGCTGTTAGCAGTTAAGTTTTGGGGGAATCATAAGTCATATGCAAAATTTTCAGCTGTGCAGGGGTCAGGCCCCCTAGTCCTTTATTGTTCAAGAATCAACTGCACTTCTTTAAAATTTTTTTTTTTTTTTTTTTTTGAGACTGAGTTTCGCTCTGTCACCCAGGCTGGAGTGCAGTGGCACCATCTCGGCTCACTGCAAGCTCCACCTCCCGGATTCACGCCATTCTCCTGCCTCAACCTCCCGAGTAGCTGGGACTACGGGCGCACGCCACCTCGCCCGGCTAATTTTTTTTTGTATTTTTAGTAGAGACGGGGTTTCACCGTGTTAGCCAGGATGTCTTGATCTCCTGACCTCGTGATCAGCCCACCTCAGCCTCCCGAAGTGCTGGGATTACAGGCATGAGACACCGCGCCTGGCTAAATTTTTTTTAAGAGACAGAGTCTGGCTCTGTCACCCAGACTGGAGTGCTGTGGTGTGACCATGGCTCACTGCAGCCCCAACCTCCTGGACTCAAGCAATCCTCCTGCTTCAGCCTCCCAAGTAGCTAAGGGTTAAGTCTTGACTACCACATAAACTTGTTCACAAGCATTATCTCACATAATTCTCAGAGAAATCCAGTTTCAGATAAGCAAACAGGTTCTGAGAGTTTAAGTAATTTATCCTAGTACTTTGCTACCATGCACATGGACCCTCATCTAGCACCACCTGAGCTTGTGAAAAATGAGGACATCTTGGGCTCCAACCCAGACCTGCATTTTTTTTTTCTGCTGTGGCGGCACTAATAGAGCATCAGATTTACATTTTATCAAGCAAGGTCTCTAGATACTTCCTATGCACACTAGTTAGGGTTTGAGACATTTGGCCCTACTCCATGTTATTCTAAGGGGTACAGCTGGGATAAAGGATGAGCCTGAGCCAAGTCTGAAAATGGTCACAGAGAAGCAACAGATGGATCAGAGAACCCATCAAGGGCAGCAAACAAATCTTTTTCTAAAAGAGCCCTGGGACAGCACTGAAGTTGGAGGAGAGAGGACAGCTCACTCAAGGGCCGTGTAATCTTGCTGAGGAGCCAGAAGGCAATGGACAGACACAGGAGCTCAAACTGGAAAATAGAAATTTCCATTTTTGAAGGGAAATGGAGAATCAGTAGGTTTTCAGCAGAGTTTTGTGGTGCAGCCACAGAAATTCTTCAAATTTACTAATCAAAACTAGGTATATAAAACTCACCCGAGTTTCCGATTTCAAACTAAGTTCACAAGGCTCTTCATCAGAAGTGCTTCAATAGTACCAAGAAGAATAAGAACCTACCTTTTGGTTAGTGTTTTAAACAGTTAAGCCTTCAGCCCTTATGACAGGTGGTTGCTGCAGGATTTAACTATGCTTTCTCTGGGCCTGCAGAAGATTATTCAAATAACTAGAAGTTTATTATTTAGGTTTCTCAAAAACCTATCTTGTTTCGCATGTAAACCTTTTGACTGTACATCTGGGTAGGTGGTTAGGCCATTTTCATCAAAAGTCAGTCATAAACTAAGTCCGTTTTGTCCTAAATTAGGAATGTATCTGCGGTACAAGTGGGTGATGCAAAAATGACAATGCTCTCCTGGGAACAAGATAACCAGCTTTATTATGTAATTTTGTCTAGGGATGGCTGCATGTATTTTATCAATATTTATTTCAAGCAAATTAAATTTGAAGCCTAGTAACATCTCTGAAAGTTTATGTCATTTCATTTTCTACAAATCAATTGGGAGAGATAAAATTGACCATTATCTGTGATTTAGAAATGAGAAAACCAAAGAGGGGCTGTTGACTTGAAAAGCAAAGGTGGAACTCAAAAGCCATAGTCATTCTAGTTTCCACCCACCAACAGCGTTTACTGAATTGGGCTTTAGTAAGATGCCTATGACATATACAAACTGGCAATACGTAACAGTGCTATAAAACTCATGACTCTCATGACTATAAGGTCTACCAGGCTTTAAACACTACCACTCAGAAATAAAGATTTCTCTTTGGCATTCTACTGTCCTACTTTTTTATACCTCATTCCCACTGGCACTTTCTTTTTTCTTATTTTTTTTTCCTCTATTCTCCATTCTTTATGATCACTTTGTACAACCTTTAAAAAAGTCACTTCAGGTTGACTACTTTAAAAACAAATCAGGGTATTAAGAATTATTTCGGTGTGCCTTTTACAATTGCAAACAATAAAGGTAGGGATACTATCTCCCACCCTTCTGAACAGATACTAAAATGTTTTGCTCACCTAATTTTAAAATTTGAACAAGAAACAATATTTAAATAAAGAGAGGTAGAAAGACAATAGGTGGAAAATAAAAAGTAGTCCAAAAAGGCAAAAGAAACACATTAGAGTAGGGTTCTTGAATTGGTCCACTTAGTCACTGCCTTCCAAAAGGTCAAATTTCAAAAAAACTCTCACTTTTCAGTTATAATTATCAAAACAATAATCATCACATGGCAAACTATAGAAGGAGCCAAAGATTCTCTACTCAAGATATAAAGAGATCACAAAATTGTCTTAAAATACAAAGAAAATTTTATTTGTATATCAAAGACTCTAAGAAATGATGACATAAGGTTAACAGAGTTGATGTCAAGACACAAATAGGTTTGAAGTTATAGATGATAAATCACTTTGTTTTACTGAACCTTCCCTTGGTTATGTTAGAGAGCATCCCTGGTATGCTCCCAGTTGAATCTTAAGCATGATGTGTCCAGGTGATACACTTGTAATTCCTTTCTGTTAATCCTCGTTATCTCTTTTTTTTTTCTTTTTCTTCTTTTTCTCTGGACTCTGAAAATAGCCAACAAGAATGCTTTGAAAGAGCTGTAATTGTATGGGTGACTAATCACTTTTCTTCATAAAATGCAAAATCAATCTGTTTCCCTTGAAAACAAATTCAGGGAAAAGATTAAAATTGAAAATATAAAAACCCCACCTATAAAAGTAAGTTTCAGCAAATCATACTCTTCCTCTCAATGCAAACTCAATTTTTAGTAATAAATTCTAGATTTGGGAAATGGCCTTTTATAATGTAAATACAACAAAGCCATTTCACTTTTACCTCCCCATCAATGAAAACCATTTTTTAAAATGCCTGCTCATTTCTGATATAGAAAATAGATTGAAATGTGGAGAACTGGCCCCTCCAAGTGAACATCGATAATTAAAAACAAACATACAGCAATTGCTGTGCTGGTACATGGTTCTTCCTCAGAAAGTGGTTCTTCCTTAATGTGTTTCTTTTTACCCTTTTTCTTCTTCTTCTTCACAGATGTTTCTTCTTCTTCTGCCACTTTTTCTTCTTCTTCCTCTTCTTCAACTGAATAGAGTAAGTGTAAAGGCACAACAAATTAACACTATATCAGATCTCACTCTTTCCAAAAACGTTTGAGTCCTAGGTTTTTTTCTGTCATTCTCATCAACTACCCAATGTTTGTTTTGTTTATTTTATAATTGGGAAGGTTCTCCAAGGCCTACGACTAACTTTAACAAATGATACAGATAGAGCTCAGGCAATTTTCTCACGAGCATGAAATCATGTATAAAAATCAGGATTAAAACAACGGTCATCTGATCTCCAATCATTATTGGGAAGAGAGTCAATTATATTAGAAATGGTTAAGAGCTTGCACTCTGAAGTCAGAAGGCCTGGGTTTAGTCTACTCTCTACAACCCTGAAAAATTGTATTTACCCCTGGTAAAACTACATATCCTCATCTATAAAACTTAAGAATGTCTTATCTTACTAGATTGTTACCGAGACTTAAAAAGATGATGCATAGAAAGTACAAAGTATAATGCTTAGCACACATTACAATAAGGACTCAACACGTAGCTATCATTAGACATTCAGTGACCAGCTGGGTGCAGTGGCTCACACCTGTAATCTCAGCACTTTGGGAGGCTGAGGCGGGAGGATCACTTGAGGTCAGGAGATCAAGACCAGCCTGTCCAACGTGGTGAAATCCTGTCTCTAATAAAAATACAAAAAAAGTTAGCCGGGCCTGGTGGCACATGCCTGTAATCCTAGCTATTCAGGAGGATGAGGCAGGAGAATCACTTGAACCCAGGGGGCGGAGGTTGCAGTCAGCTGAGATCACGCCACTGCACTCCAGCCTGGGTGACAGAGCAAGACTCTGTCTTGTGGGGGGCAAAAAAAAAAAGAGGGAGGAAATTGTGGGATGAAAAATTGACAGATAAATCGGAAAAGCTTATTGGATACACAATTGAGGATACAAAAGACAGAGTTTGGTGCCTCAAATGCTACTAATGGGTTTAGGGATCTCCTTACTTTTCAATAAAAAGAAGCATAAAAGTTAAATAAATTACTTCTCTATCAAGTATACTATCCACATTTGTAGAACATACACTTTTGACCACTAAGCTACTTAGAAACCAAGTTAAAGCAATCATTGTGTTAATGCTTTACTCTTTTGCTAGACTTGCTAGTAGGTGTTCAAGAAACCCAGGTTTAACTAATAATGGGGCCCCTGCTTATCAGCTTCACAAGACAGCCTAGTTAACTGGTGAGCACCTACTGGATATTGTAACTATGACGGCAGGCTACCAGTATGTGTTCCTTCTAGTCCACTCCAGATAACAGAAACAATGAAGAAAATCACTGTACCATCAATTCCATATAACTATAAAACAAAAAATTTTCAACAACCAATTTAGAAAACACATTCCTTTTTTCTCTTAATTCTCAAAATAGTTCATGTAGTAGAAACTCAAGTTTTGGTACTCTTAGTAAAATACCTAATTTGACTAAACTTCTCACATTTCCTCTGTGAAGTCTGATAAATTTAACAATATCATAACTATTCCCAGAGAACATCATGGCATTATTAAAACACCATTAGCGTTCAACGAGCAGTTTTATAATAAAGTGCAATGGCATGTACTTGTAAGACTCACAAAATCCACAGTTCTAAAGAAATGAGTATAAGTTGTGTTAAAAAAAATTCAAACTAACCTTTAACTTTAATCTTGGCTTTTTTTGCTTTCTTTTCAGTAATTTCATCCTCTTTATCTACCTGTTCTATTTTGCGTTTTTTAGAACAGGTTGGAAGTGTGGAGTCACCAGAAGGATCGTACGTCTTCACTTCACTGAAAGACCCAAAAAGTTTTAGAAAATCTCTACAAGTATCTGTAATTGAAATAATTCTCAAGAGATAAAGAAAATGCCATTAGATAATACTTACATAAGCACACAATGTTGTTTCATTTTAGTGGCTTTGGGGTAGTTTATGAAGACTAATAGTTTCCAAAAGTTAAAGGTATTAATATTTTTCAAGTAGGTCAATCACATTCAAGAGAAGTGGTGAGCTAAATGAATTCTGATTTAGTAATCAATGTAGTTACTATGGTACAGGAAAACACTCAATCAGCATGGGGGAAATGAAAGAAGAAAATGTCTTCACACCTAACTAGAAAGTGAAAAATGAACCAATCCAACTTTCAGAACACTGCGCAATTAAATGGAAAAAAAAAAAAAAAAAGCAAAACAAAAAATCTAAACCAAGCTTAGTATAGAAGTCTTCATCACAAGATCACAAGCAGAACAAGAAAGGATACAAATACATACACATGGAAAAGATTCCTTAGAACCCAACATTTGCTTTTGTTCTAATGTAAGCAGGAAGAAAATACTGAAATGAGTGCCTAAAATGTGAACTGATGCTTTAACTGCATATGTTTAAAGTAAAAAGCATTAATTGCACAGGAACATTAAAAAAATTGGTTCAAAACAAGTTAAAAAACGTTCTGTTTCTTAAGCAGATTTGTAAACTGCATGACTAATTTTTATAGGTTAAAGACATTTACAATTTAAGAAACAAAGACCCATGTTTGTTGTCAACTAGAGATAATAAGTTACAGACTGTAAATATTGCAGAATGTATGGCTATTGTAGAAAGCTTGGAAAATTCACAAAAAAGAAAATGTGAATGCCCACAGAAACACATTTGATTTCCTTCCAGAACACACTAATTATACTTAAATATGTATTTATAATTGCTAATGTTACTATATAGTGCTCTCTTCATCCACTTATAGTGTAAGATTTTACTATTAAAATTCTTGAAGGAGGCCAGGCGCTGTGGCTCACGCCTGTAATCCTAGCACTTTGGGAGGCCGAGGCAGGTGGATCATGAGGTCAGGAGATCGAGACCATCCCGGCCAACATGGTGTAATTCCGGCTCTACTAAAAATACAAAAATTAGCTGGATGTGGTGGTATATGCCTGTAATCCTAGCTACTTGGGAGGCTGAGGCAGGAGAATCTCTTGAACCGGGGAGTCAGAGGTTGCAGTGAGCCAGGATCACGCCACTGCACTCCAGCCTGGCAACAGAGAGAGACTCCATCTCAAAAAAATAAATAAATAAATAAAATTTAAAAACCAAATAAATAAATTCTTGAAGGTTTATGAGCCCTGAAAGTATAATTTATTGGGTAATGACTGGGAACATTTTGAAGAATCTTGATACATACTGTGAAATGGCTTCCTAGAATAGCTATACCACATTCTGCCTCCACCATGACAACCTCACCAGCATTGAGCATTACCTCAAATAATAAGCCAAATACCCCTCCACATACAAATCTTTTGTTAATCTGATAGTTAAGTTTGAATGCTTTATCGTGCCTCAGCCATTTTTAGACTTGTTTTCTGTCTTTATACTTTTTACAAAATAGTTTTCTGTAGGGACTAACTCTGAATGAACTTTTTTTTGAGACGGAGTTTTGCTCTTGTTGCCCAGCCTGGAGTGGAATGGCGCAATCTCAGCTCACTGCACCCCTCCGCCTCCCGGGTTTCAAGCGATTCTCCTGCCTCAGCCTCCGAAGTGGCTGGGATTACAGGCGCCCGCCAGCACGCCCAGATAATTTTTTGTATTTTTAGTGGAGACGGGGTTTCACCACGTTGGCTAGGCTGGTGTTGAACTCCTGACCTCAGGTGATCTGCCCGCCTCGGCCTCGCAAAGTGCTGGGATTACAGGCAGGAGCCACTATGCCCGGCTGAATGAGCTTTTTGATAAAGAACATATTATAGAGAAACTTTAGATTTAAAAATTTACTATCAATGTCTGGAAATGAATAAATACGTATATGAATGAAAAGTAGAAGTTAATGTGGAAAACTAAATGGCACGGAAAAAAATTAGGGGTGCACAACATGGTTAACTACAGTTAACAATGTGTTATATTCTTAAAAATTGCTAAGTAGATTTTAAGATGTCCTCACTACAAAAAAAAGTATGTAAGACAATGCATGTTAATGAGCTTGACTTAATCATTCCTCAATGTGCACATTTTCCAAAGTAACATGTACACAATAAACAATTTTTGTCAATTAAATAAATTTGAAAAACTATGGGCACATCAAAGTGAAATTTACAAAATCGCTGTCAATAATTAACATTTAAAAAAACTATTCACCCCATTGTCACTTAAATGTACTCACCTTTTGTGTTCATATTTTTCTGTTTTTGCTAATGCCTTTCCTGTTCCACTTATTTTTCTTATCTAAGACGAAAAGGAAAAATTACAAATACAATTCTAAGTCACTTTATAATACACTAAACAGTCTAGTGAATCAGTGGGCCAGCAAACAATTTCTGCTATTTTTTGTTATTTTGAATAGCATATCCTAATGGCAAATGCTATTGTATACATCAATTATTGGTAAATAATAGCAATTGTTAATAGTAGGCACAAAAAGAATACTTTAGACATACTAACAAGGATCATAAAACTGTTTAGCAGATAAAGTAACTTCATAAATTTACTCAATTTATTAACTTTTGACAGTTTAATACTTCTGGAATAAGCATGATGTGGTATTCTTACCCCTCTATCTTCCAAAGTTCTCAACCTGGCCTCTAATTTGGCTCTGTTCTCAACTCCCATTGCAGAACTTGAATCCTCACCAAAAGCATCATAACGGATAGCCAAAACAGTTTTCGCTGCCAGCATTCGAGAAATCTAATAGAAAAACATGAAGAACTATATTCCATGTTCAGATGTAAAATCCTCAATAACTGGCTCATGAGACAGTTCCAGCAAATTATCACATTTATTCCAGGATGTTATGAAACTATTATGAATCATACAATTCAAATCATCCATCGTATTTCAATCTTTGCCACAATCTAATGGCCATACATTACCACCAATTCTGTGGCTGAAAAGATTTTATAGCAGTTCCTGTCAAAAATTAGCTCAAACTGGATTTTGTAAAATTACTTTACTTTCTACCCACTGACATTAGTTCTGTGCCTTGAGGTCATTCACAACAAGTGCATCTTTTTCCCCATAACTTAAATATGTGTGGGTTCTGACTGGGCACAGTGGCTCAGCCTGTAACCCCAGCACTTTGGGAGGCCGAGGCGGGTGGATCACGAGGTCAGGAGATCGAGACCATCCTGGCCAACATGGTGAAAACCCGTCTCTACTAAAAACACAAAAAATTGGCTGGAAGTGGTGGCGGGCACCTGTAGTCCCAGCTACTCGGGAGGCTGAGGCAGGAAAATGGTGTGAACTCAGGAGGTGGAGGTTGCAGTGAGCCGAGATCGCACTACTGCACTCCAGCCTGGGCGACAGAAAGAGACTCCGTCTCAAAAAATAAATAAATAAATAAATAATAAAAAGTGTGGGTTCTTTTTCAACCTAATTAACATTTTATTTTATTGCACCCTTTATTTCCCTCCACCACTCTGCTCTAAATTTTATCAAATTTCAGTTTAGTTCTGTTAAACAACACATCTTTCAAAAACATTGGAAGTACTTAACTTGTCTAAGCCTCAGTTTCATCATCTGTAAAACAGATACCTACATCTCATAAGGCTACTAAAGATTTAGGATGGGCACGGGTGCTCACACCTGTAATCTCAGCACTCTGGGAAGCCAAAGTGGGTGGATCACGAGGTCAGGAATTCGAGACCAGCCTGGCCAACATGGTGAAACCCGTCTCCACTAAAAATACAAAAATTAGCCAGGTGTGCACATGCCTATAGTCCCAGCTACTCAGGAGGGTGAGACAGGAGAATTGCTTGAACCCAGGAGGTGGAGGTTGTAGTGAGCCGAGATCAAGCCACTTGCACTCCAGCCTGGCAACAGAGCAGGACGCCGTCTCAAAAAAAAAAAAAAAAAAAGGTTTAGTGAATTCTGTCAAAGTGTTTTAGCATAATGCATATACTATTGTTTATGATTCATAAATGTTAGATTTTTTTTTCCTGCCAGAGATAATATTTTCAGTGTGCCAACCACAGGGAGATCCTAGGGGAAAAAAAAATACTAACACAATGAAGAAACTGGCTTTAAATCAACAGATAACAATTTCTTCTAACTTTATCCTTCAGTGTACACAAAGTGCTTTTTATTTAAATAACTCACCATTCTCTAACGAGAAAGAGACAATAGAAAGATTTAATGTGTACTACAGAAGAAAAAAGGGTTGTAAAAAATGAAGAAGTCCAACCTCAAAAACAAAACAAAACCCTGTAACACACCTTTCCTTTGTGTTTGGGACTTGTCTGGCCTACGAGTGAAGCATGATAAATGAGACCGTACTTAGGGGTATCCCGTCTAGATTTGAGGGCTCTGAAGAGTGCCTTTTCTGCTCCAAGAATCTGAACGGTAGAAGCTGCATGCTTGGCCAAATTCAAAAGAGAACCTATAAAAGAAAAAAGTTACCAAGAATGCACCTTCAAATATATGAATGTTCCATGTACTAAAACAAAAGACCTATACAATATTATAGCCACCACAATAAATAAAAATCACATATAATATAGAATTCTATAATCCAGAATTCCCTAAAAACCTTGATGTTTCATTTGTAATTCCTTCATTAGCACAAGCAGGTTTGCAATGAATGCCTAGGACAAACTGAAGGTTAAGCTTATTAAGTCCAATGTCTCTATTCACCTGAGAGATGGTAGTACCATTCTATATTTCATTAGTGTACTACAGGAGTGACATAAATGTCACACACAGGAACACTAGGTTTTAAGTCTCTTGCCACCCCACTCAGCTCCCCCGCCATCCCTATCTACCCATTAGTCACTTTTGTAGCCCTCTCCGTGGTGCAGTAGTACTGCAGTGCTTATATTCAAGTAAACAATGCACAAAAATAGTTATGCTGGCATATTTTTTTTTTTTGAGATGGAGTTTTGCTGTCGCACAGGCTGGAGTGCAGTGGCACGACCCTGGTTCACTGTATCCTCTGCCTCTCAGGTTTAAGCAATTATCTGCCTCGCCCTCCTGAGTAGCTGGGATTACAGGCGCCCACCACCACGCCCAGCTAATTTTTTTCGTATTTTTAGTAGAGACAGGGTTTCACCATCTTGGCCAGGCTGATCTTGAACTCCTGACCTTGTGAGCCACCCTACTCGGCCTTCCAGAGTGCTGGGATTACAGGTGTGACCCACTGCCCCTGGCTGCTGGAATATTGTTATAACTGTTCTATTATTACTGTTGTTCATATCCCACTGTACCTAATTTATAAATTAAGCTTTATTGTAGATATGTATGTTTAGGAAAAAACAGTATATACAGTATAGGGTTCAGTACTATCCTCTGTTTCAAACATCCTTGGGAGAGCTTAGAATATATCCCCATAAATAGCTGGGGACTATTGTTATCAACATGCTGCTTAGTTGGATATGCTGAATAGAATATTTATTGTCAGAAAACAGACTCAATATTAATGCTATGAATTTAAGCACTAGACATAGTTTAAAAAGTGTAATAAATACATAGTTCCTTTTTTTTGAGATGGAGTTTCGCTCTTGTCGCCCAGGCTGGAGTGCAATGTCACAATCTCGGTTCACTGCAACCTCTACCTGCTGGGTTCAAGTGATTCTCCTGCCTCAGCCTCCCAAGTAGCTGGGATTACAGGCTCACGCCACCAAGGCCAGCTAATTTTTGTGTTATTAGTAGAGATGGAATTTTACGATGTTGGCCAGGATGGCCTCGAACTCCTGACCTCAGGTGATTCACCCACCTCAGCCTCTCAAAGTGTTGGGATTATAGGTGTAAGCCACCACGCCTGGCCAACAAACACATACTTCTATTAACCCCTGCCATTGCTTACTGCTACAAGTTTAGCTGTACCTATGAAAATGGGTGGAGGCAATGAAATCATCTGATCTTATAGCTGAGGGCACTTGAATGAAATCTTTGATTAATGATGCAGCTAAAGGATATGCCAGGTCAGGCGCAGTGGCTCATGCCTGTAATCCCAACACTTTGGGAGGCCGAGGTGGGCAGATCACCTGAGGTCAGGTGTTTGAGACCAGCCTGGCCAACATGGCAAAAACCCTGTCTCAACTAAAAATGTAACAATTAGCCAGGCATGGTGGCAGCGCACGCCTGTAATTCCAGCAACTTAGGAGGCTGAGGCAGGACAATTGCTTGAACCCGGGAGGCGGAGGTTGCAGTGAGCCACTGCACTCCAGCCAGTGTAACAGACTGAAACTCCGTCTCAAACCAACAAACAAAAAAGGAGTTATGCTGTTTTAAACACTCTGATGCAGATGATATGGGATCTTTTTTGATGGATTATAACAATGTCTCCAAGTAACATAAAAATGATGAATCAGCACTTCATTGTATTTGTAGGTATTCAATTACATAGCATTTTAATTATAGCATATCATCCTTATAATACTGCCATACACATATACAAAGTTTTATTATAAATCAGTTGTTGAAAATATTTTTCAAAGTCAAACATATTACATCCGCACACTCAATAGTGAAACTAAGATAATCAATCGAGGGCATAAATCCTCTACAGTGATTTCTTAAAACTGTATTTAAATCTAGGTCTAGTGAGTTTTTATTATGAAAATGTTAACTGTTTTATCCTTCTGCATGCATCTGATTATTCTAATTAACCATAACAAACTTCTAACAATGGACTACAAGTGTCTCAGAAGAGGTAGTGACTAAAGATGCCTTCATTATCCAAAAGGAAATCAGGCAAACAAATAGAAATCATCATTGAACACCTGGCCCTTAGTGATCTCCTACATACCATCTACTTTTGTGTTATTAGCTAAAATTTCTTTAATAGCTGTGGTTTAAAGATGTAAACAAAATCCTAACCAGAAAATACTTCAAACACTCATATTTACAAACTACATTAAAACCATCACCTGCATGAGCAATAAGCCGTGCTCCAACTAATTCCCCAACCATGACTGTAACATTGGGTGCAATGGCCATCATTCGATTTTGCAGATATTCATAGAGCTGGGTTCGATATTCAGAGATTTCAATCACCTAGTATAAGGAATAAAGTGAGTCACAAATATCATGAGTAAAAACAGTATAAAATTCCTGTCTAAAACACTGGAGCCCTCAATCATGAAAGAGCAGCTACACAACCCTGGGTACATCAACTATGCCTAACATCAGTTTTCTTTTTGTTTTTTGAGACAGAGTCTTGCTCTGTCACCAGGCTGGAGTGCAGTGGTGCAATCTCGTGACGTCGTGATCCTAATATCAGTTTTCTATAAAATGGCTGTAGTGAGGACTTTCTTATGTAATGTATGTAAACTACCTAGTCCACTGCCTGAAAATGTAACTGTACTTTTAGAAGATTCTAGGCCAGGCACGGTGGCTCATGCCTGTAATCCCAGCACTTTGGGAGGCCGAGGCGAGCGGATCATGAGGTTAGGAGATTGAGACCATCCTGGCTAACACGGTGAAACCCCGTCTCTACTAAAAAATCAAAAAAACAAAAACAAAAACAAAACAAACAAAAAAAATCTAGCCAGGCCTGGTGACAGGCGCCTGTAGTCCCAGCTACTCGGGAGGCTGAGGCAAGAGACTGGCATGAAACCGGGAGGCGGAGCTTGCAGTGAGCTGAGATCGTGCCACTGCACTCCAGCCTGGGAGACAGGCGAGACTCTGTCTCAAAAAAAAAAAAAAAAAAAATTTAAGCGCTAAGCAGCTCCTAGGCCCAATGGCTCTCGCCTGTAGTTCCAGCACTTTGGGAGGTCGAGGCAGGTGGATCACAAGGTCAGGAGTTCAAGACCAGCCTGGCCAACATGTGAAACCCCATCTCTACTAAAAATAAAAAAATTAGCTGGGCATGGTGGCACGTGCCTGTAATCCCAGCTACTCGGGAGACTGAGGCAGGAGAATCGCTTAAACTGGGACCTGGGAGGTAGAGGTAGCAATGAGCCTGAGAATGTGCCACTGCACTCCAGCCTGGGCTATAGAGCGAGACTCTGTCTCCCAAAAAAAAAAAAGTTTCTAAGCAATAAACATTTGTGTCATGCTCTCTTTAATTCCCATATGACTATCTTCAAATCTGAAAGAAAAAAAAAAAAATCACAAGATATAGACATAAAACTCAGAATTAAAAAGCTCAATCCATAATTCTCTGCCATCCTTTTTGTTTTTTTTTTTTGAGATGGAGTTTTGCTCTTTTTGCCCAGGTTGGATGCAATGGTGCCATCTCGGCTCACTGCAACCTCTACCTCCCTAGTTCAAGCGATTCTGTCTCAGCCTCCTGAGTAGCTGGGATTACAGGTGCATGCCACCACGCACAGCTAATTTTTGTATTTTTAGCAGAGATGGGGTTTCATTATATTGGTCAGGCTGGTCTCAAACTCCTGACCTCAGGTGATTCACTTTGGCCTCCCAAAGTGCAGGGATTACAGGCGTGAGCCAACACGCCCAGCGTCTTCTCTGCTGTCTTAATTGATTTTTGGTTAATTCATTATTCAGACGATGATTGTAAATTACTTCCTTTTAATATGTATTTCCCCCTTTTAAGTATACAAATCATGATGGCATCAGATGAGGTAGTGACTGAACACCCTCATATTTATGTTATCAGGTGAACAACAGTAAGTGTAAATCATCATTGCCATCAGAAAAATTAGCATTATAGAGCTGGTAACACCACAACTAGATTCTCCAGAAGTAAAATTTACCTGGGTGCAAAGATGCAGAATATTGCAAATATCTTCTTCTGAAACCTCTGTTCCCATTGATATCTCTGCAGCTGCTTTCACTTCTGCTTCAACTTCTTCCGGCAGCAACTCAGAAAGTTTGGCAGAGGCATAGTTCTTCCTATCGCCTATGGAATGTTTGCAGAGGATGAGGGAGAATCACTCTTCAACAAATTATATAAAATCCAGCAAACAGTCAAAAGAAAAAGTAGAAAGCCAATGAAAAGGATGCCTAAACAAAACAAAAAAATGAAGAAGTTTGACCTAGTATAATAGTTTTCCTCATTTAAGGGTTTAAGTTTAGACATGAAATGTCTCCTCAACACCTTCCTCCAAAAAATAATCAGAGTAAAAACAAGACAAAATATGCCACAAAACTTATTACAGAAAATAAGTAGCAAAAATTTAAAAAGACAGGACTAATAATAATGTCACAGACAATTTTATACTAAAGCTGGGGCCAGTAATTTGTAAGTCAAGTAAACCATGAATCAATCAAGTTCCTTTGCACATTAACAAAAATCAACCAATCAAGTTCCTCTGTATATTAACAGTAGAGACAGCAATCCTGTCTGTAACACTAAATACAGCTATTTAGTATTAAGTACTAATGTCATGTCACAGGCCATCAAAATCTAAGTTAAAATTCATTTTGTTTCTTAAATTTAAGACACTAAATTGCTACATTTCCCAAATACATAGAAATTGCAAAAACCCTGGGAATCTTGCTTAACAAAATGCTATACGTTACGTTTTAGGATGCAATCAAATTCATTTACTTTCAATGCCTTAAAGGATGAACAAATTACTCACCAACTTTCTGTAAACACTTGCAGTATGTCAAATTATCTGAAATAATTTTTCCTAATTCAGGGAAATGCCAGCCGTACCATTCTCTACATCGCATAATGTAGTTGTTTAGTTCTTTATCCAAGTCATCTAACAAAGCTGTAGTAGATTAAAAACAAACAAAAACAAAAACAAAAGAAAACCAGGAACTTAAAGGGATTTATTGTGGTAAAATATACACAATATAAAATTTAACACTTCAGGCCGGGTGCAGTGGCTCATGTCTGTAATCCCAGCACTTTGGAAGGCCGAGACAGGCAGATCATGAGGTCAGAAGTTTGAGACCTGCCTGGCCAACATGGTGAAACTCCGTCTCTACTAACAATACAAAAATTAGCCAGGCATGGTGGCTCATGTCTGTAACCCCAGGTACTCTAGAGGGCTGAGGCAGAAGAATCACTTGAACCCAGAAGGTGGAGGCTGCAGTGAGCCGAGATAATGCCACTGCATTCCAGCCTGGGTGACAGAGCAAGACTGTGTCATAAAAAATAAAAAAACAATAATAACATTTCAACCATTTTCAAGTGTACCATTCAGTAGCATTAAGTACATTTATGATGTTATGCAACCATTACCACTATCTATTTCCAGAGCAATTTTATCATCAGAAACTGAAAAATTCTGTACCCATTAAATAGTAACTCATTCCCACCTTCTCCCCAACCTCTAGTTATCTCTATACTTCGGTCTCTGAGTTCACCTATTTTAGGTACTTCATATAAGCAGAATCATGCAGTACTTTGTGACTATTTCACTCAGCGTAAGAAATGAAATGTGTGTCAGAATTTCCTTTCTTTTTAAGGCTGGCTGACATTCCACTGTGTGTAGAGGCTGGGTGTACGTTATCCAAATTGCTTGGGACCAGAGGTATTTCAGAGTATTTGCAAACACATGTGAGGTTATTTTGAGGATGGGACTCTTTTGAGATGGAGTCTCGCTCTGTCGCCCAGGCTGGAGTGCAGTGGTGCAGTCTCGGCTCACTGCAAGCTCTGCCTCCCGGGTTCATGCCATTTTCCTGCCTCAGCCTCCCAAGTAGCTGGGACTACAGGCGCCCGCCATCACGCCTGGCTAATTTCTTGTATTTTTAGCAGAGACGGGGTATCACCGTGTTAGCCAGGATGGTCTCGATCTCCTGACCTTGTGATCCGCCCGCCTCGGCCTCCCAAAGTGCTGGGATTACAGGCATGAGCCACTGCGCCTGGCCGTTTTACGTAATATTTTAAAGAATTTTGTGCATAAAACAAAGTTTTGACTGTGGCCTATCACATGTGGTCAGGTGTAGAGTTTTCCACTTGTGGATTCGTGTGGTAGCACAAAAAGGTTTAGATTTTAGAGCATTTTGAATTTCAGATTAGAGACATTCAAGCTGCATCCACAAGGCAGTTTATCCATTCATCTGTTAAAAGGTATCTGGGTTGTTTCCACTGTTTGGTTTTGTAAATAACTGTTATGAACATTGGTGTGCAAGGAACTCTGAGTTCTTGTTTTTAATTCTTTGGGGTATAAATCTAGGAAAGGACTTGCTGCTTGAACACATTTCTTTTTTTCTCTTTTTGGAGATAGAGTCTAACTCCATCACCCAGGATGGAGTGCAGTGGCGCAATCTCAGCTCACTGCAACCTCTGCTTTCTGGGTTCAAGTGATTCTCCTTCCTCAGCCTCTTAAGTGGCTGGGACTATAGGCGCACACCACCTCAACTGGCTACTATTTTGCATTTTTAGTGAAGACAGGGTTTCACCATGTTAGCCAGGCTGCTCTTGAACTCCTGAGTGCAGGCAGTTCACCTGCCTTGGCCTCCCAAAGTGCTAGGATTACAGGTGTGAGCCACTGCGCCCAGCCGAATACTTTTTTGTTTTTTTGAGACGGAGTGCTGCTCATGGTGTCCAGGCTAGAGTGAAATTGTGTGATCTCAGCCGACTGCAACTGCCAACTCTCGGGTTCAAGTGATTCTCCTCCCTCAGCCTCCTGAGTAGCTGGAATTACAGGTGCCTACCATCATGCTCAGCTAATTTTTGTATTTTTTTACTAAAGATTGGGTTTCACCATGTTGGCCAGGTCTCAAACTCCCGACCTCAGGTGATCCACCAGCCTTGGCCTCCCAAAGTGTTGCGATTATAGGCGTGAGCCAAGGCCAAATGCATTTCTAAAATAGAAATATGATTAAGATTTTGAGTTTTGTGGGGTTTTTTTTTTGTGAGATGGAGATTTGCTCTTGTTGCCCAGGCTGGAGTGCAATGGCGCTGTCTCGACTCACTACAACCTCTGCCTCCAGGGTTCAAGTGATTCTCCTGCCTCAGTCTCCCAAATAGCTGGGACTACAGGCATGCACCACCAAGTCTGGTTAATTTTGTACTTTTAGTAAAGACGGGACTTCTCCATGTTGGTCAGGCTGGTCTCGAACTCCCGACCTCAGGTGATCCTCCCGCCTCAGCCTCCCAAAGTGCTGGGATTACAGGCATGAGCCACTGTGCCTGGCAGCTTTTCAGCTTTCTAAAAATCATTTAATGACACAGCAGAACATACAACTACAAAGATTCCACTTATGTTTTTAACATTTTCATGGAAAAACAGAAATGAATTAATTAATGTAATGTTAACTCTGTGATTCATATAATCTCCAAATAGTCAACCTCTGCCTCCTGGGTTCAAGCGATTATCCTGCCTCAGCCTCCTGAGTAGCTGGGATTACAGGTGCACACCACCATGCACATTTAATTTTTTTGTATTTTTAGTAGAGACAGGGTTTTGCCATGTCGGGCAGACTGGTCTTGAACTCCTGACTTCAGGTGATTTGCCCACGTCGGCTTTCCAAAGTGCTGGGATTAAAGGCGTGAGCCACCACACCTGGCCTCCTTTCTCTTTCTCAACAGATAGAATCATAAAAGATACAGTTTCAACAGTATGAAAACGCATGAAGGACAGAGCAACAAATCAGACTTTGCATGTACTATACTTACAAATTGCCTGAACAATCATTGTGTCTACTTTATCAGCGCTAAATTTCAATCTATATCGAGACAGGCTGGGAAAAAAGGGGAAAATAAATTAGTAAGATAGCATCTAGGGAAAGCATTTAAATTAACACCTTAAAGTTTTGTTTTTTTTTTTTTTAACTCAAATCAGCCTGTAGTCAGAGCTATAATTGGTTTTTCTAAGAAGAAAAATCAGCTAAGTAGAAATGCACCATGCAAGATCAGAAAATACACACTAAAAAAACCACAAAAAACTATGTATACTGCTACCACCTGTATTTCTGTAACATGAATGAGTTTATGTATGAGTGACAAATCGAATAAGCTGTGTAATACAAAAGTCATATTGGACTGGACATGGTGGCTCACGCCTGTAATCCCAGCACTTTGGGAGGCCAAGGTGGGCAGACCACCTGTTAGCAGTTCGAGACCAACCTGGCCAACATGGCGAAACCATGTCTCTACTAAAAATACAAAAATTAGCCAGGTATGATGGGGCATGCCTGAATCTCAGCTACTGTGGAGGCTGAGGCAGGAGAATCGCTTGAACCGGGGAGGCAGAGGTGGCAGTGAGCTGAGATTGCGTGCTACTGTACTCCAGCCTGGGCAACATAGCCAAGACTCCGTCTCAAAAACAAGCCATATTGGTTCATGCAATCTTTTATAGCACGTATTAAGCTTTATACTACCAGTTAAGAACTTTGCTGGGCACGGTGGCTCACACCTATAATCCCAGCACTTTGGAAGGCAGAGGCGGGTGGATCACGAGCTCAGGAGATTGAGACCATCCTGGCTAACACGGTGAAACCCCGTCTCTACTAAAAATACAAAAAAATTAGCCGGGCATGGTGGCGAGCGCCTGTAGTCCCAGCTACTTGGGAGACTAAGGCAGGAGAATGGCGTGAACCCGGGAGGAGGAGTTTGCAGTGAGCCGAGATTGCACCACTGCACTCCAGCCTGGGCAACAGAGGGAGACTCCGTCTCAAAAAAAAAAAAAAAAAGAATTTTGCAGCACTCTTAACATCTGAAAACAGGCCGGGCGCGGTGGCTCAAGCCTGTAATCCCAGCACTTTGGGAGGCCAAGGCGGGCGGATCACAAGGTCAGGAGATCGAGACCACAGTGAAACCCCGTCTCTACTAAAAATACAAAAAATTAGCGGGGCGCGGTGGCGGGCGCCTGTAGTCCCAGCTACTCAGGAGGCTGAGGCAGGAGAATGGCGGGAACCCGGGAGGCGGAGCTTGCAGTGAGCCGAGATCGCGCCACTGCACTCCAGCCTGGGCAACAGCGTGAGACTCCGTCTCAAAAAAAAAAAAAAAAAAAAAAAAAAAATCTGAAAACAGAAAGCTGTGGAGTAACAATATTGTTTGTATATAAATGTTTTTCATCTCAGCACAATTAACATTTTGGGCCTAATTCCTTGTTGTAGGGGCTGCTGTGTGCATTATAGGACCTTTAGCAGTATCCCTAACTTTTATCCACTAGATGTTCGTGGCAGACCCCACCCCACCTCCAATTTTGACAACCAAAAATGTCTATGGACATTGGCAAACGCCCACTGAGGGGACATCTGATTGCCCTCGATAGAGAACCACTGCTATACACAATGCAGATTTACCCAAGTTTGGATTTGTGACTCAGTTTCACCATTTGTTCTCTCTTAGAAATGCTTATTACAAAGCTCTCCCTGACCTTTGTGCATTTTCGCTCTTAACTCTAACTTAGCAGCTTCAACCCTTTCAATCTATGCCCACCTTTTAATTTTTAAATAGACCTTTTTTTCTTTTTTTTTAAATAGACCTTTTTTAATTGTATTTTTTTTTTTTAAAAGATGGAGTCTTGCTCTGTCACCCAGGCTGGAGTGCAGTGGCGCGATCTTGGCTCACCGCAAGCTCCACCTCCTGGGTTCATGCCATTCTCCTGCCTTGGCCTCCTGAGTAGCTGGGACTATAGGCACCCGCCACCGCGCCCAGTTAATTATTCATATTTTTAGTAGAGACGGGGTTTCACCATGGTCTCGATCTCCTAACCTCGTGATCCGCCCACCTCGGCCTCCCAAAGTGCTGGGATTACAGGCGTGAGCCACTGCACCCGGCCTGCAGTATTTCTTTAATATGAACTTAAGATGTCTTTTGAACTGTGGTAATAATTTTATTAGGATTACTATTTGATAGTACTGATTACAAAATTGCATAGGTTTTGAGCAACTACCTTCCATTACTTTCTTCACAACCCTGTTAACTGTAGTGCAATTCCAGAGTATTATGCTTTTCATGAACAGATATATCACAACATAGCAATAATGCCTATTCTAAGGGACTTCTAATTAAATATGATAGGGTTAAGATGCAATTAAAAATAGGGACATGGCTGGGCATGGTGGCTCACACCTGTAGCAGCGGCACTTTGGGAGGCTGAGGCAGGTGGATCACTTGAGCCTAGCAGTTCCAGCCTGGGCAGCACGGCAAAACCCCGTCTACAAAAAGTTAAAAAACCAGCGACGGATGGTGGCACGCACCTGTAGTCCCAGCTACTTGGGAGGCTGAGGTGGCACGGTTTGATCCCAGGATATCAAGGCTGCAGCTGCCTTGGCAAGTTCGCACCGCTGCACCCTAGCCTGAACAACACAGTGAGACCCTGTCTCCAAAAAAAAAAGAGCCCAGTCGTGGTGGCTGAAGCCTATAATCCCAGTGCTTTGGAGGTTGAGGCGGGTGGATCATTTGAGGTCAGGAGTTCAAGATCAGCCAGGCCAACAAGGTGAAAGCCCGTCTCTACTGAAAATACAAAAATTAGCTGGGCGGTAGTGTTGCACGCTTGTAATCCTAGCTACTCGGAAGCTGAGGCAAGAAAATCACTTGAGCAGGCCGGGCGTGGTGGCTCAAGCCTGTAATCCCAGCACTTTGGGAGGCCGAGACGGGCGGATCACGAGGTCAGGAGATCAAGACCATCCTGGCTAACACGGTGAAACCCCGTCTCTACTAAAAATACCAAAAATTAGCCGGGCGTGGTGGTGGGCGCCTGTAGTCCCAGCTACTCGGAGGCTGAGGCGGGAGAATGGCGTGAACCCGGGAGGCGGAGCTTGCAGTGAGCCGAGATCGCGCCATTGCACTCCAGCCTGGGAGACAGAGCGAGACTTCGTCTCAAAAAAAAAAAAAAAAAAAAGAAAATCACTTGAGCCTGGGAGGCAGGGGCTGCAGTAAGCTGAGATCACGCCACTACACTCCAATCTGGGTGACAGAATAAGACTCTGTCTCAAACAAAACAAAACAAAACAAAAAGAGACACATGAGGTCTTACTATGTTGTCCCAGGCTAGTCTCAAACTCCTGGTCTCCCAGAGTTGGGATTACAGGGGTGAGCCACTGCACCTAGTCCTCTTTGCCTCATTAAATATCAGAGTAAAACAATCAAAACACAATACACACCTACCCCATAAGACCAGCAGATGACAGAATTTGGGGAAATATTAAGTAGATGGAGGAGTGGCATGACTTAGCAGAGATAAAAGAAGGAAAGCCCAAGAAATAGGGGATCCAAGATCAGAGGAGTAGAGAATTCCTTTGATGAGGTTTTGAGGTTTTAAGAATCCAGACAATGGAGCCAGACTGCCTGGGTTCAAACCCTGGCTTTACCACTTACTAGCTGTACTGACCTTGGGCATCAGTTTCATCTATAAATGAGGATATTACTATAATCGTCTTCATAAGGTTCTGATGAGGTTCAAATGAACATTTGTAATATTCTTAGAACAATGCTATGTTAAGTGCTTATCAAATAATAGTAAGTTGACTTTATTTTCCAGTAATTCTCACCTGTGAGCCAATCCAAGACACATAGCTGCCATTTCACGTGGTTCTACCCCAGGGATTAATCCATCCATTTGTGAACGAATTCCTCTCATAAGTTCATTAACAACAGGACTATGGATACAACTGAGATTCAGCTTTTCCTACGAGAACAAGAACATCTATATTAAATAAAGAAAAAGAAGACTTACCTGTAGTTATTATTATTATTTTTTGAGACAGTGTATCGCTCTGTCACCCAGGCTGGAGTGCAGTGGCACAATCTTGGCTCACCACAACCTCCACCTTCTGGGTTCAAGTGATTCTGCTATGTCAGCTTCCCGAGTAGCTGGGATTATTACAAGAAGGAACCACCATGCCCAGCTAATTTTGTATTTTTAGTAGAGACGGGGTTTCACCATGTTGGCCAGGCTGGTCCTGACCTCAAGTGATCCGCCTGCTTCAGCTTCCCAAAGTGCTGGGATTACAGTAATGAGCCACCGTGCCCAGCCTGAAATTATTTCTTAAATATTAAAGTGGCACTGACTTAAATATATGCATTTCTCAGCTGGACAAGAAGTATAATTTCTAGTGTGTTTGTAGATTACTTGAGTGTATCATTGGTGGAAGTTAAAACTGATACAAGCTTCCAGAAGGCAGCTTGGTTATGTAAGATAAAAGCTATAAAAAGATTAATATAATTTGACCAAGTAGTTGGTTTAAGGGGATCTTTTACTACCTGTTACTTAACTTTCTTTTTAAATTACAGGTTATGCTGGGCACAGTGGCTCACGCCTGTAATCCCAGCACTTTGGGAGGCCGAGGTAGGCGGATCACAAGGTCAACAGATCAAGACCATCTTTGGGCCGGGCGCGGTGGCTCAAGCCTGTAATCCCAGCACTTTGGGAGGCTGAGGCGGGCGGATCACAAGGTCAGGAGATCGAGACCACAGTGAAACCCCGTCTCTACTAAAAATACAAAAAATTAGCCGGGCGCAGTGGCGGGCGCCTGTAGTCCCAGCTACTCAGGAGGCTGAGGCAGGAGAATGGCGTGAACCCGGGAGGCGGAGCTTGCAGTGAGCCGAGATCGCGCCACTGCACTCCAGCCTGGGCAACAGCGTGAGACTCCGTCTCAAAAAAAAAAAAAAAAAAAAAAAAAAGACCATCTTGGCCAACATGGTGAAACCCTGTCTCTACTAAAAATACAAAAATTAGCCGGGCATGGTGGCAGGTGCCTATAGTCCCAGCTACTTGGGAGGCTGAGGCAGGAGAATCTCTTGAACCCAGGAGGCGGAGGTTGCAGTGAGCCAAGATTGTGCCACTGCACTTCAGCCTGGCAACAGAGTGAGACTCTGCCTTAAAAAAAAAAAATTACAGGTTGGACATGGTGGCTCATACCTGTAATCCTAGCAATTTGGGAGGCCAGGGCATAGTGGCGGGTATCTGTAATCCCAGCTACTGGGAAGGCTAAGGCAGGGGAATCCCCTGAACCCAGGAGGCAGAGGTTGCAGTGAGCTGAGATTGTGCCACTGCATTCCAGCTAGGGCGACAGAGCGAGACTCTGTCTCAAATAAATAAAATAATAAAATAAAACAATTAGCTGGCATGGTGGCACGTGCCTGTAGTCCCAGCTACTGAAGAGGGAGGACTGCTTGAGAACGGGAGGTCAAGTCTGCGGTGAGCTGTGAGACTGTGCCACTGCCTGAGCTCCAGCCCTGACTTTCGAACTGTTCTTTTTCTTTTTCTTTTTTTTTTTTTTGAGATGGAGTCTTGCTGTTGCCCAGGCTGGAGTGCAGCAGCGTGATCTCGGCTGACTGCAAGCTCTGCCTCCTGGGTTCATGCCATTCTCCTGCCTCAGCCTCCCAAGTAGCTGGGACTACAGGCGCCTGCCACCATGTCCAGCTACTTTTTTGTATTTTTAGTAGAGATGGGGTTTCACCGTGTTAGCCAGGATGGTCTCGATCTCCTAATTTCGTGATCCTCCTACCTCGGCCTCCCAAAGTGCTGGGATTACAGGTGTGAGCCAATGCAACCGGCCCAAATTGTTCTGCTTTCTGCATTTGGGAGGCTATTTTCCTAGTCTTTCTATCCACTCTCACATTTTATTTCATCTTCAGCAATACACCCCTACTAAAGTTTTCTAATAAACACATTTCTAAAAAATATAAGGACCCCATTTTTGTTGAAAAAAGAAAAATGTGGCTAGACAAAAATATAGCATAATATACATAGAATGTTAACATTATATATAGGTAGCAGATTTGTTAAAGACAATTTTTATCATTTTTTGTTTTTCTATATCTTCTACAACAAATAGGAATTGCTTATTTGCTTGGTTCAGCAGATGTTAGGGGAAATCCATTATCATGCAGCTTAGAGAAAAGAGAGAAAAAAGTATTAAGAACTTATGATAAGCAACTTATTACAAAGGCTAGGCTTTGTAGTTGGTATGCTGTGAGATCTGACTAGCAGGCATGACCAAAAAAATCATGACTTTACCTTTATGACCCCTCCTAGTTTAGCATCAGCTACTGCCAGCGGTTCATGGGCTTCTTTTACTATTTTCTTCAGAACTTTCTTCAGCTGCTTATTGATTTTGCCCTCCATCAGAGCTGTGAATGCTTTTCAGGAAAAAGAAAAACAAAAGCATTAACTCTCAAATTTTTAACTTTGAGACCTTGTCCTATTTGACATTTAAAAAAAAAAAAATAGACCTTTCAAAGGGCTTGAATTTAATGTTACTTCTGAAATGAAACGATATATGTTTTATAAGTTACAAATTTCACAATTTCATTTGATCTTCCCACCCTCATTTTTGCTAGAGTCAGGGGTAAAATCAGGTACAGAGTTTCTTCCCTCTCACAAGAATCTTCTCATGAACTCAAGAGAGAATCATGAAATCTTAGAAACAATCTTTTTGGGAAGACAAAATAGATTCACTTTCCTTTGTCATTTCAAATAGACCGTCCTGAAATACCCTAAAATCACATCAAAACTAGTAAAAATGAGTGTAATCATTTTCAAAATTCTGCCACAACATAAGCGTGTTTGAGTGAAAGCCTTACCTTTGCTGTACCTCTGCTTGTACACCTCCAGCAATGTAAAACTTTGTAGCAAAGGCTACCTATTCTATTTTGAGACCACTGGTATTTCTGGGAAGTTCTAAATCAGCTACTTTATAATACTCATCCTTCCTTAGACCTTTATTCCCATTTTCTGGACCCACATGAACTAATACCTCTTCGGATATTTATTTGACATTTGACTGACGTAAAAGTATGCTTGGGTTACCCAGGCATGGTAGCATGTACCACCAGCCTGGCCAACATGACGAAACCCTCTCTTTACTAAAAATACAAAAATTAGCTGGCCCTGGTGGCTCATGCCTGTAATCCTAGTTATTTGGGAGGCTGAGGTAGAAGAATCACTTGAACCCAGGAGGTGGAGGTTGCAGTGATATCGTGACATTGCACTCCAGCCTGGGAGACAAGAGCAAAACTCCATCTCAAAAAAAGAAAAAAAAAAAAGAAAAATGCTTGGAAGGAAGGAAGGAAGTCAACAATTTCCAAGGTAAGGCAGTTTGCACTTAATGAGTAAGGTCTTGCTCTTCCCTCCAGATTGTATATCCATTTGAATTATGATCAAATGGATAATCCCAGCACTTTGGGAGGCTAAGGTGAGCAGATCACGACGTCAGGAGATGAGACCATCCTAGGCAACATGGTGAAACCCCGTCTCTACTACTAAAAATACAAAAATTAGGTGGGCATGGTGGCATTCACCTGTAATCCCAGCTACACGGGAGGCAGAGATTGCAGTGAGCTGGGATTGCGCCACTGCACTCCAGCCGAGGATCAGTCTCAAAAAAAAAAAAAGACTTGCAAGTTGAAAACACAATCAAGAATAAAAATAAACCATTTCATGTAAATAGCATATATGAATGTCTGAAACCAATACAACTTCAATGTCATACCCCAACAGACCCAATTTCTTTCTTTTTTTTTTTTTTAGATGGAGTCTCGCTCTGCCGCCCAGGCTGGAGTACAGTGGTGCAATCTCAGCTCACTGCAAACTCCACCTCCCGGGTTCATGCCATTCTGCCTCAGCCTCCCGAGTAGCTGGGACTACAGGTACCCACCACCACGCCCGGCTACGTTTTTGTGTTTTTTTTTTTTAGTAGAGACGGGGTTTCACTGTTAGCCAGGACGGTCTCGATCTCCTGACCTCGTGATCCACCCGCCTCGGCCTCCCAAAGTGCTGGGATTACAGGAGTGAGCCACCGCGCCCAGCCCAGACCCTATTTCTTTATTTAAAAAAAAAAAAAAAAAAACACTGATGGCTAGGAACACTTGTTCGTGCTTGTAATCCTAGCACTTTGGGAGGCCAAGGCAGGTGGATCACCTGAGGTCAGGAGTTCGAGACCAGCCTGGCCAACAGGCAAAACCCCGTCTCTACTAAAAAATATAAAAATTAGCTGGATATGGTGGTACCACCTGTAATCCCTGCTACTTAGGAGGCTGAACTCAGCCTCCTGGGAGAATTGCTTGATCTTAGGAGGTGGAGACTGCAGTAAGCCAAGATCGTGCTACTGCACTCCAGCCTGGGTGACATAAAGAACAAGACTCTGTCTCCAAAAAGAAAAATTTGAGAGGGGGTCTCACTATACTGCCAAGGCTGATCTCAAATTCCTGCCCATCTTAGCCCCTCAAAATGTTGGGATTACAGGCGTTAGCCACTGCGCCTGGTCTCATCAAACTCTAAGGCTATGAGGTTTAAAATGTACATTGTGACATTAACAGTCATTTAGTTGTAGTTCTGTCATGTCAAAACTGCCTCGTAACAGGCAGTGAGAAGTGAATTCTCAAAAAAGGATTCTGCTCTCTTAATTAGCTGATGTTCATTTAACTTTCTGGTGAAAACAGATAGGAAAAGGCACTGTAAATGTTTCTATGACAGTACTCCTGACAAAATTCACTATTTTCATTCATTTTCCCCAAAGTATTTATTTATAAACCTTATATAGGAATTTGACAGTACAGAACAGTCTCTGCCCTCATGGAGCTTAGACTGGGAGGGGAGGGGGGAGTCTGACTTTAAATTCTCAACTACTATGGCATTTTGTCCATTTACTGTACATTACTTAATTTTACGTTATTTTTCAGACAGAGTCTCGCTCTGTTGCCCAGGCTGGAGGGCAGTGGTGCAATCTTGGCTCACTGCTACCTCCGCCTCCTGGGTTCAAGTGATTCTCCTGCCTCAGCATCCCGAGTAGCTGAGACTATAGGTGTCTGCCACCACACCTAGCTAATTTTTGTAATTTTAGTAGAGACGAGGTTTCACCATGTTGGCCAGGCTGATCTCGAACTCCTGACCTCAGGTGATCCACCTGTCTCGGCCTCCCAAAGTGCTGGGATTACAGGCGTGAGCCACTGTGCCTAGCCTTATTGTACATTACTTTAAATAATACAAAGAAGCTAGGTAAAGGAATCTAGAAGGCTGGGCGCGGTGGCTCAAGCCTGTAATCCCAGCACTTTGGGAGGCCGAGGCGGGTGGATCACAAGGTCAGGAGATCGAGACCATCCTGGCTAACATGGTGAAACCCCGTCTCTACTAAAAATACAAAAAACTAGCCGGGTGTGGTGGCGGGTGCCTGTAGTCCCAGCTACTCGGAGGCTGAGGCAGGAGAATGGTGTGAACCTGGGAGGCGGAGCTTGCAGTGAGCCGAGATCGCGCCACTGCACTCCAGCCTGGGTGACACAGCCAGACTCCGTCTCAAAAAAAAAAAAAAAAAAAAAAGGAATCTAGAAATACTGCTCAAATTTCAAGTTTTATCATCTGTAACATAGAGATGATGGTTATCTTCCTCACAGGATTCAAGAATTAAATAACAATTATGAAATCATAAATATAAATTTGACAATCAGTATGTGCTCAATATATTAGGTATTAATAGTAAAAACCTGCTTGTTTGGGCAAAAGCTTGGCTTGTCCATTTAATACAATTTAATAAGGACTGGCCAGAAATATCCTAAGCAGATTAAAGATCATATGCAAAAAAGAATTCAGAAGACACTCCTTGACATCAGGACTGCAGCACACTACATCTCCACTAGGAACTGTTCATATCCCAGTGTGTGTCAACAACACCCCCTAGAGTTGGAATACAGGTAACACAATCTTGCTTGGAATTTTACCAAATTTTTACCCATACTTACAAGCTGTGATGAACAGGCTATCTTTTAAAAAATTCTCCCAGTTAATATTGCCACAGTTGTTCTTTATGGCTGTATATAACTCTAATTACTGAAGGGTTGGTGAAGCTGGAGAACTATGTTTATAAAACAAAGAAACTGGCCCTATGGGTCTTCCTTCAGTTTACCCCTCTGCCAAGGTTAGGGTGGTCTGTTATGTTCCAGAATGTTTAGTTGGATTCCCAATTTTCGAACAAAAACTGTACCTTTCTCCTGTGGTTATTTAACACAATTTTTTGCATCTGTCATATTCTTGCCCAGCTTTAAGCCATATTCTTCCTCACAGTCCTTCATTTTCAAACTACACTGCCAAAGAGTTGGCTGATTTGTGATAGAGAATTTAGGCAGTTGAAAATTCAATGATTTGGGCTTTATATCTGCTCTTCCTGTTTTCCCCAACACTTAAAAAAACAAAACTGTAAGACCTACCGCAGTCAATTATAGTAAATAAACCCTACCACTCTGTTGTCCCATGATGAAATCTAGTTGAAGAGTGTGAGTCATCCATTCTTCTAAATCTTTTAAAAATAACACCTCTGTCAGTTTCTGGATAAATCTGAATATTGATATGCTTTTTTTGAACTAAAAATCTATAAGCCAAGAAGAGCTTTTTAAATTATTTTTTCAACTGTGAATCCTGGCTGCTCTCAAGATTACAACTCTACCCTTGGATTAAAATGAGGAGAGAGCTGTGTACTTGACCACATTACCTTGGTCCCTTGTAGAACACCTTTTACTGAATTGTGCTTCAGCATTATGTTGCTGGTTTCCACAGGGAGATCAACTTAACCACTTCTCACCTCTCCTCACACATGGGGAAAATCAGCCCTACGGTGAAAAAAGCTAACTCAATGTTGTCTCAGTGGTAGTGACGAATGAGTCAGATCACTTAAATTCAGTTCCAGTAAGAATGCATCATTGACAACATTGAATAAGGTTAACACAGGCAACTGAAGCAAACAACCTTTTAACAAGAAAAGCAAGCGGCTAAGACTTAATTTTTTCAAAAAAGCAACCTTCTAGTTTTTTACTTTACCTGCTAATGCTTCTGCTGTATCCTGAAATTTCTCAAAATGTTTTAGCTTTACTCTAGAATTAAAAAAAAAGAGAGAGAAGCATGTTATTGGGGGTGGGGGACAGTGCATTGATTCAAAAGCCACATAACTTGGAAAGAAGTGCTTGACTGTTTCCAAAGCACACACCAATAAAACATGCCTATCATTGTGTGTCAGGGTGTGAAGTTAAATATTCTTCATAAAATTACTAGTTTTTCTAAATGTTAGACTAGTAATGCTTGGATTATTAAAAGAAAGTTGTAGGCTTTGAAGGAAACTTTGGCCAACTGTAAAGATGTTGAAGCTTTAATACAAACTCCTGTTGTATAAAGCCGTACAGAGATGACTTTATTATACAGCATAGAACTGACTCAAGAAAAAGTATGTGGGTCCCTTTTAAGAATCTCATGATATTCATTTGTCTATCCTGTACAAATGCCATTAAAAAAATAACTTATTGTCAGATCTCATTCTTGTTACATCCTACCCTTTATGTTTTTGAGACAGGGTCTCCCTTCACTGTCACCCAGGCTGGAACACAATGGTGCAATCAGAGCTCACCGCAGCCCTGACTTCCCGGGCTCAAAGGATCTTCCAGCCTCAGTCTCCCAAGTAGCTAGGACTATAGTGTGCACCACCACGCCCGGTTAATTTTTGTTTTTGGTAGAGTTCCCTATGTTGCCCAGGCTGGTCTTGAACTCCTGGGCTCAACTGATTCACCTGCCTTGGCCTCCCAAAATGCTGGGATTACAGGAGTGAGCCATCACGCCCGGCCTCAGGGCAGTATTTTATGCAGAAAGAAACATATAGTTGATTCATTGTTGTCTCAGTGGTAGTGACGAATATTGAGTCAGATCACTTAGATTCAGTTCCAACAAGAATACATCATTGACAACAACGAATCAGATTAACCCAACAAAGCATATAACCCTTTAAGAAGGAAAACTAGTCTTCTATTTGCCTAAAACACAGTATCATCTTTTTTTTTTTTTTTTTTTTTTGAGACAGGGTCTCACTCTGCCGCCCAGACTGGAGTGCAGTGGCGCAATTTTGGCTCACTGCAACTTCCACCTCCCAGGCTCAAGGGATTTTCCTGCCTCAGCTTCCTCCGAGTAGCTGGGATTACAGGCATGCGCCACCACGCCTGGCTAATTTTGTATTTTTAGGAGAGATGGGATTTCACCATGTTGGCCAGGCTGGTCTCGAGCTCCTGACCTCAAATGATCCACCCACCTTGGCCTCCCAAAGTACTAGGATTACAGATGTGAGCTACCGCGCCCAGCAACAGTGTCATCTTAAGCAAGGTTTTCTTACCTCGTAAAGGAACATGCTAGTGTGGTCCCTTAAATACACATAAAAATACGAAGATTTAGGCCGGATGCGGTGGCTCATGCCTGTAATCCCAGCACTTTGGGAGACTAAGGCTGGCGGATCACCTGAGGTCAGGAGTTTGAGACCTGCCTGACCAACATGGCAAAACTCTGTCTCTACTAAAAACACAAAAATTAGCTGGGCGTGGTGGTGAGCACCTGTAATCCCAACTACCTGGGGGGCTGAGGCAGAAGAATAGCTTGAACCCAGGAGGCAGAGGTTGCCGCGAGCAGAGATCGCGCCACTGCTCTCCAGCCTGGGAGACAGAGCAAGACTGTCTCAAAAAACAAACAAACAAACAAAAAACAAAGATTTAAGATCTACACCAAGAATGAATCTTCCATGAAATTGTGATGAAGGAAAAAGAAGTTCATGCTAGTTTTGCTGTTGCACCTCAAAAAGCAGGTTACAACCCCTGTGTGTGGTAAGTGTTTAGTTAAGATAAAAAAGGTATTACATTTGTGTGTGGAAGACATGAAGACAAATGTGTTCCTGACAGCAATCACATTTGGTACTATCCGAGGTTTAAAGTAACCACTGGGTTTTCTGGAACATAATCCTTGGGGTAAGGGAGGGACTACTGCCTCTAAATTGAGATGGCCTATACTCCAAATAAAATATTTGCAATAATTAGGTTCATACCAAAATTATTCCTGAAACAGATTTCAAAACAGAAAACTACGAACGTTAACATTATCAGGAAAAAATGTAAAATTATCAGGAAAAAATGTAAAAAATAAAACAAGCTCTAAATGTTAACTGCTAAATTACTGATTTCAAGATTACTTACATTTTGTTTGCTTTCTCTGGAGTTTCAAATTCTTTCCATAAACTATCAACCTCTTGAAGTTTCTTCTCATTTAGAACCTATAATAAAATGTTTAGTTTTCTTTAAATGGTACAGGTTAGGCATACACAGCTGCATTCTTCAAGTACAATTTTACATGTAAAATGAGGGTGGTAGAAGCTATTTCTTTCACTAAGATAATGAACTAGTTTTCCTACCATGTATATATTTTTGGTCAAATTACTAGTTCGAATTGCCCATTTAACAGCTGAATGGAATTCAGATCTAGTCCAGTCAGATGTAGTACAGTGGCTATTCACAGTCTAGGATCTACCTGGCCTCAAGTGATATCCCTGCCCCAGCCTTGGACCATAGCTGGAGCTACAGGTCCTGGGGGGTAGGGCAGGGAACCTACCTTTCTTTTTATTTTTTTGAGATGGAGTCTCACTCTGTAGCCCAGACTGGAGTGCAGTGGAGCAATCCTGGCTCACTGCAACCTTCACCTCCTGGGTTCATGAGATTTTAGGGCCTCAGCCTCCTGAGTAGCTGGGATTATAGCCATGCACCACTGCACCTGGTTGAGAACCTTTCTTTTAAAAGAGCCATTAATCCCTTTACAATAAAGTACTGTAATAATTAAAAACTTTTATTTGTGCCAGGTGCGGTGGCTCACACCCGTAACCCCAGCACTTTGGGAGGCGGAGGCAGGCAGATCACCTGAGGTCAGGAGTCCGAGACCAGCCTGACGAACATGGAGAAACCCCGTCTCTACAAAAAAAGAAAATACAAAATTAGCTGGGCGTGCTGGCACATGCCTGTAATCCCAGCTACTCGGGAGGCTGAGGGAGGGGAACTGCTTGAACCCAGAGGCGGAGGTTGCAGTGAGCCGAGATTGTGTGACTGCACTCCAGCCTGGACAACAAGAGCAAAAAACTCCATCTCAAACAAACAAACAAAAAAACCTTTTATTGCCTACTTTCAATAGATATTCATAATTTACTGCTATGATCATCCTAAATGAAAGTATTATGGATTTCTCTAAAACTATCACCAATTGTGAGACACATCTAGATGTGTGAAATTTTTTTAAATGTAGGGTAATCAACAAAATACTCATCAACATTCAGGTATATATTCTCCAAGACTTTGAACGTCTGTGCAACGCATGTTCATGCATACTTTTAGGAATCACATTAAATGTTGTTTTTTTTTTTGAGATGGGGTCTAGCTCTGCCACCCAGACTGGAGTGTAGTGGTGCAATCTTGGGTCACTGCAACCCTGCCTCCTGGGATCAAGCGATTCTCCTGCCTCAGCCTCCCGAATAGCTGGGATTACAGGCGTGCACCACAACACCCAACTAGTTTTTGTATTTTTAGTAGAGACTGTGTTTCGCCAAGTTGGCCAGGCTGGTCTTGAGTTACCGACATCAGACGATCCACCTACCTCAGCTTCCCAAAGAGCTGGGATTACAGGCGTGAGCCACCACACCCAGCCCCCTCGTATTGTTCTGAAGCAAGACCTAGACATTTAATTTTACCTGTTAATATTTCAGTTTGTATCTATAAAATATAAAGACTTGTTTTAAAGCTACTATTATTGTAACAACAATGCTAAAGATTGCGATGGTAATAGTTGCATACTATTTCTACTTAGAAATGGGAATTATTCTATCTTAAAATGATAAAACTTAAAATGGATTTTTGTATACAAATATTTATCATTACCCTGGCTGAAAAGAAATGATTAAAAATTTGAGACAAATAAAAAAATTTTGAGACAAATGTAAAACAGAAAATGTAGCAATATCTCTGAGTTTCTTATTTAGATTGTCTTTATTAGCAATGTTTTCTTCAAGATGTTGTTGCACAGTTGGGAACACAGTGGTTTTGTCATAGTAATGGTTTTGGCTGTCATAACATAGTCTTTGAAAACCTTTGTGTGCTCATGAATTGCCCTGATTTTATTACATCTCCTTTGTTATTTTAACTTCAGTTTAAGAATGGTGATGGTATCTTTTATTTTATTTATTTATTTATTGAGACAGAGTCTCCCTCTGTCGCCCAAGCTGGAGTGCAGTGGCACGATCTCAGCTCACTGCAAGGTCTGCCTCCCGGGTTCACGTCATTCTCCTGCCTCAGCCTCCCGAGTAGCTGGGACTACAGGCGCCTGCACCATGCCTGGCTAATTTTTTGTATTTTTAGTAGAGACGGGGTTTCACCGTGTTAGCCAGGATGGTCTCTATCTCCTGACCTCGTGATCCACCCGCCTTGGCCTCCCAAAGTGCTGGGATTACAGGCATGAGCCACCTCACCAGGCCGGCAGTATCTTTTAAATATGGCAATTTTGTTACCCAAATGTTATCTTCAAATATACTTGCTTTTCAGCTAGAAAAAATGTGAATTTTACTCATGAGTCATATCCCCTAGTTGATACATATCCTCTTAAAAATAGTGAACTTCAGTTACGGTTAGCTGCATTCTCTGAACAATTTCAAAAAATTTTAATCAATGTTTTCAGTATAGTCATGAGGCTTGGCGAGATGTCTTTGGATTCTAAAGCTTCATGATATATAAAGGTAGAACTATTAGTTTATTAATTGTTAATACCAACTCTAGGCTTTGTCGTTGTTTACTGCTTTGTGTGACTAAGTTTTTCTAGTTTGGGTTATTTTTACCAACATATCTAATTCAACCATGTGTGATTAAATTTATACATCAGAACAAATCCCTAAAATCATCTTGTCACGCTCATCTAAGTTTTATACAACTTGCAATTTTGTTTCTTTTACTGAAAATACATAAGCAGACTAGAACTGCGTGTTAATGTGTAAATGTGCTATATTATGGACTTGATAAATAATGCTTATTAGCAAGGTATAGTTTTATATTTACTAGCTGTGTTGTTTTTCCAGAGACAGGGTCTCGCTTTGTTGTCCAGGCTGCAGTGCAGTGGTGTGGTCCTATGTCACTGCAGCCTCAAACTCCTGGCCTCAAGCGATTCTTCTGCCTCGGCCTCCCAAGTAGCTAGGACTAAAGGCGCACACTGCCACACCTAGCTATTTTAAAAATATTTTTGTAGAGACAGGGGCTTGCTTTATTGCCCAGGCTGATCTCTAACTTCTGGACTCAAGTGATCCTCTTGCCTTGGTTTTTCAAAGTGCTTCGAGTACAGGCAGGAACCATGGTGCCTGACCCAGCTGGTTTTTAAATAAAAATATATGCATAATATCTATGCATACTATATTTCACCAAATTTAATATGCTATTTTTTTTTTGAGACAGAGTCTTGCTCTGTTGGCTAGGCTGGAGCACAGTGGCATGATCTCGGCTCACGACAACCTCCACTTCCCTGGTTCAAGCAATTCTCCTGCCTCAGCCTCCCAAGTAGCTGGGATTACAGGCACACGCTGCCATGCCTGGCTAATTTATTTATTTATTTATTTTGTATTTGAGTAGAGACAGGGTTTCACCCTGTTGCCCAGGCTGGTCTCCAACTCCTGAGGTCTGGCAATCTTCCCGCCTCAGCCTCCCAAAGTGCTGGGATTACAGGCGTGAGCCACCACACCCGGCTTATGCTATTCTTTTACACTCCCAATTGACCTGTCATCAATTTTAAGACATCCCAATTTTAGGGATGTTAAATATGGGGGTTGTGCATTTTAGGATTAATCCCATCCTATCCAATACTTTGGCAGTTGACACAGAATATTGGTGAGGCTGTATGGAATTAATAATTTTAATCACTTTTTTTTTTTTTGAGATAGTGCCTCGCCCTGTCACCCAGGCTGGAGTGCAGAGGCGCAGTCTTCTCACCGCAACCTCCACCTCCCTGGTTCAAGCGATTCTCCCGCCTCAGCTGGGACTACAGATGCATGCCACCATGCCTGGCTAATTTTTGTATTTTTAGTAGAGACGGGGTTTCACTATGTTGGCCAGGCTGGTCTCAAACTCCTGATCTCATGATCTGCCCACCTCAGCCTTCCAAAGTATTGGGATTACAGGTATGAGCCACCATGCACAGCCTCCTAATTTTCATTTTTAATTGATTGCTTGAGACTTTGTGTGGTTTTCGTTTTGTTTCGTTTTTTTTTTGAGATGAGGTCTCACTCTATTGCCCAGGCTAAAGTGCAGAGGCCCAATCGCGGCTCACTGCAGCCATGATCTCAGCCTCTTGCAGTAGCTGGCACTACAGGCAAGCACCACTGTGCCCAGCTAATTTTTTTCCCACCATGTTGTCCAGGCTGGTCTGCAACTCCTGGGCTCAAACAATCCTCTTGCCTCACCTCCCAAAGTGTTAGGGTGACAGGCATGAGCCACTGCACCCAACCTCTGTATTTGTAAATACGTGATGCTAACTTTTACTTCCCCAGACAATATGAGCAAGTAATGTTTTATGAAACTTGTTTGAATACAGGATAAAACTGATAATTAGTTTAAAATGTGCACGGCTCAAAAAGAAACAAATCCATACACGCAACAAGAGTGAAAAAGCTCTTGGGTTAGCTTCAGAAGCACTAGGCTAAGTGAAAAAAGCCAAACACAAAAGACTAAAATACTACTCCATTTACATGAAACTTCTAGAAAAAATTATGCAAAGAAAGCTGATCAGTGGTTGTCTAGAGCAGGACTAACTTGAAAATGGGCAAAACTTTTTGCAACAAAGTGTACTAGAAAACTGGACTGCAACTAAAACCTACAGGCGAGTTATACAGTATGTAAAGTACCCCTAATAAAGTTAGAAAAAATATATTGCTCAGTGCCTAGGTTTTATACAGACATTTGGTATATAAACCAAAAATCTTTCTCCAAACCTTGAGAAAACGAAGTGACACAAAATGCTATGCTACACAGCTACACTGTACAATATAACCATTAAAATTCAAATAAGTTAAAATGCACTTCCTCAGTCCTATCAGTTATATCTCATGTGAAATAGTTATACGTACTAATGGCTACCACATGAGGAGCAGCCGAAGAAAGTCTGGTATGAGCAAGACTAAAATCTTATGCTGTGTGCCACGTGACACAAGGACACAGGTGTAAATTTTTTTTTTTTTTTTGAGATGGAGTCTTGCCTTGTCACCCAGGCTGCAGTGCAGTGGTGCGACCTCAGCTCACTACAACCTCTGCCTCCCAGGTTCAACTGATTCTCCTGCCTCACCCTTCTGAGTAGCTGGGATTACAGGTGTGAGCCACTGCACTCGGCCACAGGTTGAATTTTTATAATATCTTAGAATTAATCACAAAAGTTGCTTTACACAATGTCTTTATATTAATATATATACATATATATAACCCTGTTAATGAACAATAAAGTTTTGAAGTGTTTTCCTTTCGAATCGCTCTAAATACGGAAGTGGGCAGAACACTGTACCTCATGCCTGTAATCCCAGCACTTTGAGGCCAGGAGTTTGAGACCAGCCTAGGCAACATAGGGAGACTCAGTTACTTAAAAAAAAAAAAAAAAAAATTGTAGGCAGACCATTGATAAGCCAATTCCTTCCTACCATGGGAGACAACCAGTGCACTGTGCACAGTTGCTCCTCTTAACATCCGGTTCAGGACAGCATATTGTATCAATTAACGGTGAAATTCGTCGACAGACACTGACAGACCACATTGGCTAAGAGAATTTGGAGCTATGCAGAACTCTACATGAGATTTTAGATAAGATTCCAAAAAGCTGGAGAAAAGTAAAATTGACATGTTTCGTAGCTCTAAAGGGGACTAAGTAACTTAAAATCCTTAAAACTACTAACACTGCAATTACAGATAACTCCAATTAAGGTAAAAACAAGCAAAACTGCCTTTTCGGTTTTAATGATTTTATTGGTTTTCTTAAAAATAAGTATTTGACGTATCAAATGCAAACTGCATATTTTCAAATGTCAGAAGTGAAACATGGAGAACTCCGCACCCATCTAGACCTTCTGCATCCACACCACAAATGGTTTTTTTTGGTTCACAGCTAAAATTGTATTGCATTTATTTTTATCTAGCGTTTTTTGCTTTCTACCAACATATATATACGTAGAATATACATAAAACTTTATTTTTCATTGCTATATTCGCAGAGCTCAGAAAAGTGCACGGCACAAAAGGCACTCAATCTCACTCATTCTTACTGACATCTCAACAGCATCTTGCGATACGAATGTCTTACCGTTCAACCATTTCAGTGCTGACGAACTTGTCAAACTCTCCCCATGAAAACAATCAAATCTCAAATTGACATCACCAGCCCAGATTGTTTCCCCTAAGCTTCGAATTTGAAATACTGAACTGCCCGATCTACACAACTGCATTATCAGGTCTAATAAACATTGCAAGCTTTGCACAGCCCAAACCGGAAATCTTTCGTCCTTCCCCCGCAAGAAACTTTCTTAACATCTTATTTAAACCAAAACTCCAAATTCAATCTATCAGCCAATCCTTTCTGTTCTACCTTCAAAATTTCTATCGATATTTGTTTATCTCCATACCAGGCAATTTCATCTTGTCTAAATGAATGCAAAAGTATTCTTGCTGCCTTTCTTACCTCCTCGAGTCTAATCTCCACATAGCAGAGTAACCGTATTAAGACCAATTAGCAGGTCATTCCTTTGCTTAAATCCTTTCGATCGGCAGAGCACGGTGGCTCACGCCTGTAATCCCAGCACTTTGGAGGACGAGGCAGTTGGATCACTTGAGATCAGGAGTTCAAGACCAGCCTGGCCAACATGGTGAAACCCTGTCTCTACTAAAAGACAAACAAACAAACAAACAAAGCAACTAGCCAGGCGTGGTGGTGGATGCCTGTAATCCCAGCTACTCGGGAGGCTAAGGCAGGAGAATGGCTTGAACCCGGGAGACGGAGGTTGCTGTGAGCCAAGATTGCGCCACTGCACTCCAGCATGGGCAACAAGAGCGAAACTCCATCTCAAAAAACAAAACAAAACAACAACAACAAAAAAACCTTTCGATCATTCCTTAAAACATCTAGAAGAAAATCCGAATTTCCTATAACTATACTGTTAAATTCTAACACGCCTCCTGCCCACCTCTTCAACGGAGGAAATAAAATCCTTTAACGCAGAACTGGTCTCCCCAAACGGCGGGGCCACGTGTTACCCGTAACAAGGCTCTCAGATGTAAAGGCCTTCTCCCTCCTCTCAGAGCCCGGGCCATAACAGGCACCCACGCTACCCTGAGTAGTTCTGTGCTTAAGTCTTTCCCTCTCCTTGTCTGTCCAGCACCCGCCTTCCCCCTTTAACGGCTCGCTCTCCCACCTACCTTAAAGATGGCGTAGCCCACAGACGTTTCAAACAGCACCAACATGGTGAGGCCGGGTCAGGGCGCCGCACGGCCCACCACGAGCTGTGGACTCAGTTCAAAAACACCGACTACGCGGCCCCAAAAAGTCCCCTAAGCCGCGGCGGGCAAAGCACAAACGTGCTAGCCGTCCCGCAGAGAATCAGAACACGTTACCTAAGCTCTCCACGCTGTACTGGGACTAGGACGCAAGAACGCGCTTCTCCTTCTCTAAGGATTCTGGGATAGCGACGTCACTTCCGACAGAAGACTGCCGCAGAGATTGCCGTCACTTCCAGAATGTTCCCGCCACACGGGGCTGGGTCGGGAGGAGAAAGTTTGTATCGTGGGATCTAAGGACTGAACGGAGCCTTTGCGCCTTTTTTTCTTTTTTCTTTTCTTTTTGAGACGGAGTCTCGCTGTGTTACCCAGGCTGGAGTGCAGTGGTGTGATCTCGGCTTACTGCACCCTCCGCCTCCCGGGTTCAAGCAATTTTCCTGCCTCAGCCTCCGGAGTAGCTGCGACTAGAGTCACACACCACCATGCCCAGCTAATTTTTGTATTTTTAGTAGAGACAGGGTTTCAGCATGTTGGCCAGAATAGTCTCGATCTCTTGACCTCGTAATACGCCCACCTCGGCCTCCCAAAGTGCTGGAATTACAAGTGTGACCCACCGCGCCCAGCCTTTTTTTTTTTTTTTTTTTCTGTTTTGAGACAGCCTTGCTGTCCCCCAAGCTGGAGTGCAGTGCCACCATCACGACTCACTGCAACCTCCAACTCCCAGGCTCAAGCGGTCCTCTCACCTCAACCTCTCCAGCAGCTGGGACTACAGGCCTGTGCCACCACACCCAGCTAATTTTTTGTAGAGACAGGGTTTCGCTATGTTGCCCAGTTTGGTCTCGGACTCCTGACCTAAAGCGATCCTCCCACCTCGGCCTCCCAAAGTGCTGGGTTGCAGGCGTGAGCCTCCCCTAGAGATTTAAAGGGGAAAAATTTCACATTCTTATTTTGTTAACCCTCTATGAATTATATGTTTACTTTGAGAGAAGCGTGGAGCTGTCTCGGTGCCTGTCTGTCTCAGGCATCTAGAATTTGAAATGCCAGCTACTGCCCTTAGACTTTATCTCCTTTCAAGCCCTTCCTTGAGGCGAAGGCCTCAGAATGACACCATTACTGTCACTATATTTGTAAGCATTCCTGGCCATTCTGTCTGGCCAAATTAATTATTAGCACAGTTTTCTCTCAATGTTCTCCCATGTTTGCTGCATTTGTTAAAATGACCCAAGGGTGTGAATTTAGACTTTTTTCTTGGTTTTTTGTTTTTTTTTTTTTTGAGATGGAGTTTCACTCTTGCTGCCCAGGCTGGAGTGCAATGGCACGATCTCGCTTCACTGCAACCTCCGCCTCCCGGGTTCAAGTGATTCTCCTGCCTCAGCCTCCTGAGTAGTTGGGATTACAGGTATGCGCCACCTTGCCTGGCTAATTTTGTATTTTTAGTAGAGATAGGGTTTCTCCAGGTTAGTCAGGCTGGTCTCAAACTCCCGACCTCAGGTGATCCGCCCGCCTTGGCCTCCTGAAGTGCTGGGATTATGGGCATGAGCCACCGTGCGCGGCTGAATTTAAACTGTCTTCTTGGCATAGTGTTACTTGCTTTTCTGGAGGCTTTTCAGTCTCAGGGACTGGGATTAAATACCCCAGTTATTTCACAAGTCTGTCTTCCAACAGGAGTAAAATTTCCTCACTCACTTCCCAGGCCCTATATGCAGATTGCTCCTAATCATTAAATTGCAACCTGCTTGGAGAATTGCTTGAACCCAGGAGGTGGAGGGTGCAGTGAGCCGAGGTGGCACCACTGCACTCCAGCCTAGGTGACACAGCCAGAGTCCGTCTACAAAAACAAAAAGTTGCAACCTGCTCAAGATTGTGGAACATTAAATAGGTAGCAACTCTGCAACCTGAGATCAAGAGGAAAGAAAATCCTGGGTTGAATAACAGAAAGTCACAGGACAGAGGAATCTAGAGTGAATTTTTTTTTTTTTTTTTTTTTTTTTGAGACGGAGCCTCACTCTGTCGCTCAGGCTGGAGCGCGGTGTCGTGATCTCAGCTCACTGAAGCCTGCGCCTCTTGGGCTCAAGCGATTCTCCTGCTTCAGCCTCCCCAGTAGCGGGTATTACAGGCACACACCACTGTGCCCGGCTAATTTTTGTATTTTTAGTAGAGATGGGGTTTCCCCATGTTGACCAGGCTGGTCTTGAACACTTGACCTCTGGTGATCCGCCTGCCTCAGCCCCCCAAAGTGCTTGCTGGGATTACAGGCGTGAGCTACCATGCCCGGCCTAGGGTGAATTCAAGAGCATAATTGGCCAAGTGCATGGTTCACACCTACTATGATCCTGGCATTGCATTCCAGCCTGGACTACTAAGCAAGACCCTATCTCAAAAAAAAAAAAAAAAAAAAAAAAGCAGCATGGTTGATTGTAGTTATAGCTATAATCCAGTGTGGTCAGGGAGACAAGAGAGATGAAAATTACCTAATTGGGAGAGGGGTATGTGTCAGTGGACGAGATAGAAACACCATGTCTGTTTATAGTGTTATTTAACAGCACAGTATTTTTCTGTCTAGTCTCCTTAGCAGAAGTGACATCTGCTAGAGAATTGAGTATACTTTACATGTATTTGTGTCTGTATAGGATGTTATGTTGTGCTACTGATGAAATAGAATCTCATTAATTCTTAAAAATTTAATGAATGAATGTCTGCAGGAAGTAAAATTCTTTTCTTTACATTTAAAGCCTTAAATCCTTTTCCCAAAAAGAAATGAAACCACTTATTCAATGAGAAATATCTTTACCATGGTATCTCCTATAATTTGTCCTTGCACATTACCATTTACATAGTCATCTCCATATGATGCTTTAATCAGGAGTTCAGAGCTGACTCTGATTTTGAGTTTGTAACTTGGCCAAATAAAGTAATTAGAGATTTTTTCTTGCAAGGGAGAGGTAAGAGTCTTAGTACTTTGTTAAAGTACTGAGTCAAGGGGAGATAGCACAAAGAAATATAAAAAGGAGAATATAGGAGAGTACAGATGATAGAAGGGCTTACAATTTTTTTTTTTTTTTTTTTTTGAGACAGAGTTTCGCTCTTGTTGCCCAGGCTGGAGTGCAATGGCATGATCTCAGCTCACTGCAACCTCTGCCTTCCGGGTTCAAGCGATTCTCCTGTCTTAGCCTCCTAAGTAGCTGGGATTACAGACATGTGCCATCACACCCAGCTAATTTTGTATTTTTAGTAGAGACGGGGTTTCTCCATGTTGGTCAGGCTGGTCTTGAACTCCCAGGCTCAGGTGATCTGCCCCCCTTGGCCTCCCAAAGTGCTGGGATTACAGGCGTGAACAACTGCGCCAAGCCAGGGGCTTATAGTTTTACTGGTGGTTAACATGGTGAAATGACAAGGATGAGAAACATGGTTCGTGTGTCCTCTCTGTACACCCCACCTCCACCCCTGTTCCAACTAGAATATAAACTCTATAAAAGTTTGTTGCAAAATCTGCAAGTACTAGGCTAGTATCTGGCACATAGTAGAGATTCCATAAACATGACTAATAAGTAAGTAAATGAATAAATGGAATGAGTGAATAGTGGGATAATTTCAAGGTGCTGGTAGAGCCTCCAGGGACTTTTAGAAACCTATTAAGATTAGCAAAAGATATCATTTTGCTCAGACACCTTCCACGTGCCTGGTAACAAGAAGGGGATGTTCTGGATGGTGAACATTTTTTTTTTTTTTGAGATGTAGTCTCATTCTGTTGTCCAGGCTGGAGTGCAGTGGCGCGATCTTGGCTCACTGCAAGCTCCACCTCGGATTCACGCCATTCTCCCACCTCAGCCTCCTGAGGAGCTGGGACTACAGGCGCCCGCCACCACGCCCAGCTAATTTTTTGAATTTTCAGTAGAAACGGGGTTTCACCATGTTAGGTAGGAGGGTCTCTATCTCCTGACCTCATGATCTGCCCGCCTCATCCTCCCGAAGTGCTGGGATTACAGGTATGAGCCACCGCACCAGGCCTTGTGAACATCTTTTATATATTCAACAGATATTTGAGTGTCTACTCTGTGCCAGGCATTCTTTTTCTTTTTTTCTGGGGGGGGGGGTGGAGTCTCACACTGTCGCCCAGGCTGGAGTGCAATGGTGGGATCTCGGCTCACTGCAACCTCCACCTCCCAGGTTCAGGAATTCTCCTGCCTCAGCCTCTTGAGTAGCTGGGACTATACAGGCGCGCACTACCACGCCCAGCTAATTTTGGCATTTTTAGTAGAGACAGGGTTTTGCCATGTTGGTCAGGCTAGTCTTGAACTCCTGACCTTGTGATCTGCCAACTTTGGCCTCCCAAAGTGTTGGGATTACAGACATGAGCCACCGCACCTGGCCTGTGCCAGGCATTCTTACAGGCACTAAGGACACAGCAGTGAAAGAAATATGTAAAAATCTCTATACTTATTATTACTCTTATTTTCCTTCTCAGAGAAGTTAAGTAATGCAAGATCATATAATCTTCCTCATAGTTTCCTTTAGGACTACCCAGAAGATGGACATGGAAATTGTTTCTATCATACAATCACTGACCTGCCACGTACAGTGCTATATTTTATTTATTTATTTATTTTTTTTTTTGAGACAGAGTCTTGCTGTGTCATGCAATGGTGCAATCTCAGTTCACAGCAACCTCCACCTCCCGGGTTCAAGCGATTCTGCCGCCTCACCCTCCAGAATAGCTGGGATTTCAGGCACCCGCCTTTATGCCTGGCTAATTTTTGTATTTTTGTAGAGACAAGGTTTCTGCATGTTGGCCAGGCTGGTTTTGAACTCCTGACCTCAGGTTATCGCCCACCTCAGCCTCCCAAAGTGCTGGGAGCTGGGATTACAGGCGGGAGCCACCGCGCAGGGTCTACAGCGCTGTATTTTCTTGCTGTGGTGTCTGCTGGTATTGCAGACCTCTACTGTGTTGACTGCTCCCACTTTGTTGAACACAGGTGCTGCCCACAGGATTGCCTACCTTCTCTATATCGCTACCTTCATGGGTTGATGTCCCTTTCCAGCCAACAGGGAATCAGCTTTTGTGCCTTCTAATTTGTTCTTTCAGAGTTATTGGCCTCTTGTGTCACATGTCTTTCTTTTTGCCAGAGTCCTTTTTTTTCCAGAGATCATAGGTGCTTGGAGAAGTCAGGCTACTAGGATAATATGTTGGGAGATGGCCAGAAATAGCCTCAAACCTCTGATCATCTGTTCTAACAGCCATCCTTTTGGTTTGGTCTGGCTCATGCAACTAGATGTGTGATGGTTTTCTCTTATGACGCTGTTGTCTTTTTGGGCAGTCCAGCATTTTCTGAGGACTTCTTGCCATCAAATCAGCACTAGTAGGAACCTCAATGTCTTTCCCTCACTTTACCCTGTGGGCCCTATGCAAATCAAGGATATCTGTTTCAATTGAGTTTCTAGTTCAGTTTAAAAGTTTCCTGAACATGGCCGGGTGCGGTGGCTCATGCCTGTAATCCCAAGCACTTTGGCAGGCTGAGACGGGTGGATCACCTGAGGTGAGGAGTTCGAGACCAGCCTGACCAACATGGAGAAACCCCCATCTCTACTAAAAATACAAAAATTGGCCAGGCTCGGTGGCTCACGCCTGCAATCCCAGCACTTTGGGAGGCCGAGACGGGCGGATCACGAGGTCAGGAGATCGAGACCATCCTGGCTAACACGGCGAAACCCCGTCTCTACTAAAAATACAAGAAAATTAGCCGGGTGTGGTGGCGGGCGCCTGTAGTCCCAGCTACTTGGGAGGCTGAGGCAGGAGAATGGCGTGAACCCGGGGGGCAGAGCTTGCAGTGAGCCGAGATCGCGCCACTGCACTCCAGCCTGGGGCACAGAGCAAGACTCTGTCTCATCAAAAAAAAAAAAAGTGAGCCAATAAATTGGTAAACCTTGAGGTAAACATAAACAAAAATGAGATGTATAAAACAATAAGAATTATAATAAAATAATAATAATACCTTTGATTATTATTTATTTATTTATTTTTTGAGACAGAGCCTTGCTCTGTCAGCCAGGCTGGAGTGCAGTGGCAGGATCTCAGCTCACCACAATCTCTGCCTCCTGGGTTCAAGTGATTCTCCTGCCTCAGCCTCTGGAGTAGCTGGGACTACAGGTGCATGCCACCACGCCCGGCTAATTTTTGTATTTTCAGTAGAGACAGAGTTTCACTATGTTGGCCAGGCTGGTCTTGAACTCCTGACCTTGTGATCCACCCACTTCAGTCTCCCAAAGTGCTGGGATTACAGGTGTGAGCCACCACGCCTGGCCTATTAGTATTATTTTTGAGAAAGAGCCTTGCTCTGTCGCCCAGGCTGGAGTGTGGTGGTGAGATCTCCCCTCACCGCAATACCCGCATCCCAGGCTCAAGTGATTCTCCTGCCTCAGCCTCCCGAGTAGCTGGGATTCCAGGCGTGTGCCACCATGCCTGGCTAACTCTTGTATTTTTAGTAGGGATGGGTTTCCTCCATGTTGGCCAGGATGGTCTCTAACTCCTGGTCTCAGGTGATCCGCCCACCTCTGCCTCCCAAAGCGTTGGGATTACAGGCATGAGCCACTTCACCAGGTCTACGTTTATTATTTAAAAACTGACCTCCTGGCCAGGCACAGTGGCTCACGCCTGTAATCCCAGCATTTTGGGAGGCCGAGGTGGGCGGATCAGCTGAGGTCTGGAGTTCCAGACCAGCCTGAACAACATGGAGAAACCCTGTCTCTACTAAAAATAAAAAATTAGCCGGGCGTGGTGACACATGCCTGTAATCCCAGCTACTCGGGAGGCTGAGGCAGGAGAATCACTTGAACCTGGGAGGCAGAGGTTGCGGTGAGCCGAGATCATGCCATTGCACTCCAGCCTGGGCAACAAGAGAAAAAACAACAACAACAACAACAACCGTAAAATAAAATGACCTTCTCAACAACTTTTCTGCAAGTAATTTTTTTTTCTAAATGACTTTTTGTTTCATTCTTTAGATTCCATTGAGAGGACCACACGGATTTGCCTATCAGTGTTTAGGAGACTGTACTTCCAGAGAAGGGAACCAAGTAGCTTATTTTCACCTCTGCATAATTTTTCTAGCTCCTGAGTTGACTCTTGTGTTGCAATAGAGTTTTACCCTAAATTTATTTCAGTGTTTCTAGTTAATGGCCAAGTCTGGACCTAGTTCTGGTTTTGATTTGTATAACACTATGGATGGTAGCAACATGGAATCTGGCATTTACTTGTTTGTTTATGAAATGTCCATTTGGTCTCTGCCTGATGGCCAGCAGACACAACGAATCTCTCACTGTTGGGTAGCAGAAGTCAGAGTATCTGGCTGTCTTTTTATGTTTTTTTTTTCTTTTTTTTTTTTTTAATTGGTTTGTCTCTTTGTTTGTCCTGGCATCCTCTATGTTATTTGTCTTGTCTGCAGGTCATTATAAATTAATGAACTAAAAATATTGTATGGGTCTGTGAACAGAAAACAGCTCTTTGAGATCTGGAGCTGCTATAAGTAATTGGTGAGTTTTGTGCTCTGTGCTTCCTGTCAACCTTTGAGGTTGGAAAACTGTGGCTGCTCATTTTCTGTTTCCATACAAATGAAAAAAACTTTCCTTCTTTCTGCAAAAGTAAGATAGCTAACATTTACAATGGTTCATTTATGTTTCTGTATCTATGGCTATGTACCCTCTGAAAACTATTTGAGATTAATTAATCTTAAAAGTCTGCTGTTTGTATGCAATCCCAAAGATCACCATCTAAGTGGAGAAAATGTATACAAGAAAGAAAAAATGGAAACTGTTTTCGTGTGACATATAGGAGATAATTTGGCTTTGTCTAAAATGAGGTTTGGCCTTTACCCTCAGCTTCTGGGAGGTAATCTATGTCATACCTTATAGGAGGGTCTTAGTTTAGAGCAGGGGCTAGCCACAATCAATAGTTGTAGGGTAGGGGCTGGCCATGTGAGAAAGTCCCACCATGTGATTTAGAGTGGGACTTTGGGTCATGTAATGTCACTCACACTGGAGACTGAGTGCAGCTGGTGGGCAATCAATCAATTAATCATGCCTATGTGATGAAGCACCAATAAAAACTCTGAACATTAAAACTTGGGTGAAATTCTCTGGTGGCAGTACTCCACGGATAGGGTCATATGTTGATACTGAGAGGGTAACACATCTCTCCACAGGACAGAACAGTGAAAGCTTTGAGTTTGGGACCTGTCTTAGTCCATTCCAGCTGCTATAATAGAACACCATGAATTATGTGTCTTATAAACAACAGAAATTTATTTCTTACGGTTCTAGAGAGTGGGGAGTCCAGGATCAAGGTGCCAGCACACTTGATGTCTGGCAAGGACCCACTTCCTGGTTCAAAGATGGCTGTCTTTTCATTGTAACCTCACATGGCTGCAGTGGGGAGGGAGCTCTCTGGGGTCTCTTTTATGAGGGCATTAATCCTATGACTTATGTGATAAAGTCCAATAAAAACTCTGGATAAGGCCGGGCATGGTGGCTCACACCTGTAACCCCAGCACTTGTGAGGACAAGGCAGGAGGATCACAAGGTCGAGAGATTGAGACCATCCTGGCCAACATAGTGAAACCCCATCTCTACTAAGAATACAAAAATTAGCTGGGCGTGGTGGCGGGCGCCTGTAGTCCCAGCTACTTGGGAGGCTGAGGCAGGAGAATTGCTTGAACCCGGGAGGTGAAGGTTGCAGTGAGCTGAGATCGTGACATTGCATTCCAGCATGGGTGACAGAGCAAGACTCCATCTCAAAAAAATAAAAAGGCCGGGCGCGGTGGCTCACGCCTGTAATCCCAACACTTTGGGAGGCCGAGGCGGGTGGATCACGAGATCAGGAGATCGAGACCATCCTGGCTACCATGGTGAAACCCTGTCTCTGCTAAAAATTCAAAACCAAAATTAGCCAGGCGTGGTAGCACAGGCCTGTAGTCCCGCTGAGGCAGGAGAATGGTGTGGAGGTGGGAGAATGGTGTGAACTCGGGAGGTGGAGCTTGCAGTGAGCGGAGATCGTGCCACTGCACTCCAGCTTGAGCAACAGAGTGAGACTCCCTCTCAAAAAAAAAAAAAAAAACAACTCTGGATATTAAAGCCCTCAGAGCCCTCATAACCTAATCACCTCCCAAAGGCCTCACCTCCAAATACCGCCCATTGGGGATTATGTTTCAACGTATGAATTTGAGTGGGACACAAACATTTAGTCCATAGCAGAACCTGCCCAGATTTTGCCCTGTGTGCTTTTCCATTGGCTGATTTTCATCTGTATCCTTTCCCTATAATAAATTGTAACCATGAGTATGACAGCTTTCAGTGAATTCTGTGAATACTTGTAGTTAATTACTCAATCTGAGGGTGGTTTTGGGAACCCCCCCAAATTTGCAGTTAGTGTCAGAAGTGAGGGCAGTTTTTTGGAAGACTGTGTGCCTTCTAAACATGATAGTTAGCTTTAAACTTTGCAGTTAAGCTAAGTCCAGGCATATGGAGTTAGAACAAAGGATAGAGAATTTTATTTTATTTTATTTTATTTTATTTTATTATTATTTTTTTTTTGAGACGGAGTCTTGCTCTGTAGCCCGGGCTGGAGTGCAGTGGCGGGATCTCAGCTCACTGCAAGCTCCGCCTCCCGAGTTTAGGCCATTCTCCTGCCTCAGCCTCCGGAGTAGCTGGGACTACAGGCGCCCACCACCTCGCCCGGCTAGTTTTTTGTATTTTTAGTAGAGACAGGGTTTCACGGTGTTAGCCAGGATGGTCTCGATCTCCTGACCTCGTGATCCGCCCGTCTCGGCCTCCCAAAGTGCTGGGATTACAGGCTTGAGCCACCGCGCCCGGCCTAGGATAGAGAATTTTAAAATGGATTTACTTGGTTTAACAATAATTATATGAATAATTATATGAATGAGCTTGAATGTGTGATAGAATGAAAATCCAAAACAATGGAGCTTCACAATCTTTTGAGAAATCTAAAGGGTTCTGGAAGCATTACTTTTTTTCTCTCCTTTTTCAAAAGAAAATAGAAAAGTCCTATAGAAATATACAAATGAACTAAGTCAGATGTGACGGAAAGCTCCATGTATGGTCAAGCTTATGAACCCAAACTATCTGAGACGGGTCTCAATCAATTTAGAAAGTTTATTTTGCCGGCCGGGTGCGGTGGCTCACGTCTGTAATCCCAGCACTTTGGGAGGCCGAGGTGGGTGGATCACGAGGTCAGGAATTCGAGACCAGCCTGGCCAACATGGTAAAAACCCCATCTCTACTGAAAATACAAACATTAGCCAGGCACGATGGCAGGCGCCTGTAATCCCAGCTGCTCTGGAGGCTGAGGCAGGTGAATCGCTTGAACCCGGGAGGCGGAGTTTGCAGTGAGCCGAGATCATGCCACTGCACTCTAGCCTAGGCGACAGAGCAAGGCTCCCTCTCAAAAAAAAAAAAAAAAAAAAGAGGGCCGGGCGCGGTGGCTCAAGCCTGTAATCCCAGCACTTTGGGAGGCCGAGACGGGCGGATCACAAGGTCAGCAGATCGAGACCATCCTGGCTAACACGGTGAAACCCCGTCTCTACTAAAAAATACAAAAAACTAGCCGGGCGAGGTGGCGGGCGCCTGTAGTCCCAGCTACTCGGGAGGCTGAGGCAGGAGAATGGCGTAACCCGGGAGGCGGAGCTTGCAGTGAGCTGAGATCCGGCCACTGCACTCCAGGCTGGGCGACAAAGCAAGACTCTGTCTCAACAACAACAACAACAAAATTTATTTTGCCAAGGTTAAGGATGCGCCTGTGACACAGCCTCAGGAGGTCCTGACAACGTGTGCCCAAATGCGCCTAAGGTGGTCAGGGTACAGCTTCCTTTTATACATTTAGGGAGACATAAGACATGAGATGTCAATCAATATGTGTAAGATGTACATTGGTTAGGTGGTGGGACAACTGGAAGCCAGGCATAGGCTGGGGTGGGGGTGGGGCGCTGGGGGCGGTGGGGCATTGGGGGCGTGGAGCTTCCAGGTCGCCCGCAGATAAGAGACAAATGGTTGCATTCTTTTGAGTCTTTGATCAGCCTTTTTTTTTTTTTTTTTTTTTTTTTTTTTAGACGGAGTGTCGCTGGGTCGCCCAGGCTGGAGTGCAGTGGTGCGATCTCGGCTCACTGCAAGCTCCGCCTCCCGGGTTCACGCCATTCTCCTGCCTCAGCCTCCTGAGTAGCTGGGACTACAGGCGCCCGCACCACGCCTGGCTAATTTTTTGTATTGTTAGTAGACACGGGGTTTCACCGTGTTAGCCAGGATGGTCTCGATCTCCTGACCTCGTGATCCGCCCGCCTAGGCCTCCCAAAGTGCTGGGATTACAGGCGTGAGCCACCGCTCCCGGCCTGATCAGTCTTTCACTAAATCCACAATTTACATGTGAGAGGGGAGTAGAGAAATAGTCACTTATGCCTTAGTCTGGCTGAGTGAATCTGCATTTTTACATAAAAAATAGGGCAGAGGAAGTGATCAGATATGCATTTGTCTCAGTTGAGCAGAAGGATGACTTTCTGTATTGCACCTGTGAAGATAAGCTATCAATTTACTTTGCCAGGGTGAAATTTAACAGAAATGTTTTAGGATAAAGATGTTGAAGACCGGGTGCGGTGGCTCACACCTGTAATCCCTGCACTTTGGGAGGCCGAGGCGGGCTGATCACCTGAGGTCAGGAGTTCGAGACCAGCCTGACCAACACGGAGAAACCCCGTCTCTACTAAAAATATAAAATTAGCTGGGCGTGGTGGCACATGCTTGTAATCTCAGCTACTAGGAAGGCTGAGGCAGGAGAATCGCTTGAACCCGGGAGGCAGAGGTTGCAGTGAGTTGAGATTACACCATTGCACTCCAGCCTGGGCAACAAGAGCAAAACACCATCTCAAAAAAATAAAAAATAAAAAAAAATAAAAAAAAGAGCCGGGCGCGGTGGCTCAAGCCTGTAATCCCAGCACTTTGGGAGGCCGAGACGGGCGGATCACGAGGTCAGGAGATCGAGACCATCCTGGCTAACACGGTGAAACCCCGTCTCTACTAAAAAATACAAAAAACTAGCCGGGCGCGGTGGCGGGCGCCTGTAGTCCCAACTACTCGGGAGGCTGAGGCAGGAGAATGGCGTGAACCCGGGAGGCGGAGCTTGCAGTGAGCTGAGATCCGGCCACTGCACTCCAGCCTGGGCGGCAGAGCGAGACTCCGTCTCAAAAAAAAAAAAAATATAAAAATATAAAAAAATAAAAAATAAAAAAATAAAAAAAAGATGTTGAGACCCACAAGGAATTTCCTTGTGGCTAAACTGTAAGGGAGGTATGGAGCTTTTTTTTCTTTGCAGCTATCTTATTTAAGAATAAAATGGGAGTCAGATTTGCCTGACACAGTACCCAGCTTGAATTTACCTTTGACTTGGCGATTTTGTGGTTCTATTTTCCTTTCACAAGGTATTGATAAATCCTAAAGTTCGGCTGTGCGTGGTGGCTCACACCTGTAATCCCAGCACTTTGGCAGACTCAGGCGGGAGGATCACCTGAGGTCAGAAGTTTGAGACCAGCCTGACCAACATGGAGAAACCCCGTCTCTACTAAAAATACAAAAATTAGCTGGGCGTGGTGGCGCATGCCTGTAATCCCAGCTACTCGGGAGGCTGAGGCAGGAGAATCACTTGAATCCGGGAGGCAGAGGTTGCGGTGAGCTGTGATTGCCCATTACACTCCAGCCTGGGCAACAATTGTGAAACTCCGTCTGAAAAAAAAATAAAAAATTTAAAAATTAAATAATTAATCCTAAAGTTGTGCCCCTAGGCTGGGCACTGTAGGTCACGCCTGTAATTCCAGCACTTTGGGAGGTCCATGCAGATGGATCGCTTGACCCCAGGAGTTTGAGACCAGCCTGAGCAACACAGCAAGACCCAATCTTTATTTTAAAAAAGCGTTGCGCCCCTAGATTGACTCATAATCTGACTGAGTATTATACAATACAGTACATGACATAGGGAAAGACCCACACTCTAGCCTTGACGACAGAGCAAGACTCTGTCTCAAAATAAAAGAAAGGAATTTTTTTAAAAAAGAAAAGCTCAGGGGCCAGGTGCAGTGGCTCATGCCTGTAATCCCAGCACTTTGGGAGGCTAAGGAGGGCAGATCATAACGTCAAGAGATCCAGACCATCCTGGCCAACATGGTAAAACCCTGTCTCTACTAAAAATACAAAAATTAGCTGGGCATGGTGGTATGCCCCTGTAATCCCAGCTACTCGGGAGGCTGAGGCTGGAGAATTGCTTGAACTTGGGATGTGGAGGTTGCAGTGAGCCAAGATCGCCCCACTGCACTCCAGCCTGGTGACAGAGTGAAACTCAGTCTCAAAAAAAAAAAAAAAAAAAGAAAAGAAAAGCTCAACGTCTACAAGTTAATTATATATTGTAAAAATGATATCAGGCCGGGCGCGGTGGCTCAAGCCTGTAATCCCAGCACTTTGGGAGGCCGAGACGGGCGGATCACGAGGTCAGGAGATCGAGACCATCCTGGCGAACACGGTGAAACCCCGTCTCTACTAAAAAAAATACAAAAAACTAGCCGGGCGAGGTGGCGGGCGCCTGTAGTCCCAGCTACACAGGAGGCTGAGGCAGGAGAATGGCGTAAACCCGGGAGGCGGAGCTTGCAGTGAGCTGAGATCCGGCCACTGCGCTCCAGCCCCGGCGACAGAGCGAGACTCCCTCTCAAAAAAAAAAAAAAAAAAAAGATATCAATTATTGATATGAGTAATGAGTATATATTAGTAATTGGGTGTGTGTGTGTGTGTATATATATATATATATGTATTTTTTTTTAAGAGACAAAAGAGACAAGGTTTTACTCTGTCACCCAGGCTATAGTGCAGTGGCATGATCACAGCTCACTGCAGCCTCAATCTTCTGGTTTCAGGTGATCCTCTCACTTCAGCTTCTGGAGTAGCTAGAATTACAGGTCACACCAGCATGCCTAGCTGATATTTATTTATTTATTTATTAGACGGAATTTCACTCTTGTCACCCAGGCTGGAGTGCAGTGGTAAGATCTCAACTCACTGCAACCTCCGCCTCCCAGGTTTAAGTGATTTTCCTGCCGCAGCCTCCTGAGTAGCTGGGACTATAGGCACCTGCCATCACACCTGGCTAATTTTTATATTTTTAGTAGAAACGGAGTTTCGCCATGTTGGGCAGGGTGGTCTCAAACTACTGACATCAGGTGATCCGCCTGCTTCAGCGTCCAAAAGTGCTGGGATTACAGGCGTGAGCCACCACGTCCAGCAATTTTTAAATTTTTTGTAGAGACAGGATCTTGCTATGTTGCTGATATGGTTTGGCTGTGTCCCCACCCAAATCTCATCTTGAATTCCCAAGTGCTTTGGGAGGTACCCTGTGGGAGGTAATTGAATCATGGAGGGGCAGGTCTTTTTGATGCTGTTCTCATAATAGTGAATAAGTCTTTTTAAGGGGGAGTTTTTAAGGGGGAGTTTCCCTGCACAAGCTCTCTCTTTACTTGTTGCCATACACGTAAGACATGACTTGCTCTTCCTTGCCTTCTGCCTTGTTCGTGAGACCTTCCCAGCTATGTGGAACTGTATGTCCATTAAACCTCTTTTTATTTATTTATTTATTAATTATACTTTAAGTTCTAGGGTACATGTGCATAATGTGCAGTCTTTTTTTTTTTTTTTTTTGAGATGGAGTCTCGCTCTGTCACCCAGGCTGGAGTGCAGTGGCCGGATCTCAGCACACTGCAAGCTCTGCCTCCCGGGTTTACGCCATTTTCCTGCCTCAGCCTCCTGAGTAGCTGGGACTACAGGGGCCCGCCACCTCGCCCGGCTAGTGTTTTGTATTTTTTAGTAGAGACGGGGTTTCACCGTGTTAGCCATGATGGTCTCAATCTCCTGACCTCGTGATCTGCCCATCTCGGCCTCCCAAAGTGCTGGGATTACAGGCTTGAGCCACCGCGCCCGGCCACAATGTGCAGTCTTGTTACATATGTACACATGTGCCTTGTTGGTGTGCTGCACCCATTAACTCGTCATTTACATTAGGCATATTTCCTAATGCTATCCCTGCCTGCTCTCCCCACCCCAGGACAGGCCCCAGTGTGTGATGTTCCCACCCTGTGTCCAAGTGTTGTCATTCTTCAGTTCCCACCTGTGAGTGAGAACATGTGCATTAAACCTCTTTTTTCTTCCCAGTCTTGGGTATGTCTTTATCAGCAGAATGAAAACAGGCTAATACAGTTGCCCAGGCTGGTTTGGAACTTTCGGTCTCAAATGATCCTCCTGGCTTGGCCTCCCAAAATTCTAGGATTACAATTGTGAGCCACCAAGCCTGACTTCATTGTATACTTTTCAGGTTGGATAGAAACACACTTATGTTCACAAGCAAGGACAGTGTGTTATTGGCAAAAGGTGTCTGAGTTACTGGCGGCAAATCCGTATGGGTCTGCAGCAACCTCAATTCTTGCCTCCTCAAAAGAAAGAATTCGGCCGGGCGCGGTGGCTCAAGCCTGTAATCCTAGCACTTTGGGAGGCCGAGACGGGTGGATCACGAGGTCAGGAGATCAAGACCATCCTGGCTAACACGGTGAAACCCCATCTCTACTAAAAAATACAAAAAACTAGCTGGGCGAGCTGGCGGGCGCCTGTAGTCCCAGCTACTCAGGAGGCTGCGGTAGGAGAATGGTGTGAACCCGGGAGGCGGAGCTTGCAGTGAGCCGAGATCGGGCCACTGCACTCCAGCCCGGGCGACAGAGCGAGACTCCGTCTCAAAAAAAAAAAAAAAAAGAAAGAATTCGACTGAAGGGCATAAGGCGAAAAAGAGACCAAAGCAAATTTTAAAGCAGGAGTTGAAGTTTGTTTGTTTGAGACAGAGTCTCACTCTGTAGCCCAGGCTGGAGTGCAGTGGCCCAATCTCGGCTCACAGCAACCTCCACCTCCCGGGTTCAAGCAATTTTCCTGCCTTAGCCTCCCGAGTAGCTGGGATTACAGGCATGCGCCTCCACACCCAGCTAACTTTTGTATTTTTAGTAGAGACGGGGTTTTACCATGTTGGCCAGGCTGGTCTTGAACTCCTGACCTCGTGATCCACCCGCTTCGGACTCCCAAAGTGCTGGGATTATAGGCGTGATCCACCGTGCCGGGCCTGAGGTTTATTTAAAAAGGCTGTAGAACAGGAAAGTATGCTTGGAGGAGATCCAAGCAGGCATGTGAAGGTCAAGTGCTGCCTTTAGCTGTGGTCCTAGGACTTTGTAGGCTGCCCCACTTCTGGTGTCTTCTAGCTGCATGATTCTTCCTTTAGGGCGGGCTGCATGCTGCCCTTTTTATGTTTGGGAAGTGAGCGCATGCGATGTGTTTGTATGCATGCCCATCTGAAGCTTTCTTCCCTTTTCCAGTGGAGTGTCCCAAAGGTCATACTCTGCCATTTTGTCTTTTAATGCACATGCCAGGAAAGTTCCTTCTCTCTGGTGTCTGCATTCAATTAACACTTTAGTACAACAGGTGCAGACCATCAGGAAATGGCCTCTCCCTGGGACCCGCTGATAATTTATCACTTTTAGAGAGGCAATGTGATAATTGTGAAGTCTGACATTTCTAGTGGATTAGGGGAGAGCCCTCTCCTGCCCTGCTCATGCCTGTCTAACCATCTGTAACAAGTGTAATAAATTCCTATTATTGCTGTAACAAATTACCACAAATTTAATAGCTTAAAACCACACAAATGTATTACCTTACACTTCTAGATGTCATAAGCGTGACATGGGACTCAATGAGCTAATATAGATGTGCTAACAGGGCATCTAGAGTGGGGAGACTCTAGGACAGGCTCTATTTCCTCACCTTTTCCAACTTCTGGAATGTTATAGACTGAATGTTTATGTGCCCCTGAAATTCATATGTTGAAACCCTAATCCCCAATATGATCATGTTTGGAGGTAGGGCTTTTGGGAGATGATTTTGTTTAGATGAGGTCATGAGAGTAGAGTCCCCATGATGGGATTAATGTCTTTATAAGAAGAGGAAGAGATCACATGCGTTTCTGTACCATGTGAGGATTCAGCAAGAAGGCAATTGCTTGCAAGCCAAGAAAAAAGTCCTCACCAAGAACCAAATCTGTCAACACCTTGATCTTGGGCTTCCCAGCTTCTAGAACTATGAGAAATAAATGTCTGTTGTTTAAACCATCCAGTCTATGGTGTTTTGTTATGACAGCCTGAACAGACTAAGAGAAGTTTCCTGCATTCCTTGGCTCATGGCCCTACTTCCTTTGTCACAGCTCCTTCTCAGACTCTGATTGCCTTGTCTTTTTTTTTTTTTTTTTTTTTGCAGGCGTGGTGGCTCACGTTTGCAATCCCAGCACTTTGGGAGGCTGAGGTGGGCAGATCACCTGAGGTCCGGAGTTCGAGACCAGCCTGGTCAACATGGATTAGCTGGGATTATAGGCGCATGCCACCATGCCTGTCTCACTCTGTTGCCAGGCTGGAGTGCAATGGCATGATCTCTGCTCACTGCAACCTCCGCTTCCTGGGTTAAATCGATTCTCCTGTCTCAGCCTCCCCAGTAGCTGGGACTACAGGCATATGCCACCACACCCAGTTAATTTTTTTTTTTTTTTTTTTTTTTTTTTAGTAGAGACGGCGTATCACCATGTTGGCTAGGATAGTCTCAATCTCCGGACCTTGTGATCTGCCCACATCAGACTCCCAAAGTGCTGGGAGTACAGGTGTGAGCCATCGCGTCTGGCCTCTTCCCCTTTTTTTTTTTTTTTTTTGAGATGGAGTTTTGCTCTTGTTGCCCAGGCTGGAGTGCAATGGTGCCATCTCAACTCAACGCAACCTCTGCCTCCCGGGTTCAAGCGATTCTCCTGCCTCAGCCTCCCGAGTAGCTGGGATTACAGGCATGCGTTACCACACCCAGCTAATTTTATATTTTTAGTGGAGACGGGGTTTCTCCATGTTGGCCAGGCTGGTCTCGAACCCCCGACCTCATGTGATCCGCCCACCTCGGCCTCCCAAAGTGCTGGGATTGCAGACATAAGCCACCATGCCTGGCTCTTTCTCCTTTTTATAAGAACCCGTGATAACATTGGGCCTACATAGGAAATTCAGCACTCCATGTCAAGATCCTTAATTTAATCCCATCTGCAAAGTCCCCTTTGCCATAAGGGGACTTTTGCCATACCTTGCCATGTAAGGTAACATATTCATTGGTTCTGGGCATTAGGACATGGATATCTTTTGGGGGATATTATTCTACCTACCGCAGATTACCATACCACAGATTCACCATAATTGTCAACAAATTGATTGTTCTTTTTCTTACTTTTTTTTTTTTTGAGATGGAGTCTTGCTCTCTCCCCCAAGCGGGAGTATAGTGGTGCGATCTTGACTCACTGCAACCTGCGTCTCCTGGGTTCAGGCGATTCTCCTACCTCAGCCTCCCGAGTAGCTGGGATTATAGGCTCATGCCACCACGCCTGGCTATGTTTTTGTATTTTTAGTAGAGACGGGATTTCGCTGTATTGGCCAGACTGGTCTCGAATTCTTGACCTCAAGTGATTCGCCTGCCTCAGCCTCCCAAAGTGCTGGGATTACAGGCAGGAACCACAGCACCCGGCCCTGTCCTTTTTCAAAAGAAGAATAATAGTGTTATAGGAGTTATTAAACAATTATTTTAGGCAGATAGAGAGGAAAAGGAGTCTTTAGGAAGTTTTTGTCTCTTTTAAAGCAGCTCCAGAAATGTCTGTCTAGCAGAAAAGCTCTGGCTCTTAAAACCCGCCGGCAACCTTTAATACGCAAATGTAGGCTATTAAAAGTGGGTCCACCCAAACAGGGTGATTCCCGCCTCTGTCCTCTTGCCCTTGCCCCCACATGTGCCTGGCAACATGGCCTCCCCTACATATTGCCACATGTGTAAAACATCTTGGTGGCCTGCATTTGTATATTAAAAGGCTATGCTGGAAGGGTCAGTTTTAACTCAGGCTACGTAAATAACAAGCCTGGTCAAACCAATCCCCTAAGCCCTATGCAAATCAAACACCGCCTCCTCCAGCTTCCTCACGTAACTGGCTGTTTTCTGCGGCACTAGGGGTTTCCTCTCTCAGTTTTAAGAGTATTGGTTTGAAGTAAAATTCTATTGTAAAAAAGCCACACCTTAGCTATATATCATTGAGACAGCAGGTGAGTGGTGGGCTGCAATGAACTTGATGTTAGTGGCTGAAAAGATGCTAAGCCATGAGATACAGTGGCAGTACATTTCACAAAATTGTTGCCTGAGGTTACTTGAGCAGCAGGCCATGTGTCTACTGAGTCATCCATCCTGGAGGAAGGAAATAGAAAGTAGAAACTTAATAGTGATTATTTTTAGCAATGTTTGGCAAGATATTACAAGAAAGAGATGAGATCGGGCCGGGCGCGGTGGCTCAAGCCTGTAATCCCAGCACTTTGGGAGGCCGAGACGGGTGGATCACAAGGTCAGGAGATCGAGACCATCCTGGCTAACACAGTGAAACCCCGTCTCTACTAAAAAATACAAAAAACTAGCCGGGCGAGCTGGCGGGCGCCTGTAGTCCCAGCTACTCGGGAGGCTGAGGCAGGAGAATGGCGTGAACCCGGGAGGCGGAGCTTGCAGTGAGCTGAGATCCGGCCACTGCACTCCAGCCTGGGCGACAGAGCGAGACTCCGTCTCAAAAAAAAAAAAAAAGAAAGAGATGAGATCAAGAAAGAATTCCTGGGTTTGTAAGCAGAAATGAAAGGGAATAGAATAAAAAAGTTGGCGGCCTTGAAAGTAGGAAATGCTGACTGCTTCTAGCCCTAATAGTACGAAATTAAGAAAAGTTTTATTTCTTCTCTTCCCCTTATCCCTTTCTCTCTTCTTCTTTTTTCTCTTTCCCTTTCTGAACAATTTAGTCCCATAGCCATTAGGTACGGCCAAGTTGACTAAGTGTTAACATGGTGTCACCTGGAGAGGAATGTCAGAGCCCGACTAGTGTAAAGAGGGTGTCCTGTGAAGGGAAGGCCCAGTCATGGTGTCAGAACTTGACAAGAGAACATCCATGTAGACAATTGCCTCGTGTGGAATGTTGGAGCTTGCGTGAAGTGAGGATATCCCCACGATGTGAACTCTGAGAGCCCACCAGTAGAGTTGATCCATCGTGAAGGGGGCCTTCACAATACTTACCCAGTGGAATTTCAAAACTGCTGTGGTCCAGTGACCCGTGTGTCCTCAATTCTTCCTTGTTCTGAATGAGGACGTTTTTTCCCCAGTTTTCCTGTCTATGTTGCATTATCATGGGTGTGGGTGTATATGGGCAGATTGTCTTTTTAGTTCATAGGTCACCAGATAATAGAAAGCCGTATCTGAGGGGGCCGAGTGTGGTGGCTCATGATTGTAATCCCAGCACTTTGGGAGGCTGAGGCAGTCGGATCATTTGAGACCAAGCTGGCCAATACGGTGAAACCCCGTATTTTTGTACTAAAAATACAAAAATTAGTCAGGTGTGGTAGCGGGTGCCTGTGGTCCTATCTACTCGAGAGGTTGAGGCAGGAGAATCGCTTGAACCCAGGAGGCAGAAGTTACAGTGAGCTGAGATCATGCCACCGCACTCCAGCCTGGGCAAGAGAGCAAGACTGTCAAAAAAAAAAAAAAAAAAAAGAAAGAAAAAAGAGGCTGGGCGCAGTATCTCAAGCCTGTAATCCCAGCACTTTGGGAGGCTGAGACGGGCAGATCACGAGGTCAGGAGATCGAGACCATCCTGGCTAACACTGTGAAACCCCGTCTCTACTAAAAAAATGTAAAAAACTAGCCGGGCGTGGTGGTGGGCGCCTGTAGTCCCAGTTACTCAGGAGGCTGAGGCAGGAGAATGGCATGAACTCGGGAGGTGGAGCTTGCAGTGAGCTGAGATCCGGCCACTGCACTCCAGCCTGGGTGACAGAGTGAGACTCCTTCTCAAAAAAAAAAAAAAAGAAAAGAAAAAGAAAAAAGAAAGCCATTTCTGAGCCTGATGAAGAAAACTGCAAATCACCTGGAGAGTTTGGACTTTCACCTGCATGTATTTACTGGGAGCAACTTTGGGCTGTCCTCTTCAGAGATAAGGGGAGAATATTATCTACACAAAGGAAAAAATGTAAACAGGATATTTGGTAAGCAAAAGGCAGACTGTGTCTCTCTTTTCCTTTCATTGGGTCACAAGAAAGACTTACTTAGTTGTGACATTGTGTTTGGATTCTGGTCAATGAGAGAGGATTGAAGTCAGGCCATTTCTAGGCCTTCCTCATGCTTTTTCTTTCTTCCTTTTTTTCTCGTGCTTTCTCTTGACCTCTTGAATGCAAAGAGAATCAGTTCAAGACTCTGTGGACATCCTACAACAGGGATTGGCAAATCATGGCCCATGCATCAAGTTCAGCCTACCATCTGTTTTTTTTTTTTTTGAGACGGAGTCTCGCTCTGTCACCCAGGCTGGAGTGCAGTGGCCGGATCTCAGCTCACTGCAAGCTCCGCCTCCCGGGTTCACGCCATTCTCCTGCCTCAGCCTCCCGAGTAGCTGGGACTACAGGCGCCTGCCACCTCTCCCGGCTAAGTTTTTGTATTTTTAGTAGAGACGGGGTTTCACTGTGTTAGCCAGGATGGTCTCGATCTCCTGACCTCGTGATCCGCCCGTCTCGGCCTCCCAAAGTGCTGGGATTACAGGCTTGAGCCACCGCGCCCGGCCTACCATCTGTTTTTGTTTGTTTTTTGTTTGTTTTTTGAGACACAGTCTTGCTCTGTCGCCCAGGCTAGATCCTGTGATCTGAGCCATGTGTGATCTTGGCTCACTGCAACCTCCGCCCCCTGGGTTCAAGCGATTCTCCTGCCTCAGCATCTGGAGTAGCTAGGACTACAGGCACCCATGACCACGTCCGGCTAATATTCTGTTTTTGTAAATATTCTGTTATACTTTATTTGTAAATAAAGTTTTATTGGAACACAGTCATGCTCATTCAATTACATATTGCCTATGGCTGTGTTCATGCTTCAGTAGCAGAATTGAATAGTTGTGACACAAAAGCCTAAAAATTTGCTATCTGTCCCTTTACAAAAAATGTTTGCAGATGCATGTATGAGAAGATGGTGCCAGCACAAGTTGGTAGGAGACCAACTTAATTCCTTAAATCAGAATATTAAAGGATGCTTACTGAACACCCAACTCAGACTATGTGAATGACAAATAAAGCTTTACTTTGTGAAGACATTGAGATTTTTTAGTTATTTGTTAGTAGCTAGTTATCTTCTCATTAAAACACTACTCTCCTTAGTACCTAGACCAGTGTGTCTGGCTCATGGCAGGAACTAAACAATTATTTGTTAAGTGAATAAATGAATAGTAGACATAATACAGCTGGGCGCGGCAGCTCAGGCCTATAATCCCAGCACTTTGGTAGGCTGAGGTGGGTGGATCATGAGGTCAGGAGTTCGAGACCAGCCTGGTCAACATGGTGAAACCCCATCTCTGCATAGGATTCTATTCTAGGGATGTAGCATGATTTATCTGATTCCCATTAATAGACATAATTATCTGATTTCCCATTAATATGCACAAAATTCTATACAGTTTATTAGCTATCACCAATAATGCTAAAAAGAACATCCTTGAATACATGTTTATAAATAAATGTGTATTACTGAATAATAAATTATTAGAAGATAAATTGTCTTGTGTAAAATTTGTATGTATGTATAAAATTTTGACAGATGTTTTCAAGTTGCCCTTTAATACAACTGTATTATTTACACTCCTACCATTCTAGATTGACAGTGCCCATTTTTCAAACCTTGATGATTGTATTAGTTTGTTTTCACGCTGCTGATAAAGACATACCAGAGACTGGGCAATTCACAAAGAAAGACGTTGAATGACTTATAGTTCCACATGGCTAGGGAGGCCTCACGATCATGGTGGAGGGCAAGGAGGAGCAAGGCACATCTTATGTGGATGGCGGCAGGCAAAGAGAACTTGTGCAGGGAAAGTCCTCCTTATAATACCATAAGATCTCATGAGACTTATTCACTATCATGAGAACAGCACAGGCAAGACCCACCCCCATGATTCAATCATCTCCCACCAGGTCCCTCCCATAACACCTGGGAATTATGGGAGCTACAAGATGAGATTTGAGTGGGGACACAGAGCCAAACCATATCAATGACACTGGGCATTATTTATTATTTTAATCTTTGCAAAACAGATATGTAAACATTGTATCTCATTTTAATTTCCAATTCTTAGAGATGCTATTATTAGAGATGCTGACCTTCTTTTCATGGCGATGAGTATTAGAATAAAAAATATAAGAATCAGCTATCTTTTCACATTTGATTACACTTTTTTCTTTTTTTTTTTTTTTTTTTGAGACAGAGTCTCGCTCTGTCACCCAGGCTGGAGTGCCGTGGCCGGATCTCGGCTCACTGCAAGCTCCGCCTCCCGGGTTCACGCCATTCTCCTGCCTCAGCCTCCCGAGTAGCTGGGACTACAGGCGCCCGCCACCTCGCCCGGCTAGTTTTTTGTATTTTTTAGTAGAGACGGGGTTTCACCGTGTTAGCCAGGATGGTCTCGATCTCCTGACCTCGTGATCCGCCCGTCTCGGCCTCCCAAAGTGCTGGGATTACAGGCGTGAGCCACCGCGCCCGGCCCACTTTTTTCTTTAATTTTTTTTTTTTCCACCAAGACAGAGTCCTGCTTTGTCACCCAGGCTAGAATGCAGTGGTGTGATCTTGGCTCACTGCAACCTCTACCTCCCAGGCTCAAGAAATCCTGCAACCTCAGCCTCCCAAGCAGCTGGGACCACAGGCCTGTGCCACTATGTCCAGCTAATTTTTGCATTTTTTGTAGAGACAGGGTTTCACTTTGTTGTCCAGGCTGGTCTCGAACTACCAAGCCCAAGCGATCCATCTGCCTCAGCATTCCAAAGTACTGGGATTACAGGTGTGAGCCACTGTGCCCTGATTACACTTTTTAAGAAGAAAGCAAGCCCACGACTCCTTCAGTTTTTGAGCAAGTGAACCAAGGAAGATTCAGTCTACTCTTAGGAAGTATTACCAATGCTTGTACCATAGCAAAAGCTAACATTCATTCCTTTAATAGAGTGTTTCTTAAGTGAAAGTTTTTCTTTTTCTTTTTCTTTTTTTTTTTTTTGAGCCAGAGTTTCGCTTCTGTTGCTCAGGCTGGAGTGCAATGGCGTGATCTTGGCTCACCGCAACCTCCACCTCCCGGGTTCAAGTGATTCTCCTGCCTCAGCTTCCTGAGTAGGTGGGAGTACAGGCACAGGCCACCACACCCAGCTAATTTTTGTATTTTTAGTAGAGACAGGGTTTCACCATGTTGGCCAAGATGGTCTCGATCTCCTGACCTTGTTATCTGCCCGCCTCAGCCTCCCAAAGTGCTGGAATTACAGGCGTGAGCCACTGTGCCTGGTCAACAGCTTTTCTTTATCCCAAGGTGTCACCACCAAAAAAAAACTTTATGGGGCCAGCCGCGGTGGCTCACACCTGTAATCCCAGCACTTTGGGAAGCCGAGGTGGGGGGATCACGAGGTCAGGAGATGAAGACCATCCTGGCCAACATGGTGAAACTCCGTCTCTACTAAAAATACAAAAATTAACTGGGCATGGTGGCACGTGCCTGTAATCCCAGCTATTAGGAGGACTGAGGCAGGAGGATCACTTGAACCCAGGAGGCGGAGGTTGCAGTGAGCCAAGATCGTGCCACTGCACTCCAGCTTGGCGACACAGTGAGACTCCGTCTAAAAACCAACCAACCAACCAACCAACCAAACAAACAAACAAAAATCCCTTTATGAAATCAATGATGCTCAAATCACTGTAATAAATATAATATAGAGAGCTTGGAAATTTGGGAATTTCTGGACCCTGCCCACAGAGTTTGAATCAATAGGTCTAGAGTTGGGCCTGAAGTCTGGCTTTTTAAATACAGAAACTAGGCAATTCTGATTCATGGAGTCCAAGAATAAAAAATTTCAGAAGCATTAATTAAAAGGATTCTGAGAAATTGTTTTAAAAACATTATTTTAAACGATCTAAAGTGAACTTTAATTTTTAAGGTTATGGACTTCCACCTTTAGTAAGGGGACTAGGTAGCTAAGACCAGCCCTATTACTGAGGAAAACTGGAAAAGTTGAATAAAATATTTCCTAAAAATTTGCTTGAAGTCATCTAAGAGTTATGAAGGGTAGTGAAGAAGACCAAGATCTTGGAAAGTAGAAGAATCTAGAGGAGTGAGTTCAAGATCTGTTGTCATTTCCCCCCTTTGGCATTTGCCAACTATAGTAGAAGTGGCTGGAAGGCTGAGCAGTGCTTTCAACATTTTGTTAGTTCAGGCATACAAGTTATAAACTAGCTCCATCCCAGCAATGAACAAGTGAAATTTGAAATTAGAAACACACCATTTATGGCCAGGTGCAGTGGCTCCTGCCTGTAATCTCAGCACTTTGGGAGACCGAGGTGGGCAGATCACCTGAGGTCAGGAGTTCGAGACTAGGCTGGCCAACATGGTGAAACCCCGCCTCTACTAAAAATACAAAAAATTAGCTGGGTGGCACGCATCTGTGATCCCAGCTACTTGGGAGGCTGAGGCAGGAGAATCACTTGAACCTGGGAGACGGAGGTTGCAGTGAGCTGAGATTGTGCCACTGCACTCCAGCATGGGCGACAGAGTGAGACTCCATCTCAAAAAAAAAAAAAAAAAGCAACAAAACAAAACCACCATTTACCATTAGCATCAACCGCAATGAAATATTTAGGTATAAATCTATAAAATATGTTAAAATCTATATGAAGAAACCTACAAAACTCTGATGAAAAAAATCAATAAATAACTAAATAATGAAGGATTTCTATGTTATGGATAAGAAGGCTCAATGTTGTTTGTTAGATGTCAGTTCTTCCCAACCTGATCTATAGATTCAGTGCAATCCCAATCAAAATCACAGCATGTAATTTTGTGCATATCAACATATCAATTCTAAAGTTCATATGGAAGCTGAGTGCAGTGGCTCACACCTGTAATCCCAACACTTTGGGAGGCTGAGGTGGGTGGATTGCTTCAGCACAGGGATTTGAGACCAGCCTGGGAAACATGAGGAAACCCCGTTGCTACAAATATACCAAAATTAGCTGGTCGTGGTGGCACGCGCCTGTCATCCCAGCTACTTGGGAGGTTGATGTGGGAGGATGTCTTGAGCCTAGGAGGCAGAGGTTGCAGTGAACCGTGGTTGCACTGCACTGCAGCCTGGGTGACAGAGCCAGACCCTGTCTCAAAAAAATAAGCAACGGCCGGGTGTGGTTGCTCACACCTGTAATCCCAGCACTTTGGGAGGCCGAGGCAGGCGAATCACTTGAGGCCAGGAGTTCGAGACCAGCCTGGCCAACATGGTAAAACTACTTCTGGCCGGGCGCGGTGGCTCAAGCCTGTAATCCCAGCACTTTGGGAGGCCGAGACGGGCGGATCACAAGGTCAGGAGATCGAGACCAGCCTGGCTAATACGGTGAAACCCCGTCTCTACTAAAAAATAAAAAAAACTAGCCGGGTGAGGTGGCGGGCGCCTGTAGTCCCAGCTACTCGGGAGGCTGAGGCAGGAGAATGGCGTAGACCCGGGAGGCGGAGCTTGCAGTGAGCTGAGATGCGGCCACTGCACTCCAGCCTGGGCGACAGAGCGAGACTCCGTCTCAAAAAAAAAAAAAAAAAAAAAAAAACAAACTCTATTTCTACTAAAATTACAAAAGTTAGCCAGGCATGGTGGGGGGGCACCTGTAATCCCAGCTGCTCAGGAGGCTGAGGCAGGAGAACTGCTTGAACCCAGGAGGCAGAGGTTGCGGTGAGCCAACATTGTGCCACTGCACTCCAGCCTGGGCAACAGAGTGAGATTCTGTCTCAAAAAAAAAAAAAACAAAAACAAACCCATAGAATGTCGAACACCAAGAGTGAACTTTAATGTAAACTATTAATTTGGGGTGCTAATGATGCATCAACATACGTTTATCAATTATAATAATTTATATCATTCTGTTGTGGGACATTGATAGTGTGCGATGCATGGGGGATGTGGGCACTGTACTTCCTGCTAAATTTTGTTGTGAACCTAAAACTGCTCTAAAACCAAAGTCTATTTAGAAGGAAAAACAGTTGAGTATATCAAGTGTAGAAGCCCTAGCAAACACCCCAAGATTTGGAATGGAACATCTAAGGGTAGACTCTTGAGACTAAGGATAAAACAGAACTGGCATGAATTGCAGCCCAGCTTTGAGAATTCTGGCAGGTAGAAAATCTCAGTCCCTAAAATTGGATTAAGGTGACTCTGGGTTCCTAGTGCCCTAGGACAAAACTCCTCTCTGAAGGAAGAAAATATTAATACAGATTATTTCAGCAATGTTTCAAATACAGTGCCTAGCACATAATCAAAGATAATGAGGAGATAATGTGAATGAGAATCAAAAGAAGCAAGTGCTTCCAGGGGCTCTAGAATGATCAGAAACAGGATCTAAAATAACTGTGTTAATTATTGTTAAGGTATATAGAGAATGTCAACTGAGAATTTGAAATTATTAACAAAGACATAGCAAATTTGAAAAAGACCAATAGAAATTGTAGGACTGAAAAACTATAATACAGATTAAGAATTATATGGGCCAGGCATGGTGGCTCACGCCTGTAATCCCAGCACTTTGGGAGGCCGAGGCCGGTGGATCACGAGGTCAGGAGTTCAAGACCAGCCTGGCCAACATGGTGAAACCCCGCCTCTACTAAAAATACAAAAACATTAGCCAGGTGTGGTGGCGCGCGCCTGTAGTCCCAGCTACTCAGGGAGGCTGAGGCAGAGAATTGCTTGAACCTGGGAGGCGGAGGTTGCAGTAAGTCGAGATGGCGCCACTACACTCCAGCCTGGGCAACAGAGTGAGACCACGTCTCAAAAAAAAAAAAAAAAAGAATTATATGAATGGGGCACATCTGAAATGAGAACTAGTGAAATGTAAGGTAAGTCAGAAAACATTTCAGACTGAAACATGGTTTTAGAAGCTTTTCTAACCAGTCATAGAAAAATCCTTGTGTTTAATGTTCTGGGTTAAAAATGCTGTATGTGGAATTTATATGTCTCTTTCAATTAATGAATTAATTTTTGTTGAGGTAAAATTCATATAACCTACTATTGGCCATTTTAAAGTATACAATTCAGTGACACACAGTGCATTTACAATATCAGGCAACAACCACCTCTTTCTTTTCTTTTTTTTTTTTTTTTTTTTTTTAGACAGAGTCTTACTCTGTCACCAGGGCTGGAGTGCAGTGGCATGATCTCTACTCACTGCAACCTCCGCCCCCCTAGTTCAAGCGATTCTCCTGCCTCAGCTTACCGAATAGCTGGGACTACAGGCGCTTGCCACCATGCCCAGCTAATTTTTGTATTTTTAGTAGAGACAGGGTTTCACCATGTTGGCCAGGATGGTCTCTATATTTTGACCTCGTGATCCGCCCGCCTCGGCCTCCCAAAGTGCTGGGATCACAGGCATGAGCAATCGCGCCCGGCTTACCTCTCTCTAGTTTAAAATTTTTTCGTCACTCCAGAAAAATTCTCTATACCCAATAAATAACCACTCCCTATCCTCCCCTTCTCACATTCCTTGGGCACCACTGATCTGCTTTCTGTTTCTGTGGACTTGTCTATTGGGAATATTTCATAGAAGAGGAATCATATATGACCTCTTGTGCCCAGCTTCTTTTTTTTTTTTTTTGAGACGGAGTCTTGCTCTGTCGCCCAGGCTGGAGTGCAGTAGCTCACTGCAACGTCCAGCTCCTGGGTCTTGAATTCCTGGCCTCTGGTGATCTGCCCGCCGTGGCCTCTCAAAGTGCTGGGATTACAGGTGTAAGCCACCACGCCCTGCTTGATTTGTTTTTTTAGTTTATCAAAACAAGTCTTCTCTTAGAAAACATCACAAGTTGCACTTTTTTTTGTATAAATGTAGGGTAAGTGGGAAATCATTGTCTACAAATAGGGTGCAGTAGGAACTCTTGTGATTTTATTAAGAGTGTGTAGGCTGGGCGTGGTGGCTTACGCCTGTAATCTCAGCACTTTGGGAGGCTGAGGCAGGGGGATCACAAGGTCGGAAGTTTGAGACCAGCCTGGCCAATATGGTGAAACTGTCTCCACTAAAAATACAAAAGTTAGCACAGCTTGGTGGCAGGCGCCTATAGTCCCAGCTACTTGGGAGGCTGAGGCAGGAGAATTGCTTGAATCCTGGAGGCGGAGGTTGCAGTGAGCCAAGATCATGACACTGCACTTCAGCCTGGGCAACAGAGGGAGACTTCATTTCAAACAAACAAAATGAAGGCCGGGCGCGGTGGCTCAAGCCTGTAATCCTAGCACTTTGGGAGGCCGAGACGGGCGGATCACAAGGTCAGGAGATCGAGACCAGCCTGGCTAATACGGTGAAACCCCGTCTCTACTAAAAAATACAAAAAACTAGCCGGGTGAGGTGGCGGGCGCCTGTAGTCCCAGCTACTCGGGAGGCTGAGGCAGGAGAATGGCGTAGACCCGGGAGACGGAGCTTGCAGTGAGCTGAGATGCGGCCACTGCACTCCAGCCTGGGCGACAGAGCGAGACTCCGTCTCAAAAAAAAAAAAAAAAAAAAACAAAATGAAACAAAACAAACCCCGTGTATTAGTCAGGATAGGCCAGAATATGAAGCAATAATGGCTCTTGCTCAGATTGCATGTCTATTGTGTGTTGGCAAAGGTGGGGGGCTCTACTCATCACAGTCACTCAGACTCTCAGGCTAATGGCGCAGCCACTGTCTCCAAAGGTGCTGAACTTTGTACCAGAGGAAAACAGGATATTGAATGGTTTTATACTGTCAATTACATGTTCTGTTATATGTTCTCCTGTAAATGACATTTGTCACTTCCAGTCTTAACTCACTGGTCAATACTAGTCACAAGACCTTACCCAAGCAGCAGGAAGTGTAATTTTTTTTTTTTTTTTTTTTGAGATGGAGTCTTGCTCTGTCACCCAGGTTGGAGTGCAATGGCGCCATCTCGGCTCACTGCTACCTCTGCATTCTGGGTTCAAGCGATTCTCCCGTCTTAGCCTCCCAAATAGCTGAGATTACAGGTGCATGCCACCATGCCTGGCTAATTTTTGTATTTTTAGTAGAGACAGGGTTTCACCATGTTGGCTAGCCTGGTCTCAAACTCCTAACCTCAGGTGATCCTTCTGTCTTGGCCTCCAAAGTGCCGGGATTACAGGCGTGAACCACTGCATCCAGCCAGGAAGTGTAATCCCATTACAAGCCTTGAAGATTGAAAGTCCAAAAAAATTTGGTGAGAAGCATTCATAAACACCACCGTCTGCCTTTGTGGTCATAAACTTGGTTCACTTGATGCCTTTCTCCAGACATCAAGTTCAAGAGCCAGATTTTTGGCTAATGCACAATAGTCTATACAGTGGGGCAGCTGTGGGACAGTTGCTTTAGTACACCCAAAGCATGGATCTCTTTTGTTCTAGAGACCTATGAACTAAAGAGGCAAGATGTCTGTCCCACAAACTCAGTAAGCAACAGTGGAACAGGGACAGAGCATCTACAATTCAGTTCCCATTTGGAAGGGGAAGAATGGGAGGCATGCAGCAGTAATTGGTCAAAGAAGCCTTAATCCTTGTTGTGGGGAATGTGGCCTTGTTTAGGCCTTAATTCTGGTCCTTGGGAGGGGATCCTTTGCCCATCATTCTCAAGGCTTCTTATTGTTGCCCACTAGGAGGTTCTCCTTTTCTGTTATTTTCCTTGGTCTTATCTGAAGTGGACACTGTACATCATGACTTTTTCGGGGTTTGTTCAGGTTTGACAGCCTACTTTTTGCTCATCAGACATTGGAGGCTTAAGGTATTTTTTTGACTCTGTATTTGTGACTCTTTCCATTCAGAATTATGGTTTCTTTTGAAGCAATACAACTCTTTTAAGAAACTAGGTCTCTTGGGAAGTGCTGCTTCTTGCAGTGGGAGACTAGCTTATTTTGGGCCTATTTTCCTGTTAAGACCAATTAGAAAAAGTAGACCAAAAAAAAAAAAAAAGAGAGAGAGAGAGAAACATACTTGTTTTAAGGCATCTGAGACTTACCAAGGCAATGAGGATTTTGGGGGAAAAATCACAGAGAGAAGAGAAGCTCAGAGAAGCAAATCCTACTTTGGTGCTACTTTTCCCCTTGTGGAATTTACTAACCCAAAGGTGATGGCTGAGATGAGAAACTGGGCAAAAAGCAGTGGGCAAGAGTAGCTAAGCAGGGCTATTGGGTTGAGGAAACAAAATCTAGTGTTCAGCTGAAGAATACACATTTTTTTTCCTCAGGTACACATGGATCACTTACCAAAACTGACCGTATGCTAGGCCTTACAATAAGTCATGACAAATTTCAGATCATATAAAGTGTGTTCTTTGACCACAGTGAAATTAAGCTAGACATTAATAACAAAGAGATATTAGAAAATTCCTACTTTTTTTTATTATACTTTAAGTTCTAGGGTACATGTGCATAACGTGCAGGTTTGTTACATATGTATACTTGTGCCATGTTGGTGTGCTGTACCCATCAACTCGTCAGCACCCATCAACTCATCATTTACATCAGGTATAACTCCCAATGCAATCCCTCCCCCCAATTCTTACATATTTTTAAATTTAGGGATAAACTTCCAAATAATCTGTGAGTCACAGCTGGATATGGTGGCACATGCCTATAATCCCAGCTACTCTGGAGATTGAGGCAGGAAGATCCTGTGAGCCCAGCAGTTCAAAAACAGCTTGGGCAACATAGCAAGACCCCATCTTTAAAAAAATTCTTTAGAAAAGAAGAAACATCAGGGAACATTAAAAACATACTTCAAATTAAATAATAATGAAAATACTAGGTATGGAGCGGTGGCTCATGCCTATAATCCTAGGACTTTGGGAGGCTGAGGCAGGCTGACTGATCAAGCTCACAAGTGTGAGACCAGCCCGGGCAACATGGTAAGACCCTATCGCTAAAAAAATACAAAAAACACAAAAAATTAGCCGGGTGTGGTGGCACACAACTGTAGTTCCAGCTACTTGGAGGCTGAGGTGGGAGGATTACCTGAGCCCAGGAGGCAGAGGTGGCAGTGAGCTAAGATTGCACCACTGCACTCCAGCCTAAGCCACAGAGCAAGACTCCGTCTTAAAAAAAAATTATATGCTTTACTTTATACTTGATATATGTTTGAAGATAACAATACAAACATTATTATTACCAAACCAGTTTAAGATTTGTACTTCTTGTTCCTAGAATATATTTGATTAGGGTTGTACAATCGAATGACTGTCTTTGAAATAATTTCTCTAACTGAGGGGTCTAACATAATCAACTAGAGGAATTATACTGAAATTTGAGCCCAGGAGATTTCATTAATACTTAGGGCCAAACCGTTTTTATTTCAGAAGGAAAAATCAGATATATGACTGTTGCTATGGTCCAGCTTTGTAGAGCAAGTTTTATGAGATCTAGCGACTTAGGTCAAATACTTTGTTTAGGTATACCTCTATTAATGTTTTTCCTTGATTCCTCTTTCATTTGAATGGGCCATTTTCCTTTTGATTTCCAGAAAAATTTACTCTGATGTTAGTAAATATTTTAACAAATTTTATTCACAAATTTGATAAAAATAAATACAACTTATAACTTTTGAAATCAGAAACAAAAAAGTACGCCAGGTCCAAAAATCACCAATCAAATGAACATCTAAGTTATATTTTGGCTCTAAAAATCAAGTGGAAAAAAAATCACAGTAGGAAGTTTAATCTTTTTTTCTGTATCTTATCTCCTTTAACCCAATTAAAAAATTTTTTTTTCTATATCTTCTGACTCCTCTGCTTTCCCAAGTAAGAAAATAGAGTGTGGGGGATTGTGATTGCAGGCTGTTTCTGTTTCTAATTTTATGTACAATTCTATTCATAGAAGACAATGTTAATTGCACTGTAGTTTTTTTTCTTTTTGCGTTTTTGCTTTTTTTTTTTGAGATGGAGTCTCACTTTTTTGCCCAGGCTGGAGTGCAGTCCTGCCATGTTGGCTCACTGCAACCCCCGCCTCCTGGTTTCACGCCATTCTCCTGCCTCAGCCTCCCCAGTAGCTGGGACTACAGGCGCCCGCCACCACGCCCGGCTAATTTTTTTGTATTTTTAGTAGAGACGGGGTTTCACCATGTTAGCCAGGATGGTCTCGATCTCCTGACTTCGTGATCCGCCCACCTCGGCCTCCCAAAGTGCTGGGATTACAGGCGTGAGCCACCACGCCCGGCCTGTTGCACTGTAGTTTTATTGAGAAGTCCTGGCTGGGCACGGTGGCTCAAGCCTGAAATCCCAGCACTTTTGGAGGCTGAGGTGGGCAGATCACCTGAGGTCAGGAGTTTGAGAGCAGCCTGGCCAACATGGTGAAACCCCGTCTCAACTAAAAATACAAAAATTAGCCAGGTGTGGTGGTGCATGCCTGTATCCCAGCTCCTCGGGAGGCTGAGGCAGGAGAATCACTTGAACCGGGAGGTGGAGATTGCCCTGAAGCGAGTTCACACCACTGCACTCCAGCCTGTACACAGCCTGTACTCCGTCTGCACAACAGACGGAGACTCCATCTCAAAAAAAAAAAAAAAAAAAAAAAAAAAAAGAAAAGAAAAAGGAAAGAGGTCGGGCGCGGCGGCTCACTCCTGTAATCCCAACACCTTGGGAGGCTGCGGCAGGCGGATCACCTGAGGCCGGGAGTTGGAGACCAGCCTGACCAACATTGAGAAACCCTGTCTCTACTAAAAATACAAAATTAGCCAGGCATGGTAATTCAAGTAATGTTTACTTTTAATTTCTCCAAGAATCTTTTTTGAGAAATGTCATTAGTTTGGTCCAAGTTCTTCATGTTTCTCTCCCTCTACTTTCAGACCACCATTATAATTATTATTATCATTATTTGTTTTTTCAGAGACAGGGTCTTGCTTTGTTGCCCAGGCAGCGGCGTGATCACAGCTCACCGCAGCCTTAACCTCCTAAGCGCAAGTGATCCTCTCATCTCAATCTTCTGAGTAGCTGGGACTAAGGGTGTGTGCCATCACACCTGGATAATTTTTGTATTTTTTGTAGGGACAAGGTCTCACCATGTTTCCCAGGCTAGTCTTGAACTCCTGGCCTCAAGCAATCCTCCCACCTTGGCCTTCCAAAGTGCTGGGATTACAGGTGTGCACCCCGTGCCCAGCCCCAGACCTCCATTTCTTTCTTTAATTTACAAATTTGTCTTCCTTTGCTATTATCCACCAAATTCATTCACTGGTTCACTAGCTTCCCTACATTCCCAAGCCTTACTGCCATCTAGGGTGACTTCAATTTTTATATGATAACCCATCTGTATTAGTCTGTTTTCATTCTGCTATAAAGAACTGCCTGAGACTGGGTAATTTATAAAGGAAAGAGGTCTAATTGTCTCATGGTTCTGCATGGCTGGGGAGACCTCAGGAAACTTATAGTCATGGCGGAAGATAAAGGGGAAGCAAGTCACCTTCTTCACAAGGTGGCAGGAAGGAGAAATGCCAAGCCAAGCGGGAAGAGCCCCTTAAAAAAACCAACAGATATCGCAAGAACTCACTCGTTATCACAAGAACAACATGAGGAAACTGCTCCTATGATCCAATTACCCTCCACCTGGTCTCTCCCTTGACAAATGGCAATTATGGGGATTATAATTCAAGATGGGATTTGGGTGGGGGCACAAAGCCTAACCATATCACCATCCAACACGCTAACCTAATCTTATATTCCTCCATCTCTTATTACACAAGACACTTTAGCCACTCATTTCCAAGGCCACACCTTGACCCTTGTCATTACCAAAAATTTCTTCACCTCTAAAACCTTAAATCCAAGTCACTCTCTTATTGCCATAACACGCCTGAGGAACATAATAACTCCTAGAAGTAACTGTGTTTTATTATAGTAGTGATTCTCAAGGTGAGGAGCGAGATAGAAAGGAGTAAACTCCCAAGGGTACAGCATTAATCTGCATCCCAGAGGTTTGCTTGATTTGAAAACCTCCACTGGCAATTTTTTTTTTTTCTTTAAGAGAAGGAGGCTTGCTTTGTTACCTAGGCTGGAGTGCAGTGGAATAATCATGACCCACTGCAACCTTGAACTCCTGGGCTAAAATGATCCTCCCGGTTCAGCCTCCTGAGTAGCTAGGACTACAGGTATGTGCCACTACGCCTGGCTAGTTTTTAAATTTTATTGTAGAGATGGGGTCTTGCTTCATTGTCCAGGCTAGTCTCAAACTCCTGGCCTCAAGTGATCTTCCACCTTGGCCTCTCAAAGCTCTGGGATTACAGGTGTATGCCCTGCACCTGGTTCACAAGTGATTTTGATAGGCCTCCTATAGGTAGCATTTCTCCTGCCCTCTGTACCTATTGTAAATCACTGAAGGAACTGGAGTCAAAATCTCTTGGGTTTAAATCTTGATTCCCTCCCTGACTTGAGTAAGTTATCCATTTTTGCATCTGTTTTCTCATCTATGAGGATAGAATTATTTCTTGCTTTATAAGATTATGTGAGATAATAAATGTACAGTATTTAAATACTGTACACTCAATACATGTTAACAATTATCATCATCATCCTCATCATCAACATTTATATGCCAATGGCTTCCACATTTCTTATCTTCAGCTCAGATTTCTCTCAGTGCTCAAAATGGTAATCAATTGCTTCTTTGAAATCTCCCTTTGGAAGACTTTGGATACTGTACATTATATTTAAACCTTATTTTTTTTCAACTGGGTGCAGTGGTTAATGCCTGTAATCCCAGCACTTTGGGAGGCCAAGGCAGGCGGATCAATTGAGGTCGAGTTTGAGACCAGCCTGGGCAACATAGTGAAACCCCATGTACGCCGGGCGCGGTGGCTCAAGCCTGTAATCCCAGCACTTTGGGAGGCCGAGGCGGGCGGATCACAAGGTCAGGAGATCGAGACCACAGTGAAACCCCGTCTCTACTAAAAATACAAAAAATTAGCCGGGCGCGGTGGCGGGCGCCTGTAGTCCCAGCTACTCAGGAGGCTGAGGCAGGAGAATGGCGGGAACCCGGGAGGCGGAGCTTGCAGTGAGCCGAGATCGTGCCACTGCACTCCAGCCTGGGCAACAGCGTGAGACTCCGTCTCAAAAAAAAAAAAAAAAAAAAAAAAAAAAAAAAGAAACCCCATGTAAATGTAAAAATTAGCTGGGCCTGGTAGTGTGTGCCTGTAATCCCAGCTACTCGGGAGGCTGAGGCAGGAGAATCACTTGAACCTGGGAGGTGGAGGTTGCAGTAAGTCAAGATCACACTACTGCCCTCCATTCTGGACAACAGAGTGAGACTCCATCTCAAAAAAAAAAAAAAAAAAAAGAGTCCTTCTAAGAGGGAGACAAAGCTGGCACGGTGGCTCACACCTGTAATCCCAGCACTTTGGGAGGCCGAGGTGGGTGGATCATGAGGTCAGGAGATCGAGACCATCCTGGCCAACATGGTGAAACCCCATCTCTACTAAAATACAAAAAAAAAAAAAGAGCGAGACAAAAGGGTCAAAGGGTCAGAGTTGGAGAAGAAAATGTGCCAGGCTGGGCACCATGATGAGAGTCTGTCTCTACAAGAAACTTTAAAAAATTAACCCGGTGCAGTGGTGTGCACCTTCTAGCTACTTGAGAGGTTGAGGTAGGAGAATCACTTGAGTCCAAGAAGTAGAGGCTGCAATGAGCTGTGTTTGCACCATTGCACTCCAGCCTGGGTGACAGAGCAAGGCTCTGTCTCAAAAAAAGAAAATAGGACCATGGAATCAGAGGAGAGAGAGAAAGAGGAAAAAAAGAGAAAGAGGGAGAAGGGGGAAAGGGAGAGAGAAAGAAAGAAGGAAGGGGACAAAGGAAGAGTGAGATATTTGAAGATGCTGAGCTGCTGTTCTTGGATGGAGAAAGGGGACACAAACCAAAGGATGCAACCAGTCTCTAAAAGCTGTAAGAGCCAAGGAAACATTCTTCCCTAGTCTTCAGAAGGAACACAACCCAACAGACAACTTGATTTTAGGACTTCTGACTTCCAGAACTGTAAGATTTGTGTTGCTGTAAACTATGAAGTATGTGGTAGTCTGTTTTAGCAGCAATAGGAAACTGAAACATTTTGTTAAATTTCTTTAACAAATTTAACAAAATTTGCTTAAGTTCATTTTTTAAAATATTCTGTGTGAAGAAATACAGCCAGCCATTTCTGCTCCATACAATGGCTATCTTAAGGAAAAGCACACCTAAGATAGTTTCCATTGTGAGCTGATTTAGCCACTTTATTATTTTTATTTTATTTTTTTTGAGATGGAGTTTCACTCTTGTTGCCCAAGCTGGAGTGCAATGGTGTGATCTCGGCTCACTGCAACCTCCGCCTCCCGGGTTCAAATGATTCTCCTGCCTCAGCCTCCGGAATGGCTGGGATTACAGGTGCCCGCCACCACGCCTGGCTAATTTTTTTTGGTATTTTTAGTAGAAACAGGGTTTCACCACGTTAGCCAGGCTAGTCTTGAACTCCTGACCTCAGGTGATCCACCCGTCTAGGCTTCCCAAACTGCTGGGATTACAGGCATGAGCCACCGTGCTTGGTGCCACTTTATTTTTTATTAAAAATTTTTAAATTTTATTTATTTTTTTTTTGAGACGGAGTCTGGCTCTGTCGCCCAGGCTGGAGTACAGTGGCCGGATCTCAGCTCACTGCAAGCTCCGCCTCCCGGGTTCACGCCATTCTCCTGCCTCAGCCTCCCGCGTAGCTGGGACTACAGGCGCCCGCCACCTCGCCCGGCTAATTTTTTTTTTTTTGTAAAAAATTTTTAAATTTTAATAAAAATTAAAAGCCAGGCACGGTAACTCATGCCTGTAATCCCAGCACTTTGGGAGGCCGAAGCAGGTGGATCATGAGGTCAGGAGATGGAGACCATCCTGGCTAACACGGCGAAACCCCATGTCTACCAAAAATACAAAAAATTAGCCGGGCATGGTGGTGGGTGCCTGTAGTCCCAGCTACTCAGGAAGCTGAGGCAGGACAGTGGGGTGAACCTGGGAGGCGGAGGTTGCAGTGAGTCATCGTGCCACTGCACTCCAGCCTGGGCGACAGAGCGAGACTCAATCTCAAAAAAAAAAAAAAAAAAAAAAAAAAAAAAAGACTAACCAAGTGCTGTAGTTAGAAGAGTGGAAAAAGTGAAACAAGGAGTCTAATCTGTAACTGACTATGAACAATCAATTGAGATAACTCACTACCTTCAGAGAAGTCTAATTAAAAAAAAATGAAACACTGGGCCAGGTACAGTGGCTCACGCGTGTAATCTTAGCACTTTGGGAGGGCAAGGTGGGTGGATCTCTTGAGGCCAGGAATTTGAGACCAGCTTGGCCAATATGGCAAAACTCTGTTGCTACTAAAAATACAAAAATTACCTGGGTGTGGTGGCATGCGCCTGTAGTCTCAGCTTCTTGGAAGTCTGAAGCAGGAGAATCGCTTGAACCTGGGAGGCAGATGTTGCAGTGAGTCAAGATCTTGCCACTGTACTCCAGCTTGGGCAAGAATTGCTTGAACCTGGGAGGCGGAGGTTGCAGTGAGCCCAGATCGTGCCATTGCACTCCAGCCTGGGCGACAAAAGCGAAACTCTATTTCAAAAGAAAAGAAAAAACGCTTAAGAATTACTGCTCAGTCTGGGCGAGGTAGCTCACGCCTGTAATTCCAGCACTCTGGGAGGCTGAGGCCGGCAGATCTTGAGACCATCTTGGCCAACATGGTGAAACCCCATCTCTACTAAAAATACAAAAAATTAGCTGGGTGCGGTGGCACGCGCCTGTAGTCCCAGGTATTCGGGAGGCTAAGGCAGGAGAATTGCTTGAACTTAGGAGGCAGAGGTTGCAGTGAGCCGAGATAGTGCCACTGCACTCCAGCCTGGTGACAGAGTGAGACTCTGTCTCAAAAAAAAAAAAAAAAAAAAAAAAAAAAAAAAGGAACTACTGCTCTAGCTTATTTCAGCTTACTCTCTGACATTCAATTTAGATGTTATTTATTTATTTATTTTGGAAGCTTTTCCTGACCAGCTGGCTTGGATGTAGGCTCCTTTAATAATCCTCTTCAGCTAGTACTAGCAGCTCTTTTCAAGGCCATTGTATTTTTTAAAAATATAATGGTTTTACTGAGATAATTAGCATATACTGCTCACCTCTTTAAAATATATAATTTTTAGTGTATTCATATAGCTGTGCAACCATCACCAATCAATTTTAGAGCATTTTCATCACTTCCAAAAGGAACTCTGTACTCATCAGCAGTCACTCTCTATTTTCTCCCTAATCCTTCAGCCCTAGTAGTAGGCTGGAGCAGTAGCTCACTAATGTTGCTGTGAACATTAGTGTACATGCTTTTGTTATATGTTTTATTTTTATTTTTAGAAACAGAGTATATTAGTCTGTTCTCACATTGCTGTAAAGAGCTGCCTTAGACTGGGTAATTCATGAAGAGAAGAGTTTTAATTGACTCATAGGTCTGCAGGCCTAACAGGAAGCATGACTGGAAGGCCTCAGGAAACTTAACAATCATGGACCAAGGCAAAGGGGAAGCTAGCACCTTCTTCACATGAGAGCAGGAGAAAAAGAGAGTGAAGGGGAAAGTACTACCCACTTTTAAGCAACCAGATCTCGTGAGAACTCACTCACTATATCAAGAACAGCAAGGGGAAAATCTGCCCCCATTATTCAATCGCCTCCCACCAAGTCCTTCCCCCAACATTGGAAATTACAACTGGACAGGAGATTTGGGTGGGGACACACAGCCAAACCATATCACAGGGTCTCACTGTGTTGTCCAGGCTAGAATGCTATAATAGCTCACTGTAATCTTGAACTCTTGGCCTCAAGGCATCTTCCTGCCTTGGCCTCCCAAAGTGCTGGGATTACAGGCATGTGCCACTGAGTCTGGAATGGATATATGTTTTCAATTCTCTTGGGTATATACCTAGGAGCGAAATGTCTGGGTCTTATGGTGACTTTATGTTTTACAATTTTGGGAACTGACAGCCAGTTTTTCAAAACATTTTTGTTTTTTGAGACAGGGTCTTGCTATGTTGCCCAGCCTATAGTGCATTGACTTTTCACAGGCTTGATCATAGCATAGCCCACTGAAGCTTCCACCACCTGGCCTCAAGGGATCCTTGTGCCTCAGCCTCCCAAGTAGCTAGGACTGTAGGCCAGTGCTACTATGCCTAGCCTAAAGCATTTTACATTCCTATTAGCAGGGTATAAGGGTTCTAATTTCTCCATAGCCTTGTCAACACTTGTTATTTTCTGTCTTTTTGAACATAGCCCTTCTAGTGGGTATAAAGTGGTATCTCCTTGTTTTTTTTTTTTTTTTTTTTTTTTTTGAGACGGAGTCTCACTCTGTCACCCAGTCTCAAGCTGGAGTGCAATGGCGTGATCTCAGCTCACTGCAGCTTCCTCTGCCTCCCAGGTTCAAGCGATTCTCCTGCCTCAGTCTCCCGAGTAACTGGGATTACAGGCCTGCGCCACCATGCCTGGCTAGCTTTTGCATTTTTAGTAGAGATGGGGTTTCACCATGTTGGCCAGCCTGGTCTCCAACTCCTGACCTCAGGTGATCTGCGTGTCTTGGCCTCCCAAAGTGCTGGGATTACAGGTATGAACCACTGCACCCGATCATTTTGTTTGTTTGTTTGTTTTATTTTTTTGAGACAAGGTCTCACTCTGTTGCCCAGGCTGGAGTGGAGTGGGATGATCTTGGCACACTGCAACATGTTGCCCAAGCTGGTCTTGAACTCCTGGGCTCAGGAGATCTGCCCACCTGGGCCTCCCAAAGTGCTGGGATTATAGATGTGAGCTGTGGTTCCCGGCCTCCTTGTGTTCTTTTTTTTTTTTTCTTTGAGATGGTGACCAAAACAACAACAACAACAAAAAAACAAAAAACAAAACAGTCATTCTTTTGCATGTGGACGTCTAGTTGTGCTAGTACCAATTGTTGAAAAGACTGTTCTTTCACCATTGATTTGTCTTGGTGTTTTTGTTGATGTAAATGTGAGGGTTATTGATTTATTTCAGGATTCTCAATTCTATTTGTTTATATTCTTATCCTCCATGAGTATGCCCGTAGGGCCACTGTTTGTGCCAGTAGGGCCATCGTGCTTTACAGAAGAAATTTAAGAAAAATCATTTTTTTCATTAAAAGTCATGTTTACTAATCTAGCACCATAATTCCAGTCTTAGAACCTCCCATGCAATTGGAAAGGGAATATGTGAAGAGGTGAGAGTTGGAGATGTAGGGTAGTTCTCAAATTGAGGCCCCATTTTGCTTGCTCTAAAGCCAAAAACACAGGTTCTAGCAAAGAAGAGGAGCCCAGTGGCTGGAGATGAAAACAAAAGCTTTTGGTTCAGATGGTAAAGGAGGCCCTCAAGGGCAGTAGAATCAGTGTATCTGGAAGGCAGTGCTGGAGGCATTCTCATGAAGTAGGGGGTTTCTTCTTGGCATCCAAGTCCTTTTTAATTTCTTCAAGTTTTTTAGCCAGGTTTGGTATGTCATAGTTCTGAGCCAGATACATTCCAACCACGTTGCCCAATGTAAATCCAAGCAGGAACTGGAACATGATGTTGGTGGGAGGGCCAGGAGGGCGCAAAGGGCTGCTGCAGCTCGGCGGGCCGGTCGGAGCCTGCTTCTCCATGCGCGAGGCGCGGAACCGCACCCCCTCCTCCTTTTTTTTTGAGTCGGAGTTTCGCTCTGGTCACCCAAGCTGGAGTGCAATGGCGTGGATCTCGTCTCACTGCAATCTCCGCCTCCCAGGTTCAAGCGATTCTCCAGCCTTAGCCTCCCTAGTAGCTGTGATTATAGGTGTCAGCCAACACGCCCGTCTAATTTTTGTATTTTTAGTAGAGACGTGGTTTCACCGTGTTGGCCAGGCTGGTCTCGAACTCCCGATCTCTGGTGATCCGCCCGCCTTGGCCTCCCAAACTGTTGGGATTACAGGCGTGAGCCACAGCGCCCTGCCAAGAAGAATCATTCTTTAACCTTAACGCAAAGCAACCAATTCAAGGGTTGGAATTACCCACCCCCTATTTAGAACTTTCAGCAGCGGTCTTCAGCATCAGTAGCCATCAAGATTGTGTTGGGTCGTTGATTTCTTGTTGTTTTAAATCACGGTCATGTGTTTGGCAAGAGTGCTGGTCAACGGAAAATGTTAGTTCTAGAGCTGGCATTCAAATAAACATATTTGGGGGTGGGAGGTTGATGAGCAAGGCTGGGAGGAGACAAAAGAAGTATCCCGGCTCAGTCGTCAGAGACGCGCAAGGTGTAATGGAGAGAGGAATCTAGGCTGTGAGTGGCTCCAAACACTGAGACATGGAGCCAGGACTTCTGCTCCTGGGGGATGGCCCTAGTACTGATGCGCTGGACCTTGAAAGAGCTGACAAAACTGCCGTTCACCCGCGCGACCACCGGCAAAGCAGCTCCACAGCCCGCCCCTCCTCTTGGCCGCTCCCCCACCCATTTTCCCGCCTTGTCTTTCCTCTCTTCTCTCTCTCCCTCCTCCCTGCGCGTAGCGGAAGTGACGCGAGGCGTAGCGGAAGTTACTGCAGCCGCGGTGTTGTGCTGTGGGGAAGGGAGACGGATTTGTAAATCCCGGAGCGAGGTTCTGCCTACCCGAGGCCGCTGCTGTGCGGAGACCCCCGGGTGAAGCCACCGTCATCATGTCTGACCAGGTACCGGGCTGGGAGCCATCCAACGGCGGTGGCCAGGGCCTTCCCTGCAGGTCTGCCTGCCGCTAGGCTGGGGTCGGGGATGGAGGCGCGGGGGAGGGGAGCGCGGAATGGGGGAGGGGGCGGCCGGTGGGGAGTGGGCAGGCGAGGGAGGGGAGCCGACTAGGGCCGGAGGTGCCAGGGCCTGCTGCGGAGCTCCCGGAGCCGCCCGCCCCTCTCCGGGCTCGCTCATCACCCCCTGTACCCCAAAGCCTCTGGTCGCGGCCTCCCTCATGTCGTCCCACTTCTTTCTCCCGGGTCGACCAGGTGCAGAGCCCCGCTTCCACCTCCCTGAGAGGGTCCCTGGAGAACCCGTCCATCTCCCTCCAGAGGACTGATCGCAGAAGCAGGGCCCTAGGCCTCAGTTATGTAACGGGAGAGAATCCCTGACTGGGAGGCTCCGTGGCCCTGAGAAGCGGCTGGACTCTCCACTTTGTGCTTCTTCGTCGGGAGGGCGTGGGGCGGCGAGGGAGGGAGACGTCCGATGTTGTTGGGAATCCTGCCTCCGTTCGGATTGGAGCCGGGGCAAGGATGCCGCTGCTCTTCTCTGAGTCTTTTTCCGTGTGGGGGTGCAGAGCTGTCGCCTCTTTACTGTACTTTCCCGTTTCTTACTCGGGATTGGTTCATCCTAGCTCTCCAGTTGTAATAGAGCATTTAGAATAACCAAGAAAGAAAATAGAACTAAACTGCTACAGCAACAAAAAGCATCTCACCTGGGCATTAACCTGAAGCAGGCTCATATTTTTGAGGAAAAGCATAGGAAAACTTTGTGCATGTAGAGTAGTTGCAGAAAGTTGCCTGGTAAGGCAAAGTGCTCCAGCTCACTGTTAGTATCAATAATTTACTTGGGATTTGCACTTAATCAGGAGTGATAGATTTTCCCTAAGCTTTTCTTCCTCATACTGTTCTAATTAACCACCTTTATGGCTAGTTTTTAATTCATAAAGTTTTTGTCTGGTCTTTTGTTGCTCAGACGACTTTGACTTTTTTTTTTTTTTTTGAGACGGAGTCTCGCTCTGTCGCCAGGCTGGAGTGCAGTGGTGCGATCTCCACTCACTGCACCCTCTGCCTCCTGGGTTCAAGTAATTTTCGGGCCTCAGCCTCCCGAGTAGCTGGGACTACAGGCACGCACCACCACACCCAGCTACTTTTTGTATTTTTAGTAGAGACAGCATTTCATCATATTGGCCAGGCTGGTCTCAATCGCCCTACCTTGTGATCCGCCCGCCTCGGCCTCCCAAAGTGTTGGGATTACAGACATGAGCTACCAAGCTCGGCCGACTTTGACTTTTTCCATTATTTTTGGACTTTTACTCGTTTAGTGGTATTCAGAAAACTATTTTTCATTCAACTCCACGATGTACTTGAACTTTTAAATTTAACACACCTATTCCCTTGGCTTTTAACCCAGTTTTGTACCATTTGGTGAGAGCAAGTGAGGTTTTTGCAGATTTGTACTATTGTACAAAATGTACACTTAACATAATCTAGATTGATTTTGGATGGATCTACTTACTAATAATCTAGATTAATTCCCAAATTGGCATTTTAAGTGTTTCCCTAGGTAGTTTTTTACTTGGTTACTAGGAAGAGAAGTATAGGTGTAAATGCTTAATTTCATCATCCTTTTATTTTGCTTCTCAGAAGCGTCTAGGAAGCATTTTGAAATTTATTGTAGACCGATGAAAGAGCAACATAAAGAAATAATTATAAAATGTAGACTTTATTGCTCCAGTTTGAAGTTAGGTCATTTAAGAGAGACATAAAGAAATGAGGAACCTAGGATACAAATACATTCTTTTATTTCATGTTCATACTAGGACATTATTTGTCTTTTTCACTGTCATTCTTTTATGAGTGTTCAATGGACATTTCTAGAAACTAACATGACCTGTGATAAAACAAATTAAGTGTGGAAGCAGATGTGAAAATCCAGCTGTTTTTATTAAGCCAGACATTAAAGAGATTTGCAAAAAAGTGTAACAGTTCCACTCTTTCATTAATTTTGTTTTGAAAACTATTTTCAATAAAAATATGTATTTGTTAACATATAACAGATTTGTTGGTATTTTAAAATGAATTAATATTTAAGACATTTCCCAGTTTTCAGTGTTTAATACTGGAAACATCAATAGATGTAACCAACCTAACAAAAGCTTTATGGGATTCTAAATAAATTTAAGTGTAAGATTCCTGAGAACAAAAAGTTTGAGAATTGTTGCTGTAGGCTGATTGACCAACATCATTATTAATAATTAGGACTCGCTGGGCGTGGTGGCTCATGCCTGTAATCCCAGCACTTTGGAAGGCCAAGATGGGGGGATCACGAGGTCAGGAGTTCGAGACCAGCCTGACTAACATGGTGAAACCCTGTCTCTACTAAAAATACATAAATTAGCCGGGTGTGGTGGTGCGCGCCTGTAATCCCAGCTACTCAGGAGGCTGAGGCAGGAGAACTGCTTGAACCCGAGAGGCGGAGGTTGCGGTGAGCGGAGATCACACAATTGCATTCCAGCCTGGGCAACTGAGTGAGACTCCGTTTAAAAAAAAAAAAAAAAAAAAGACCCAGTACATTGGCCGGGTGCAGCAGCTCACACCTGTAATCCTAGCACTTTGGGAGGCCAAAGTGGGGGAGGATTGCTTGAGCCCAGGAGTTTGAGACCAGCCTGGGCAACATAGAGAGACGTGGTCTCTACAAAAAATAAAGGTAGTCAGGCATGGTGGCCTGTACCTGTAGTCCCAGCTAGTCAGGAGGTTGACATGGGAGGATCACCTGAGCCCGGGAGGTTGAGGTTGCAGTGAGCCAAGATCATGCCACTGCACTCCAGCCTGGGCGATAGAGACCCTGACTCAAAACAAACAAGATCCAGTACAGGTTCAGTGTTGAGTGCTAAAGACTTAAAAGAGTTATGAAGCTGAACCTTTAATCTTAAGAGGTTTATAAGTGAGAGCAAGAATCTCCAAATCCTGCACTGTTTAATATCAGCATGAGACTAAACCACTGTCCTAAAAAGAGAACCTTAATTTGAATCAAGTTATTTTAGAGTGATGTATTTTCTGAGGCACCTCTCAGAAGGTTATTGTCTGGTGCCAAAATAGTGAAATTGAGTAATAAGGTTAAAATCGGTGGACATTAAATACACACAAGACTTCAATTGCTGGGTTCTCCATTGATTAATAAAAAATGATTGTTTTTGGAATTTGAATGAAATACTTCTTAATGGCTGAGTACGGTGACTTACGCCTATAATCCCACCACTTTGGGAGCCTGAAGTGGGTGGGTCACTTGAGGCCAGGACTTTGAGACCAGCCTGGCCGACATGACTAAAGCCCGTCTTTACTAAAAATACAAAAATTAGCTGGGCCTGGGGGCTCATGAGTGTAATCCCAGCTACTTGGAAGTCTGAGGTGGGAGGATTGCTTGAGCCCAGGAGGCGGAGGTTGCAGTGAGCTGAGATCATGCCACTCACTGCATTCCAGCCTGGGTGACAGAGCAAGACTGTATCTCAAAAAAAAAAAAAAAGAAAAGGAAAAAAACCCAAAAAACCTTTTTTTTTTTTTTTTTTTTTTTTTTTTGAGATGGAGTCAAAAAATTAGCTACCACGCTTGGCTAATTTTTTTGTATTTTTAGTAGAGGCAGGTTTTCACCATATTGGCCAGGCTGTCTTGAACTCCTGACCTTGTGATCCACCCGCCTCAGCCTCCCAAAGTGCTGGGATTACAGGCGTGAGGCACCGTGCCTGCCAAAAAACAACAACAACGAACCCACTTTATAATTTTAACAATTCCAACATCATCTAGTAGATTTGTGTACCATTATTAAATAATCCTTTAAAACAAGTTCTAAACCTAAGGCCCATAGGCCATAAAGACTGAAAGTTCCCTTACATTGTATGGAGTATTTTGTGAGTATCTGTGCATATTTTTTTTTTTTTTTTTTTTAAAGATAGAGCATTGCTCTATTTCCCAGGCTGGAGTGCAGTGTGGTGTGATCTCGGTTACTGCAACCTCTGCCTTCCGGGTTCAAGCGATTCTCCTGCCTCAGCCTCCCTAGTAGCTGGGATTATAGGCACGTACCACCACACCCGGCTAATTTTTGGTTTTTTTGTAGAGATAGGGTTTCACCAGGCTGGTCTTGAACTCCTGACCTCAGGTGATCTGCCCGCCTTGGCCTCCCAAAGTGCTAGGATTACAGGTGTGAGCCTGGCCATTTTTTTTTTTTTTAATAGGAGAAAGGACCCATAGTCTCATCAGGGGTACGTGATTCCTCAAAATGGTTAAGGACCATCCTTTAACAAGTAACAGAAATCTGATTGGGTGTTTTCCTTTAGCCCAGTCTCACAGAACCAGAAGCTTAATATCAAAAGGATAAGTGTAATTTGTACAAATATTTTCCCCTTCCTCCTTTCTGATATTTGAGTTTATAGTGTTTCTTTTTTATATCAAAATCAAAGGTAGCTTGGTTAGCACTTCAATTCAGGTCTGTTAATTGTAGCAATTGGATGACTGATTTGCTCCACTCTAACTGAATCTGTATTAACACCCCAGAAAGAGAGATTGAATGATTTCCTTTTATCTTTAGTCAAGGATTTGGAAGCATTGTGTAATTCTGATTATCGGATACATTACCTCAAAATTTTGTGACTTAAAACAACAGACATTTATTTTGCTCATAAATCTGCAATTTGGACAGGGCTCTGTGGGTTAGACTCATCTCTGCTTCTAGGTGTGTGGGGCCTCAGCTGAGATGACTCAAGTGGCTGGGGGCTGGAACAGCTAGGGGTGGGGTGGGATGAGACTGGATGGGGCAAGTGTCTCCATATAGTCTCAGAGCCTTTCTTAGTGGTTTCATCATGTGTTCTCAGCATAGAGACCCCAGGGAATTCAGACTTATAGCTCAGGGATCACAGATAGTAGGTGTTCCAAGAGAACCTGGGTGGAAATAGCAAGGCTCCTACAACCTAGCCTTGGAAATCACTTCTGTATTCTGCTGGCCGTTCAAATCACTAAGGTCAGCCAGATTCAAGGGAAAGGCGTTTATTTAGACACTGTTTCTCAATGGGAGGAGTAACAAAGAATTTGCAGTTATCTTTAATCTACATTAATTGTATTTTTCCTGCCATGATAGTAGTATTCCCTGCAGTGTTCTATATAACTCCCTGCTATTGATTTTTACTGATTTTAGAAATTCTTTGCTTGAGGTAGCAGGAGAATATGATGAACTGGTTGTGTGTTAAAATTCATAATTATGTGTACTACTATTTATATCATAGAATAGTTATGTTAAGCTGTAGTTATTACTTGCATATGTAGTTAATGATGTGTACCTTAAGCCTTTAATGCCTTAGGAGAAGAAGAATACATATTCTGTGTCCTCTGATAGACATGAGGTCCTGCTAGTGGATGTTAACAAATGTATGGATTGTAGCATTATCTAAACAAACTTTAAAGGAAGCATTATCTAAACAAACTTTACTAGTAGTTTAAAAATTGAATATGAATGTTATGATTAGAGTGCTCATTAAGATTTAGTAGTTCAGATTTCAAAACTATTAAGCAGTTGTCAAATCATGACATCCTTTAGTCCCGAAGGCAGTTAGGGTATCTCTTTCATAATTTTTAACGTGTAGTGTTACAGTTATTTATGTTCCCTTTTTTTTTTTTTTTTGGAGATGGAGTCTCGCTCTGTGGCCCCGGCTGGAGTGCAGTGGCATGATCTTGGCTCACTGCAACCTCTGCCTCCTGGTTGAAGTGATTCTCCTGCCTCAGCCTCTCAAGTAGCTGGGATTACAGAAGTGTGCCACCATGTCCGGCTAGTTTTTGTATTTTTAGTAGTGACGGGGTTTCCCATGTTGGACAGGCTGGTCTTGAACTCCTGACCTCAAGTGATCCGCCTGCCTTAGCCTCCCAGAGTGCTGGGATTACAGGCATGAACTACCGCGTTGCCAGTTATTTGCATTCCAGGTGTCTTTTCTCCATTACATCAGGCTTTATTCATCCTTTTTTCCCTGTAATGCTTAGCACATTGAGTGGATAATTAGTAAAAAAATTTTTAAAGGAGAGTGGCCAGATTCATTCAACAGATGTTTATTGAATGTCACAATGTTCACAGCACGATTCTAGGCCCTAGAATTGGAAGGTCGCCCCAAAAACATGAAACAGCAGGTACCTTCCTCCTCCTTTTTCAGTCCTCTTGATGTTGTTTTGTTATTGAGGCAGGGTTGGTTGCCATGGAATCGTTTTTCTCTTATGATATTTTTGCATACCTTCTTCACCTTTACTTTTGTTAGCAATAGACCTGGTAACTTTATCTCCGAAGTTGAATCACGTACCTCTTCCAGAACACTGGGATTGTTAAGGACAATTTTTTTTTTTTTGAAACGAAAGGTCTCACTTATTTATTACTGAAACTAGCCAATCAACGGGTTCATAACAGATTCAGAGAGAAAAAATATATTCCCAATAAAACATGTCCGACTCTTCAGATAGTGGTGACATTTTCAGCTCGATATGGTAACATGATTGTGACCTTCAGACAGCATAAGTATGTTGTATCATGCAATTCCTTATAGACCCAGTTTGGTTCTTCTCCAGTGTCTCCTTTTGGAGTTTTACCTGTTTTTATTACCAGTTTTCATCTGAATCCACTGGGGAATGGGACGATTTTGCTTTTGTTTCTTGACCAGAAATCACTTAACCTTGAAAGTCTTGTGAGAAGACACGCAAGAAGTGGAGTCAAGCACACACCACGATGGTGGATAAAGCAAGAGAGGCCGATAATCTTTTTTTTTTGAGATGGAGTCTCGCTCTGTTGCCCAGTCTGGAGTGCGGTGGTGCCGTCTCGACTCACTGCAACCTCTGCCTCCCAGGTTCAGACGATTCTCCCGCCTCAGCCACTCCAAGTAGCTGGGATTACAGGCACCCACAATCATGCCCAGCTAATTTTTGATCTTTGTAGAGACGAGATTTCACCATGTTGGCTAGGCTGGTCCTGAACTCTTGACCTCAGGTGATCTGCCTGCCTTGGCCTTGCAAAGTGCTGGGATTACAGGCATGAGCCACTGCGCCTGGCCCAGTTAATTTTTTATTAAGACATCTTTAGCATTCCATTTTGGAATTCCCTGAAGTTGTGATTTTTTAACAAAAGATACATAATGCTGATATTCTATTAAATTAAATTAATTAATTAATTTTTTTGAGATGCAGTTTCACTCTTGTTGCCTAGGTTGGAGTGCAATGGCGCGATCTTGGCTCACCACAACCTCCGCCTCCTGGGTTCAAGTGATTCTCCTGCCACAGCCTCCCGAGTAGCTGAGATTACAGGCATGTGCTACCATGTCCGGCTAATTTTTTTTTTTTTCTTGAGACGGAGTCTCGCTCTATCATCCAGGCTGGAGTGCAATGGCGCGATCTCGGCTCACTGCTACCTCTGCCTCCCGGTTTCAAGCATTTCTCCTGCCTCAGTCTCCTGAGTAGCTGGGATTACAGGCACGCATCACCACGCCTGGCTAAGTTTTTGTATTTTTAGTAGAGATGGGGTTTCACCGTGTTAGCCAGGATGGTCTCGATTTCCTCACCTCGTGATCCGCCTGCCTCTGCCTCCCAAAGTGCTGGGATTATAGGCGTGAGCCACTGCGCCTGGCTAATTTCATTTTTTTTTTTTTTTTAGTAAAGATGGGGCTTCTCCATGTTGGTCAGGCTGGTCTGGAACTCCCGACCTCAGGTGATCTGCCCTCCTTGGCCTCCCAAAGTGCTGGGGTTACAGGCGTGAGCCACTGCGCTTGCCCCGCCTGGCTGATACTCTGTTTCTTTAGGAGTCATGGGGAAAAGTTCACACAGATACTGTTACTGAGCACCTTTGTTTTACAGTTTAAAATTTGGATAATTCCTGCAACATGACTATGTTTACTTAAAAATACATTGTATTGGTTATATTTTTTGGCTATTTTTGCATTCAGTTGCCTTTTCTGAGCTAATGAGGATCTGAAGGAAAAGACCTGAAGGAAGGAAGGAAGGGTGGAATTTTGTTTGCTAGGCTGGTTGTTCTTAATATCTAGGGCAGTTTTTTTTAAAGGTTTACCAAAGAGTAATATACCTACAAAAAAGTGCACAAGAGTGTATGGTTTGCTGAATTTTCACAAACTGAACACATCCATGCAACCAGCACTCAGATGAAGAACCGCTGTACTGACTTAACAAGTAGAATAGTTTTGTCTGTTTTTTATACAGCATGACATTTTATAAGTGAAATCATACAGTTTGTACCTCTTTGTGTTGGTTCTTTTGCCCAGCACTGTTTAGAGTTTCGTTCATTATTATTGTATATAGCTGTATGTTTTTAAATCTCATTGTTGTATGGCATTCCATTGTGTGGAATGCAATACACTCAATTTACTTATTCATTCTGCTTTTGATGCCCATTGAGGAATTTTCTAGTGCTTGTTTTTAATATGAGCCAAATTGATACCTTTTTTATAGCACCTTCTATTTCAGGATTACTTTTGGACTGAATAACAGAAAATCTGATTTATTGTAGGTTAAACAAGTTTTTTTTTTTCTTTTTCTTGTAAAACAAGAAGTGTAGACAAAAGTAGTGTAGGGCTGATGTGGTAGCTCCACAGTGCCTTCATATTTTCTTCTCCATCCCTAACAGCAGTCTTTCACTCTGGTGCTTGTCTACTTGTGGGCACAAAAAAGCTACTTTGTGTTCCAGACAGGAGAAAAGGGAGAAGCAAAGGGAAAAAGTATGTCACTTTATATCTCTTTGGCCAAAACAGCTGTAAAAGAAACTGGGAAATACTTTTTTTTTCTGGGTAAATTTAGGTTTCCCTTTGTAAGGAAGAAAGGGAAAATAGATATCAGATGGATAATTAACAGTGTCTGTCATACTTCCAAGTCTGTTTGCTGGTACTTTTGGATGCAATCAAACTGGTTTGTTCTAGGCTTAGCATAGGTCTAGACTCAAAGCGTAAGGTTTACACAACCAGTAAAATTTTTAGTTATAGTTTTTAGTTCCTGAGAAGCTATTTGTGCATGACTAGTGTTTAACTGCCATTCAGGGTTGAATGTAAATATTCAGAGGCCCAATGTGTTGACAGCTTTGACCTAAACCTTGAAGTTACGCAGTTAAATCTGGTCAGTTCTGTTCTAAATCTCTAGTACCATCTTATTAAGTTTGAACATATGCAGCACGAAGATGAAAATATACATGTATTTTTGTGTTTTTAGAATTGTGGGCTGGGTGCAGTGGCTCATGCCTGTAATCCCAGCACTTTGGGGCTGACGCGGGCGGATTGCCTGAGCGCAGGAGTTTGAGACCAGCCTGGGCAACATGGTGAAACCCTGTCTCTACCAAAACATACAAAATTTAACTGGGTATGGTGGCGTGTGCGTGTAGTCCCAGCTACTCTGGAGGTGGAGTTTGCAGTGAGTCGAGATCGTGCCACTGCACTCCAGCCTGGGTGACAGAGCAAGACTCTGTCTCTAAATAAATAAATAAATAAATAAAATGGAATTGTGGTAAATTAAGTATGAGGGAAGTGACTTTACTGTAATTCTGAGTATTTCTCTTTTAATGGGTGCATTAGAATTATCCTGTTTAACCCTTTTTGAACTTTCTTCATTAAGAAATAAAATACACTGATATATGTAGAATTTGTTTGAAGCTTGGAGTGATTTTTTTTTTTTTTTGAGACAGAGTCTTGCTCTGTTGCCCAGGCTGGAGTGCAGTGGTGCGATCTTGGCTCACTGCAAGCTCTGCCTCCTGGGTTCACGCCATTCTCCTGCTCCCAGGTGTCTGCGACTACAGGTGCCTGCCACCACGCCCCGCTCATTTTTTGTATTTTTAGTAGAGATGGGGTTTCACCATCTTGGCCAGGATGGTCTTGATCTCCTGACCTCATGATCCGCCCGCCTCGGCCTCCCAAAGTGCTGGAATTACAGGCATAAGCCACCGCGCCCGGCTGGAGTGAATTTTTAAATTTTTAAAAAATTATTTATGTTTAAATGTACTGTATATATAATGAATCCTTGTGGCCTCCTCTTGGCCTATAATCTACAGCACCCCATTATACTCCCCCATACTATTTTGAAGCCAGTTCTAAATATTGTATCATTTCACCTGTAAATATTTCAGTATGTATCTTTAAAAGAGAAGGGCTTTTTCTTTTTTTAAAATTTTTATTATTATTTTTTTGAGACAGAGTCTTGCTCTGCCGCCCAGGATAGAGTGCAGTGGCGCGATCTTGACTCACTGCAAGCTCTGCCTCCTGGGTTTGGGCCATTCTTCTGCCTCAACCTCCCAAGTAGCTGGGACTACAGGTGCCCGCCACCACTCCTGGCTAATTTTTTGTATTTTTAGTAGAGACGGGGTTTCACTGTGTTAACCAGGATGGTCTCGATCTCCTGACCTCGTGATCCACCCGCCTTGGCTTCCCACAGTGCTGGGATTATAGGCGTGAGCTACCACGCCCGGCATTTTTTTTTTTTTTTTTTTGAGACGGAGTTTCCGCTCTTGTTCCCCAGGCTGAAGTGCAATGGTGCAATCTTGGCTCACCGCAACCTCTGCCTCCTGGGTTCAAGCGATTCTCCCGCCTCAGCCTCCCTAGTATCTGGGATTACAGGCATGCGCCACCATGCCTGGCTAATTTTGTATTTTTAGTAGAGACGGGGTTTCTCCATGTTTGACAGGCTGGTCTTGAACTCCTGACCTCAGTGATCCGCCTGCCCCAGCCTCCCAAAGTGCTGGGATTACAGGCGTGAGCCACTGTGCCCAGCCAGGGCTTTTTCTTTTAACATGACCAATATACTCTTGTCACACCTTAAAAAATGAACAGATTTGTTAATATCATCAAGTAAGAGTAAATGCATTTTTTATTTGTTTTTGGGTTTTCCTAGAATCCCTCCTCTTTCAATGAGAATGAGCAATCCAGCCGGGAGCGGTGGCTCATGCCTGTAATCCCATCACTTTTTGGAGGCTGAGGTGGGCAGATCACCTGAGGTCAGGAATTCGAGACCAGCCTGGCTAACATGGCAAAACCCCGTCTCTACTAAAAATACAAAAATTAGCCAGGTGTGGTGGCCTGTGCCTGTAATCCAGCTACCCAGGAGGCTGAGGCAGGAGAATCGCTTGAACCCGGGAGGCAGAGGTTGCAGTGAGTTGAGATCACGCCACTGTACTGCAGCCTGGGTGGCAGAGCAAGACTCCACGTCAAAAAAAAAAAAAAAAAAAAAAAAAAAAAGCAATCCTTGTGCAGCTGGGTCCGTGACACATTGGCAGTAGTTAAGTGTGATGCTCTGTCCCTGTGACTGAATTGTCACTGTACTGACTACCAGAGTGCTTATTTTGTCATGATCTCGGCTCACTGCAACCTCCACCTCCTGGGTTCAAGCGATTCTTGTGCCCCAGCCTCCCAAATAGCTGGGATTACAGGTGTGCACCACCACCACTTATTTTTAGTAGAGATGGGGTTTCGTCATGTGCAGCCAGGCTGCTCTTGAACTGCTGGCCTCAAGTGATCCATCTGCCTTGGCCTCCCAAAGTGCTGGGATTACAGAAGTGAGCCACTGCGCCCGGCCTCTAGAGTGCTTTTAAGCAAAGGTCTTATTCTTTTGACTTTGAAATAGCATAATAAAACCCTCCTCATGAATATTGTACATTTGAAAATGAGGACTATTGTGTTTTCCGTATCTTTTGCAGTCTAAGAGACTTTCAGTTCTCTCTTTGATCCTGTATATTCACTTAATCTTTTTCCATCACCCGTTTCTTCTGCTTTGGGGCTGAGTATCCTTTCTAACCAAATCACCCAGCTCTCTTTGGTGTTCTCTTTTCTTTGATGACCTAGTGTCCCAGACTCAGAGCTGAATGCTTTCACTGTTTTGTAACCAGCGTGTCATACTGTTCTGTATTGGCTGCTTTTTGCAAGGAAGAGAAGGAGAGACAGCATACAAAAGACACTGAGCTCGTTGGAGACAAACTTAGGCGTTTTTTGTACAGGATCCTCTCATTTTCAAGGCTGGTTTGTGAAAAAGAGAGAAGGTGAAAAACTTGATGACTGCCTTAAGCAAGCATGAGGCCATTAAACAAGTGGTACAAGTGATTGTTATTATAGTAGTTAAGAATTGGGAAGACATCACCAAATGGAGTGTCTAGGGAAAGTGGCAGCTTATTTTTGGAAATTTAAAATCCAAAAATTTTAAATCCAGTTGTTCATATATTCTTATGAAATGTAGGTGAATTATTTCTTATTCTCAACTGTGAATGCAAAAAACTGAAAAGATCTGTTTGAACTGACTGTTGCATACAGAAGTATGACGCATGAGTAAGATTCTATGATACACAGAAAATAGTGCTGTCAATCTTATTTATTCAACAAACGTTTAAAAATTGCTTAGTATTTGTTTGGCACTACAGAGGTTAGAGAGGTGAAAAAACTTGGACCCTCCGCTTGTAAACTTGTAGGGAAGACAAGACATACAAACCTGTCACAGAAAACTGTTTAATAAGAATATTGAGTATCTTCAAAGTACCAGGCTCTGTGCTTGACTGGAAATACAAAGAAGAGTAAGGCATGCCAATAAGAAACTGAAATCTGATAGAAGAGACAGATATGCAAACAAATGATTATGATAGATAAGTAAGCAGTATGGGAACATTTAAGAAGATAATCAGGGAAGTGATGTCTCGGTGGTTATGAGAGGTGAATAGAGTGGGAAAAGGCCTTCTAAGAATAGGGGGTCAGCATGTATAGAGATAATTGAGATAAGGTAGAGGGTGCCATGTTCCAGGCATTGTAGATAGTTGTGGCTGGAGGATAGGATATTTGCTAATAGAGGGAGGAGAATAAGGTTTCACTGCTAGGCAGGGACCAGCACATGAAGGATCAGTGTATGTCAGCTAAGGAGTTTGAATTTTTTTTTTTTCTTGAGATGGAGTCTCCTTGTGTTGCCCAGGTGGGAATGCAGTGGGTGATCTTGGCTCACTGCAACCTCTGCTTCCCGGGTTCAAGCGATTCCATGCCTTAGCCTCCTGAGTAGCTGGGATTACAGGCATGTGCCACCACACCTGGCTAATAATTTTTGTATTTTTAGTAGAGACAGGGTTTCGCCATGTTGGTCAGGCTGGTGATCCACCTGCCTTGGCCTCCAAAAATGCTGGGATTACAGACGTGAGCCACTGTGCCAGGCCTAGGAGTTTGAATTTAGCCCTGAAGATTTTGAGCAAACCAGATTGCATTTTAGAGAGATGGCTCTGGTGACAGTTTGGAGAGATAATTGAAGGGAGGAAGACTGAGAACGTCAGTTATGCTATTTTTAAAATTAATTATTGTTTTTTTTAGTGACAAGGTCTTGCTCTTTTACTCAGGCTGGAGTGCAGTGGTATGATCTTGGCTCACTGCAGCCTTGACCTCCTGGGGTCCAATGATCCTCCCACCTCAGCCTCCCAAGAGCTGGGACTACAGGCGTGTACCACCATGTCTGGCTAATTTTTGTATATCCTGTAGAGACAGGGTTTCACCATGTTGCCCAGGCTGGTCTCAAACTCCTGGCCTCAAGTGATCCACCTTGGCCTCCCAAAGTGCTGGGATTATGGGTGTGAGCCACTGCACCAGGCCTGTTATGTTGTTGCAGTGATGTTAATAAGCATCACTGAGTGCCTGAACTAAAGCAGTAGAAAGGAGAGAAAGGGATGGGCGTGAGAGCTAGTAAGAAATAGAATTGTCAGGCCGGGTGCTATGGGTTATGCCTGTAATTCCAGCACTTTGGGAGGCTGAGGCTGAGATGGGAGGATTGCTTGAACCCAGGAGTTTTAAGACCAGCCTGGGCAACGTAGTGAGACCCTGTCTCTAAAACAAAAACAAAAACAAAAAAACCCAGAATTGTCAGAATGAAGAGTGATGTTAAATATGAAGTTTAATGTTTAAAAGCAGAAGAGGAGCCAAAGATGACCCCGGAATTTCTGTTGTTGGCAGCTGGTTGTATGGTAACCATTTATTGTAATTGGGAATCCAGGAAGAGTTATAATTTGTGTTGATTTTGGTTTTTAGAAAGTGGAGTTAAAACTGACCCAGGAGTTAGAGATAATGATTTGGTTTGGGACACTTTCATACTGAAGTACCCAAGGAGTATATTCAGGCACTTGGATAAATGAGTGTGAAACTCATAAAGGTTAGAGGGAATGATTGAGTTATTAGTATCTGAGAACAGTTGGAATCACGGGTCACTAGGGAGACAGAGAAAAGTAGATGATTGAAGACACAGAATTCAGATGAAACCCAGCATTGAAGGAAATTACAGAAATGAAGAGAGAACCTAATCTTGGCAGCCAAAGGTGGAGAGTTTTCAAAGTAAAACTCATCAGTGTTTGTTGTTTGAGTTACAGATGAAATTTGAAAGTGTCCATTGGATTTAGCAATAAAGAGTCCACCTGCTAACCGTTGGTGAGGAGAGTGTAAAGTGGAATGGTGAGGGCGTAAACCACATTACAGTAGGTTGACAGTGAAAGTGGGGATAGCAAAAGCTGAATACTCTTTAAGAAGTTTGATTTTGAAAAAAGGTGAGAACTGGCTGGGTGTGGTGGCTCACGCCTGTAATCCCAGCACTTTGGGAGGCCAGGCGGGTGGATCACGAAATCAGGAGATCGAGACCATCCTAGCTAATACAGTGAAACCCCATCTCTACTAAAAATACAAAAAATTAGCCGGGTGTGGTGGCACACACCTGTAATTCCATCTACTTAGGAGGCTGAGGCAGGAGAATTGCTTGAATCTGGGAGGTGGAGGTTGCAGTGAGCCGAGATTGTGCCACTGCACTTCAGCCTGGGCAACAGAGCAAGACTCCATCTCAAAACAACAACAATAACAACAAAAGGTGAGAAAAACAACTAGAGAAGTAAGGTCAAGGGAGAGTATTTTTAAGTGGAGAATAAATGCCATAGAATATATGAATAAATTGCAAATAGGAGCATTAAAGGAAGATATTAATATCATTTGGAAGGTTGGGGGAGTGCTGTGGTTCATAGACCAGTTTTAAAAAATACTGGACTTGGCCTGGCATGGTGGCTCATGCCTGTAATCCCAGCACTTTGGTAGGCCAAGGTGGTCAGATCACTTGAGGCCAGAAGTTCAAGAGCAACCTGGGCCAATGTGATGAAACCCTGTCTCTACTAAAAATACACACACACAAAATTGCTGGGCGTGGTGGTGCATACCTGTAATCCCAGCTATTCAGGTGGTTGAGGGATGAGAAAGTCGCTTGAACCTGGGAGTCAGAGGTTGCAGTGAGCCGAGATCACAGCCTTGCACTCCAGCCTGGGTGATAAGAGTGAGACTCTGTCTCAGAAAAGAGAAAAAAAGAAGCAGGCCAGGCATAGTGGCTCAAGCCTGTAATCCCAGCACTTTGGGAGGCCGAGGTGGATGGATCACCTGAGGTTAGGTGATCGAGACCAGCCTGGCCAACATGGGGAAATCCTGTCTCTACTGAAAGTACAAAAATTAGCCGGGCATGGTGGCATACTCCTGTAATCCCAGCTACTTGGGAGGCTGAGGCAGGAGAACCGCTTGAACCCAGGAGGCAGAGGTTGTAGTGGGCCAAGATTGCGCCATTGCATTCCAGCCTGGGCAGCAAGAGCGAAAATCTGTCTACAAAAAAAAAAAAAAAAAAAAAGAAAGAAAAAAAATACCGGATTTAAGTTCATGTGTGAGGTAGATATCCTTGAGGTGATTTCAAGAGAGGCTGAGAGAGGATATATATGTATATTCCAGGTAAATGAAACTAGGAACGCAAAGGGCTGAAGTTGAAGTAATGCTAATGGACATATTCAGGGAACAGCAAATAGTCCAATTGAACAGAATCTTTGGGTTTGTAAAGTGAGTGATGAGAGAAAAATGGGAATTGAGCTTGATTGTGGAAGCACAGAATGTCATGCTATAGAGTTAGGTTATAGGCCCTAAAGTACTGGAAGGTATTTATGCTTTTTTATCTGAGTAGTTGTAGGATTGGAGAAGCTGGGCTTTAGGAGAATGCTGAAGCACTGAGGATGATGGAGGGGAGGAGGGGAAGAATTCTTTTGTGCTGAGTGGCCACTATAGCTACCCTGTCTAGGAGACACAGGAGCAGAGCCACTCCTGTTGTGCTGATATATTGCTGCTAGGGGAGGGGGCTGTCCTTTGTGCTCACTTAAACAAAGCTTAAGGCCTCCTCTCCTTCCAGTTACGGAGGACTCAGGGCTTGGTTGCTGCTTATTGCCCTTCACTGCATGGAATAAGCTGTCTTTGCCTTCTAGATACTTAGAGGAAGCAGCAGCTGTGTACTATGAATATAATTCATAGAAATGTGGAGAGACTATATTTGAGGACAGTCTTCTAGTTTTCAGGTGAAATACTGTCTCACTGAAGAAGGTTAATTTTGCCTGCTGCCATAATAGTCAGTAGTCAGCAAATGTTGAAAGCACTGCAGAATGAAAAACCGGCAGGGATTCATACTAATGAAATCAGTTCTGTTATCTAAGCATTTCCCTAGACTCCAGCCTGTGTTTTAAAGTTGAAAGCTGCTTCTAGTTTAATATGTTCTTTTAATTGTTGAATGTTAAAGAATTTTGTATTTTAAGTTACTGGCATGAGATACACAGGTAATGGTTATGGTTATTCTTATCAAATATGGATTAACTGCTTGACATTATTATGAATAATAAGGTATATATCTAAATAAGTGGGTAATTTGGTGGCCAAACTAAGGTGTAGCACATAGAGAAAAAAAACTACTTCTTTAGTACATTATTCATGAAATTTTCCAAGGTACCCCCTTTACTAAAAATGATTTGCTTATTCTTGAGATACTTCATGGTGAAGTTGTTTCTGAATAAATTCAGAAATTTATTCTGTTAACCTCATTTTCATTTCAGTACCTCTTTATTTGAAATTGTTTTGCAACTGTGTTTTTGTGATCCTTTTTTTAAAAGAGATGAGGTCTTGCTATGTTGTCCAGGTTGGCCTCCAACTCCTGGGCTCTCAAGCAGTCCTACTGCCACAGCCTCTCAAGTATCTTGTCTTCCTATTTTTATCTTCTCTTTTAAACTTAAGCATTATGCTTCGGATAGTCTAAAATAATTGATTACATAAAACTGATTTGTTTTGACGCCAGAGTACATTAGGCTAATACTTTCTTATTTGATTTTTCCTTTCTTTCTTTTTTTTTTTTTTTTTTTTGAGACGGAGTCTCACTCTGTCGCCCAGGCTGGAGTGCAGTGGCCGGATCTCAGTTCACTGCAAGCTCCGCCTCCCGGGTTCACGCCATTCTCCTGCCTCAGCCTCCGGAGTAGCTGGGACTACAGGTGCCCGCCACCTCGCCTGGCTAGTTTTTTGTATTTTTTAGTAGAGACGGGGTTTCACCGGATTAGCCAGGATGGTCTTGATCTCCTGACCTTGTGATCCGCCCGTCTCGGCCTCCCAAAGTGCTGGGATTACAGGCTTGAGCCACTGCGCCCGGCTGATTTTCCTTTCTAAATAGCCTTGCTTGGCTGGGCACTGTGCCTCACACCTGTAATCCCAGCAGGTGTGGGAGGCTGAGCCGGGCAGATTACCTGAGGTCGGGAGTTTGAGACCAGCCTGACCAACACAGAGAAACTCCAGCTCTACTAAAAATACAAAATTAGCCAGGTGTGGTGGTGCATGCCTGTAATCCCAGCTACTCGGGAGGCTGAGGCAGGAGAATTGCTTGAACCCCGGAGGCGGAGGTTGCGGTGAGCTGAGATCACGCCATTGCACTCCAGCCTGGGCAACAAGAGCGAAACTCCGTCTCAAAAAATAATAATAAATAAATAAAAATAAATAAATAATAGCCTTGCTTATGCTAATATGATTAATTTACATTTCTTAGTACAGTTTTGTAGTTAAAGTAAACTCCTCATGATAGGCTGTGAGAAGATAATCTTGGATTCAGAATGTTTGTCTAAAAATTCATGGAGGATGGACTCCCTCTGTGCTGGTGAGAGTTGGCTGCAGGGCAGTTGTTTGCAAGTTGTTCCTCTGGCCAGCAGCATCGGTACCACCTGGTAATTTGTTAGAAACAGAGTCTTATCATAGATGTGCTGAATAAGAAACTGGGGCTTGGGCCCAGCAGTTTGTTTAACATGTCCTTCAGGTGATTTTGATGCGTGGTAAAGTTTTAGACCATTACTATGCGGTATTATAATAAAAGAGACCCCTTTCTTGATTTCTAGTGAATGGTATTTGGGACAGTAATTGACTTAGGATCTTTTTTTCTGAATCGACTGGCATGGAAAGAAATGCTCTTTGTATTCTCAGGTGCAGATTTTGCACCCTGAATGAAAGTAATGGATACTTATAAGTGAGTAATTAAAATAGCATGTAGGAACTTTGATCTTGAAATTTAATTTTCTTTCAGGAGGCAAAACCTTCAACTGAGGACTTGGGGGATAAGAAGGAAGGTGAATATATTAAACTCAAAGTCATTGGACAGGTGAGTTTCATTGTTTTTCTCTTTTGACTCCCCTTCAATGTGAATACTTTTTCACAGGAAAAAAAATTATTTAAGGCAATTTATTTAAAAATGACTATGTATGCATTTTAATTTACTGTGTATGCGTCTGTTAGAGGTAGAAGAAGCCGATACTGTTTTTTAAATTACTCTGCCAGGCAGTTTTAGATCACCTTAATTTTTCCAAATAGGAACGTTTTCTTGGTTAGTGTGCTTCAGGGACAAATACAGTGAATACTATTAAGTGATAAGGCTAGGGCCAACCTTGAGTAAAAGGCTTGTCAGCCCTTTTGCCGACCCTTTCCCCTTTTCTGGCCCCCTATTTCCCTAGAGTCTAGTCTGTATCTTATTGACTCTGAAATGTTAATTAAGGTTAGCTAACAACTGTTGGAGGAATGAGTCTGCATAGTTACGTGGGTTTTCTAAAGGACAAAAGACAGAGAATTGGTGGAATGGTGGACTCTCCCAGGCTGGAGTGCAGTGGTACTTCCATTGAAGTGTGACAGTACCATTTCCCTATATTCTCCCAAACATGGGATACTACCAGTCGTTAAATTTTGTTCACATATGCTAGGTAAAACATTCTTGTTTATTTTTCATTTACCTAATTATTAATAAGATATAATTTTTTGGTCTGCTACATTTATATTCTTTTAATTGTGTTCATACCCTTTTCCCATTTTTCTGTGATTATCTTATTTTGAAGACTTTTATTTTTTATTTTCAACATTAAAAAAAATTTTTTTTTTTTGAAATGGTGTTGTGCTCTTGTTGCCAGGCTGGAGTGCAGTGGCGCGATCTTGGTTCACTGCAACCTCCACTTCCGGGTTCAAGCGATTCTCCTGCCTTAGTCTCCCGAGTAGCTGGGACTACAGGCGCCTGCCACGAAGCCCAACTAATTTTTTTTTGTATTTTTAGTAGAAACGGGGTTTCCCCATGATGGTCAGGCCAGTCTCGAACTCCTGACCTCAGGTGATGCACCTGCCTCGGCCTCCCAAAGTGCTTGCAAATGCTGGGATTACAGCCGTGAGCCACCATGCCTGGCCTTATTTTGAAAACTTTTAAAAGCTATAATTCACATACTATAAAATTCACTATTTTAAAGTATATAATTCAGTGACTTTAGTATATTCACAAGTGTGTGCAGCCATCACCACTGCCAATTCCAGAACATTTGCATTACCCCAAAAAGACACCCTGTACCCATTAGCAGTCGTTCCCCATCCTATTTCCTCCAGCCAGTGACAACCACGATTCTACTTCCTGTCTCTATGGGTTTGCCTTTTCTGGACATTACATATAAATGGAATCATAAGATATATGGCTTTTTTTTTTTCTTTTTTTTTTTTTTTTTGAGGCAGGAGTCTTGCTCTGTTACCCAGTCTGGAGTGCAGTGGCCTGATCTCAACTCACTGTGACCTCCACCTCCTGGGTTCAAGCAGTCCTCCTGCCACAGCCTCCTAATACTGGGATTTCAGGTGTACACCACCATGCCCAGCTCATTTCTGTATTTTTAGTAGAGACGGGGTTTCACCATGTTGGCCAGGCTGGTCTCAAACTCCTGACCTCAGATGATCTGCCTACCTCGGCCTCCCAAAGTGTTGGGATTACAGGCATGAGCCACTATGCCTAGCTTTGATATGTGGCTTTTTATTCTGGTTTGTTTCATCTTCTTTTCTTTCTTGCTTCCCTTACTTCCCTGCTTCTCTCCCCCTCCCTCCTCTTCCCCCCCAACCCTACCCTATCCCCCCCAACCTCCTCTCCCTCTCCAGGGGTGTTGCTGTGTTGCTCAGGCTGGTCTTGAACTCCTGGGCTTAAGTCATCTCCCACTTTGGCCTAAAGTGCTGGGATTATAGGTGTGAGACACTATGCCTGGCCTGGCTTCTTTCTTTTAGCATGTTTTCAAGGTTCATTCATGGTGTAGCATGTATCAGTACTGTATTCCTTTTAATGGCTGAATTCTGTTCCATTGTATGGGGAGAATATATTTCATTTTCCATTTATCAGTTGATGGATATTTAGTTTGTCTCCATATTTTGGCTACTATTAATATGTTGCTGTGAACATTTATGTGTGTTTTTGCATGGACGTATGTTTTTAGCTCCCTTGGATATATACCTAGGAGTGGAATTTCTGGGTCTAGTATGCAACTGTATGTTTTACTTTTTGAGGAACTGCTGAATTGTTTTAGCAGTGGCCCTACCATCTTAGGTTCCTAGCAGCAACATGTGAGGGTTTCAGTTTTTCCATATTCTGGTCAACACTTGTAATTATCCATCTGTTTGATTATAATCGTAGTGGGTGTGAAGTAGTATCTCACTGTGGTTTCAACTTGCACTTTCCTGATGGCTAATAATGCCAAGCATTTTTCTATGTACTTATTGGCCGTTAGTACATCTTCTTTGGAAAAATGAAGATCTTTAGATCTTTTGCCCATTTTTAAATTAGGTTAGTTGTCTTTTTATTGTTGAGTTGTAATATGTCTTTTATTCTGGGTATTATACCTTTATCATATATATGATTTGCATAGATTTTCTCCTATCTTTGAGTTGTCTTTTCACTTTCTTGATTTTATTCTTTGCAGTATAAAGTTTTTCATTTTGGTGAATTAAGTTCATCTGTATTTTCTTTTGTTGCTTGTAATTTATCTAAGAAACCATTGCCTAATCCAGGGTCACAAAGGTTTACGCTTGTGTTTTAAGAGTTTTAAGGCTGGGTGCAATGGCTCACTCCTATAATCTCAGCACTTTGGGAGGCTGAGGTGGGCAGATTGCTTGAGCTCAGGAGTGGAGACCAGCCTGGGCAACATGGCGAAACCCCATCTCTACAAAAAATATAAAAAATTAGTCGGGCATGGTGGCACATGCCTGTAGTCCCAGCTACTCAGGAGGCTGAGCGGGAAGAATCACTTGTGCCTGGGAGGTCAAGGCTGCAGTGAGCTGTGATCACATGACTGCACTCCAGTCAGGGTGACAGAGTGAGACCCTGTCTCAAAAAAAAAAAAAAAGTTTTATGGTTTTATTTATAGTTTTAGCTCTTACATTTAAATCTTTAATCATTTTGAGTAATTTTTGTATGGGTGTTTGTCCCAGAGCATTAGTTGAAAAGACTGTCTTTTTCTCACTGAATTGTTCTGGTATCCTTGTCAAAAAATTGACTATAGATATAAGGGTTTATTTCTTGGCTCTCAATTTTATGACATTGATCTATATGTCCATATGCTGTGGAATATCTTTTTAAGAATTATTAATTTGTGGGATTTTAAAAAACATTGTCTTCATTTTCCTTGTCTGTTACATGTTATGAACATTTCCTCCAGTATGTCTTAACTTTTGTTTATGGCATCTTTTACTATACAGACGTTTTATGTTTTTATTAAGTCAAATTTATCCACCTGTTTTTTTTTAACGGTTTTTAGGTTAAAATCATGCTTTGCAATAGGGCATCCCAAGACCAAGATTAGGGGAAAAAAATTCTCCCTTGAGGGGAATATATTGAGAATTTTATTTTTTTTTTTGATGCAGAGCCTTGTTCTGTCGCCCAGGCTGGAGTGCAGTGGTACTTCCAACTCACTGCAACGTCCACCTCCCGGGTTCAAGCAATTCTCCTGCCTCAGCCTCCTGAGTAGTTGGGATTACAAGCAACTGCCACTACACCCGGCTAATTTTTTATATTTTTAGTAGAGATAGGGCTTCATCATGTTGGCCAGGCTGGTCTTGAACTCCTGACCTTGTGATCTGCCCGGCTCGACCTCCCAAAGTGTTGGGATTACAGGCGTGAGCCACTGCGTCTGGCCAAAAAAATTTTAATGTTAGCTCTTTAATTCATCTGGAAGTAATTTTTCTTTTTTTTGAGACGGAGTCTCACTCTGTTGCCCAGGCTGGAGTACGGTGGCGAGATCTCAGTTCACTGCAACCTCCGCCTCCTGGGTTCAAGCGATTCTCCTGCCTCACCCTCCTGAGTAGTTGGGATTACAGGCATGCGCCACGACGCCTGGCTAATTTCTTTTGTATTTTTAGTAGAAATGGCGTTTTACCATGTTGGTCAGGCTGGTCTCGAACTCCTGAACTCAAATAATCTGCCAGCCTTGGCCTCCAGAAGTGTTAGGATTATAGGCATGAGCCACCATGCCCAGCCTGGAAGTGATTTTAATGTATAGCATGAGGCTTGCTGTAGAATTTTATCTGTTTATGAAATGATCTATATGGAGATAATTTTATTTCTTCATAGTTACAGTCACAAGCAAAAATATTGTAAATGTGCAGCTTCTGCAAATACACATTTGTGAATGTAGTTATGAAGTTTGGCTTTGAAATTTTAATTATGCAAGTACCAGTATTTTTTTCTGATGATTGGCTGATAGTTTGTTTCACAATCTGAGTAAAATAAAAGAATTTTTCATCCCACAAATCAGTTTGACTAACTCAGGTTGTTACTCATTTTACTAATGTGAGAGAAACCAGATTCCATGTGATTTTTTTTTTTTTGAGATGGAGTCCTGCTCTGTCGCCCAGGCTGGAGTGCAGTGGCGCGTTCTTGGCTCACTGCAATCTCCACCTCCTGGGTTCAAGCGATTCTTCTGCCTCAGTCTCCTGAGTAGCTGAGACTACAGGTGTGCACCACCGTACCTGGCTAATTTTTGTATTTTTAGGAGAAACGGGTTTTCACAATATTGGCCAGGCTGGTCTTGAACTCCTGACCTTGTGATCCGCCTGCCTCGGCCTCCCAGAGTGCTGGGATTACAGGCGTGAGCCACCGCGCTCAGCCCCATGTGGTGATTTTTTTATGGCAGGAATAAATTTCTCAGTCTCTTATTTTATAGTATATGCTTTTCTCCTACGTGACCACCTTCAGTGACACTTCACTTGGGGGGACAGACTTTTTGTTTTGAGTTGCTATTGGGATAAATAAAAGATGTGATGGTTCATCTTTTATTTTGAGAATAGAATGGCCATGCAGTAATAAAGGAATGCATTTACTTAGGCTTTTACTTATACTGATAATTTTAACACTCAAGACTGATTAACTTTGTTTTACTCAGTTTCTTTTGTAATGGGTATACAGTAGCTTTGAGGATGATTACAGTGTTTTAAGAAAACCTGTTAAGAATGCTAAAAAGAATATTGTGGTGGAAAAATACAGGTTACAAAGTTTATGTTTCTATTTGCACTATATTTGTAATTAAATAGTTTGGTTCAAGTAAAGCAAATGGTTTATACAAAGAGGGATAATTTTTTTCTCTTTTATGTCCTTAGGATAGCAGTGAGATTCACTTCAAAGTGAAAATGACAACACATCTCAAGAAACTCAAAGAATCATACTGTCAAAGACAGGTTTGTCCATTTTGGTATTAAGTACAATGCTTTGTTGTTAATTTTTCTTTCTTTTTTTTTTTATAGAAGGTTGTCAAAAGAAAAATCCTGTTTTATTTCACCATTAGCAACTCAAGGAAAACACTCTTATCATTTCTTGTACCCTGTTTAATTGCTTTTTTTTGTCCTGTGGCCCATTTTAAAGTTTAAATTCGTAAGATGTGGAACTAGTTTGAAAAGTAACTCAGAATTGTAAAGAGAGCTCAAATGAATGTTTCTGTCTTGATGGCTTACCAGTATATACAGCAAGAAAGGGAAGTAATTTTTTGGTGATTACTATGAATTTTTTTTGTAATTCTAATCATGAGTGTTTAGCCAATGTTAAATTTAAGTAGTAGTATTATTAGTATATTATCTCTTTTTTTTTTTGAGACGGAGTTTTGCTCTTGTTGCCCAGGCTAGAGTGCAGTAGCGCGATCTAGGCTCACTGTAACCTCCGCCTCCTGAGTTCAAGTGATTCTCCTGCCTCAGCCTTCCAAGTAGCTGAGTTTACAGGCATGCACTACCACACCCAGCTAATATTGTATTTTTAGTAGAGATGGGGTTTCTCCATGTTGGTCAGGCTGGTCTCTAACTCCAGACCTCAGGTATCCGCCCACCTCGGCCTCCCAAAGTACTGGGATTACAGGTGTGAGCCACCACGCCTGGCCTTATAAAATAGGTTTTGAAAATAAATGTAATTGGAATTAGTATGAGACAATCAAGATATATTTTAAGTGAAATTATGATTTAATAGGCAAGAAATATATGTTTAATCAGTCTGTTAAATTGAATTATAGGCCGGGTACAGTGGTCACGCCTGTAATCCCAGCACTTTGGGAGCCTGAGGTGGGCAGATCACCTGAGGGCACGAGTTCAAGACCAGCCTGGCCAACATGGCAAAACCTTGTTTCTACTAAAAATACAAAAATTAGCCAGGTGTGGAGGCACCTGCCTGTAATCCCAGCTACTTGGGAAGCTGAGGCAGGAGAATCACTTGAATCTGCGAGGCAGAGGTTTCAGTGAGCTGAGCTCATGCCACTGCACTCCAACCTGGGTGACAGAGCAAGACTCCATCTCAAAAAAAAAAAAAGAAAAAAGAAAAAAAAATTGAATTATATTACATAATATTAACTCAGGTATTGTGAGTTTTATTTTTATTTATTTATTTATTTGAGATGGAGTCTTGCTCTGTTGCCCAGGCTGGAATGCAGTGGTGCGATCTCAGCTCACTGTAACCTGCAGCTCCCTGGTTCAAGCGATTCTCCTGCCTCAGTCTCCCGAGTAGCTGGGATTACAGGCATGCATCACCACTCCCGGCTAATTTTTGTATTTTTACTAGTAGTGGGGTTTCACCATGTTGGTCAGGCTGGTCTCGAACTCCTGACCTCGTGATCCGCCCGCCTCGGCCTCCCAAAGTACTGAGATTACAGGCGTGAGCCACCGTGCCCAGCCTATAGATTTCATGTTTAGAAGATTTGCTTTTAACAGTTTAAATTTGTAACTAACATAAAAATAACATAAGAAAGAGAGACTAGGTGTTAGGATAAGTAAAATAATAAGCATTTTTGTCTTTTCTGTTTTTGTAGATTTTAATTGTCTAACTTAATAAAATCTCATTAATTGGGGTTCAGCTACTTCACATTTGTAATAATTTGGGTGTTAAAATTGAGATGAAATTCATCAGGGGAGAAAAACATTTATTGAAATCTCAATTATGTGTACTGTACCATAAGTATTTAAGATACATTGTCGGCCGGGCGCAGTGGCTCACGCCTCTAATCCCAGCACTTTGGGAGGCTGAGGCAGGCAGATCCCAGCACTTTGGGAGGCCGAGGCGGGTGAGTCTCTTGAGGTCAGGAGTTCGAGACCAGCCTGACCAACATGGTGAAACCCCGTCTGTACTAAAAATACAAAAATTAGCTGGGCATGGTGGCGCACACCTGTAATCCCAGCTATTTGGGAGGCTGAGGCAGAAGAATCATTTGAACCCAGGAGGCGGAGGTTGCAGTGAGCCGAGATCTTGCCATTGCACTCCAGCCTGGGTGGCAGAGTGAGACTCCGTGTCAAAAAAAAAAGAAAAAGATTCATTGTCATTTAATTTTCATAACTCTGAAGAAAATTCATACAGTCTTTACACCCCCCATCTATAGGCCAGGGAATTTTTTTTTTTTTTTTGAGACAGAGCCTCAGTGTGTTGCCTAGGCTACAATGCAGTGGTGCCGTCTTAGCTCACTGCAACCTCCACCTCCTGGACTCAGGTGATTCTCATGCCTCAGTCTCCTGAGTAGCTGGAATTACAGGCACCTGCCACCAGGCCTGGCCAATTTTCGTATTTTTATTTTTTTTGTATTTGTATTTTTTTTTTTAGACAGGTCTTGCTCTGTCACCCAGGTTGGAGTGCAGTGACACGACCTTGGCTCACTGCAACCTCCACCTCCCAGGTTCAAGTGATTCTTCTGTCTCAGTCTCCTGAGTAGCTGGGATTACAGGTGCGTGCCACCTTGCTGGGCTAATTTTTATATTTTTGGTAGAGATGGGGTTTCACCATGTTGGCCAGGCTGGTCTCGAACTCCTGACCTCAAGAGACTCACCCGCCTCGGCTTCCCAAAGTGCTGGGATTACAGGCTGAACTACCGCGCCTGCCCCATAATTTTTGTATTTTTAGTAGAGACAGTTTCATTATGTTGGCCAGGCTGGTCTCAAACTCCTGACCTCAAGTGAGCCATCTCTCCCCTTTCAGCTATTTTTGTTGAAGAGCGATTAGAAAAATGTATACTAATATATTTTGTAATATTTGTGGTGCTATCTGTGCCATTCAGGTTTATGGTAGATTAGCTAGCTAGCCATTTGTGCTTTACCAAATTTTATGATTTAATCTGTTTAAAACCAATTTTTGCCAGTATAGTTTGAAGCTAGTGAGGGTGCTCATCCAGTTTCTGATCTGAGCTTTTTTTTTTTTTTTTTTTTTTTTGAGACGGAGTCTGGCTCTGTCGCCCAGGCTGGAGTGCAGTGGCTGGATCTCAGCTCACTGCAAGCTCCGCCTCCCGGGTTTGCGCCATTCTCCTGCCTCAGCCTCCCGAGTAGCTGGGACTACAGGCGCCCGCCACCTCGCCCAGCTATTTTTTTGTATTTTTTAGTAGAGACGGGGTTTCACTGTGTTAGCCAGGATGGTCTCGATCTCCTGACCTCGTGTTCCGCCCGTCTCGGCCTCCCAAAGTGCTGGGATTACAGGCTTGAGCCACCGCGCCCGGCCTGATCTGATCTTTTATGCTAGCTTACAGATTTAGGGCAAAATGAATTGAGTAGTGGTCAAGAGCACAGGCTTAGAAACAGGTTTGGGCTTAAATTCTTCGCTAGCTCCAAGCCTTAGGTTCCCTAGCTGTAACATGAAAATAAGGTGATAATACCTACCTTCCAGGGTTATTGTGTTTAACACTTATGATTTTGTATGTAAAGAATTGGTACAGGGACGGCCTTGCAAATAGTTGCTACTCAGTATATGTTATTTATGATTGAATTAGCTAATTTTATTTTCTATGTAGTGTTCTAAGGCTTTCATGCTTGCTTTTTGTGCATCAAAGTTACCATTATGTTTTCTAAGATTTGTGTGTGTATGTATATATTATTATTATCTTTACCTTTTTAGGGCGTTCCAATGAATTCACTCAGGTTTCTCTTTGAGGGTCAGAGAATTGCTGATAATCATACTCCAAAAGAAGTGAGTATACTTTTTTCCTGAGTCAAGAAAAAATTTAAATTCTCCTTTGAGCAGTTTTGTTCACTGGTATTAAACTGCCCTTTTCTTGAATATTCTCTGATTTAAATGGCATATCTTTTGTCGGAGGGAAGAAATAATGTTTTGGGTTGAACTTCCCGTATAGTGCCTTCAAAAGTGCCAATAAAAAGGGCAGTGGAAACAAAATGAGTACTGAAGTTGTCATAGGGCACATGCTACATTGTTTTTGAAGATGGACAAATGTTCCTCAGATTTGGTAAATTTCTGGTATACTTTCATGTGATGGTAACATTAATGGCTGGATTTTGATTTTTTACCTATTTTGAGAATGTTAATACAGAAGCATAGTGTATATTAATATATTTGGCTCTGTCATCTTGTTTTATCCTTTTTTTTAATGCTTCTCTGTCTTCATTTTTTTTTTTTTTTTTTTTTTTGAGACGGAGTCTCGCTCTGTCACCCAGGCTGGAGTGCAGTGGCCGGATCTCAGCTCACCGCAAGCTCCGCCTCCCGGGTTTACGCCATTCTCCTGCCTCAGCCTCCCGAGTAGCTGGGACTACAGGCGCCTGCCACCTCGCCCGGCTAAGTTTTTTGTATTTTTAGTAGAGACGGGGTTTCACTGTGTTAGCCAGGATGGTCTCGATCTCCTGACCTCGTGATCCGCCCGTCTCGGCCTCCCAAAGTGCTGGGATTACAGGCTTGAGCCACCGCGCCCGGCCTCTGTCTTCATTTAAGTTTTTTTTTTTTTTTTTTGAGACGGAGTCTCGCTCTGCCACCCAGGCTGGAGGTGCAGTGGCACGATCTTGGCTCACTACAAGCTCTGCCTCCTGGGTTCACGCCATTCTCCTGCCTCAGCCTCCGTAGTAGCTGGGACTACAGGCGCCCACCACCATGCCTGGCTAATTTTTTGTATTTTTTAGTAGAGACGGGGTTTCACTGTGTTAGCCAGGATGGTCTCGATCTCCTGACCTTGTGATCTGCCCGGCTCAGCCTCCCAAAGTGCTGGGATTACAGGTGTGAGCCACCACGCCTGGCCTTAATTTTTTTATTCTATGAGCGGTTTTCTTTGCTTTTATATTCCACCCATCTTCCCTCTATAGAGATATCTCAAAGTATTGTGTGTGTGTGTGTATCTATATACATAGATTCCCATCATACACAGAGTAACATTACTGAGATTTCTGATAGTGGGAACAATATAGGGTTATTGGTTTTTTATTTTGAAAACATTTCAAACTTACTGAATTGTGAGAATAGTATAATACTCCCCTGTATATCTGTTCCTTGGATTCACCAATTAAAATTGCATAGCATTTGGGTCAGGCACGGTGGCTAATACTTGTAATCCTAGTACTTTGGGAGGCCAAGGTGGGTGGATTGCTTGAGTCCTGGAGTTTGAGACCAATCTAGGCAATATGATGAAAACCCGTCTCTACTAAAAATAAAAAATTTGTCCGGGTGCAGTGACTTAACCTGTAATCACAGCACTTTGGGAGGCCAAGGCGGGCGGATCACGAGGTCAGGAGTTTGAGACTAGTCTGACCAATATGGTGAAACCCCGTCTCTACTAAAAATACAATAATTAGCCGGACGTGGTGGCGTGCGCCTGTAGTCCCAGCTACTTGGGAGGCTGAAGCAGAAGAATCGCTTGAACCCGGGGGACAGAGGTTGCAGTGAGCCGAGATCATGTTACTGCACTCCAGCCTGGGCAACAGAGTGAGACTCTGTCTCAAAAAAGAAAAAAGAAAAAGAAAAAAAATTAACTAGGCTTAGTGGTACATGCTTGTAGTCCCAGCTACTAGGAGGGCTGAGGTGGAAGGATCACTTGATCCCAGGAGGTTGAGGCTGCAGTGAGCCCTGGTCATGTCACTGTGCTCCAGCCTAGGTGACAGAGTGAGAACCTGTCTCAAAAATAAATAAATAAAAATAAAATAAAATAAAATAAAATAAAATAAAATAACATTGTGCAGCATTTGATAGCTGGGATTGGTGGTGCATGCCTATAGTTCTAGCTACTTGGGAGGCTGAAGTAGGAGGATCGCTTGAGTGAGCCCAAGAGTTCCAGATGAGCCTGGAAACAGAGCGAGGAGTCCTCTGTCTCAAAAAAAAAAAAAAAAAAAAAAAGTATGTTTTTCTAGTATAACTACTAGAATGTAGTCATAGCTCACTGCAGCCACAAACTCCTGGGCTCAAGCAATCCTGACTATCATTGTCAGCCTCCTGAATAGCTGGGATTATAAGCATGTGCCACCATGCTCTGCTCACTTTTAAATTTTTTATAGAGATGGAGTCTCCCTGTGTGCCCAGGCTTTGATCACTTAGTTTAAGTGTTGTCTTTTTTTTTTTTTTTTAATTTTGTAGTTAACTGTTTTTCCTGTTACAATTAAGTAATTTGAGGGGACACACTTTGAAACTATGCAAATATCCCCTTTCTCATGAAATTTTCCCCTTAGGTTTAGTATCCACCACCTTCTTGAACACTTCCTTACTTTCTGGCACAGTAAGAAGTTCCAAACTCATCTTTTACTTTCCTTGACCTAACTTGTCGTAATCTCTGGGACTGTACAGTAGATATCCAATACATTTTACTGACACATGCCTTACACATTCCTTATAATTAAGAGATTATCTTTTCGGAGGAATGTTGGGGCAGTGGGAGAGAGTAGGTCTTTAGGGAGTGATGCTCCTGTGCTGTTGTTCACTTGTCTCGATTAATGTACTTCTTGAAGTTTGTAGCTTTATATTCTTTATAGCTCAAGGACTCCTGCTGTCTTCCTGTTTTGAAGGTTTCTAATAACATTTGGAATTTTATTCCTTGCAGTGTTTACCATGCTATATGGGCAATTAAAATTGTTTTAAAAGCATCTTTTTTTTTTTTTTTTTTTTTTGAGATGGAGTTTTGCTCTTGTTGCCCAGGCTGGAGTGCAGTGGCACAATCTTGGCTCACTGCAACCTCTGCCTCCTGGGTTCAAGCGATTCTCCTGCCTCAGCCTCCTGAGTAGCTGGGATTGCAGGCATGCGCCACTATGCCTGGCTAATTTTGTATTTTTAGTAGAGATGGGGTTTCACCATGTTGGTCAGGCTCGTCTTAAACTCCTGACCTCAGGTGATCCGCGTCCCGCTCCCCGGCCCCTCGGCCTCCAGAGTGCTGAGATTACAGGTGTGACCCACTGCGCCCGGCCTAAGAGCATCTTTAATAATTACTTAAATATTCATATATGTTCTGCAACCAAGATAGCTTAACACTACTAGAGCCATTCTGATCACTTTAAAATCCTAAATTCGCATGTGTTATGTTTAGATTTCTTAACATACTTAATTTTCATATTTAATATTCTGCACAAAAATGTTACCTATAAAATTAAAAACTTTTTGGTCAGACACAGTGGCCCACGCCTGCAATCCTAGCACTTTGGGAGGCTGAGGCGGGCTGGATCACTGCAGGTCAGGAGTTGAGACCAGCCTGGGCAACATGGCGAAACCCCATCTCTACTAAAAATAGAAAAAGTAGCCGGGTATGGTGGCATACGCTTGTAGTGCCAGCTACTCAGGAGGCTGAAGTGGGAGGATTGGTTGAGCCCAGGATGCTGAGGTTGCAGTGAGCTGAGGTTGAGCCCAGGAGGCTGAGGTTGCAGTGAACTAAGATTGTGCCACTGTCCTCCAGCCTGGGCAATATAATGAGACCCTGTCTCAAAACAAAAACAAACAAAAAACAAACAAAAACAAAAACCAAACAAATTAGAATATATCCTATTATTAAACTATCATTTAAACTATTAAATACATGTTTCATTAAATTTAAAAGTTCTTTAACATAGCTGTCAAAAACGCTTCAGTTTTATATAGCGAATAAACTGGGAAGTGAAATTGACTCAGGAAAGTAAGATGAATAACGCAACAGACAGAAGGAAAGACACCTCTATGTTCTTTAGATTAAAGAAAACAGGATTCTTAATATTAGAGGAGTGTAAGTATGGGTCACACTTGGATCTCTTTGCACTTTTAAATTAGTGGCCACATAATTGTAGTCAATTTAAAAACTGCTTTTATATTCTACTAACATTTTTCTTTCCTCTTACAGCTGGGAATGGAGGAAGAAGATGTGATTGAAGTTTATCAGGAACAAACGGGGGGTCATTCAACAGTTTAGATATTCTTTTTATTTTTTTTCTTTTCCCTCAATCCTTTTTTATTTTTAAAAATAGTTCTTTTGTAATGTGGTGTTCAAAACGGAATTGAAAACTGGCACCCATCTCTTTGAAACATCTGGTAATTTGAATTCTAGTGCTCATTATTCATTATTGTTTGTTTTCATTGTGCTGATTTTTGGTGATCAAGCCTCAGTCCCCTTCATATTACCCTCTCCTTTTTAAAAATTACGTGTGCACAGAGAGGCCACCTTTTTCAGGACATTGCATTTTCAGGCTTGTGGTGATAAATAAGATCGACCAATGCAAGTGTTCATAATGACTTTCCAATTGGCCCTGATGTTCTAGCATGTGATTGCTTCACTCCTGGACTGTGACTTTCAGTGGGAGATGGAAGTTTTTCAGAGAACTGAACTGTGGAAAAATGACCTTTCCTTAACTTGAAGCTACTTTTAAAATTTGAGGGTCTGGACCAAAAGAAGAGGAATATCAGGTTGAAGTCAAGATGACAGATAAGGTGAGAGTAATGACTAACTCCAAAGATGGCTTCACTGAAGAAAAGGCATTTTAAGATTTTTTAAAAATCTTGTCAGAAGATCCCAGAAAAGTTCTAATTTTCATTAGCAATTAATAAAGCTATACATGCAGAAATGAATACAACAGAACACTGCTCTTTTTGATTTTATTTGTACTTTTTGGCCTGGGATATGGGTTTTAAATGGACATTGTCTGTACCAGCTTCATTAAAATAAACAATATTTGTAAAAATCGTACTAATGCTTATTTTATTTTAATTGTATAGAAATAAAAAAGAAAATGCCTAAAATAAGGTTTTCTTGCATAAATATTGGAAATTGCACATGGTACAAATTTTTTCTTCATTACTGTACAGTGATGATGTTAATGACTTTGAAGCACTGAAAGTTCCTGAAGTGCCTTCTGAATCAAGGATTTAATTAAGGCCACAATACCTTTTTAATATTCAGTGTTCTGTTTTTTTTGAAAACTTGATATTCCTGTATGGTGCATATATATGATGCAGTTACCTAATCATGTTGAATAAATGGGCATGCCAAAAATTCTTAATTGATTTTTATCGATAATTTCAATTCTTCCTTTAACAATGTACAAAATGGTAAGGTTTGGTATATTTTATGTTTTCCTTTTATTTCTTTATATCTTTTTTTTTTTTGAGATGGGGTCTCTCTCTGTCACCCAGGCTGGAGTACAGTGGTGTGATCTTGGCTCACTGCAACCTCTGCCTCCCGGGTTCAAGTGATTCTTCTGCCTCAGCCTCCCGAGTAGCTGGGACTACAGGCGCGTGCCACTACGCCCAGCTAATTTTTGTATTTTTAGTAGAGATGGGGTTCACCATGTTGGCCAGGATGGTCTCGATCGCTTAACCCTGTGATCTGCCCGCCTCGGCCTCCCAAAGTGCTGGGATTACAGGTGTGAGACACCGTGCCTGGCCCAGCCATATTTATTTATATCTTAAATATTTAAACTTTGTGTAAAATTAAAATATCAGATTAGTTTGTTCCTATTAGTGTGCTTAACTTTTCCTTTTAATGCTGAGTCACAGAATTTACTGCATGTGTGCATACATACAGTCCAGTTTCATGTTATCTCAAATAGAGTGTCATCTAACTAGTTGAGAAGACCAAATAAAACCCACTTTGAATGCATTTTATAAACTATTACAGCTTACATACCTACTCAGGTCGAACCTTTTGAGAAATAAATTGATTGGCTTGATCTTCTAATTCTTATGTTTGACCCTAACTGAAAAATTATTTGTATGGTGTAAGTTAGAGCTTTTAGATTGTCACCTGATATTTATCATTATATTCATTAAACAGTGATTAGGAACTAGGCCCATTTTAAGAAAATCTTCATGAGCTGCATATTTCTGTCAAGACTAAATAACAGATCTGATTGGGTATTTGAACTATGTGAATCTATAGTTTCGTATCTTAATTTTGTTTGCGTCTCTAAATGTCTGAAGGCTCTCAGGATTTAGGTGGTGGGCCTTAGCTACTGGGGAAGTAATTTTTTTTTTTTTTTTTTTGAGACGGAGTCTCGCTGTGTCTCCCAGGCTGGAGTGCAGTGGCGTGATCTCGGCTCACTGCAAGCTCCGCCTCCCGGGTTCACGCCATTCTCCCGCCTCAGCCTCCCAAGTAGCTGGGACTACAGGCGCCCGCCACCACGCCCGGCTAGTTTTTTGTATTTTTAGTAGAGACGGGGTTTCACCATGTTAGCCAGGATAGTCTCGATCTCCTGACCTCGTGATCCACCCGCCTCGGCCTCCCAAAGTGCTGGGATTACAGGCTTGAGCCACCGCGCCCGGCCAGGAAGTAATTTTTTTGTTTTCAGTTTTTTGGATTCTAAATGTGTTGCACTCTGCTATGGTTAACTTAAATTTGTGCTTATCTGATTAGCAGTGCTGATAAAATAGGCATTTCACAACAAAAATTTTAACAGATTATCAGATTTCTGAAGAGACCTTAGATAACGTTTAGTGAAGCCACTCTTATCTGGTGCTTGACTGCAACATCCTAATCTGTAAAAGAAGGGAGAAAATAAAGTCAGCAATGGTAATTTCCCCCCACAAGGATGTTTTCCTTAAGTATTTGTTCTGTTGTGGGTTGAATTATTTGAGATGCTCCTTCCTTATCTGATTAAGTAGTACTGAATGAATTGATTGAATGAATGTTCAGATAGGGTCCACAAGCTTGAGAAAACGTTTAGATGACATATTTAAGTTCAGTATGACTGATATTATCTAGTTTAACTGTTTTATTTCTATTTAATTTTTACATAAAACAAGGAGTTAAAATAAGGATCAAATCTAAGCAAGTCCAGTAACAGCAATACAGAATACAAATAGGTTGGATTTCTGTGTTGTAAAGGTGTAATTTCTGTAGAAAGCAAATACCTTGCAAACATTAATGAGGAATTGGAGGGGATTACTTGCAAATATTAAGCTTTTCATCTGTGGACACTGAACTACAGAGTAGAGCCAAAGGAAATTTGTGAAAAAATTCAGGTTCATATGCTGTGGATTTAAGTAACATCCTTTTATGTAACTTGTATGTTAAAAATACCTTTCTTCATCCATTTTGTTAAAGGGATATTTTATTAAATATTAAAAGAGAGATGTTAAATATCTAATCAGGTCTCATCCTGGGCCAGGCACAGCGACTTGTGCCTGTAACCCCAGCACTTTGGAAGGCTGAGGCAGGCAGATCACTCGAGACCAGGAGTTTGAGACCAGCCTGAGCAACATGACGAAACCCTGTCTGTACTAAAAATACACAAATTAGGCAAGTGCGGTGATGCGTGCCTGTAGTCCCAGCTACTTGGGAGGCTGAGGTGGGAGGATCGTTTGAGCCCAGGAGGTCAAGGCTGCAGTGAGCTGTGATTGTGCCACTGCACTCTAGCTTGGGTGACAGAGCGAGACCCTGTCTTTAAAAAAAAAAAAAAGACATCCTGGTAGAGTCAATATAATTTTTCAACTGGGGAAATTTTGTGAGTGGTTAGTTCTTCAGGGCACAGGGTAAAACTCAAGATTTATTAATGTTCAGAGCTCTAGAATAATGCTGTCCAATAGAACTTCCTGTCATGGAAATATTCTACATCTGTGCTTTCCAGTACAGTAGCTGGTAACCACACATGACCTGAGCACTTGAAATGGGGGTGTTGTGATTGAAGAATGTTTTAACAAGTTTAAATAGCTAAATGCAGATGGTGCTGTGTTACTCAGCAGTGCAGCTCTAAAATCTATATTTTGAGGATGTGAGAATGGCCTCACAAAACAGCTCATTTTGCTGAAATGGACATTTATCAAGTGATTGCAAATATACCTTGTTCTAAATAGACATTAAGTTTTAGATTCTTAGGGTGAAATGATTGTGGTTTTGTTTTATAGAGAGGTATAATAAAATTCTTAATATATATATGTGAATATATAAATTAGTTTCTCTGAGCTAACTCAAAATTATTTGCATTACAAAATTTTCATTTATCTACAACTCTCTCAGATACATTGACTGAAATGAAATACTTTGACTATCCTAAGACCACGTTAGTGTTTCAGGCTGAAATTATGGGCAGTTTTAGGCACCAAGGCTTCTGGATTTATGTGGTTCTGGAGAACATAAAGGATTTAGGTGAATGAAGAGTTTAATTGGTTTGAACAAAGTGTGTGAGTTGTGGAGGGGTGATGGAAATGGAGGTTCCAGAGTAGAGAATATCTTAGGTGTGGGTTGAGGTTAACCAGATGAAATGGAACTAACTGGGCTCAGAAGGGAACTTTTTTTTTTTCTTAAGAGACAGGGTCCCACGCTGTCACCCAGGCTTCAGTACAGTGGCACCATCATAGCTCGGTGCAGCCTGGAACTCCTAGGCTCAAGCGATCCTCCTGCTTCAGCCTCCTGAGCAGCTGGGATTATAGGCACACCCCACCATGCCTGGCTAATTTAAACATTTTTTATAAAGATGGGGTTTCCACTATGTTGCCTAGGATGGTCTCGAACTCCTGGCCTCAAGCAAGCCTCCCGCCTCAGCCTCTCAAAGTGCTGGGATTACATGGATGAGCCACCATGCCTGGCCCCTGGAACTTTATTATAAAGGGAAATTTCTCCTTTTCTGTCACCACCTCCCAACTTACTTTTTAGTTTTCTTCTAGCCTTAAGGCCTGGGTATTTGTAGGAACTGGAAATAAGAGTAAACCCATGGTCTGGAAATGTTATGTGTCCACTGCAGACCACTGGCTTCCTTACGGAGTTCTTGATGGAAATGAAGATGTTTCTTCAAGGCAGCTTTTTGCCTAAGGAGACAACCCCACCCCCAATTCCAATAATGATTAAGCGCCCTAGAAATTGTCCTCATAAGCCAGCAGGATAACTTTAGATTCAAATAATTATCAGTTAGACTTGGGCTGTTGATCTTGGATTTTAGTGGAAGATCATACCCTTCATTTAGTAAATTTACACACAAGGTTTGGAGTACCGTGAGCCTCCTATTGGAAAAGTAAAAGGGAAGGCGTAATTCACAGTTCTTATACTGCTAGAAAGGACTCCCTCATTTAAGAGATGAGGAAACAGGCTAGGTGCACTGGCTCATGCATGTAATCCCAGCACTTTGGGAGGTAGAGATGGGCAGATAGGCCAGGTGTTTGAGATTAGCCTGAGCAACATGGTGAAACCCCGTCTCTACTAAAAATACAAAAACTGCGGTGGCAGCGCCACTCAGGCGTTGGGTGACACTAGATGGATGGACTGTCACGTGACACGAAGTGGCTCCAAACAGGAAGAGGACGGAAAAGATAACCGTCCCCAATGCCGAGACGAACCGGACCTGCAGTCACGACGAACAGCAAAGGTCAATATCTGACACAGCCAACCTATCCTGTGCAGCCTCCTGGGAGTCCAGTATACCCTCAGACCTTGCATCTTTTTCAGGCTCCACCCTATACTGATGCTTCACCTGCCTACTCAGAGCTCTGTCGTCCAAGCTTTGTGTACCCAGGGGCTGCCACAGTCCCCACCACATCGGCCGCATTTTCTGGAGCCTCTCTGTATCTTCCCATGGCCCAGTCTGTGGCTGTTGGGTCTTTAGGTTCCACAATCCCCATGGCTTATTATCCACTTGGTCCCATCTATCCACCTGACTCCACAGTGCTGGTGGAAGGAGGGTATGATGCAGGTGCCAGATTTGGAGCTGGGGCTACTGCTGGCAACATTCCTCCTCCACCTCCTGGATGCCCTCCCAATGCTGCTCAGCTTGCAGTCATGCAGGGAGCCAACGTCCTCGTAACTCAGTGAAAGGGGAATTTCATGGGTGATTCAGATGGTGGCTACACCATCTGGTGAGGAACCAAGGCAACCTTTGTGCCGGGAAAGACATCACATAACTTCAGCACTTCTCACAATGTAACTGCTGTAGTCATATTAACCTGAAGTTGCAGTTTAGACACATGTTGGAATGTCTTTCTGATGCCCAAACTTTCAAGCACTTTCCAAATTTAATAAGGAACCATGTAATGGCAGCAGTACCTCCCTAAAGCATTTTGAGGTAGGGGAGGTATCCATTCATAAAATGAATGTGGGTGAAGCTGCCCTAAGGATCTTCCTTTAACTTCTCTGGAGTAATACTGTGCCATATTGGTCTTTGCTGTTAGTAATAAAACATCAAATTAGGTTTGGAGGGAACTTTGATCTTCCTAAGAATTAAAGTTGCCAAATTAGGGCCAGGCGCAGTGGCTCACGCCTGTAATTCCAGCACTTTGGGAAGCTGAGGCAGGCGGATTACCTGAGGTTGGGAGTTTGAGACAAACCTGACCAACATGGAGAAAACCCGTCTCTACTAAAAATACAAAATTAGCCAGGCATGGTGGCGCATGCCTGTAATCCCAGCTACTCAGGAGGCTGAGGCAGGAGAATTGCTTGAACCTGGGAGGCAGAGGTTGCGGTAAGCCGAGATCGCACCATTGCACTCCAGCCTGGGCAACAAGAGCGAAACTCCGTCTCAAAAAAAAAAAAAAAAAAAAGTTATGAAATTATTCTGATTGGTCTTTAATCTCCATTGTCTTTGATTTATATGACTTGTTATAAATGGAACGCATTAGTTGTCTACTTTTTCCTTTCCATCCCTTGCCGCACCCATCCCATTTCCAACCCTAGTCTTCTATTTCCTCCTGCCAGTCTCAATTGAATCAATGGTGCAGGACAGAAAGTCAGTCAGAGTAATTTCCTTCTTTACTCACACTTCTCCCCACTTGTCATCTTTTAACTAGTCTTTCACAAGGATCCTCTGAAACCCACTCTGTGCCCCAAGCACAGATCCCATTACTTCTGCTTTCGTATTTCCTCAGGCAAAAGTGGAGGGTGCCTTTTGGACCCTCCTCATAGGTTGTCTCTACATACACGAACCTAACCCAAATTTGTTTTGGTGCCAGAAAAACAGCTATGTTTGAACAAAGATATCGTGCAAACTGTACTGTGAACAACAGATGGTTTAAAATATGAGGGGCAGCTGGGCGCGGTGGTTCACGCCTGTAATCTCAGCGCTTTGGGAGGCTGAGGTGGGTGGATCACGAGGTCAAGAAATCAAGACCATACTGGCCAACATGGTGAAACCCCACCTCTACTAAAAATACAAAAATTAGCCGGGCGTGGTCGCAGGTGCCTGTAATTCCAGCTACTCAGGAAGCTGAGGCAGGAGAATCGCTTGAACCTGGGAGGCAGAGGTTGCAGTGAACCGAGATCATGCCACTGCACTCCAGCCTGGTGACAGAGGGAGACTCCGTCTCAAAAAAAAAAAAAAAAAAAAAAAAAAAAGAGGGGCAAGGAGGAGGATGCATTTCAAAAGCCTGATTGATGTGTTCAGAGCCAAATTAAGAGGAGTTTTCAGATCAAAAATTGGCTACCATTTTTTTGTCAGAGTGTCTGATGCAGCTACTAATTTGGCTCCCCAAAATTCCTAGACTGGGTTAATAAGGTCATACTGTGAATGCCTCACTACAAAATGACTTGAGTCCAGTGAAATCTCATTAGGCTTAAGAATATTTCAGGGATCCTTAATGTTTTGATTTTTGTTTTCTGAAATTAGATTTTATTTTGTCTTATAATTTCAGTTCATCTAAATTGTGAGTTCTGTACATGTGATGTCTGACTGTACCATTGACTGTTCTGGAAGTTCAGCATTGTATGTCTCTCTCTACACTGTGGTGCAGTTAACTTGTGGAATTTTATGCTAAAAATGTAGAATAAAGACTATTTTGAATATTTGAAAAAATAAATAAATAAAAAATACAAAAACTAGCCGGTATGGTGGCGCATGCCTGTACTCCCAGTTACTTGGGAGGCTGAGGCACAAATCTCTTGAATCTGGGAGGTGGAGGTAGAGATTGTGCCACTGTACTCCAGCCTGGGCAACAGAGTGAGACTCTGTCTCAAAAAAAGTGGGGTGGGGTAAGGAAATGGGCCAGAGAAGTTGAAGTACCAGGGCCAATGTCACAGTGAAGATGAAATAAAGCCAGTTAGTATCAAATTCTCCTGAGTCTTGGTAGAGTGAGGCTCTTCCCCTCATTCTTTTAGTTATTTGGTTCTCTGCTTTCAGCTACTTGGACTAGCCTTATAAATTGCCCAGCTTTCCCTTCGATGACTGTCAGTTTTCTTCTCGTGAAAAGTTGGAACTCCCAATAGTTTGCCTGTGGTCTCGATATTTAGGAACCTAATTCTGCTTCTATGGTACATGGAATACATAATTTTGAAATGGAGTCATGGCTTTCCTAATGATCCATTTTGTAATTCACCTAACAGCTGAGGAAAGTCCAGAGAAGGAAGAACTTATGGTTAGTAGACAACCTTGAAATTGAGTTGCACTGGCTGCCTTCTCTTTTTGGTCCCCTAAAGAGTATTTATCATCTTAGATTCAGCTTAAGTTGTGGACAAATATCAAGGGGAAAAGTATTTACAGTTAACTTTGGAATCACAGTTTTCTGGGTTGTGCCTCTTTACCCTTCAACTTTGGTGGTTCTAAAGAGGGATGATTATTAGTTGCTTTCATTAAGGAAGGGAAGTTCATGATGTAGCAACTATAGAGGACCTAGCTTTTTGAAGAGTCAATTGAAACCCATACCTCAGTTTTTATTATCAGAAAGATGCAATGATAATCACTATTGTAGGAGAATAAAGGGGGAAAATTCCCCTGGCCCTGGATGACTTGGATTCTGTGCTTTTTCTCCTAACAAGGCCCTCATGTTAGATCTGGTCTTGGCCCACATCCCTAACTTCATCTGGAAGTATTCTTTGCCCTTCATCCACTTCATTCCATCCATACTGTCTTTTATTCCAACATGCCAGTCTCATTTCTTTTTTCAGACCTTTGTATTTACTGTTTACTTGCTGGAATATTTTTCTCCCAGATGTTTAGGTGGCTCTTTGTTATTCAAGTTTCACCATATATGACACCTCTTCTGAGAGGTCTTGCCCTGGCTAACCAATTAAAATAAGCCACCTGCAATCCTATCACATCCTTTTTTTTTTTTTTTTTTTTTTTTTTTTTTTGAGACAGAGCCTTGCTCTTGTTGCCCAGGCTAGAGTGCAATGGCACGATCTCGGCTCACTGCAACCTCTACCTCCCAGTTTCAAGCAATTCTCCTGCCTCAGCCTCCTGAGTAGCTGGGATGACAGGCGCCCGCCACCATGCCCAGCTACTTTTTGTATTTTTAGTAGAGATGAGGTTTCACTACATTGACCAGGCTGGTCTCGAACTCCTGACCTCAGGTGATCCACCTGCCTCAGCCTCCCAAAGTGCTAGGATTACAGGCGTGAGCCACCGCACCCGGCACCCCCTGCCTTTTTTTTTTTTTTTTTTTTTTTTTAAAGAGAGAATCTTGGTGTGTCACCCAGGCTGGAGTGCAGTGACTTGATCTTGGCTCACTGCAGCCTTGACCTCCCAGGCTCAAGCGATCCTCCTGCCTCAGCCTCCCATGTAACTGGGACCACAGGCATTCACTACCACACCCGGCTAATTTTTTGATTTTTTTGTAGGGATGGAGGTTTCACTTAGTTGCCTAGGCTGGTCTTGAACTCCTGAGCTCAAGCAATTCTCTCATCTTGGTCTCCCAAAGTGCTGGAATTAACATGTGTGAGCCACTGTGCCCAGCGTCCTATCACATATTTAAATTTTTTTCTGTATAGCATTTATTGTTGGCTTTAAAAAATATTTGTTTAGAGTCTGTCCTCACTCTCACCCCTGGAATGTAAATGCGATGGGAAGACAGACCTTCTCTGTCTTGCTTACTCCAGAATTCCTAGTGTCTAGGACAGTGTTTGGCACATAACAGGCACTCAGTAGATATCAAGGAAGGCAGTGGGTTTGAAATCGGGAGGTCTTAGATCTGGTCCTGGCATTGTCCCTAAGTCACGTTTGTCTGTGATCAAGATCCTTTCCCTCTTTGGGACTTGCTTTTTTCATCTATAAACTAGAGGATTGAGGTAGATATCTCTAAACTCCCTTGTAGATTCATTACAACTTCTTTAAGCCATGGAGGAATCCTTGATATTTGCAGCAAAATAATCCCTCTATGCCTTTCAGTCTTCCAAACCATGCTTGGGGTCGGGGGACTTTTCTTGTCTAAAGGCAGTGCAAGGCTGGCCCTAAGCACTGGACAGTGAAGCCCTTGGACCATCCCCCTATGGCAACTGTTGCCCAAATGTCCAGTACCTGGCTTGTTCCTGGGCTTGTTTCATGGCTTCTTCCAGAGCCAGTCTTGCTGCTTCCTCTTCCTTTTGCCTCCTCTCCTCTGCCTCCAGCTGAGCCTTCTCTTCTTCCTGTTTTCGCCACTGGTACTCCAGTCGTTCCTCTTCAGCCATTTCCATCAGGCGTTTTTGTTCTTCTGCTAACTGCATTTCCAATTCCTTTTGCCTTTGCTTCTCTGCCTCTGCAGAATAGAAAAGGGGGTGGGCTCAGCAGGGATCAGTTTTGGGGAAAACAATTTTCTGATCCAATTCTCAAATCTGTGATTCTGAAGGACTCCCCGTGAGAAATTTTGCAGTTTACCTGCTAGCAGGCTGCCACATCCTCTCTGGGGAGTACCTTAGGCATTAATTTACTAATTTGAGAGTCCTTTATTAAGCACCTACTACGTGTAGTACACTATGCAGTTAATACAAAGCCTTGGAGAAGAATTTTTCCAGAGCCCGGTGTGTTTATGTGGTGGTATGAAGCTGGGTTAGAGAAGAGTGTCAGATCAGTTTCTAGAGAAACTTGGTGCTTCCTAGCCGGGTGCAGTGGCTCAAGCCTGTAATCCCAGCACTTTGGGAGGCCGAGGCGGGCAGATCATGAGGTCGGGAGTTCGAGACCAGCCTGGCCAACATTAGTGAAACTCCAGCTCTACTAAAAATACAAAAAATTATCTGTGCATGGTGGCGGGTGCCTGTAATCCCAGTTACTCGGGAGGCTGAGGCAGGAGAATTGCTTGAACCTGGGAGGCAGAGGTTGCTGAGATCACGCCATTGCACTCCAGCCCAGGCGACAGTGCAAGGCTCTAACTCAAACAAATAAACAAATGATTTTTAAAAAGAGGCTGGTGAGATTCCACATATCAGCACCTGAAAGTCTGCCCTGAAGCTATCCAGATGTTTGTGGCTGTTTCCGTCTGCTCAGGAAGAGGCAAGGAGTAGGACTGTGTCTCCAATTTAGGTAGCTCCTGAGCAATGCCAAAAGGGCAAAGGGAAGGGCAGGATCCCAGTTCAGGAGATTGTTGGATTGAGAGCAGGACTCTGGAGTCATTTCCACAAGCAAGTCATTACTTTCTTATTTAGATCTATATTAACACACTATAGTCATACATAATCACTTTGAAAAAAATAGTTTATATATTATTTAGAGTGCTTAACACACTAACGCCTAGGATAGGAATAAATGAACACTCACAGTTGGATAAAAATGTTTCTGCCCCAAATAGAAGAGAGAGCCAAAGAGCTCAAGAACCCCCTCACCGGCCCTCTCGGCTTCCTCCTGCTGCTTTTTTCTCTGTAGTTCTCGCAGTTTCCTCCGAAACTCCTCTTGCTGTTGCCGGGCTCTCTCCTGGGCTGCTTTCAACCGGAGCTGCTGCTTTCTCTCCTCCTCCTCCTGCCGCTGCTGTTCTTCTTGGAGTCTCTGTTTCCTCAAGCTGAAAAAACACAAGATGGTCAGGGAAATGGCAGAAAACACTGAGGCATCCTTGTGAGATAAGCCAACAGACAGTGCCCATGGGGGAGACTCTGCAGCCCACACGCCACAGGGAGCACCCTATTCCCAGGAGACTCAGTTTTCCAAGGGAGGCCAGGATTGAAGAGCAAAGAGCCCAGGGAGCTTGAAACCAGAAGCCTAGAAGTTTCAGTGCACAGCTCTGTGCTCTGGGGCAGGGGTCTTAAGTTCATTTTTCATGCTTATGATTTTGAAACTCCTGCCTCACAGGGTTGTGAAGATTAAATTGCAGTTGAGGCCTGTGAAAGGGCCTAGCACATTGCAGACAACAAAGTACAGGGGCTTGACAAATGTTTGCTGGACTGAATCTCAGAGCCTTCTCAAGAAGATCTCAGGGTCATCAATGTGAGTAACCCTCACATGGAGTTGTAAACTTGACAGAGAGTGATATTCAGCAGAGTGTATCAATCAGTGCACATGGTTGAGACGCTGCAGCTTATCTCTGGTCAGTGTTGTTCCTAGGAAAACTGAGGATAGAGAAAAATGACATATGCTGTTTTAACTTCAGGGCATGAGTGTCAGAACCAAACATTGCCCCTAGGGGAGGTCAACCGCTGCCTTTTTCTTCTGCTTTCTAACATGGCTGTAGTCTTTTTGGCTTGCCCGACCTACCGGATCTCTTCTGCACGTCTCTGCTGCTCCAGCTCCAGCTCCTCCTCCATCTTTTTTGCTCTCTCCAGCTGTTCCTGCTGGAGCTGCCTTTGCTCTTCCTGCTCCCTTCTCTTCTTCTCCACCTCCAGCCACCTCATCTCGGCTTTTTCTGCTCGAAGCCTGTCCCAGGAAGCCTTCTCCTGCTCCCTCTTAGTGAGGAGGGCCTAAGAAACCAGAGTATTCTCAGTGCAATAAACAGATGGGTCTGTCTCAGCAGTGAGCCCTTCTCCACCCAAGATAGTGTTGTCTCTAATCAAAGATGGAATCACAAAACAGACTCCACACTCTACCCACAGCTGCATAGACTTAGCCACCACCAGCTTGGACTTTCGGGTCCGACTGACCTGGATTCAACGCTCTCTCTTACTTGCTTTGGGATTTAGGGATCACAACTTAAACTTCCCAATATTGTCTTCCTCATGGTCTATTGCCAGGATTAGCTGATGTGATGAAAGTGCCAACATAATGTCCAGTACATGGTAGGTTCTAGAGTTCTCATCCCTGGCTGCACTTTAGAATCACCCAAGGAGCTTTCAAAAATTACTTGTGGCTGGGTGCAGCAGTTCACGCCTGTAACCCCAGCATTTCGGGAGGCTGAGGTGGGAGGATTGCTTGGGCCCAGAGGTTCAAGGTAACAAGTGACCTATGATCATGCCACTGCACTCCTGGGTGGCAAAGCAAGACTCTGTCTCAAAAATATAAAAACAAGGGGCCGGGCATGGTGGCTCATGCCTGTAATCCCAACACTTTGGGAGGCCGAGGTGGGCGGATCACCTGAGGTCAGGAGTTCCAGGCCAGCGTGGCCAACAGGTGAAACCCCATCTCTACTAAAAATACAAAAATTAGCCGGGCATGGTGGTGCAGGCCTGTAATCCCAGCTACTCGGGAGGCTGAGGCAGGAAAATTGCTTGAACCCAGGAGACGGAGGTTGCAGTGAGTTGAGATCTCACCACTGCACTGCAACCTGGGCGACACAGCAAGACTCTGTCAAAAAAAAAATTTATATATATATATATATATACGAAAACAAAACTACTTGAGGCCAAGACTCTACCCAGACCAATGAGAATCTCTAGGTGGAAGGCCTCAGTTGTTAAAAAGTTTCTTGAGTGATTCTAACATGAAGCTAGAGCTAGGAACCACAGGTTCTAGATAGAAGTCATTTTACTGGCATTGGCTCACACCTGTAATCCCAACACTTTGGGAGGCTGAGGTGGGCAGATCACCTGAGGTAGGGAGTTCGAGACCAGCCTGACCAACATGGAGAAACCCTATCTTTACTAAAAATACAAAATTAGCCAGGTGTGGTGGCGCATGGCTGTAATGCCAGCTACTCGGGAGGCTGAGGCAGGAGAATTGCTTGAACCCGGGAGGTAGAGGTTGCAGTGAGCCGAGATTGCGCCATTGCACTCCAGCCTGGGCAACAAGAGTGAAACTCCCTCTGAAAAAAAAAAAAAAAAAAAAAAAAGAAGCTATTTTACCAGGGGAAAATTTTAGGTTTAAATGGGTCAGACTCACATTTAATCCCATAGAAACTCACCTTTCCAATGGAATGTTGTTCTTTCAGTTTATATGAAGGTTGTCATAGCTTTCTTTTTCTCCCTAGTGCCTCTTTCTCAGAAATATGCCTATGAAGGGAACCTTGAGAGGCGAGCCTTCCAGGAACTCTGTGTATCCAATTCAGAGAAAAACCTCCTTGCTTTTTAGCCTTTGCAGAGGCAGCATAGTGCTATGGATTGACAATAAATCTAAGAAATGCTGATGATCTCGCAGGTTCAGAAAAGTTTTGCCCATAGGTTAAAATTTTCATCTGTTGTGCAGAGCAGAATTGTGTGATCGAGGCAGCTGGGAGGGACTGAGAACTATAAAGGAAAATCTTCCTGGAATCCTTTTTGGAAGTCCATGAGCCATAAAATAAGTAAATAGAGGCCGGGCGCGGTGGCTTACGCCTGTAATCCCAGCACTTTGGGAAGCCGAGACGGGCGGATCACGAGGTCAGGAGATCGAGACCATCCTGGCTAACACGGTGAAACCCCGTCTCTACTAAAAAAAAATACAAAAACTTAGCCGGGCGACGTGGCAGGCGCCTGTGGTCCCAGCTACTCGGGAGGCTGAGGCAGGAGAATGGCGGGAACCCGGGAGGCGGAGCTTGCAGTGAGCTGAGATCCGGCCACTGCACTCCAGCCTGGGTGACAGAGTGAGACTCCGTCTCAAAAAAAAAAAAAAAAAAAAAAAGTAAATAGATAATAATTTAAAATGGTGACAAGAGTCCTGAACTTGGAGTCACAGGACCTAACCTTAAGTCTTGGCTATACCACTCGATGGTTGTGCAGTTTCTGGCAACCTGCATTTAACTCTTTCCAGTTTCTATTTCTGGATCTGTAAAATGGGGCTAATCACACCTGGCTCACAAGGGTGGTTGTAAAGGTTAATGTAACATGTGTGAGTTTAACTGTAGTGGCTTAGTTGTGTGTGTATTTGTAGTATTTAAAGCTACTTTGTAATTTTTTTGTGTAAGATGTCAAAATGAAGTTCAGTACCTTAGTCTCAGTGGAAGAAATAGTAACTTATTCCAACAGCAGAGGAAAAATGGGCTGTTTTGGTCTTACTGACAGATGACATATCTATATGGCATTCTTTTTTAGTTAATTGCAGGGATTTTCTTTTTTCTTTTCTTTTCTTTTTTTTTGATTAGAGATTGAGTCTTGTTCTGTTGCTCAGGCTGGAGTGTAGTGGAGTGGCATAATCATAGCTCACTGCAGCCTCAAACTCCTGATCGCAAGGAATGCTCCTGCCTTGGCCTCCCAAAGTGCTGGGATTACAGGCATGCGCCACTGCACCCGGCCTAATTGCAGCAATTTTCAAGAGTAATTTTTCCTTACACTCAGTTTTTCTCTTCAGACCTTCACATTAGAATCAAGGACCCTGGAACCAAGTGACTCTTACATCTTGTGTTTTTTTTGAGACGGAGTCTCTCTCTGTCACTCAGGTTGGAGTGCAGTGGCGTGATCTTGGCTCACTGCAACCTCTGCCTCCTGGGTTCAAGTGATTCTCCTGCCTCCCAAGTAGCTGGAATTACAGGTGCGCAACACCAAGCCTGGCTAACTTTTGTATTTTTAGTAGAGATGGGGTTTCACTATGTTGGCCAGGCTGGTCTTGAACTCCTAACCTCGTGATCCACCCTCCTTGGCTTCCCAAAGTGCTGGAATTACAGGTGTGAGCTACCACGCCTGGCTCGAAAGCACCTTGTAAAAGCAGGTGTACAAGCTGTGTACGATAGGTGTACTACACACCTATTGTAAGCTGTGTACAAAGGTGTACTATATGTGTACAAGCTGCTTCTCTCTGTTCCAGCTGTATCCTGCAGAAACGCAGATTAGGAAAGCAGGAATTTCCACAGCCTTTGGGAGGCAAGTAATAGATGAGCCCTAGCCTAAGTCAAGGAAATATGCTCGGCTCTGACAGCCAGTATCCATGTTTCCCTGTAACCATGAGTCCTGTACCTCTCAGAGATGGGTGCTGTGCTCATTTCCTATTCTTTACAGGGTGGACACTTGCCCTGGCAATGTGCAGGCCTCACAGAATGCATCATCACCTCAGAGGGGCTTTGCTACCCCTGCATCTTTGATTAGGTCTGGCTTCTTACTGGGGTCAGAACGTACCAAAGTAGAACAATAAGACCATTAGGTAGTGGAGCTGTTTTAGTAAGTGCAATATAATTAGGGGCAGCTTTTCCCACCTCTGCAGTCGTGCCAAGTGAGAACAGAACTTCCTCTGTCAAGCTGAGGACATCAGACCCTACCTTGGAAGGGTCCTCACAGCTTCTCTCTTCTTTAGATTCCATGTTGCCAGTGACAGTTGCAATCTGGGAGGGTGATGATCTTCCATCTAGAGAAACTTGAGTCTCCTGGGCATCATATTTGGGAGAAAGCCAAAGGTCCTCTACAAAGGAGTCTGAAGCAAAGGAACCTCTATTTGAGGTGTCTTCTGTTTCGTCAGAGTTGACATCAGGCCCACTCAGCTCTGCCGCTGTCTCCAGATTTCTTTCCTTCTGTGTCCTTTTCCTTTGGGGTCTTGTTTTTTTTTCTAATTTTTTTTTAGCCTTTGAGTCCTTTGACTTTCCTGGGGGAGAACAATTGGGGATAGAGATATAGCTGAGTTAACTTAATGTGATCACTAGACATCCTTTTTAGTAACTGTTTCTTTTTTTTGAGACAGGGTCTTGCTCTGTCGCTCAGGCTGGAGTGCAGTGGCACGATCATGGCTTACTGCAGCCTCGACTGCCTGGGCTTGTGATCCTCCCACCTCGGCTTCCTGAGTAGCTGGAACTGCAGGCATACCACCATGTCTGGCTAATTTTTGTATTTTTTGTAGGAACAGGGTTTTGCCATGTTGCCCAGGCTAGTCTCAAATCCCTGAGCTCAAGCAATCCGCCCACCTCAGCCTCCCAAAGTGATGGGATTACAGGTGTGAGCCACCGTGCCTGGCCCCTTTTTAGTAACTTTTAAAAGTTAGCATGCAGTGGATTTCACCTGGGGTGCAGATTCCTGGCCCCAGCCCCAGAATCTGGTTCAGTGGGAATCCATATTGTAACAAACACCCCAAGTGTTTTGGGAAGAGTAGTTCACAGACCACCCTTTGAGAAACTACCTTATCCTCTTTGGATCAACTGACATTCAACCGTCTTGCTATTAAATAAGTTCTATTTCAGCTGGCGTGGTTGCTCACACCTGTAATCCTAGGACTTTGGGAGGCTGATGTGGGCAATTAACGAAGTCAGGAGTTTTAAACCAGTTTGGCCAATATGGTGAAACCCCATCTCTACTAAAAATACAAAAATTAGCTGGGCGTGGTGGTGGGTGCCTATAATCCCAGCTACTCGGGAGGCTGAGGCAGAAGAATTGCTTGAACCCGGCAGGCGGAGGTTGCAGTGAGCCGAGTTTGTGCTACTGCACTCCATCCTGGGTGACAGAGTGAGACTCTGTCTCAAAAAAAAAAAAAAGTTCTATTTCACTCTGACTTATGGAGGGGGCAGGACCGTCCAGAGGGGAGGCTTGTACACACAGCTGGAAAGTCATGCCTTGAGAGTCTGACTTGAGGTTGCAGCTTTGCAACCTGGCAAAGTTCAGCCTTCCGCACTCTAAGGACCCTTCCTTCGCTTCACCTTTGGTGGGGGCACCACAAGTATTTCCTTTTCCTAATTCCGCTAATGCTACCCAAGTCATGGGCTACAAAAATGTAAACTCAGCAAGAGATGAACAAGCAAATCTCAAAAATAGGTTTCGCTCAGGAGCATATCCATTGCTGTCCTTTCTGGCAGCACTGGATTTGTTTGGAAGGTCTTCTGAATCATGTGGGCAGTAAAGGATGGGTGTAAGTTTTAGGCTAAAGAAAGTCTTCAGAAGCAACAAAATCCGAGTTCCTGGTTAGGCTCAACCTAGGGAACCAAGACAGAAACTGTAGCTTGGAAGATCATTCAACACTTGTGGCGTCCTTCCCCTTCCCAAATGCTCTCACTACCCAATACTCCGATTATGTGATATAGTTATTATTTTTTGGAGGTAGTGGCAATAGAATCTGTTGGGAGTCAAATAGGAAAGGACAAACCCTGGGTCTACCACTTTACTGTCTGATCTGCTTGATATTATGTAAGTCACCCAACCTTGCTCAGCCTCAGTTGCTACATGAATATAATAATAACACTTCCTTCATGGAGATGTTGTGAGGATTTAACGAGATCACATATACAGAGTCCTAATAGAGTAGGTATTCAGTAAATTGTTATTATTATAATTTCCTTTCTTGGTGATCACAGGCCTCTAGGCTCCCCGCTTTCCTGTATCTCTGTCTATTAAGATACTGACATGACGTAAGGCTGCAATACCATCTTAGCTGTAGTAGTCAAGGAGACTCAAAACAGAGAGTTTGTCCGGTAGGATCCATGCTAATTATCCATACTACCTCCAGACCCCTAACAGAAGTCTTCGCCAGGTTGTTACTTGCAGGCACACTCTCTTACCAATGGCAGCCTCTGCTTCCCCGTAGACCTTTCCTTCTCTCTCCCTTTTGGGTCCTTTGGTTTTGTCTTTCTTGGGTCTTTTCTTTCTCTTGGACTTGTCAATCAAATCCCTCTCCTAAAGGTGAAAAATCAAGGAAGGGGACTATGACATGTATAGGAAATGAAAAAAATCCATCAAAGAAGATTATGTCGAACAAGGTGACAGACTGGCTTAGAATGGAATTTGTGTGGGTTCCAGGTGAAGTAGAAGAGTGAATCTTAGAGAATGCAGAGCCGATGGGGAGACTCAAAGGTTCAGCCTTTGATGTAAAACTGCTGGGTATAATTTCATACGAGGAAAGAGGAAGAAAAAACACTTAGGGCCTGCTTCCTTTCTTAGTTTCTAAATCATGATCTACAGGGCTGAGTCAAAGTGAAACAGTTTTCACCTTTGGTAGATTGGTGTTGCCATGATTAACGGTTAACTATTCTAAATCAAAGCCAGCTTTATTCACTGCGGAATTATTTGCTAACTTTCAGGAAACCTCAGGCAGATGACCACAACTATGTCAGTCTTCACTTTTCCCCATGGGCTAGAACAACACAGTGGTTCCTCCTAAGAGAGGATGGCAGACTACCCACTCAGTACCTTTGTAGGAATTAGAAATGGGGCCGGGTACAGTGGCTTATGCCTGTAATCCCAGCACTTCGGGAGGCTGAGGCAGGTGGATCACTTGAGGTCAGGAGTTCGAGACCAGCCTGGCCAACATGGTGAAACCCCGTCTGTACTGGAAAAATACAAAAATTAGCTGGGAGTGGTGTCACATGCCTGTAATCCCGGTTACTCGGGAGGCTGAGGCAGGAGAATTGCTTGGACCTGGGAGGTGGAGGTTGCAGTGAGCCGAGATCGCCCCACTGCACTCCAGCCTGGGCAACACAGTGAGACTGTGTCTCGGGAGGAAAAAAAAAAAAAAAAGGGAATTAGAAATGATGTTCCATCCTTCAGGAGGATGCAGCCCAATGTGGCTGTGCAGGGCTTGGTAAGCAGACCCCAGGCTGGACCTCAGTGCCTCCCTCATATCAGGTGCCCTTTATCAGGTGCCCTCATATAGTTAGCAATCTATACAACTGTACATGGTATCCTTGATGAACTCCAAGTAGGGCTTTCAGACCAAGCTTTTAGGGGTTTACACTCACATGACTGATGCTGGCTGATGTCTCCCGGCTAAATAGTCTTGGTTCAGCCTTCCCTTCTCTTTCTCTTGGAAGAAGAGATGTATACACAGCGCTCAACTTCTTGGGTGACTCAGGCCCGTATCCCAGAAGTCCTTTGTGTAGGTGGTGTATATCATAATCTCTGCCCCTTTGAAAAGAGCAAACCAACAGGACCAAACTAAAGAAAAACTCTGGTGGAAAGAAAGAGGGCAAGTGAACCAACATCGAGCACGTGTTCTCTGCAGGCACTGTGCCTGACATTTGACATACTTAGTCAACTCTTTTTCTTCTGCATACCCCATGGTAAGGAAGATTAGAAAGATTGGTCTTCACTTTTGGGGTTTCCTCAGGATAAACCCTAAAACTTAGACAGTGGGAGAAATAGTTTGCTCTTTGGGGTTGCATATTTATGCTTTTAATTGAATGGCATATAATTATTTAACTGAAATTTCTTCTATCAAAGGATTAGCTGGAAAAAGAAAGTGACCTTTAAGAAAGATTGTGTTAGGAACATGTAACTATCCATTCATTCCTTTATGCCCTCTGAATTCTTTTTTTTTTTTTTTTTTTGAGATGGAGTCTTGCTCTGTCCCCCAGGCTGGAGTGCAACGGCACAATCTGGGCTCACTGCAACCTCCACCTCCCTGGTTCTAGCGATTCTCCTGCCTCAGCCTCCTGAATAGCTGGGATTACAGGCACCTGCCACCACGTCCGGCTAATTTTTGTATTTTTAGTAGAGACAGGGTTTCACCATGTTGGTCAGGCTGGTCTCAAACTCCTGACCTTAGATGATCCACCAGCCTTAGCCTCCCAAAGTGCTGGGATTACAGGCACGAGCCACCATGCCTGGCTACATGCCCTCTGAATTCTATCCTTGATCAAATTCAGCCACTAAAAGGTCATGTGCTGTGTTGGTTTTATCCATTGTAGAACTGCTGTCATTCGCTGTTTGCCGTGATGATAACTGGCTTATGCCCTCTGGGTAAAAAGGACACTGAAAAGCAGCCACATGGATTGCAGTGACAGCAGCAATATCAGCTACTGTGTGCCTGCTGTGTGCCAGGCCTGGTTCTGGGCATTTTATTTTATTTTTTTAGCTAAATGAGTATTCTCTTTACTGTGCTCTGCTAGTACACGGCCTTACTGTAGAAACTTGAGAAATATTTGTTGAAGGAGGTGAATGGAATTTCCTGTAAATATATGAGACTTTAAATCATTCAATGTCACTCTATAAAAGCCTATAGGAGAAGTCTCCTTTAGAATTTAGTGCTTGGAAAACCTTTAATTTCCCTGAGGAATAGCTATGCTGCAAATGAGAACCACAAACCTGATTGTTTTGCTTTTTTTTTTTCCCCAGAAATCTCTATGTCAGGAATCCTTCTGTCAAGCCTTAAATTAAGTCACAAAGGCTATAATGACTTCTGTGAAATGTTTGTGTTTTTTTCTTCTGATTTAAAATTTTTTTGTGTGTTTTTTGGTGGGGCTGGTTGTCATAAGCATTTAAAATACATTGTGAGGAAAGATCAGGTATAAAATTCTAAAAATGGAGTTCCTCTGGTGGCTGTCTTATTCATCCAAGTGCCTTTCCCCCTTTATTCCTGGGGAACACAAAAACTTTTTGACCCAGGAGGGAATCCTTACATTCCTGGGCAGGTGATGGCGGGTTCTTAAGTCATCGAGGTTTTCGGGAGGTCACAATAGGCTGCAGTTCCAGATGGAAGCAGAGAGGCCACACCAGCTGCCACTACCGAAGGTACTTAAGTGAAAACACTATGCCTGACAGGCCAGGCTTGCAGTAAGCACATTAGTACAGTACACAGGAAGCACTCAATACAGGCTAGCAATTATTATTAATATTGGTGTTAAGATTATTAGCATTATTTATTTTACTCAGAGCTGATTGAATGCTGAGGGGAGAAACCCAGGTTGAAGTAATAGATTTCAGCTTTCTAGGCATCTCTGTAGATCTCAGATTGGACAAATGGAAAGAGCTGTTCCCACATGGTTAGAGTTAACTTCACTCTTTACCCAACCAGCCAAATAATAAGGTTTAGGTAGGAAACACATCACAATATAATCATCCCCAAGAATCTTTGTTTCTTAGACAACCGTTTAATTTTGGCTGTCGGAGCACACTGTCAGCTGAGAACTCCCATGCCTGTCTGAAAAAACCAAACTAAATCAATTAAAAATACAAACAAAATAAAAGCAGAGAAGCCCATGTTATTACAACTTTGAATACTTACACCTTTTGCACAATATCTGCCTCTGGGGTCCGGATGTGCTCAGTTTGGGAAGCCCTGAGAGAGTCAAGGGTCATACTCTTTGGCTCTGAATCTGTGAAAACAGAGTATCAATCAATAAAGGACAACAGGCAGCTATCCTAGCAGGAGATCAGACATGGAAAAACGTCTACCTGGTGAGTAGCCAAAGGCACGTAAACTAGAACAACGACGTAGGCTATACCTAGAAAATTAGCAAATACTTCAGAAACCAGGGCTGACACATGGCAAGTAACATTAAAATTAGTATTAAAATATCCTTTGGGAAAGTGATATGACAGTATGTATTGGCAATCAGAAAAATGTTCTAGCCTTTGATCAGGAGTCTCACTCCTGGGTGTTTATCATAAGGAAAAATTCAAAAGAAGAAACAAGCTTTTGTATCAACTTACTTCTTATTAAATTACTTTTCTTTTGAGACGGAGTCTCGATCTGTCACCCAGGCTGGAGTGCAGTGGCGTGATCTCGGCTCGCTGCAACCTCTGCCTCCTGGGTTCAAGTGATTCTCCTACCTCAGCCTCCTGAGTAGCTGGAACTACAGGTGTGTGCCACCACACCCGGCTAATTTTTATATTTTTAGTATAGATGGGGTTTCACCATATTGGCCAGGCTGGTCTTGAACTCCTGACCTCATGATCCACCCACCTTGGCCTCCCAAAGTGCTGGGATTACAGGTGTGAGCCACTGCACCCGGCCAACATTACTATTAATAATGAAAAATTAGAAACAGCTCAACAAGGGAGAAGGGGGAAGTAATATATGATACATTAACTTGACATTTAAAATTATGGTTAAAAAGACAAATAAGCAATATGGAAAATACGATATGACAAGTAAAATTTCATTATAAACTACAGAATAGTGTGTTAGAACTCTATAAAATCTGGATGGATACGAACTGGAAAACAGAAAAAGGAAATAATAGATAACATTGGGAAGTTTAGGTGTGTTGGTACATTTTTTCCTAAAGGTTGTAACATTGAAAAGCAAGTTGATTTTAAAAAACAAATGTTAGGCTCACACCTGTAATCTCAGCACTTTCGGAGGCCAAGGCGGGCAGATCACCTGGGGTTGGGAGTTGGAGACCAGCCTCGTTAACATGGTGAAACCCCATCTCTACCAAAAATGCAAAATTAGCTGGGTGTGGTGGTGCATGCCTATAATCCTTGCTACTCAGGAGGCTGAGGCAGAATAATAGCTTGAACCTGGAAGGTGGAGGTTGCAGTGAGCCCAGATAGCACCACTGCACTCCAGCCTGGGTGACAGTGTGAGACTCTGTCTCAAAAAAAAAATATATATATATCTATATATATATAGTTTTATATATATATATCTCTCTCTCTCTGCAAAAAACATTTTTTTTTTCGAGACAGAGTCTCGCTCTGTTGCCCCGGCTGGAGTGCAGTGGCACAATACCAGTTCACTGCAACCTCAGCTTCTTGAGCTCAGCCAATTCTCCCCACCTCAGTCTTGCAAGTGGCCACTACCACAGGTGTGCAACACTATGCTCGGCTAATTTTTCCTATTTTTCGTATAGACAGGGTCTCACTACATTGCCTAGGCTGGTCTCAAACTTCTGGGCTCAAGTGATCCGCCCGCCTCAGCCTCCAAAAGTGCTGGGATTACAGGCATGAGGCTCCATGCCTGGCCAAAAAACAAATGTTATCTTATGAGGATATGAGGCAGGGTTACACAGGCCATACAGCTAGTGGTCTTTGCTGGGTGCTCTGAAGACCATGTTGGGTTACTCTTTTAGAATGAAGAGTCTCCAGACTAAGACTTCATATTGGACTAGTCTACATCTTATTTTAGTTACTTTAAATAATTTTTTGATTATGGAAGATACATTTTATTGCAGAAAATTTGGAAAACACACATACAAAAAATCATAAAGAAGAAACAAAACTCCCACAGTCAACTCATAACTATTAGAATGACTACAATTAAAGACTGACTGTACTGAGATTTGACAAGGATGTGCAGGAACTGGAACTCTCATCTACTGCTGTTTAGAATGTAAAATCGTACAACCACTAAGGAAAATAATTTGGCAGTTTTTTAAAAAGTTAAATATATACCTGCCATACCATCCAACTGTTCTACCCCTAGGTATTACCCAAGAGAAATGAAAGAAATGAAAGCATAAATCCATACAAAGACTTGTACACAGAGGTTCATAACAGTTTTATTTGTAATGGTCAAAACTGAAACAGCTCAAATGTCCATCAAAAGACAAACAGATAAACTGGTGTGTATATATACAATACAATACAACTCAGCAGTAAAAGGCAATGAACTATTGATATACTTGGCAACATGGATGAATCTCAAAATAATTATGTTGAGTGAAATAAATCATACGAAAAAGTACATACGGCTGACTGGGTGCGGTGGCTCATGCCTGTAATCCCAGCACTTTTGGGAGGCTGACGCAAGCGGATCATCTGAGGTTGGGAGTTTGAGACCAGCCTGACCAACATGGAGAAACCCCATCGCTAGTAAAAATACAAAATTAGCTGGGTGTGGTGGCGCATGCCTATAATCCCAACTACTCGGGAGGCTGAGGCAGAATGGCTTGAACCCGGGAGGTGGAGGTTGTAGTGAGCTGAGATATCCCCATTGCACTCCAGCCTGGGCAACAAGGGCAAAACTCCATCTCAAAAAAAAAAAAAAAAAAAAAAAAGAAAAAAAGTACATATGGCATGATTCCATTTATATAAAATTCTAGAAAATGCAAACTAATCTATAGTGACAGAAAGCACATCAGTGGTTGTCTGGGGATGAAGGAGGCTGGAATAGGGGAGGTATGAGGAAACTTTTGGGAGTGATGAATATTGTATTTTGATTGTGGTGATGGTTTCATGGGAATTGTACAGTTTGAAAAGGTCTAATTTATTGTATGTCAATTATCCCTTGATAAAGCTGCTTTAAAAAAGTAGCAAGAGATATGTTAACACAAGGAAAGTGGCTAAACTAGTGCCAGCACACGGTAAAAACCAACAAGAACAAAAAAAATCTCACCATGCTCTCTCACTCTACCCATATACAACTACTGCAAATATTTTGGTGTATTTACTTTCATGTATATATAGTGAATATCATATTTCCATATAATTGATTTGTGTATATTCAATTTTAATCTACTTTATATTATAATTTTCCCATATAATTATTCTTAAAATTTTTTTTTTTTATTCTTAGAGACAGGGTCTCGCTCTGTCGCTCAGGATGGAGTGCAGTAGCATAATCACAGCTCACTGTAACTTTGAACTCCTGGGCTCAAGGGCCCTCCAACCTCAGTCTCCTGAATAGCTGAGGCTGCAGGTGTACACCACCACACCCAGCTAATGTTTAAAAATTTTTCTTTTTGTAGAGATAGGGTCTTGTCATGTTGCTCAGGCAGGTCTCAAACTCTTGGCCTCAAGCAATTCTCCTGCTTCAACTTCCCAAAGTGTTGAGATGACAGGCATATGCTGCCACACCTGGCCTAAATGTTCTTAAAAATGATTTTAGGCTAGATGTGGTGGCTTATGTCTATAATCCCAGAACTTTGGGAGGCTGAGGCAGGCAGATCGGTTGAGCACAGGAGTTTGAGACCAGCCTGGGCAACATGGTGAGACCCTGTCTCTACGAAAAATAGAAAAATTAGCTGGGTGTGGTGGCATAAGTCTGTCATCCCAGCTACTCAGGAGGCTGAGATGGGAGGATCACTTGAGCTTGGGAGGTTGAAGCTGCCGTGAGCTGTGATGGCACCACTGCACTCCAGCCTGAAAGACAGATTTTTAATATAATAATATAATAATATAATAAGCTGAAAGATTATTAAAAATTTTTTTTAATAGCAGCACAGTATGTTATCGTATGAATATACCTTAAATGACTTAACCAAACATGTAATTTAAAATATTCATATTGCTTCTATTTTTTATAACCATAAAGAACTTTGCATAGAATATCCTTGAAAGGAATTTTTATTTTGTTTTGTTTCTGAGACAGTCTTGCTCTGTCGCCCAGGCTGGAGTGCAGGGGTGTGATCTTGGCTCACACCTCCTGGGTTCAAGCAATTCTCATCCCTCAGCCTCCTGAGCAGCTGGGATTACACACATGCACCACTATGCCCAGCTAATTTTTTGTAGTTTTAGTAGAGACTGGGTTTTGCTATGTTGGCCAGGCTGGTCTTAAACCCTGGCCTCAAGTGGTCCACCTGCCTCGGCCTCCCGAAGTATTGGGATTACAGGCGTGAGCCACAGCATCTGGCCAGGAATGTTTTGATTATTAAAAAATTTACTCTTTGTTCATATTTCTGATTATTAACGGATGTACAGTCTTTTTTTGTGGGTTTAGCAGTTTATCAGGATTTATAAGTGTCATTTTAAAAACAGTCGATTTAAACCATGTAGAAATAAGTATGCAAAAAGCAAAACAAAACATACTTTAAACATGTTTAAGTAGATAGATTATCTGAAATTCTGGATTTTTCAGTCACTTCATTGTTATGCTATAGCAGCCAAGTAATTTTTCTTTTTTTTTTTTTTTTTGAGAAGGAGTTTCACTCTTGTTGCCCAGGCTGGAATGCAATGGCGTGATCTCGGCTCACCCCAACCTCCGCCTCCCGGGTTCAAGTGATTCTCCTACCTCAGCCTCCTGAGTAGCTGGGATTGTAGGCACACACGACCATGCCCGGCTAATTTTGTATTTTTAATAGAGACAGGGTTTCTCCATGTTGATCAGGCTAGTCTTGAACTCCCGACCTCAGGTGATCTGCCCACCTCGGCCTCCCCAAGTGCTGGGATTCCAGGCATGAGCCACCGCGCCCGGCCGGCAGCCAAGTAATTCTTAACTTCAGTTGGAGTAAGCCCCCTAAATCCAGCATCGTTGAAGATTCCACCTTCTATATTATCCTCTGTCATTTGGCCTTCAAAGTTTTCCTTTAGGGTTAAGACGGCTGTATCAATGGCATCTTCAAGTTCCAGATCTTCATTTTATTTTTTCTCAAGGGAAGTTTTCCCATTCACATAGTTCTTTCCCATTGCTGTGGCTTTCCATGCCAAGAAAGCTCCAGATGGATCTGACTGAAATAAATATGGTCGTCCCTTATTCCAACCACAAACAAGTAAAGAAACTCCAAATGAACGAACACCACCTGACTGAGTACATTCTTACATCACAGAAGCCACTCTCTGTACTAGGTGAGCTGTGGGAATGGGCACTTGGTACACAAGATAGTATTGTTGAGCTAGTTTTGAGCTCTGTGCACATCTCGGTCCACGCCACTGTACACCAAACCTGTATGCTTGATAATTGGTCCCACTTTGTGTACACTTCGCTCATCATACAGAATGAATTTCTGTTTTTTCTCGGTTGCTATTTGCAGCTTTAATTCCCACTGACAGGGCTCCTCCAGGTACAGCAGCCAAAGTGTATTCAATCTAGAGAAGTTTACCAGAGCGGCTGAATGCAGTTAGCGAAAAGCTCCGCCATCTTTACCCGAAGAGCCAAAGCACAAGGATGTACAGTTTTGAAGTCACAATGCCTACTGCCAAATTGTTCCCCAGACAATTTGTACCAATTTGAATCAGACAGACACAGATTCTGGTCTGAGGGAGCTTACATTCCAGTGGGGAAGATGAATATTAAAACCAACCTCAAAACACAAAACTGTTTTTGAAAGGAAGACGCTAATACTCAATTCGTGCCTTTCTCTCTGAGAAGTAGATTCTTGCATGAATTAATTTATTTATCCTCAGTTTTGTTTATTTGAAGATGTCATGGTTTTAAAGAAAGATTTGAAAAGAAAAGGTCACCCATTATTCCATTGGCATCATTCCCTTAATACTACAGTTAATCTATTTTTCAATGTTAGATTGTGGTTTCCCCACCCAAGAGCTTCTTTGCAACTTTGGTTTTCTTCTGCTTCTACTCAGGTTCAGGGAGGTGTTCACTGTCTCACAAATCAACCTCCAGACTTTAGAGGGGCACAAGATTATTAACGAGCAAAGGTGGTTGAGGAAACTGGAAAGGTTAACTGGAGCTGTACCTTGGAACTTATTTTGTCTTGGATAATATGTAACATTACCAGAGAGCAGAAGCTAATTAAAGTATCTTAGTGTCAAAGGGTAGTTCTGTGAGGGTTTCTTTCCTTAACATGGCTGGCTGTGAAAAAACTCTCACTGAAGACTTTCACTGCTCTTCACAACTATTTTGAACTCAGGGACAGGGCACGATAGAACCAGCAGAGGGCGCATTTGTATTGACCAAAAGCTGAGGTTCTACATTGGTGAAACTTCCATTGTGACTAGAATGGAAACCTTCCCAGTTTTGGGATGTGGGCCATAGAAGGGTGATTTTTTTTTCTCTTCGTAAAATAACCTGATATTTAGGAAGTATTGGAACAAACGAAGTCAGTGCTTTGAATAATAACCTACAACTTTTAACTACTTTTTAAAAGTCTATAAAATATCTTAAACATTCACAGTATAGGAAAAATACTGTGTACTCATTGCCTATGGATTTACCACTTAGTTTCGTAAAATTTTAACATTTTGCCATCTTTGAGTCATGCATTTTTTCCTCCCTCCTTCCTTCCTTCCTTCCTTCCTTCCTTCCTTCCTTCCTTCCTTCCTTCCTTCCTTCCTTTCTTTCTTTCTCTTTCTTTCTTTCTTTCTTTCTTTCTTTCTTTCTTTCTTTCTTTCGTTCTTTCTTTCTTTCTTTCTTTCTTTCTTTCTTTCTCTTTCCTTCTTTTCTTTCTTCTTTCTCTTCTTTCCTTTTCTTTTTTTTTTTTTTTTTTCTGAGACAGACTCTCACTCTGTTGCTCAGGATGGAGTACAGTGGCACCATCTCAGCTCACTGTGACCTCTGCCTCCTGGGTTCAAGCAATTCTCCTGCCTCAGCCTCCCGAAGAGCTGAGATTATAGGCGTGTGCCACCATGTTCAGCTAATTTTTGTATTTTTAGTAGAGATAGGGTTTCACCATGTTGCCCAGGCTGGTCTTGAACTCCTGACCTTGTGATCTGCCTGCCTTGGCCTCCCAAAGTGCTGGGATTACAGGCATGAGCCACTGTGCCCGGCCTGAGTCATGCATTTTCTAAAGAAAGAAAACATTTAAGACACAGTCCAAGACTTCATTTATCACATGCTACTATAGTTTGAATAGAATTGTCTCCTTCAAAATTCATGTGTTGGAAACTCAATATTCAATGCAGCAGTGTTGGGAGGTGGGGCTTAATAAAAAGTGTTTAGGTCATGGAGGGCTCCATCCTTATGAATGGATTAATGCTGCTATAAAAAGGGTTTGTGGGCTGGGCACAGCGATTCACACCTGTAGTCCCAGCTACTTGGGAGGCTGAGACCGTGGATAGTGTTAGCCCAAGAATTCAGGTTGAGCCTGGGCAACGTAGAGAGACCCCATCTCTTAAAATAAAAAGGGCTTGTGGGAATGGGTTCCCTCTCTCTTGCCTTTTTGCCTCCCACCATGTGAGGACACAGTAAGAAACCTGCATCTTGATCTTGGGCTTCTCAGCCTCCAGAACTGTGGGAGACTGTTCTGTTCTTCATAAATTACCCAATCTCAAGCATTCTGTTATAGTGACACAAAATGGATTAAGGCACATATAATCCCATTTCCCTCTCTCTCCCAGAGGTAATCAGTCTCTTCAATTTGATATTTATCAGTCTTCATATATATTTTTATATCTGTATCACATATAAATGCACATGTAAACAATATATAGTATTATTTTCCATATTAAAATTTTACATAAATGATATTTGTATAACTTTTTCAACTTGCCTTATTTTGCTTAATAAGGCAAAAAACCCTTAATAAGGTTTTTGGGATTAACCCATGTTAATACATGTAATTTTATTTTCAGCTATCATACAGTATTCCATTGTATGAATATATGCACATTTTAAAATCCATTTTACCATTGATGGCCATTTTGATTATTTCCAATTGTTTGTGATTATAAAGAATGTTTCAGTGAACCTTTTTAGGTGAGTCACTGTTCATCTATACTTTCTCTAAAGGATACCTGGGAATGAACTTTTTGGGTTGCAGGATATATGCATCTTCAATTTATTGATATTTCCAAATTGCTCTAAATTACTAAAAGTTTATATCCTCATTAACAATGTTTATAGACTTTTAAACTTTTGCTGGTCTGATATATATGAAATGATATCTTTTTATTTTAATTTGGATTGTCCTGATTAGTAGGAAGGGAGAACTTCTTTTTTCTGTATGGCCATTTATTTGGGTTTCTTTTTCTGTTAGTTGCCTGTTCATATCATTTGCTCATTTTTCCTTTGGGTTGACTGTCTTTTTTTTCCCCTATTTGTAGAGGGAAGAAATGCTGCTGCATTTTGGTTACTAAGCCTTTGTTGGCTATATGCATTGCAGGTATCTCCTTCTAATCTGTAATTTGGCTTTTAACTTTATACTGTCTTGTTGAAAACTTTAAACTTTAATATAGTCAGATTCATTGGCCGGGCATAGTGGCTCACACCTGTAATCCCAGCACTTTGGGAGGCCAAGGCACGCTGATCACTTGAGTTCAGGAATTTGAGACCAGCCTGGCCACCATGGTGAAACCCTGTCTCTACTAAAAATACAAAAATTAGCCAGACTGGTGGTGCACACCTGTAATCTCAGCTACTTGGAAGGCTGAGGCAGGAGAATCACTTGAACTCAGGAAACAGAGGTTGCAGTGAGCCAAGATCATGCCATTGCACTCTCTGGGCAACAAAGTGAGACTCTGTCTCAAAAAAAAAAAAAAAAAAAAAAAAAGATTTATCAATAATTTTCTTCATGGTTTGTGTTATGAATAATAGGTAAAAAGTTTTTTCCTTTCCCAAATTCATAAAGCTATTCTGTTATATTTTCTTCTAAAAGTTAAATTTTGCTTTTTGACATTAAGCCCCTGAATACACCTGATATTTTGTGAGGTGAGAATTTTAAAATTGCATAACCAGTTGTCTCAAAATTATATAGTGAATAATAGATCATCCTTTCTCCACTATTTCCCTTTATAATGCCATTTTTGCTATATATCAAGTTTCCATACATGGTCACATTTATTTCTGTATTCTCTATTCTCTTCTGTCTGTCTCTAAGCCAATAGCACACAGTCTTATTTTTCACAGCTTTAAAATAAGTTTTTATATTTGTCAGGGCAAACTTCCACTTTGTTTTTCTTCAAAATTATACTGGCTAGTGTCTCAGTCTGTTTCAGGCTGCTATAACAAAATACCATAAACTGGGTAGCTTAAAAACGACAGAAATTTATTTCTTATGGGTCTAGAGGCTGGAAAGTTTAAGATCAAGGTGCTGGAACATTCAGTGTCTGGGGGAAGTCTCACTTTCTGGTTCATGGAGGGCACCTTCTTTTGTGTCCTCGCATGATAAAAGGGGCAAGACAGCTCTCTGGGGCCTCTTTTTTAAAGGCACTAATCCCATTTATGAGGGCTCTGCCCTCATGACTTAATCATCTCCCAGAGGCCCGACCTCTAAATACCTTTACATTGGTGATTAGGTTTCAGCATGTGAATTTTGGGGGGACACAAACATTCAGACCATGACAGCTATTTCTGGCTTTTCTATATGAATTTTAATACCAGCTAATCGTGTTCTGCCAAAAACCCTGTTGGGGATTTTTAAAACTGAAATTGCACTGAATTTATAGACTGCCAAAAGGAAAAACCAAACCAAACCGGAATCTGAGCAAGTCTCTAGATCCAAGTGTTAACTTACAGGACGTGTGGAAGACAGAGAAACATGTTAAACCACACCATGAGGATGCATCCACGAAGTCTAGATTCAAACTCAACAAGACAAGTGACCCTATTTCCTACAAATACACTAAAAGGGGAAAAAAAAAGAAATGGAAGGGAACTTATAAATTCAATGAGATTTAAAGGCCATATCAACCAATTGCAAACAGTTGGTTTGCAAATTCCAAAACAATTATAATAATTATGGATAATTTGAACTTTGAAAACTGATTGAATATTCAATTATATTAAAGAATTACTAGGCCAGGCGTGGTGGCTCATGCCTGTAATCCCAGCACTTTGGGAGGCCGAGGCGGGCGGATCACAATTTCAGGAGATCGAGACCACGGTGAAACCCCGTCTCTACTAAAAATACCAAAAATTAGCAGGTTGCGGTGGCGGGTGCCTGTAGTCCCAGCTACTCAGGAGGCTGAGGCAGGAGAATGGCGTGAACCTGGGAGGCGGAGCTTGCAGTGAGCCGAGATCGCGCCACTGCACTCCAGCCTGGGCGACAGAGCAAGACTCCGTCTCAAAAAAAAAAAAAAAAAAAAAAAAAAAAGAATTACTTAAATTTTAGGTGTAATAATGGTATTATGATTATGTTAAAAGCCATTTCTCATCTTTGGGAGATATGTTCTCAAGTATCCATGAGTAAAATGATGTGAACCTAAAATTTGTTTCAAAATAACATGGGAGAAAGGAGTTGGAGATATAGGTGAACAATATTGGCTAAGAGATGGGTATATGGGGTTCATTGTGCTGCTCTGTTCACCTCTGTGTATGCTTGTAGTTTTCCATAATAACAATTACTTTTAAATTCTATTTTTAAATTGTGCTTTATGTTTCCAAACACTGCTTTTTACACAATTGATTTCTGTTTATTGATCTGTATTTAGTAATCTTGCTGAATTCTTCTGTTTGTCTTTTAATGTCTTGTCTGTACAGTTCCTTGAATTTTCCATATAAGTAATAATATAGTCTGGAAATAATACCAGTGTCATTTTCCTCCTTCCTATCCCTTCATCTTTCCTTTCTTTGGTTTCTTTACCATTCTGGCTAGCATTGCTAGTACAATGTTGAATAGAATCAATGATAGAGGACATCCTTCTCCTAGTCCTGTCTCTAAAGAGAATGCTTCTTGGCCAGGCGTGGTGCTGCATGCCTGTAATCCTAGCACTTTGGGACGCCAAGTAGAGTGGATCACCTGGGGTCAGGAGTTCGAGACCAGCCTGACTAACATGGTGAAACTCCATCTCTGCTAAATACAAAAAATTAGCCAGGTGTGGTGGTAAGCAACTATAATCCCAGCTACTTGGGAGGCTGAGGCAGGAGAATCACTTAAACCTGGGAGGTGGAGGTTGCAGTGAGCTGAGATTGTGCCATTGCACTACAGCCCTGGGCAACAAGAGCAAAACTGCATCTCAAAAAAATAAATAAATAAAAATAAAATAAAAATAAATAAAAAATAAAAAATAAAATAAAATAAAATAAAGAATGCTTCTCAAGTTCTACCATTCAAGTGTGATATTTACTATAGATTTTTCATGGATACTCTGTCAAAATCAAGAAGCCTTCTTCTATTCTTAGTCTGATCAGTTTTAATTGGGAATGGGTGAATTTTACTTTTCTCCTTTTGCATCTATTGAGATGACCCTAAGGCTTTTCCCCACTAACCTGTTGGTGTGGATTATAAACATATTTTCATATGTTAGATCCTCTTTGAATTCTTGAGATAAACCAAATTCAGTTGTGTATATTGTTAATACTTTTAAAAATATAAGCTTAAGAATTTGATTGGTTAATAGTTTATTTAGGAGTTTTGTATGTTTGATCATAAGTGAGATTAGTCTATAATTTTCCTTTTTTTATTTTTATTTTTTGAGACGGAGTTTCGTTCTTGTTGCCCAGGCTGGAGTGCAATGGCGCTATCTTGGCTCACCACAACCTCTGCCTCCTGGGTTCAAGTGATTCTCCTGCCTCAGCCTCCTGAGTAGCTGGGATTACAGGCATATGCCACCACACACGGCTAATTTTGTATTTTTAGTAGAGATGGGGTTTCTCCATGTTGGTCAGGCTGGTCTCGAACTCCCGATCTCATGTGATCTGCCCGCCACGGTTCCCCAAAGTGCTGGGATTACAGGTGTGAGCCACCACACCTGGCCTATAATTTTCCTTTCTTATGTTGTCCTTATCTCTAGTTTTAGCTGCTTTTGGGTTTTGACAAATTTAGGTCTCTTGTTAGAAATGAGCTTTTCTCCCTGGAAAGTGAGGAGAATTTTCAGAATCAAGGGATGACTGTTGCTCTCTGGGACTCTGGGGGACTTCCTTGAGGGGGGACTTCCTCAGTCTGGGCTGAGTAGGAGTAAGCCAGAAACATTCTTAAGGGTGCACCACTTCCTACTTCCTCCTCCTCCAATATGAAGGAGAACTTTGAAATACTTCCCAGAGGAAAGATAGAGCAGTACCAGAGTTAGGTCATCTAGGTGCTAAGGACTAGCAGAATATTTTGCACCCAGTACTGTGGTCTGCAGATAGCAGGGCCTGGCAGTGTGCTGTGCTGTGACTGTGCAGGCATCATACTGGGCAATGTGGGGAGCAAGGAGCCCCAGACCTTTGCATGGTGCCATCTTCCAGGCTGTAGATTCTGGTGAGTGGCACCACCAGGACTCCTGGGCACACACATCTGGTCTCCCTGTTTTCTCCACGGTGTTAGGAGGAACTTTTCCAAAACTGGCTACTCCTCACTTCCTTGCACAGGTCAGGCAATCATTACACTTGCTCCTTCTGGAGCTGTTTATTCCTGAAGCCGGAAACTGCCCAAGGAAAAGCCTTCAAAATGAAACTGACCTGAACGGAACTGAACTGAACTAGATAACCACAAACACTGGGCAGAGACTCCAGTTACCCTGGTTTTAATAATTAGTTGTCATGCACAATTCTCTTGACTTGTAGACCTCAGGTTTCTTCATCCATAATATAAAAGAACTTCTAGATCACCTCCAAGATTCATGCTGGCTTAAAAAACATACTGCCATAATTTCGTGATGTCTCCCTGACTTTTTACTATTTCCTCTCAGAAACACATGGATGGCAGCACAACTCAAAGATTCAAGGACTGTGGAGTCATAGAAACCTGGGTTCATCTCTCAGCTTCTCCACTTACTGGCTGTGTGCCCTGGGGCAAGTTACCTAACCTCTTTGAGCCTCATTTTCCTCATTTGTGGAATAGGGATAATGCACTTTACCTCATAAGGTTATAGTGAGGATAAAATAAATTCAATAAAGCACCTAGCATTATGTCTTGCTTCATAGTCCAAGAATGGCCAAGCACGGTGGCTCACACCTGTAATCCCAACAGTTTGGGAGGCCGAGGCGGGAGGATCACCTGAGGTCAGGAGTTCGAGATCAGCCTGGCAAACATGGCGAAAACCCGTCTCTAATAAAAATAGAAAAATTAGCAGGGCATGGTGGTAGGTGCCTCTAATCCCAGCTACTCGGGAGGTTGTGGAGGGAGAATTGCTTGAACCTGGGAGGCGAAGGTTGCAGTGAACCATCGCACCACTGCACTCAAGCCTGTGCAACAGAGCAAGGCTCTGTCAAAAAAAAAAAAAAAAAAAAAAAAAAAAAAGTAAATGCCGGAAATTACTTCCCTTTTCTCCACACCTAAGTGGAAAACTGGCCAAAATAAAACGGTATCAATTAAAAAGTCCAAATTGTTTCGGTGGCACTTCAGGGGTTTGCCTGCCTCCCTGCCTTCTCCAAAGCGACTATGCGTGCTTGCTTTTCAGTTGTTTAGCCCTTCTAGCTCTGCCAGTCTCCACCTCGGGATGGAGTCCACAGGAGGCTCCAGCGTTAGAGACATCACAAGCAACCACAGAGAGGAAAAGAAAAGACTAAAGGAGGCGACACACCCGGAGAAGCGACCTTTCGAGGAGAGCCCGCCTGGGGTCTTGAGCTCACCGGCGAGGAGCTCCTTTTGTAAGGCCGGGACGACTCACGCAGCTGAGAGACGCTAGGCAGAAGCTTCTCCGACGCCGCGGGGACCCGGAGTGGCGCTATTGAAGCCACAAACCCCGCCGGCCCCGAGAGGAGCTGCTCCCGGCGCGCCTGCTGCGCAGCCCCTGCCGCCGTGGAGGCGCAGATGCCGCACTGCTGGGCCACTTTGGCTTCCCTCCCCGATTGGCCACACCTTTTTTCCCTTTAAAAAAACTGCTTGGCTCACGCCTGTAATCCCAGCACTTTGGGAGGCCGAGGCGGGCGGATCACGAGGTCAGGAGATTAAGACCATCCTGGCTAACACGGTGAAACCCTGTTTCTACTAAAAAATACAAAAAATTAGCCGGGCGAGGTGGCGGGCGCTCCAGCTACTCCGGAGGCTGAGGCAGGAGAATGGCGTGAACCCGGCAGGCGGAGGTTGCACTGAGCCGAGATCGCGCCACTGCACTCCAGCCTGGGCGACAGAGCAAGACTCCGTCTCAAAAAAGGAAAAAAAAAAAAAACACAAAAAAACCCCCAAAAAACTGTTTGAAGAATGTTTTCATTCATATTTCTCTAGTTGGTGTGTGTGTGTGTGTGTGTGTGTGTGTGTCTATGTGTCTGTGTGTGTGTCTGTGTATGTATATGTGTATGTGTCTGTGTATATGTGTGTGTGTGTCTGTGTGTGTGTGTGTGTGTGTGTAGTATTTCTTTAAATCTTGATTTCCCGGGACCTTGCTGTTTTCTCCCCTGGGGAGGGGGGCAAACCCTTTTTTTCATAGCTGTTAACATCCAGAATTAATCTATGCAGATGGCCTGGGGAGGTCAGCCTCACTGTTGCCCAGCTCTGTGACCAAGGATGTGGTACTTAACCACTCTGCCTCAATTGTCTCATCTGACAAATAGGGATATCAAGGGCTGCTTCTTTACAGGATTAGTATAAAAGTTAAATGAGGCACTTTACAGAAAATGCATAGCCTGGTGCCTGGCACACAGGGAGTAAGAACTGCTGCCTTCTCTCGATGTCTTCATCACAAATGGGTGAATGCAATCTAGGTTCAGTAAATGCCTTCCTTCATGTCAGCCATCACCTCCTTCAGGAAACCCTAGCTGATTTCTCCCTATCCCTTCTGCCCGGGTCTGGGTCAGTTGTCCTTCCTGTATTCTCTTAGAGCACTGATCACACTCCACTCACTGGAGCTGTCTGCACACATATCTGTTTCCTCCACCAAAGCGGGAGCTGCAGTAAGGAGTGTGTTTTATCCAACCATGAAGGCTATGAAACTTAGCAGGGATCAGCAAGTGTATGTTGAGTGAATAATGGACGCTTCCATTCAGGCAGTCGGTGGTTAAAGAATTAAGAAGGCCTGAACCTGGAGGCTGAACCGTGGAGCTATCTCAGTGGTAGCACTGTGGATTCTGCTTTTCCCCTTAACAGAAACAGTTCCAATGTCATTGAATCACAGAAAGTGGGAAACGATATTGGAAGGTCAATTTTGTTATTTTCAGATCAGGAAGTGGAAGCCTCCAGAGGCCCAGGGGTTTATGGAGTCCTCATGCCATGCAGGAGCACCACGGCAAAGTAGTGCTCCCATCTTGACCCATTGAGCTCTAACTTGTTGCTGCACTGAGCCAGGGCTCACAAATGGCACCTGGATGGCCTCCTTCCAGGCTGTCACCTGAGGGAGGCTGGGTGGTAGCAGAGGTTTATGTAGGACACAGTGAAGGTGGCAGGCTGGCCTTCCCCGGAAGTGGGGGTTGGGGATGAGCTTGGGAAGTAGGCCCGGCCCCAGTCGTGGATCTGCAGCCTACCACTGTGCAAGCCTGAGCGACTCATAGATGGCCAGAGCATCGGAATGGAATGGGGCCCTAGAGATGATCCATCACAGCCTCCTTGGTTTATGGGAAAGGAGACCAAGGCCCAGAGAACCAGGCCCAAAGGCACAACTGGTAAAGGAATCCATGTCTTTTGAATCTGAAACCCACTTTCCTCGATGAATAGATTCCAGTGGTTCCCAGATATCAACGGGCATATGAATCATTTGAGGACCTTGTTATAACACAGGCAGGTCTGGGGTGAGACCCCAGATTCTCTTTTCTAATAAGTTCCCAGGTGCTGGCTAGAATGGATCTACATAAGTGGTTCTTAGAAAAATCTCTGGTCTAGGCCGGGCACGGTGGCTCAAGCCTGTAATCCCAGCACTTTGGGAGGCCGAGACGGGCGGATCACGAGGTCAGGAGATCGAGATCATCCTGGCTAACACAGTGAAACCCCATCTCTACTAAAAAAAAATACAAAAAACTAGCCAGGGGGGTGGCGGGTGCCTGTAGTCCCAGCTACTCGGGAGGCTGAGGCAGGAGAATGGGGTGAACCCGGGAGGCAGAGCTTGCAGTGAGCCCAGATCGCGCCACTGCACTCCAGCCTGGGCAACAGAGCGAGACTCCATCTCAAAAAAAAAAAAATCTCTGGTCTAGACTGCGCTATGATGAAATGACTTGGAACACCAGCCAGGAATTAGACCAGCCTTATTGGGTTAATGAGAGCATTGACTGCTGGGACACTCACCAAGAAGCTGATAGAGCCAGTGTCCTCCTTCCCCATCAGCATCAGTCACCTGTTGCCTGTTGGCTGCTTCTGGGTCTATGGTGAAGATGCAGGTTCTGGCTGGTGGCTGTAGGTTCCTTGACTGCACCCTCGTTAGAGGGCTATGACCTTAGTAACCCTGGGAGGCACTGTTTCCTCACAGGTAACATCATGCCTGCAGTTGAAGTCTTCACTGTGAGGCCTTGAGGGTGGGAAACTTGGTTTTGTCATCTTTGAATCCCTTGAATACTCAGCATATTCATTCATTTATTCATTTGACTCATTCATTCATTTATGAAACATTTACCGGGCCTGAATAAGGCATGATTCTTGCCTTCAAGCAGCTCACATAACACATGGGGCTATAGGTGGTACTTAGTAGCCACCCAATAAGCATGTGTGCAATCGAATTAGACTTCAGGGGCCCCAGGGACCCCCTGCCTGCCAGCTCAGACTTTTCCATAGGAGAGGAATAATCCTTCCATCGTGTTTGAAGTCACTTTACTTTGGCCTTTGTTAGAACAGTTGTACCAACATCCTATCTACTACACATCTGTCTCTTGAATAAGGCAATAGGGCTCTGGGCCTCCTTTTTTTGACAGAACAGAAATGATGGAAATGGCTCATTGGTTTCTGAGAGTTTCCATAATACCTGCCTTTCATCCCCACCCCTGACATTGTTCCAGGATGCTCCTTAAGGACCCCTTGCACCTCATGCAGGGTTCCCCAAATCTCTCACTCCTCCTGACTCTTAAAGCGGTTCTGTCATGTCCCAAGGAGTTATGTCCCAGTAACTTCACTGAATGCAGAGGCTGGAAGGCTGCTTCATTCATTTCGGGTCTGCTGCCCACACCTGGACTTAAGCAGAGGACTATATGCATCCCCCAATGCCCCTTCTGCCACCGAGACTGGGAAAGTAAAGAAATCAGGTTGTTACCTTAGAATAAGGCTCTCCTGACAAGGAGCAAATTGTGTCTCCTATTAAAGCTTTTTAAAAAGTAGATGAATATCCCTTCTTGAGCACTTTGTGACAGATACTTTTCTTTCCCTTCCTTCCTTCCTTCCTTCCTTCCTTCCTTCCTTCCTTCCTTCCTTCCTTCCTTTCTTTCTTCTTTCTTTCTTTCTTGACAGTCTTGCTCTGTCGTCAGGCTGCAGTGCAGTGGTACAATCTTGGCTCACTGCAACCTCCGCCTCCCAGGTTCAAGTGATTCTCCTGCCTCTATTTCCTCCTACTGTTTTTAAAAGAACAGGTTAAATTGAGTTGCTGCCAAATTCAGGGAAATACATACTGGAAACAAGGCCCAGGGCAGTGATTCAAAACTGTGGTTGCTGGTCCACCAGCATCAGAATCACCTGAGAACTTACTAAAAACCCAAATCGTCAGGCCTCAACCCAGATCTAGTGAATCAGAAACTCTGAGGGCGGGGCCTAGAAATCTTTAGTTTAACAAGCCTTACAGGTGATTCTGATGCACATTGAAGTTTGAGAACCACTGGCCTAGGAAATAAACAAGAATTGAAATAAGAATTAAAATTTTACTATTTCCCTGGATTTTCGACAGGGGTAGAGGGGTGGAAAGTGTTTTTTTTTTTTTTTTTTTTTTTTGAGACAGAGTCTCGCTCTGTCACCCAGGCTGGAGCGCAGTGGCGCAATCTCGGCTCACTGCAAGCTCCGCCTCCTGGGTTCACGCCATTCTCCTGCCTCAGCCTCCTGAGTAGCTGGGACTACAGGCGCCCGCCACTGCGCCCGGCTTTTTGTATTTTTTAGTAGAGACGGGGTTTCACCGTGTTAGCCAGGATGGTCTCAATCTCCTGACCTTGTGATCCGCCCTCCTCGGCTTCCCAAAGTGGAAAGTTTTGTATTTAAAGCCAGAGCAATTTTTCAAAGCCACTTTGATTTGGAGGTTGCTGATTTGACCTCTCTTGTGGAAACTTGGATGAAGTGTTCTCACCAAGTCTAAGACTCATGATATTCTCACCACAGGTGGCAGCTGGTTCACTGCTTATAATTAACCATGAAGATCACGACTTAATTTAGAGTAGGAAAAAAATCCTGGTAATTAGCCTTAAGACCTATGGGAAGAAAATTGATCCTCTTTTTTTTTTTTTTGGAGACAGGGTCTGGTTCTTTTGCCCAGGCTGGAGTGCAATGGCATGATCATAGCATAGCTCACAGCAGCCTCAAACTCCTGGGCTCCAATGATCCTCCCACCTCAGCCTCTGGAGTGATGCGACTGCAGGCATGTGCCACCATGCCCAGAAATTTAAAAAATTTTTTGTAGAGACAGGATCTTGCTGTGTTGCCTAGGCTGGTCTCAGACTCCTGACCTCAAGTGATCCTCCTGCCGTGGCCTCCCAAAGTGTTGGGATTACAGGCATGAGCCACTGTGTCCGGCTGAAAATTGATCCTTAAATAGTTAAAAAAAATTCCTTGGCACTCCTTCCTCTTTTTTCTTCAAATACTTGGAATCCTTTCTGAACATTAGCGTTTATCATTCAGGACAGGAAAATGCCTTCTTTAATTTTCTGTGGTGATATTTCATTGCATTAAAGATGGTCTGAATAACCTTTATGCAACCCAGCTGGTGCCTGCTTTTCTGTCATGAGACAGGAAATCTGTTTTGACTGACTTGGTCATTGCTTAGGTTTGGCCATGTTCTGTGCTGCCTAAAACCTCCATTGCACTTAGCCAAGCCCTTGGAGCCCTGTCAGTGTTCACATTCTGCATGTGTGATTTATGATATGGCAGATCTGAAGACTGGAGCATGTTTCCCTGGCTAGTGTCACTCTGCCTTGAAAATGGAGGTGGTAAGAGCTCATGTGAACAGAAACCTGCTTAGAAGCTTAGCCAAACCCAGGATCAGGCTACCATAATATACTGTTGTCTGATATCCTCAAAACAACAAACTCTTGTCAATTTAGTATAAAAATAAATTACTTTTGATTGGATGCCAACTGAAGGACATGGTACAAGATATAAACAGAAAAAGATGAAGTTAAGGGTGAAATCCAAAATCTGTGACTTTACGCATTTTTTTTTTTTTTTTGAAATGGAGTTTCGCTCTTGTTGCTCAGGCTGGAGTGCAATGGCGTGACCTCAGCTCACTGAAACCTCCGCCTCCCAGATTCAAGTGATTCTCCTGTCTCAGCCTCCTAAGTAGCTAGGATTACAGGCATGTGTCATTGCACTCAGCTAATTTTATATTTTTAGTAGAGATAGGGTTTCACCATGTTGGTCAAGTTGGCCTCAAACTCCTGACCTCAGGTGATCCACCCGCCTTGGCCTCACAAAGTGCTGGGATTACAGGCATGAGCCACCGTACCTGGCCTCCCATTGACATCTTTTAACAGTGCGAAGTTCATCTGACAATTATGGTTATAAGATTATAAAGCCCCAACCAGTGGTCTCTACCTTGGCCGTCGTGATGAGTTTCTCTGAGGGGTCTCCCCGCTTCTTCCTGAGAGTCCAGTGCATTTCCGCTTTCCTATTGGGTTAACACACACCAAAGAGTACATTAGACACAATAAATGCAACACTTTAAACACTTCTGTGGTCCACGACCTTTGGTAAAAGGGAATCCAGTTTTCTTAGCGGTTTCTTCTCCTTCTTCATCAACTTGTTTCTACTTAAGTCTCCAGGAAGGCTGCCACTAGCGTTAAACAGGCTTAAAGAGCCAGGCACGGCTGGGCATAATAATATGCACCTGTAGCCTCAGCTACTTGGGAGGCCGAGATGGGAGATTCACTTAAAGCAGGAGTTCCCAGGAGTTTGAGTCTAGCCTGGGCAACATAGCAAGACCCTGGACCCTGTCTCTTTAAAAAAAAAAAAAAAAAAAAAAAAGCCAGGGCCTGGCAGGCTTGGCACCAGCAGCATTGAGCACTGTTACCTTCCTGGGTGTGCTTATTTTCATGGGGTCTTATCCCATTCATCTGTGCAGTGCTGAATGCCTAATGTATGTAGGAGTTTACTGGGGGAAGGGGAGAAGAATGTCATGACAGAGGCCAACTAGCAGAAGGAAGCAGGGCACCTCCAGGACTTGAGGGAGGACTGGTGTGACTAGAGCAGAGACTGAGAGAACTGCACAGGGTTGGGAGGAGTCAGACCCCCATGGCCTTGAAGGCAGGTTGAGGACTTTGGTCTTTATGTTGAGAACAAATGGAAACATTCAGGATTGAAAGCAGGGGAGCCAAAGGGTCAGACAGGCCTTTTGTGGCATCCTCAGGATTACCACAGATTTGGTTTCTTATCACATTTGATCCCTTCTTCCTTCTTTCCTTGAGTCATACAAGCTGCTTGCAATCCCTCCTCCCAGAAATCTCCATAACTGTGGTTACCAACCCTGGCTACACATTAGAATTATTTGAGAAGTTTTAGAAAATATGATTCACAGGACCTAACTCCAAATAATAACAGTCAGACTTGCTGGAGCTGGGGCATTTTAAGGCTTCTAGGGTGAGTCTGATATGCAGCCAGGACTGATAATCATGCTGTTCTCTAGAGTGTTGGAAGAGCAGCTCCTTAGTGCCAAAGTAACGTGGCAGGTAGAGTTGGTGACCCAAGTAAGCCCCGTGTGTCTGACGAGGCCAGATCTGGGCCTTTGTCACCTGGATCCCTGCTCGACCCACAGCTTCATCTTGGTGCTGGAGCTGGAATCTGGCAGGAAGGGTCCTGGAAGTCTCTCCGGGTTTACCCTCATTCTGTAGTGACAGTCACCTTTCCACTTTGTTATCAAAGTCACATCCTGCTATGAGAAGAGACAACTAATTATCTGCTACTTTGGCACTCTCTTTAATTCCCCTCTGAGTTCCCTCACTTAGTGGCTTTTTACCTTGTGTGTTTGTTTCTCACTTGTTAGCTTAGTGTTTGTAGCTGATGATATATACTGACATAAAAAAGCTAACACAAGTAAATAATTTTCTTACTTTTGGGTTTCTTATTTTGGAGACAAAGTCAATTTGGCCTGGTACAGTAAAAAAAACAAAAAAAAAACAAAAAAAAAAAAAACAAAAAAAAACCTCATCCCTGAAAAATGGAAAGGAGTAAGAGGCTAAGTTAGAAGACTAGAAAAGAGAAACTTAAAAAAAAATCCCTGGTTATAAAGCCTTTTAATCTAACAAGAAACTGTATTGAAAGGGAGAGTCAAGCTTCTTCTTTTGGAAGAATTTTAATGCCAAGAAGGATCAACCTTCAGAGTCAACAACGCACAGTCGTGAGCCTTCAGGGGCAAGGAATATCTTCTCATTTCACAGAGTGGGAGAGGGAGACAGAGAAACTCAGGGATTTGGAAAAATATTTTCAGGTGAGTCTTTGTTAGAAAAAGAAATAGTCTTAATTTGAAACTCTGTCAATTCAATTGTATGTTGCTTAGAAAAGTGTCAAAAGAACTTTCATTTTTTAGATATAAGAATACACATGTGGCCAGGCGCAGTGGCTCATGCCTGTAATCCCAGCACTTTGGGAGGCTGGGGCGGGCAGATCACGAGGTCAGGAGCTTGAGACCAGCCTGGCCAACATGATCAAACCCTGTCTCTACTAAAAATACAAAAATTAGCCAGGCGTGGTGGCGGGTGCCTGTAATCCCAGCTACTCAGGAGGCTGAGGCAGGAGAATTGCTTGAACCCAGGAGGTGGAAGTTGCAGTTAGCTGAGATCGCACCACTACACTCCAGCCTAGGAGACAGAGCAAGACTTCATCTTGAAAAAAAAAAAAAGAATACACATGTGAAATAACTTCTATCTAAAGTCATTCATTCACTGCAACAGATTGGAAACAGCCTAAATGTCCCATCAATTGGGGACTAGTTAAATGAATTATTATTAGCTTATACAATGGAATATTATACAACCATTAAAAAACACAAGCATCTCTTTATGAATTAACATAGAACTGCAAGATGTAGTAAGTAAAAAAAAAGACTCTGGGCCAAGTGCAGTGGCTCACACCTATAATCCCAGCACTTTAGGAGGCCCAGGTTGGGTGGATCACCTGAGGTCAGGAGTTCGAGACCAGCCTGGCTAACATGGTGAAATCCTGTCTCTACTAAAAATACAAAAATTAGCCAGGTGTGGTGGTGCATGCCTGTAGTGCCAGCTACTTGGGAGGCTGAGGCAGGAGAATCACTTGAACCCAGGAGGCGGAGGGTGCAGTGAGCCGAGATCGCATCACTGTACTCCAGCCTGGATGGCAGAGTGAGACTCTATCTAAAAAAACAAGCAAGCAAACAAAAAGACTCTGAACAATGTGTATAATATGCTAAAAGTTGCATATAATATCTATCTGTGTATGTATCTATCTGTATTTGCTTATATATATATATGCATTATACATTCCAGGAAGGGGACACAGGAAACTAGCAACCCCGGTTTTTCAAGGGAAGGGAGCTGAGCAGCTGGAAGGCACACTGTTTTGTACTTAAATTTGAAAAAAAATCTTCTGAGTATATTTCAGATTCAAAATTTGAATTAAAGAAACTAAACCTAAATAAAATGTTATGTCACTTTTAGTCTGAGTTACAAATGCATGATTAAAACAGAGTGATAGAAACACAGGTAGTAATACTTGATGAGTGAGCAAAACAAATGGAGGGACTGCAAATTCAAAACCCAGTTCTGTTATTCTGGCCAAGTCGTGTGCTCTTCCCCTGTTCATTCAACTAATGAACATTTGTTGAGAGTCTGCTGTGTGCCAGGTACTGAGATAGGCACTGGGGGCACAAAGATGAAAGATGTATTCGTAGGACGCTCACTGACTTGTGGGGAAATGACAAGTCAGTTTGCAATGCAGCGTGATAAATGTTGTGGCAGATTATGACAGGTTTCTGCAGGGCCTCATGGGAGGTGAAGCTAAATTAGGCTGGGAAGGTTGTTTACCGGCAGACGCAGTGCTAAATCTTGCAGTGAAGGGAAGGTAGAACAATTCCAAGCAGAGGAAGCAGCATGTGCTGGCTTAGGGGATAGTTTGGTGCGGGGGCAGTGTGAGGACAGTGTAAATTAGACACAGGCCAGATCTTGCATGTTACAGTTTGGAGTTTAAGAAAAATTGCACATGTTATATTTTTCTATTTGTAAAATAAATACATCTTTGATGCTTGGAATTTAACCAGAGGGCCAATGGGGACACGGTAAAGAATTTCAAGCAAACCAGTGATAAGACTGAGCTGTATTTAGAGCACTGGCAGCAGTGTGGTATTATAAGACCAGGGGAAGAGGAAGAGTCACAAACACTTTGCGAACACAAACTACAACATTGAAACCAACATGTGAGAGGCGCTTTCTCTGGTGGCTGAGGTATAGGTCCTGCAGTCAGGCTGTCTGCACTCTAGTCCTAACTCCTACACTTGATATCTTACAGACCGTAGGAGTTACTTAACCTCTGAGCCTCAGTTTCTTCAACTGGAAACCGACAGATGCTGCACAAGTGATCTTAGGTAATCTGTCCTTGGAAAACCTTCCAGCTGTCCTGCCCTCCACTCTCATGCACGGGTGCCTGCTGGGCATGTTACTTTTAGGACCACAGCAGGCTTTTTTAGGGAGCTGCTGGGAGGATGGAGGAGCAAAGACTGCAGGAGTCTGAAGTGCGGCCTCCAGCCTGCCTTGAGCCAGCTGCATGCCCTATCGTAGAACCTCAGCTTCTACACCTGTGAAATGGGAGTAATAATAAATAATTGTAGAGTTCTCAAAAGGTTTAACCAGGAAGAGACATTTGGAAATTCCATGTAACATACCATGTGATACATGAATATAAATGACTAATTTCAATACTTTCTTAATGATGGAAGAAAATCAGGATCTCATTAAAAAGTTTCAGCTTCAAGGTAGTACAACTTTTCTTGTGTAACAGAGAAGTCCCCTACGTTGTCTTCGTTAAAGACCTTATGATTTATGAAAATCATAAAGTATCTTGTGTTATTAAGATAAAAAAGATTAATATATATTATCAAATCTCTGCTCCCTTCTTGGGTTCTGCAGCTAGAACAAAGAAGTACAACTAGGCACACAGGCACAGAACAGACAGACCTCACGGATCTCTGATACTGTGGGGTTTTTTGGCTTCGAATCCTAGCTCTCTCTGCTGCCAGCCATGTGACTGGTCATCTCTGAGCCTCGGTTTCCTCATCTGCACAGTGGGGATCGCACAATTACTGGGAAGAGTGAAGGGAAGATTACACAAGGCTCAATAAGTGAGGGGCCTGGCCCTTAGCAGGGATCAGTGAGTGTTCCTTTCTCCCTTATGAACTGAGTCCTTTACAGATATGAACATTCTTTCAAAACTATTAGTTCATGTAATTCTTGCTTCACTGTTGAGAGGCAGGTATGGAGTTCCCAGTATTATTATTATTTTTTTGAGATAGACTTTCGCTCTTGTTACCCAGGCTGGAGTGCAGTTGTGCGATCTCGGCTCACTGCAACCTCCGCCTCTCGGGTTCAAACGATTCTCCTATCTTAGCCCCCGAGAAGCTGGGACTACAGGCACACGCTAACATGCCCGGCTAATTTTTTGTATTTTTAGTAGAGACGGGGTTTCACCATGTTGGCCAGGCTGGTCTCGAACCACCTGAGGTGGTGATCCGCCCGCCTCAGCCTCCCAAAGTGCTGGGATTACAGGCAGGAGCCACCATGCCTGGTCAGATCCCAGTATTATTATCTCTGTTTTATTAAAGAGAAAATGGAGTCTGAGAAGCATCACAAGGTCACTTAGTATCAGAGTGTCAGAGAAGTACTCCCGGCTCCACCCAGGGCTTCCCAACTACCAGTCTGACATTTTAATATTGATAATATTCCACTTAATTCGGGTTTTTTTCTTTTTGAAATAGAACACACTCATAAATATTTTTCCTGGGAATATTATTCAAGTCTCCTGGAATCATTAAATCTTGAGAACTGCTGGTGATCCCTCTACAACTTTCCTGCCAAATGGTCATCAAGGCACGTTTAAATGATTGTGGAGACCAAAACTTATCTCCTAAGGCACCCTGCTCCATCTTTGGACGATGTCCTAAGCCAAGCATTATTTTCCTGTTGTATGTGAAATCCACAGGATTAAGGGGCAGCCCCCTTCTGCTTGGTGGGATGCACCTACACTTGCCCACATAAGTAATGCTTGGGACTGGTCTCAAAACAGGCGGGGCAGCTCTAACTCCAGGCACTGCTGGCTCTTGTCCGTGTTCAGGTCAATTCCTCTACCTTGCATTTGAGGGCACTATGTGCTAACTGTGTGGGAACTGCGAGGTAGAAGCTTATTTCTCATTCTTCAGATGTTCTGGGTGTAACATACACACCCTTTGATATCAACGTGGAGTATAAGGATATTCAATTTGATATCTAGCGTTAATAGGCATTATTGCTGTTTTCCTCCTTATGACCATGACCTAACCCTGATAATTTAAAAAGTCTCTGAAAAAAAAATTCTATCCTTATTCATTCATCAATTACCATTTCTTTTTGAAAAAACACAATCGAGTTTTTAAAAACATGGTTCAAAAAAATTTGTTTTTTCTTTTTTGGTTTAGAAAATAGGCTGGTCTTGGCCGGGTGCAGTGGCTCACGCTTGTAATCCTAGTACTTTGGGAGACCGAGGCAGGTGGATCACCTGAGGTCAGGAGTTTGAGACCAGCCTGGTCAACATGGTGAAACCCCGTCTCTACTAAAAATGCAAAAAATTAACCGGGCATGGTGGTAGGTGCTTGAAATCCCAGCTACTCAGGAGGCTGATGCAGAGAATCGCTTGAACTGGGAGGTGGAGGTTGCAGTGAGCTGAGATTGCGGCATTGCATTCTAGCCTGGGCTACAAGAGCGAAACCCTGTCTCAAAAAAAAAAAAAAAAAAAAAAAAAAAAAAAAAAAGAAAGAAAGAAAACAGGCTGGTCTCAAACTCCTGGGCTCAAGCGATCCTCCGGCCTCATCCTCCCAGGCAGCTGGGATTCCAGGCATGTGCCACTGTGTCTGAAATGGTGAAATGGTTTGATTTTTAAATGAACCCAGATGTACTCTGGATCAATCATATTTCCTCAAATCTAAGCCTGATATAAACAAATTATTCTGTGTAATCAGCTAATAATGTTGCCTTCAGTGTTGTAAAGAGGTTCTTAAAATGTGAGAAGTTCACATGCAATAAATGGAAAATGAATGAATGCTCTCCTGTAGTAACGTGAGCCTGCCTCTGCCACAACATTGTGCTATTACCTGTTTCATTGTTTATCTTCCTCTTAGATTCTAGGCTCCTTGGAAGGTCAAGGATAGAGATGATTCATCTCTGTATCCTCAGTAACTATCACAGTGTCTGATACTCAGAGCGTGTTCAATATATGTTGGCTGAGGGGGCCAGGCACGGTGGCTCACGCCTGTAATCCCAGGACTTTGGGAGGCAGAGACAGGTGGATCATGAGGTCAGGAGATCGAGACCGTCCTGGATAACACAGTGAAACCCCGTCTCTACTAAAAAATACAAAAAAATTAGCCAGGTGTGGAGGCGTGCACCTGTAGTCCCAGCTACTCGGGAGGCTGAGGCAGAAGAATGGCGTGAACCCAGGAGGCGGAGCTTGCAGTGAGCCGAGATCACGCCACTGCACTCCAGCGTGGGTGACAGAGTGAGACTCTGTCTCAATATAGAAAGAAAAATAAAAATATGTTGGCTGAGGGGAACCAAATGATCAGTGGGAGAGAAAGCTTTATATTGCCTTCACAGAACTTGGGTGGGACTGGAGGGAAGGGCAAAGTCCTGTGGGGTCAGAAAATCTTCCTGGAGCAGATGGAATGTGTCCTCAGGAATGGAATTTTCTAGAAGGAGTGTTGGATGCTTAGCTAACATGATAGGCAGTGTTTTTGATTGGACAGGGCTCAGCTGGGGGCTGCAGTGAGGCTTTATAACAGATGGTTGAGCATAGGCACTGGAACTGGGCTGCCTGACCAAATCTTGCTTCTGCCATTTACCAACTGTGTGACATTTGGTAAGTTACTTAGCCTCTCAATGCCTTAGTTTTCTCATCTGTAAAATGGAGTAATTCTACATACTTAGATTCATTTTATGAATTAAGTAAATGCATGCATATAAAATTTAGAACAAAGCCAGCCACAGAATAAGTGCTCTGCAATGTTAGCAATTGTGATTATTTTTATCTCTTTCCATTCCCTTGTTCTGCCTTGACCTTTCTTATCACCTACCCTCATCCCCTGCAATGTGCAATGCTTCCTACATGCCCCAGGCAAAAATGAATGACATACCCTGTGGACAGGCAGGAGATACATGAATGAATGTAGAGGATGAGTTGGTTTCTACACAGCTCCAGGAGTGGAGGACAGCCTGTGTGCTCTTCTCTGTTTGAACTCATCATCTTTGTCTGTACTACCCTGGGACTGTGTCTTACTACATGGCAATCCCTAAGAACGTGGGAGCTACCACATCCATAAGGAGAAGGTCTATCTAGAGAGAGCTGTGAACACTGAACATTTCCAAGAGAAGGCATGGTCTTTGGGGCAAAGACTGGCCTGGGAGTCAGAAAGTGTACTGAGTGTGTACTTTGTGAGTCCTTTGGAAGCAGGCTGAGTTGCCATTTCCATGAGTCTTGAGGGAGGTGGACAGGAAAGTGGGCCTTAGAGATGACAACACTTTTCCTTCTATAATACTGTGCCAAAATTGCTGGACAAAAAAGTGTAACACAAAAGCATTGTGGATACTAAATATACAAGCAATTACTGTAAATTTCCCCACTTTGAATTCTGCATTCTTAAATGCTCCATATTTTCTTTTTTTTTTTCTTGAGATGGAATCTCACTCTATCACCCAAGCTGGAGGGCAGTGGTGGATCTCGGCTCACTGCAAGCTCCACCTCCCGGGTTCACGCCATTCTCCTGCCTCAGCCTCCCGAGTAGCTGGGACTACAGGCACCTGTCACCACGCCCGGCTAATTTTTTGTATTTTTAGTAGAGATGGGGTTTCACTGTTAGCCAGGCTGGTCTTGATCTCCTGACCTCATGATCTGCCTGCCTCGGCCTCCCAAAGTGCTGGGATTACAGGCATGAGCCACTTTCTTATCTCATTTCCTTAGCAGCTCTCACCTTTGAACATGCTACACGCTCTGCTTGTGTATTAGGTCTGTTGTCTGTTCCCTGTACTATCCTGGAGCAGGGCAGGGATCTTGGTCTGTTTTTTTCACTGATGTATCCCAAATGCCCAGAAACTGCCAAGCACATAGTAGATAGCCGGTGTTCAAATATTGGTTAATGAATGGTGTCTGTGATGGGATATTTCCTCCCAGAAAGTACGATTCATAATTCTTTCAGCCCTAAGTGAAGAACTAAACTGTTGCTAAGAATAAAAGGGATAGTTTCAACAGTATAAATCATGGAGCATGGCAATATGGCAATATTTTTTGAATACTTGTAGCAAATATCTTTTCTTTTGGGGTCCAGAATCATTCTTCTTTCTTGTAGTTTTTTTTTTTCCTATAGAGATGGGTTCTCACTATGTTGCCCAGGCTGGGGTACAGTGGCTATTCACGGGTGTAATCATAGCACACTACAGCCTTGAACTCCTGGACTCAAGTGATCCTCCAACCTCAATCTCCTGAGTAGCTGAAATTCCTTCTTATAGTTTTCAGTACCCCATTTTCCTCTATCAGACATACTTTCTGTTCCCATTCTCAGTCCCTGTGGCTCCAGGGTGGGCCAATGGCATTTCATTTGGGTATGGATAAGTGACCCACATTGGTTTACATTCAATTCTGGAATGACCTGGGAAATAGAAGCTCGTGGCCAGCTTGCCACCCCTGGGGAAGAGCCTATCTAAGAGGAAGCCCTGAAAAGCAGGGCCCAGTCGTGGACAGAGACAGATTTTGGACAAATGCATGACTCTTAATCAAAGTCCCACCTTGTAGAACTGGGATTGGGGCAGCCCAGATAATTAGGAGGGTGACCCTCATGACTTCCAAAACCCCTGCCAGGCTATGGCACTAGATAGAGCCACCATCATACACTCGGCAAGTATTTGGTTTCTTCTGCCCCATTCTTGTCTTTCTCAGTCATTTCTTATCAAGGGCCTGGAATATTTTCTCCAGGGTACTATGAAGGATCTGAGATCCTTCCATGCTAGGCCTGGCTATGTTCCTGGTCAGTTTCTTTGACTCCATGGCTATTTATTTCCAGTTCAATAAGCTCTGAGGAGGGCAAAGAATGGGTAGGAAAGGGGCCCTAAACCAGAGGGTGTGGGATGAAAAGGATGGGCCAATTCATGGAGCATTTAATGAGCACCTTCCATGTGTCGGGCGCTGTGTTCGATGCTGGGGTGGAAGGGAGTGTTGCAAAGATGGACAAATGCCATCCTCACTATAGAAACCCTCAGAACCCTTAACTTGAAATGAAGCTAAGCTTGGGAGATCAGTGAACTCTTAGAGAACAGAAAGCAAGGCCAGATATCCAGAAAGGAATTTGCAGTTGACTTCTAAATAGTTAACTCAAGAATCAGTCTTCTCTACAGTAGTAATATCAACTCTACCAAGTGACAGTGGTAAAACAGTAACAATTATTTTAGCTACTGTCAAGATAAAATGAATTATATTTGACTGTTTTATGAGGTAGTTTAAAGTTACTCTTTCTCCTTTCTGTTCCCTGTCCCCTACTACCCAAACCAGACACCCGACTGACTTGTCCCCGATGGCTGGCTGTGATTACTGTCCTAATTTGTTCTTTCTTCATCTGCTACAAACTGCCTATTTTCTGTCCCTTCTGATAATGCAGGAGCTCTGAGGGACTTCTGAAGCTGTTTTTGCACCATGCAGAAGTGTATTAACTGGAATTCCTATGTTTGTGTCTATAAAACCTCTCGTCTTCTCAGTGTGAGATCACCTTCAGGAACGGCGTCATGTCGATGTGCAGCTTGCGCGTGTAAAATTCTTTTCTGTTTGAACATATCAGCCCTTTATTTATACAACTTTGAGGCTCTTCTGTCTTCTGAGCTGCTGCCTCCAAGGACTGCTGGGCTGCCTGTGAAGAGAAGCAGAAAGCTCAAACTTTCATATGAATGATATACAGTGCAATAAGAGCTAGTCCAAATCCCCAAATATTTACAGAAGGCAATTTTTTAAATCATTGAAACAATAATACGCAACACCTAATTTTACTGTTGAAGACACAGAGGACCCTATAGAGAGAAAACAGCCCAAGAGTGTTTATTTATTAGTACCTATGGAAGTGGAAAAAGGGACCTTCCTAGGTCCCAGGGCTTTAATTATTTTATTTAACCTTCACAACAACCCTGTAAGGTGGGCACTGTTACTCCCATTATAAAGACAGGAAACTGGGAGGCTCTGGGAGGTTAAGCAACTTGCCCAAAGCCATTAGCTACTATATGGCAGAGCTAAAATTACCATCTGTTGAAGGCTCCTTTTTAATGAGATATTTTTGATACTTACATAGCTTCCATGAATGGTTATCAAATCTGCTTTGCAGCAAATATGGTTATAGCAAGATTCCAGTTTATTTCCAAGATGACAAAAATGAATTTGATATGTTAGGAAGACTGATTTGAACAAATATAGCAGAGAGAGAAGGAAGAATGAGCTAACAGAGGAGTCTGGGAGGCCCCGGGGGCTCTCCAAACTTCTGGGCCATGCAAAGGGTGTCACGTTTCAGGATACCACACAGTTGGATCTGAAGTTGCACTCCAGCCCATGCCCCACACTGCAACCTGGGTGCTCCTTCCAAGATGCATACTGGCTCATATCACTTCTCGGCTTGAAACCTTCAAAGGCCATTGTCCTCAAGATGAAGGCCAACCGGCTTACAAGGTTTATAAGCCCTTCCTGCCTGGCCCTAGATGATCTCTCCTGCTTCATTAGGTCATACAACAAATATTTATTGGGTGTCTTTTCTATGCCAGGCAGAGCAGATAGGGCAGTGCCCAAAGGGACGAAAGTCTCCACCCTCATGAAGAGTGCACATCCATTCCATTGAAAGGGAAGACAGAATTCACAAGGAAGTGGAACATAAGTATGTCTGAAGGTGGTTTGTGATAGGGAGAAAAATAAAACACAAAGTGGGCTGAGGGAATAGCTGGGGATGGAAGTGGAGGCTGCAATTTTAAGCAGGGAGTCAAGGGAGGTCCCATGAAAAAGCAATGACAGGGCAAGCTCTGAAGATGGTGAAGGAAGGTTCTAGGGTCTATCTGCATGAAGTGTTTACTTCGCTATGGGAATAGCAGGTGCAGAGGGCCACATGGACACCGGCCCTTGAGCTCCTGGAGCAAGACCTTTGCACGTGTCCTTCCCGCTCCCCTTCTTCTGATTCTTCTTCGTCTTTCAAGTCTGGCTTCCCTATGCCCCTGTGACCACCCAGAGCATGAGCACCTCCTGCCATTGCCCACAATGATTGCTCAGGCTTGTGCAGCCATCTCTCCTCCTCCTCTAGACTGGAAGCCCCCTGAAGGCAGGAACCATGGCTCTTCCATTCCCATTGTCCCGGCAGTTTCTGGCACAGGGTCTGGAAATGAACACACACTTGATACATATTTGCTGAACAAAAGAGTAACTAACAGGTTATGGCCCACCTCAATTCAAAGGAGGAGGGAGCAATGAAGATACCTTTACAGGAAGTATGTGTTGACCTCCAGAAGACAGTCCTCTAGGGAGCACTGGTTCCTCATTTCCAAAGAGAAAAGTTATTTATTATTTTTGGGACAAATTTGCTGGGGTCACATACATTAATATGTCATGAGATCACTGAGAGTAGATTTGATAATTTCCATATTTTCTAGGAGACTCTCAGATGGCCATCTCTCTGGGCAGTCATAAAGTCTCCCTCCCATAACATTTATATTACTTTTAAACATTAATGATGAATTAACAATTGGTGAGTCCCCACAAGCAGTTATCATTCCAATGAACACCCACACCCTTTTCTTTTGCTCTGAAATGTGGCTAGAGATAAAGATTGTTCTGGATAAACACACGTCCAATTTTTTTTTTATCATCTCAGTCACATATCTGATTAGCTTTTCAGGGTGAGACAGTCCCTCTCCATTTCTCAATCACATGAAAGCATTTGGTCCAAGCTAGACTCAGACAAAGCATTTCAAGCTTTCTAGCCTCCACAATCATGCATGAATCACTGGATTGAATAATAGAAATCAGATGATAATGATTTGAGGGAAATTTCTCCATTATCCCCAAGAGAAGTTTTCATGTTTGACTGGAGAACAAAAGGCATAGTCAAGACCAATTTCAATGGCTGAAATTACTTTAACTCCTTATTTGGGGCTCCGATTGAAGAGTGGGGAGTTGAGAGGCTTTGAGAAAAGTCTCCCCAAGCCACTTGACCTATAAATCTTTCGATAAAACAATTCTCCTTACCATATGGCTCATCTCCCTAATGTTCAGGGGCCATCAATTCTAGCTTGATGGAATGTTTTCAGTGAAGGCTCTATACCCACTGGAATGAAAAGTACTGTTTTTGCTCATTATGTTCAAGTGTTCTAACGAATGAATGATAGTGAAAGAGGATTTGGGAGATGGGAGGAAAAAAACGATTAAACATATAAAGAAGAGGTAGTGATGTGAGAAGAAAAAGTCAGAAAATTGAAAGCAGGAAAGAAAGTCGCATGCTAGGTCCGGCACAGTGGCTCATATCTGTAATCCCATCACTTTGGAAGGCTGAGGCAGGAGGACTACCTGAGTTCAGGAGCTTGAGACCAACCTGGAAAACACAGTGAGATCCTGTCTTTACAAAAAATGTAAAGAAAATTAGCTGGGTGTGGTGGTACGTGCCTCTAGTCCCAGCTATTCAGAAGTCTGAGGTGGGAAGATCCTTGAGCCCAACAGTTTGAGGCTGCAGTGAGCTGTGATCATGCCACTGCACTCCAGCCTGGGCGACAGAGTGAGGCCCTGTCTCTAAAAATAAATAAATAAATAATAACAAATACAAAAATAAAAATGAAAGTCATGTGCTTGGGTGGTTTTTCATTTATCCATTAAACTGATATTTATCAAGTGCCTACTGTGTGTCAAACACACACACAAGCAAGATGATGCCTTTAGGTGGTGACTAGTCTGTGAAGACAACACAGTGGTGCTAGGAGGGAGGGTAATGGGAAGGGGGTGGCCGCTTGGCTTGAGTGGTCAGAGGAGGCCGCTCTGAGGAGCTGACATTTGAGCAGAGAGCTGGATGACAAGCTGGAGCCAGCCCTGGATTAATCTGTCTTTAGCAATCAGGGTAGCTGGTATCTCTGTGGTCTGATTATATATTTATTGAATTATTGAATTATTATTATTATTTTTTGAGACAGAGTCTTGCTCTGTCGCCCAGGCTGGAGTGCAGTGGCGCGATCTTGGCTCACTGCAACCTTCACTTCCCTGATTCAAGCGATTCTCCTGCTTCAGTCTCCTGAGTAGCTGGAATTAAAGGTGTGTGCCACCATGCCCAGCTAATTTTTGTATTTTTAGTAGAAATAGGGTTTCGCCATGTTGGCCAGGCTGGTCTCAAACTCCTGACCTCAGGTGATCCACCCGCCTTGGCCTCTCAAAGTTCTGGGATTACAGGAGTGAGCCATTGCGCCTGGCTCTTGGTCTGATTATTTAGAGCTAAGCAGGGAATCTTTTAAAAGGAAAGTGGAATTCTTGATCTCTAGGCCTGTCTGCCCCAGCCTTCTGGGCTCCATCCCTGACCCTGTGAGGCACCCTTCTGTTTTCCGAGTGGCAGAGCAATCAAAACTGACACTTGTAGCTCTATGGTATGTTGAGAGCAAAGACAGAAAAATAAACAGTGATCAGGAGTCAAGGTCTCTAACAAGGTTAAATGGAAGGGAAGGAAAATGGGGGAACTGAAGAAAGCAGAGATGCCTGAAGGATTTTTTTTATGTGAATACTGTGGTGGAGATGATTAAAAAACTAATGGAATGGATAGGCGCGGTGGTTTATGCCTGTAATCCCAGGACTTCGGGAGGCTGAGGTGGATGGATTGCTTGAGGCCAGCAGTTCAAGACCAGCCTGGTCAACACAGCACAACCCATTTCTACTAAAAATACAAAAATTAGCCAGGCGTGGTGGTGCATGTCTGTGGTCCCAGCTACTTGGGAGGCTGAGGCATGAGAATTGCTTAAACGCGGGAGGCGGAGGTTGTCGTGAGCTGAGATCGCACCACTGCACTCCAGCCTGGGCCGCAGAGCAAGACTGTCTTAAAAACAAAATAAAACCAAAAAAAACCCCACACCAAACAAACAAACAAACAAACCAAAAAAACTGATGGAATGGTGAAATGTTTAACAGAAAAACAGAAGCCATCCCTTCACCTATATTGTACTGCAAATACTTTAGTATTTTCATGTTCTGCTAAAAACACCTGGAAGCCTTTCTCTTTAGTAAATGAAACAATAAAGATTAACGAGTTAATTTGGTAAAGCTGATTTGAATTGCACAGAAGGCATTGCGTAAGTACTTGGCATTTAAAAAGTTATCTGACATTTAAAAGGAGATGCCTGTTAATGAATTCAAGAGCTAATCTTATACTCTGACAGAGTGAGCCATGGAAAATCCAGGATTATTATCTTGCTGTAAACACAATATGATTCAGTTGAGCTATCACACAGAAAAAAGAGAGCACTATTGGTTGCGTACAAACATCTAGACTTACACACATATACAAGATGGCAAAACTTAAAGAGAACATCCATTAAAATTACAGACACCTCTTATTGTTTCCTTTCTTACTCTTGAATTATAATATCTGAACTATAGACCCAGGGAGAAACCCTTCTCCCCAGTAATGTTTCCTCCTCCTTTCAGCTGGTATATTTTAAATGGTCACTACCACGGGTTGGTTCTCCAAACAGACTTTGGGAAGTCTAACCTTAAGCAGGAGATGAAATTCTAAATCCAAGTGGCTACGTCTCTACCCTGGGTCCCACAGAGCCACCACAGATAAGGATCTGTCCCGTAGGTGTCCCTCGGGCCCTCCTCATTACTTCTCCCACTCCTTTCTAATTGGGGTTCCCCATCTTTGTAGATGCAGCTTAATGGCTCCAAGAAGAGTGATTGTCCCTCATTAAGGAGGCTGCAACACTCTCGCTGTCTAACTCCCTCCCACGCAGCTCACAACTTCATTCTGCCGGAGAACAGGCTGCCAAGAGGCTCCGGGAACCTGTGGGCAAGCTGAGCTGGAGGAAGAAAACAGAAAAGAGGAGGGCCTTTGTAACCAAGATCTGAAATATGCTGGGGAACACACCCCACCATTATCTTAATGCTTGAAGAGCGGGTGGGGGGAGCCTTTGCTGAAACCCTTAGGTGGTCTCTCAAGTTGCCACATCAAACCTCTGTGCACACAGGGCATTTGCTGCCTCCTGTGAGTAAACAAAAGGAAGAGTCAGTCGCTCCTCTGACCCCGGGCTCCCCTCGTTGGCTGATAGTCTGTCCTTCGACTCCCCTTGGTGGCTCTGAGTCCCAGGGGCACGGAGGGATCTGAGAGATTTAGTCACTGGGGCTAAGGGAGAAGGAGGGCTGGGATTCTGAGCTTTCCTGTCCTCCCATCCCCTCCTAGGGTAGGGGAACCAAATCCTGGAAGGGACCCCTCCTGCAGGCGCGAAGGGCCTGCCAACTTTCCCCGTGTTTGGTCTTCCCGGGCCCAGCTGTTCCTTGCCCATGACAGCCTACGGACCTAAAAGCGGACAATGGGAATGGGGCCAGAGGTGGGGCTGAGTGTGCCTGGGACTCCCTGGGCTCCCTGAGATGGGGCTGCCTAGGGAGGGGATCCGAGTGGGCCAGGCGTTATTATACACTGTCAACCTCAGGCTGACTTGGAGGGCACCCTGTCTGTGGCAAGGCCAACCACCCTGGCCACCCCTAAAGTCCTCACTCTGAGGTTCTGTCTCTGTCTAGGTTTCCCTGGCTGGAAGGGAGGAGGCCTCCAGTGTGCAGGAGGTCAGATGGACACCTGGGATCTCAGCTCAGCAACCCAGCCTGGCCGCATAGCCTCTTTCTGAGGAGCAGCAGAACCCCAGAGCCACAGGGGGCTTCCACCCCACACAAATGTGCCCAGCAGTCCAGCGCCTGTCACCTGGGCTCATCCTGCTCTTCTTGGCCATGTGAGGTCTGGGCCCACTTTTTACATTCTACAGGCAATTTGGTGCTGGTGAAATGGGCTGAGTGAGCCGTTTTGCGAGGGCTCTACAAGTAGGCACGGTGGAGACACAGTTTGGTAGCCAAAGAAGAGCTTTCTTATTCTCCTCCTGTCAGGAATTTTGGTCTTCATCTATTTTTAAATGTCCTCAACTTTACAGAAGGAGATTTGACATCCTCCTGAGTGTTCAGCAAATTAGCCGAACAGCTAGCAAACATGAGCCTTGAAAGAGAAGCATGGCAACCTCCAGTCTTCGCTTCCGTCAGGGGCTCATTTCGTGACTTTGGCTAAGCCATTACTCTTTCTGTACCTCCACTTCCCTACCTAGAAAATGGGGCTAAGCTCATTGTTCTCTTCCAGGGAATTCTGAACGAAACTCTGGACACTTTCATTCCAGAGCTTCTACTATAAGTAAATCTTATCTGTGAGTTCTAACTGCTACTGTCTTCGACATTATTATGTGCTTTGTTGATACAACAGAATCACTGTTTATCTGGCTTAGGAGCTGGAGGAGAAAAATTTCAAGCCAAAATAGTGATCTCTTCTGCCCCAAGGGAGGTAGAAGCCAGCTTTTTCTGTGAGGGGGTGGCTAGCTGTATTCAGGCCGGAACTGTGCCTGTGTTTGAGGGATGACACCTTCTATTTTAGACTGGGAGATGGGAGGTCGAGAGGTGAAAGGTGGGAAATCTGAACAACTCCTCAGCTCCTTCCAACTCAAAACTTGAACTCAAAACTGTGTGACTTCCTTGTTTTGTTGGGTCTGGTGGGACTTTTCCAATCTGACAACCGACAGACAGGGAATCTCAACTTGCAAACTGATTCCACTGTGAAAAGGTCATTTTTAAATCAGTTGATTTTTATTAGGAAAAAAAATATGGTGTTTTGATTCCCAGACTCTCCCATAAAAGTTTATCTAACCCAGATTCAGCCAGACTATGGAGTTGAAGTAGTCCTGGTCTTGCATGACAGCAGGAGGCTGGAAGAAGAGAAAGAAAAATGTCCTTTCTTTTTCTTTCCTGGGTCCCCACACTTTCCTGACCCCTTCCCCTCCACTGGGCTCTTCTGTCCTCCAACCTCTAAATTTTCCTCTGCAGCCCTGTGCTGTGGGCCGTGGGGCCCTGCCAACACAGTGCTCCTGGTCCCCAAATTCCCTGCCTCCTCTCTGCCCACAGGCCTTAGCTGTGCTCCCTTAGGTATAGGGGGAAAGCAATTAAGAAACTTTCACAAGGAGATATGAGGAACCCAAAATAATCTCTAATAGTTAGAAATTTAAGCAGTGAAACACAGTGAACACTCCAGAAGGCATGGAGGATATTTGGGAGGCAGAGAGAGGGATGCTTGAATTGGGGGTTGGGGATGGGAAAGGAAGGAACAATTGGTAGATTGACCCATTGTCCTCCTTTAAATTATTCCTGCTTTTCAAGCTTCTCTTTTTCCATGTCTAAACCCTTAGATTGTATACAAGCTCCAAGTTCTGTTTTATAATGGCTTTCAAGGCAAGGGACAGGGGAGTACAACAGTAATGATTATAATGTATTGGGGGTTGCCTATTGCCAAGCATTGTGTGAATCCCTTTCCATATGTTTCATCTCATCCTCATCGTGACCCCATGAGGGAAATATTATTACCCTATGAGGAAACTCTGCCTCAGAGAGGTTAAATAGCCTGCCTAAAGCCACACAGCCTGTAAGGAAGAAGTTAGGATTTATTTTATTTTATTCATTTTTGAGACAGAGTCTCACTCTGTCACTCAGACTGGAGTGCGGTCAGGTGATCATGGCTCATTGCAGCCTCGACCTCCCAGGCTCGAGCAGTCCTCCTGCCTCAGCCTCCTGAGTAGCTGGTACTACAGATACGCACCACCACACCTGGCTATTTTTTTTTTTTTTTTTTTTTTAGATGGAGCCTCGCTCTGTCACCCAGGCTGGAGTGCAGTGGCACAATCTCAGCTCATTGCAACCTCCGCCTCCCAGGTTCAAGAGATTCTTCTGCCTCAGGCTCTCGAGTAGCTGGGACTATAGGCGAGCGCCACCACGCCCGGCTAATTTTTTTGTATTTTTAGTAGAGACAGGGTTTCACTGTATTAGCCAGGCTGCTCTCAAACTCCTGACCTTGTGATTTGCCCACCTTGGCCTCCCAAAGTGCTGGGATTACAGGTGTGAGCCGCCGCACCTGGCTGCTAATTTTTTATAGAGACGGTGTCTCACTTTGTTGCCCGGGCTGGTCTCAAACTCCTGGGCTCAAGTAATTCTCCAGCCTTGGCCTCCCAAAGTGCTGGGATTATGGATGTGAGCCACTGCTCCTGGCCTAGAAGTTGGGATTTAAATGCAGCTTTATTGGATTTCCAAACGACTAGGCCTCTTTGAAAGTGCAGTTCATGTGTGAAAGGGGTCCTATTAGTTCTGATATCTATTTCCTTATCTGCAAACAGGAATAATAACTATACCAACTACATGAGGATGTTGTAAGGATGAGATAATCCTAAACCCTGTGCGTAGAAAAACTCAAAGATATTGGCTGTTTTTACCATTTGAAAAGACCCTCTCGGCCAGGTGGGTGGCTGAAGCCTGTAATCCCAGCACTTTGGGAGGCTAAGGTGGGTGGATCACCTGAGGTCAGGAGTTCAAGACCAGCCTGGTCAACATGGCGAAACCCCGTCTCTACTAAAACTACAAAAATTTTCCTGGCATGGTGACAGGCGCCTGTAATCCCAGCTACTCGGGAGGCTGAGGCAGGAGAATCGCTTGAACCCTGGAGGTAGAGGTTGCAGTGAGCCGAGATTGTGCCACTGCACTCCAGCCAGGGGAACACAGTGAGACTCCGTCTCAAAAAAAAAAAAAAAAAAAAAAAAGACCCTCTCAAGAGAATGGGGAGGTAATTGTTAAAGCTTGCTATAGGTATGTGGAGGTTCATCGTACTATTCTTTCTACTTTTACATGTTTGAAATTTTTCATAATACAAAGAAAAAAGGAAAACAAATTAACTATGCAGATATTGTGTGTCACTAGCAGCCAAGACATCAATTAATACAGACTTATTGGAATAAATGATAGTTGCAGTGAAAATTCAACAAATAAAAGCCCTCATTTTGTAATTAAAAACAAACCCCTCTCAGGAAATTAGCCTTAAATTGTCTAGGGCGTTTTGGGGCAGACAAAGTAATCCTGTGGGTAAGGCTCAACCAGAAGATGAAGTTTGCTTAGATCTTCAAAAAGCCTTTGAATCAAGTTCCACAACCAAAGCTATTTACAAAACTAGAGGGCGGGGGAGAGAGAGAGAGAGAGAGAGAAGGGAGAGTGAGCACAGGCATGGAACTAGGTGAGCTGTTGCAGTGTCTTGGAAAAGAGAGCTGACTTTAGAAACAAGAAACAAAGGCAGGGTAGGGAGTCAAGAGCACTTTTCTTGATGGGGAAATGCAGAAAGCGAATTCTCTTAGGCATTGGTGTGGAGACCAATCTTACTTGTCAGCCTCAGAGAGATCTCTAAGAAGGATGCCTAGTGACATCCCCAAGTCTGCACATGACCCAAAGCTTTTCCAGAGAAGGAAAAACCAAATCATAATGACCAATAGCAGGAAATGCCCAGAGACTGTGTGAGTTGTGGGGGAAAAATCAGTTGAACTTCCATCTCATTATCACTGAAAATAAATCAAGTGCAATCTCGGAATTCTATGTAGAGGAGATGGGCTTTTTCTATTCAGAATATGGATCTTAATGTCAATGACAGATTTAGTTACATATATATAAAACTACACATATATAAAACTATATATATAAAACTATACATACATACATATATATACACACACACACAAATATAAAGAGAGAGAGAGAGAGAGAGAATCTCACTTTGTTGCCCTGGCTAGTTTTGAACTCCTGGTTTCAAGTGATCCATTCACCTTGGCCTCCCAAAGTGCTGGGATTACAGGCGTGAGCCACTGCGCCCAGCCTGTTGATTTATTTTTGAGTGGCTCCTATGTACCAGGAACTGTGCCAGACGCAAGTGATACAAAGGCAGACGACAGCCTTAAACAGAAGGCAGGGTAGGGTATGGCTTAGAAGGACACGAAATAAAAGGTTACCTTTGTACCCTTGTACAAAACATAGTGTGTCTACAGGTGTTTTATCTTTTGTTTTTTTGTGTGTGTGCATGTTGTTTTTGGTCCTGAAAGAGGAGAGCTGATGGGGATATGAACACCATCTGTGAAACCACCAAGGAAACAGATGGGGGTAAACACAGGTTTATTCAAACCAAATCCTAGTGTGCTAGAATTACAGGCTACTCTTTGAAATCCAAAAGAGATAAACTTAGGATACATAAGATCAAATATGAATTTATACTGTTGTAAACTTATGAAACCTGAACTCAAGAGATAGTATAGGTTGAAACAGAAGTGAAAAAAGGGATATAACACCAATTTAACAGGATTTTTAGGATACCACCAAAGTTCTAAGCCCCACAAAGCAACAAAACAAAACCCAAGATAAGGCATGTGAGAAAGGATGTTTGTTCTCCCTAGCTTGGCAATAGTTTAAACAAAAGGAGAAAAGTGACAATGTGAAAACTGCTGAGATGCTTTCTTTCTTATTTTAAACAAAGAGATGCAATCATTTTTGGGAAATCTAATTAAGGTTTGAGCTTGTACTTTGATACTCTTTACTGACAACCTCTGCCCTGACAGCTCTACAAACAAGTGGGCTCAGCGCCCCTCTTTTCCCAAGCTTACGTAGATGGATCTGGATGGATGAGAGTTTTATGCTCTGAATTCCAATTTTTCAGAAAGATGAATTCGTTGTCCCCCAAAGTCTAGAGTTAGAGGGATAAAATGCCAAAAGGAATCGAGATCCTTAAAAGGAGAATGCTGATGACTCTATTCAATAAACTAATAAAAACCTGATTAATGTTAAATATTGTAAACCAATGATAATTAGCTAAAAAATAATGCTGCTATGGTGTTGACCCTGTTCAGCTTGCTGAATACTTGCATACTCTGAGCCTGAGATTATTTTATGCTAGACTTGAATAAAACCAGCTCGCCTCATGATCCATCTTTCCTTCTTATAGGGAGAATTTGGAAAAAGGCAAAACACTGAAAAAAAAAAAGCCTAGGAAAACAAATAACAGAATCCACCTCGGTTTCAAGTTAGCATGACTGCACTTTTTTCATGCATTATTTGCAAGTCTTTTCCGAACAGACACATTTTTTTTTTTTTATATAGTTGCAGCCATAGTGGACTTATTTTGATTTCCACTTTTAAAATGTTAAATCAGGCCGGGCACGGTGGCTCATGCCTGTAATCCTAGCACTTTGGGAGGCCAAGGCGGGTGGATTGCCTGAGCTCAGGAGTTCTAGACCAGCCTGGGCAACACGGTGAAGCCTCAACTTTACCAAAATACAAAAAAATTAGCCGGGAGTGGTGGCATGATTCTATAATCCCAGTTACTTGGGAGGCTGAGGCAAGAGAATTGCTTGAACTCGGGAGGTGGAGGTTGCAGTAAGCCGAGATTGCGCCTTTGCACTCTGGCCTGGGCAACAGAGTGAGATACTATCTCAAAAAGAAAAAAAAAAAAGTTAAATCAGTGGTTCTCAACTGGAGGTGATTTTGCTCCCCAGCAGGCATTAGCAGGGTCTGGAAACATTTTGATTGTCACAACCGGGGAGGGTTGTGCTACTGGCATCTAGTAGGCAGTGGCCAGGGATACTGCTTAACATCCTGCAATCAACGGGAAAGTTCCCCAAAACAAAGACTACCTGGTCCAAAATGTCAATGATGTTGCCTGTGTTAAACATTAGTATTAAATCTCAGTTTCTAGTATGAACAATCATCCTTTTTTAATGCTTGAATTAAACCCTTCACCGAGGGTGAAACTGCCATTGCCAAATTTTAACTGAGGCAGTGGAAGAGATCTGACCTAACCAACTCCATCTTGATTCTAACCTCCAGGTTGTCCTTGCTCATTCCTGGTGTAGGCCGAACTAACTTTGGCAGGAACTTAGTTTACAGTTTAGCTTTGAAACAAAGATGATAACAGCCCTTTCCCAAAACAAACCCCCTTCCTACCTGTGAACCAGACTGCCTTCGCAGGACTAACAAATTAGCCACAAAATTAGAAATCATGGTTTAGGAGTCATGCGGCTGGAGGCTACAAGATTCTAAATCTCCCCAAAATCATTTCTCTGATGTTACACTCTTAGACTGTTTCCAGATTTTCTCTGTTACAGATAATGCTGCAATGGACATCTTCAATGACTTTTTTTTTTCTGTTGAATTATTTCCTTAGGATAAATTCCCGGAAGTCAGAAATACATAATCAATGGATATTTCATATTTTTCATGTTTCATGAGTTATATTGCCATTTTGCTTTACGAAGGGATTGAATCAAAACTGTGTTCCACCAGAAGTGTATAAGTATACCAGTTTTAAAACCCTGGCAGCCCTGGGTGTTACCATTTAAAAAGAGTAAGAGAAGGCACAAATCTCAGATATAAGATGGTACTTATAGTTTGCCTCAATATACATTTAAATTGCTAATCAAGATGAATGATTTTTTCTTTTTCTTTTTTTTTTTTTTGAGACGGAGTCTAGCTCTGTTGCCCAGGCTGGAGTGCAGTGGCCGGATCTCAGCTCACTGCAAGCCCCGCCTCCCGGGTTCACGCCAGATGAATGATTTTTTCATATTTATTTTCTGTTACTCCTTTTTGGATATGAATTGTTTCTGTCTTTTGCTTATTTTTATCATGGTTCTCAATGATTTTCTTTTAAAATTGCAGGTAATCTTTACTGAGTATAGATGGTAAAGTTAATGAAATTATTTTACTTTTTTTTTTCTAGTTTTACTTTCTCCTACCACTGTCTAGCTATGTTAATATTTCCTCCCGAAATTTTCATTTGTAATTTTAATACTCTTTTTAGGTGCCGGTCACCTAACCCAACCTGCGGCCTCTACGCAGAGAGGCCTCGGGGGATAGGAAAAGCTTCTCCAGCGATTGATGTCAGCGGCCCACCGAGGTAAGAGCAATACTCTGTCTCTGAAAGTATCCCAGGAACTAATTTCCCTTAATCAAATGAAGGGCCTTAGGAGGAGCCACGAGGCAGAAATGAAAATAAATCTGAAGGAGAATACCAAATTCTGTGAGGAGTTTGAAAGACCTGCATTAAAAAAGGGCACCGTACCTTTAGGACTGCAGCTCTGGCGATGCTCCATATGCAGCTATTAATATGCAAAAAATGCCTTCATAAATACTTGATTCTGTTCACAGTGGGGAAGCAGTTCATTTGAAAGAGGAAATGGGAGCTTGGAGTTGAAACATGTCTGCTTGTCTCCTTTTTCTTTTTTCATTGCTCTCTTTTCATCTCCACATTTCCCCTTGTAGTTTTCTTACCCCCGCCCCCACCACCTCACCCCCTCTTCTAACTCCTAGGAACTTGCTGGTATCAGTTGCTACTCTCGTTTCTTTTGATGGATTCGCTGCCGAGGCCCCGCTCCTCAGGTCAGGTGTGGAAGAGGTGCCTTGGAGCCATTCCCACCATTTGCCATCCTCATCGTGTGTTGGAGGAAGGAGCCTAACCCTTTCTGCTCCCATTACAGTGCGGACAGCCTCCGAGGAGCCAAGGTGAAGGCTCTCGCATCGCAGCGGTAGGGCCTCTGCAGAAGCCTCCAGCCCAGGGAACGCTGTCACCCCAGCCTCTGCAGAGCACCCTGTGGCTTTCTCCCCAACCCACACGCCAGAGATTGTTTTCTAAATCTAGGCCTGCGACTTCTCATTAGAGGGTGGTAATACCAGAATATCCACCCTTGGCAAGTCTTCCCCTCTCTCAGCTAGCACTGTGATAAAAGTACAAGTCTTGGCCGGGCGCGGTGGCTCAAGCCTGTAATCCCAGCACTTTGGGAGGCCGAGACGGGCGGATCACGAGGTCAGGAGATCGAGACCATCCTGGCTAATATGGTGAAACCCCGTCTCTACTAAAAATACAAAAAACTAGCCGGGCGAGGTGGCGGGCGCCTGTAGTCCCAGCTACTCGGGAGGCTGAGGCAGGAGAATGGCGTAAACCCGGGAGGCGGAGCTTGCAGTGAGCTGAGATCCGGCCACTGCACTCCAGCCTGGGCGACAAAGCGAGACTCCGTCTCAAAAAAAAAAAAAAAAAAAAAAAAAAAAAAAAAAAAAAAAGTACAAGTCTTTCATGTGACTGAACCCCTAATAGAGTCAGATCCCAAGGAAGGGAGGGAAGAGGGAGTCAGTGGGGGAACTGATGGAAAGGAACGGTGCTGCTAAGATCAGTATTGTGATGTCCTCTGCTTCGGTGGGGGAAAGGCCACAAGGGAAGGAATCCCCTGGATTGCCAGTGGCCCATCAATGTAGGGAACTGAAATCAGCTGGACAGAAATTTGTCCTAAATGTGTTCCAGATGCTTTATAATAAACATGAAATTAGTCATTGCCATGGAGTAGGCTGAGGAAGTAGTTAAAACTAAAGTCAGTGATTAATCTAATAAGAGGCCATTAGCCTTGAGAAGTAAGCGGGGGTGCAGGAGGCCAGGAAGACACCCCTACCTCCCTCCCACCCTGTTTTCTCTGTGTTTGGGGCTGGTGGGGCTCCCTAGACTTCTCCTCAGATGCCCTTTCTTTCCAGGGCTGCTTCTAAAGGAACTGGGACTACTGCAACTTGGACAAGTCGCTCCTGGTGGGAGCCACCCCGCTGTTTCACAAAGGAGGCAGGCGCGTGGGCTTCTCAGTGAGCTAACTTTCCACAGCCTCACAGGGGAAACTGGGATGAAAGTTTAAGACCCCTCGCTCTGGTATTCCTTCTTCTGACTGCAAAGTTAATAATTCAGCCTAGGATTTAATTAGACATGGTTGAGCCCCTCTTTCTTTTTTTTTTTTTTGAGACGGAGTCTTGCCCTGTAGCCTAGGCTGGAGTGCAATGGTGTGATCTCGGCTCACTGCAACCTCTGTCTCCTGCGTTCAAGTGATTCTCCTGCCTCAGCCTCCCAAGTAGCTGGGATTACAGAGGTGTGCCACCATACCCAGCTAATTTTTGTATTTTTAGTAGAAACTGGGTTTCACCATGTTGGCCAGGCTGGTCTTGAACTCCTGACCTTGTGATCCGTCCACCTTGGCCTCCCAAAGTGCTGGGATTACAGGCGTGAACCTCCACGCCCGCCCGAGCCTCTCTTTCATTGCAGGTGATAGTAGATCTTTTGGAACAGAACCGTGGGGCTGTGTGAATTTGGGGTGTGTTTAGGGTATGTGAGGCCTTTGCATGGCCTTTGGGTTGCAGAATTATCAAAATACACCATATTATGTTTTCCTTAGTCACATACTCTTTCAAAAACTCTGTCTCTAGTTCCCTTAAATGGGATGTCTGCAAAGTGGGCATTTAAAAAATGCAAATGTTGGTTCAGCAGCTCCTTGGCAGCAGGAGGAGTTGCTCAGTTGCGTTTCACCTCAGTGGAGACCTGACCCAGGCCTAGGGTTGTCACAGAGAGTTCATCAGAGCCCAGCTCTGGCACACAGATGAAAGCAATCCCATTTCTATTATCATTATGCATAATGAGTGCTGGGGAAGAATAGAAAGCCAGGCTGTGGCAGGAAGGAAGGTGGACAGAATGGAGAAATCAAGATCATGGCCTAGAGGTGTCACACAGCAGGGTGAGACCTGCGAGTCCCCTGCAGCTGCGTGTGCTGCCTCTGCCTCAGGTTCTCCAAGGCCCTGGATTCAGTTCTAGGAATTTCCTTGAGTTGTCTCTCTAGAGATAATTTGAAGACAGTTCCAGCTTCAAAGCTTCCAAGGAAGGAACAAACTTATAAATATTTGTGAACATATGTCCTTGAACCACTAACAGATACTCTTTTTTTTTTTTCTGAGACAGGGTCTCGCTCTCTCACTCTGGATTCTGGCTGCAGCATGATCTCAGCTTGCTGCAACCTCCACCTCCTAGGTTCAAGCGATTTTCCTGTCTCAGCCTCCCAAGTAACTGGGACCACAGGTGCATGCCACCACACGGCTAATTTTTGTATTTTTAGTAGAGACAGGGTTTCACCACATTGGCCAGGCCAGTCTCGAACTCCTGACCTCAGGTGATCTGCCCGCCTCCGCCTCGCAAAGTGCTAGGATTACAGGCACGAGCCCACTGTGACCAGTCCACTAATAGAAATTCTTAATATATCTAGATGAACCACCATCCTCCTTTCTTCACGATTACCTTTGCACTTTTTTTTTCTTAATTGCCAATATTTATCTCTATTACGAATGAAAATTAGTGCCTACTGCCTCATTGGATGTCACCTTTCTGTGTTCCTTATTCTCTTTCTGACTTCGCAGAAGTCAGGGAAAGGCCTATTCAGCTTATTTACACACGTAAAGAGCCAAACAATACAGTCCAAGTTGAGTTAAGATATTCCAAGTCTAAGAGTAAAGGAACCCCTGTGATTTCATAGTCTACTTGTCTCATTTTACTGATTAGGCAAATGAGGCCCAGAGAGGTAAAGTGTCTCACCTAGGGCCACACAGCAAGCTGAGACAAGAACCCGAGTTGTGACTCCCAGTGTCATCCTCATTCAGAGTCAATACTGTACCTGCTTCTCTGTTGTTTGGGTCAATGGTGAGGTTTCATAAAGATTCATGTGAAGGTTGGCTCTAGGTTCAGTGTTTGCTATAGTGAAAATCAAAGAGGAAAAAATATCAAGGTGGTCAGATCTGGATTTCATGACTTTTTATATATACCATACACACACACACACACACACACACACACACCTAGTTCATATGTATGTAAGATTATAAGCACATATACACCCATGGCATTCACAATTTACTCACCAAATAACACCTGTAACCTCTATAGGCATAGTCTAAACACCATGTTAAACATAGTGTTAAGACTTTATATTCAAATACATATTATTCTTGTTTTGGTTGCTCTTTAAAAGAACAAAAGTAAATTCTTTATGCTATTAAAATTCAGATAAAGCTGAAATTAAAAAGGAAATATTGATGGAAAAAAATCTGCTGATGCTGTTGAGTATAAATTTTGTATGACTGCACTTCACTGAAGTAGGAAAAGGCTTCTGCAAACTTCCAAATAGAGAGATCAGAGGCTTCCTTTTTTCCTTATAATGTGGAGGGGCAAGAGGAAAGGTGGAAACATGAATCAAACAAAGGCAAACGCCAAAGCGGGGCTGGAGGGAGGGGACTAACGGAAACCACAGAAACCGTGGAGCCAGCTGGGAAGCAGGCACCACCTGGACACCAGCAGGGGCTGTCGTGTGATGCCCATGACTCCCCTCCATGCTGTTGTTATCAATGTTCTCTATAGGTGTGGCAGTGGAGGTGCAAAAAGTATAGTAACCCACTCAAAGTTGTACCACTAGTGAGGTTTTGAGTAAGGATTTCCCTCCAAGACTGCCCGACCCCAAAACTCCATGGTGCAAAAGGATAGGTTTTATTTTGCTTCTTTTTTTCCCCTAAGAAAGTAAATTTGGTCGGTTGCAGTGGCTCATGCTCGTAATCCCAGCACTTTGGGAGGCCAAGGTGGGTGGATTGCTTGAGGCCAGGAGTTTGAGACCAGCCTGGCCAACAAGGCGAAACCCCATCTCTACTAAAAATACAAAAATTAGCTGGGCGTGGTGGTGGGCGCCTGTAGTTGCAGCTACTCCAGAGGCTGAGACAGGAGGATCGCTTGAACCTGAGAGGCAGAGGTTACAGTGAGCCAAGATCACGCAACTGCACCCCAGCCTGGGTGACAGAGCGAGACTCTGTCTGAAAAAAAAAAGTAATTTTAATATTCTAAAGGAATGTTTATTTGAGGAACAGATTTAGCTAAGCAATGGCTCTACTGACATAGGTTTTAGTCTCTTCTGTGGGACCAATGTCCAACAAAAAGTTCTTTCCATACTTGGTACTCATAAGTAGCTCTTTTAGGAGCCAATGGCCATATGTCACTCTGTATCTTTGTCTTTTTGACCTTAAGCCTCTACTCATTCTTTGTGGGCTGACCTTCCCTTTTCTGTTGTTCCTCAGCTAGCTGCTTCTGTTTTTGAAAATGACTTTTGCACAGATTTAAAACATTTCTTAGCAGGGTGTGGTGATGCATGCCTGTAATCCCAGCTACTCAGGAGGCTGAGATACAAGAATCACTTGATCTCGGGAGGTGGAGGTTGCAGTGAGCCGAGATTTACCACTGCACTCCAGCCTAGGTGACAGAGTGAGACTCTGTCTCAAAAAAAAAATTTTTTTAAAAATTTAAATCAGCCTGGGGGAAACTGAGGCCCTGAAAGCATTTTCATTCAGTTGGCTCAAGGGCACACCTTGAAATAACACAAGACCAGAACCCGGAACCCAAATGTCCTGACCTAGCTTCTTGCACTTTCCCCTCCACATCACACTGCCTCCCTTTAGCCTCAACGCGCTTGCCACATCACAGCTGCTTGGCCATGATCCACCCTCGGGACAAATCCAGCCCAGCAGAATTGTGTTGTGATGAGGTTCACTACACTGTGGCTTGGAAGGATTCATGGGCCTCTTAGAAATGAAACTTATAAATTCTAATGCATAAGGAAAGTTCTTGCAACACCAGGAGAATGAATCAGTCAGCCAGAGTTCAAGAAATGTAAACACATTTTTAGATAGGAGACTGAAAAATCACTTAGGACTTCTCCATCTTTTGGGTCAAGACCTTGGTAATTTACTGAGGTCCAAGCTGTCAAGGAGGAGACACAACTCAAACTGCATTCCTGGGAGATAGAACAGCGGGGGTGGTAAAACCTCCTTTCAGAACAATGTGACAAGATCTACCCCTGTTATCAAGTCAAAGAAACTGATTAACCCATCGACCAACCCAGGTAATTGGCTGCAAACGAAGGCCTGGTTCTTTTTTTGTCGTTCAAAAACTGGTGTGCACATTCCAGTTTTTACAGTCTATACAGGCTATACAGACTATAGGCTGCACAACTTCCAGGCACGCCTGAAACTGGGAGTTCACAGTCTTTCTGTGATGAACATTTCTGCCACTAAAGAGATAAACAGAAAACACATTCCTTCCTTGGCTGCCCACCATCAGGCCTTAGCAGATTTTCAAATGCTAGCATTAATCTAACCACAGGCTTTTAGTGAGGAGATAGCATTCTCACCAGATAATCAGGCAGTTTTAGAGATGACCCTTATTAGATGGGGGTCTCATCCCAAGCCTGTTCTGCCTTCTTCAAATCATGGAATCCTTCACCAAACACTCAAAACTTAAAAAGCAGGAAAGGGCATCTGATTCTAGCATGGCATATGGCTCCTTAACATTTCCTTCTATTTAAATCTGCATTGGCTATGTTTAATTCCCAAGTCATTGTTTGTTGTTTTCAATAAAAATGAAACATAGTTGGCTGGGCATGGTGGCTCACGCCTGTAATCCCAGCACTTTGGGAGGCCAAGGCGGGCAGATCACTTGATGTCAGGAGTTTGAGACTAGCCTGGCCAACATGGTGAAACCCTGTCTCTACTAAAAATACAAACATTAGCCAGGTGTGGTGGCGGGCGCCTGTAATCCCAGCTACCTGGGAGGCTGAGGCAGGAGAATCACTTGAACCCAGGAGGCGGAGGTTGCAGTGAGCTAAGATCGCGCCATTGCACTCCAGCCTGGGCAACAAGAGTGAAACTCTGTCTCAAAAAAAAAAAAAAAGAAAAAAAAAGAAAGAAAGAAATATAGTCATATTTATTCCCATTGTTTCAGGATGCATATTTGCCTTGGTATGGGACCCTCTTGTGGGCCCCATCTGGTGTCAAAATAGAGATCGACTCCAAAGAGTCACCTTATTAGGCCAGGTGGGCCACCTGGCTCCTTCCTAGATATATGTCAGGGTTTGGGAAAGAATATCACACCCGTAGGGTCCAAACTTTCCAAATATGCAGTGGTTACAAGGGCAGTAGCTGTTGGAGGTGCTGGCAGGAGCTTCTTTAAATCTGTTTAAGGCGTTTGTCTATGTATATCATTTCTGAGGCAAGAGCACCCTTTGATGGCTAACATGCTGTCATGGAACATACCCCATAACTTGCAATGTTTCATTACCATGGAAGGGATATATCCATTGCCAAACAGGTCTCAGAAAGCACCTTTGCCTTCTCATAGCTTTGCACAGGGACTTGCTGGCCCCAGCAGGAATCAATGGGAGAAGGCCTGAAAGTCAGCCTCAGTCCCTTCATGGGGACTATGTTTTTTTGATCATAAATGGAAAATGCAAACACAAATTCCAGATTATTAAAAAAAATTCTCCCTAGTATAAACTTAACCATAAAAGGAAGGATAATTTTGGTCCTGCTGACCTTTCCTTAAGAATATCTAAAAATACTTTATTTTATATGATGTGACTCAAGACACCTATGACCTATAGAGTGTTTGTAGTGTTATAATAAATTTTGAGTCTGCTTGTTTAATGCAGGGGACCAAGACCCAAGATGGCCTTTTGGTATTGTCATTATCAAATTCTTGGGACGAGATTTAAGACCTTGTTTATGCTACACATTTTCACTTTAAATCTTCCTGAATGAGGAGGAGGGTGAGATGGGTGTAGGGAATAGTTGCTGGAAGCCTGAATAAGTCTCCAGGCGAAAGACATCCCCCTGGGAGCTCTAACTAGGGAGTCAAGTAGACAGAGCTAGAAAATATGAGTCAGTCTGAATTTAAATACGGAAGTACCCAGTAAATGCAAGGGCAATATTTTTCTTCCAATTTGGGATAACAGTCCTTTTACTTATATCTTTTTAGATTAAGGCTAGATAAGTCTCAAGGGTCTGGCTTTAGCTTTGGGAACACCAATCTCTCTCAAAAATTCATAAATTATTTTTTATGGAAAGGTCTAAAGGCACATGGCAGTTTACCAAGCCCAGAATGAAAGCCTAGCTAGAGGACTGAATTTAAATTCGAGATGCATAACAACAAAATGTCAACCACATGACAAACCCTCCAATCAAGAGACATCACAGGATTCGTAAGGATATCTGTGGTGGAAGACTGTGTGGAGGAAAGGAATTCAAAAAAAAGGCTGAAGGTGGAATTGCATACAAAACAGCCAGCAAATGTCATTCACGTGGTGGTCTCTGTTCTCCAGAAAATACACACACACACACACACACACACACACACACACACACACACACACACATATATATATATATTTGTTTTTTTTTTTTTTAGAGAAGTCTCGCTCTGTTACCCAGGCTGGAGTGCAGTGGCACAACCTTGGCTCACTGCAACCTCAGGTTCAAGCAATTCTCCCTGCTTCAGCCTCCCGAGTAGCTGGGATTATAGGCATGCGCCACCACGCCTGGTTAATTTTTGTATTTTCAGTAGAGATGGGGTTTTGCCATGTTGGCCAGGCTGGTCTTAAATTCCTGACCTCAGGTGATCTGCCCGCCTTGGTCTCCCAAAGTGCTGGGATTATAGGTGTGAGCCACTGCACCTGGCCAGAAAATATTATTTGTGGTCACTTGCTCTCAAACAAATAAAGATATCTGGGGTCCCAGTCTCTAGTCTTATCTCCTCCAATCCATTCTCTACATAGCTGGGAGTCATTTCTATAAAATAAAAATCTGGTGATGCCAATTCCTATGTAAGCAGAGTCCCACCGCCATTGGCGTGAATTCCTCAGCTGCTTTCAATTAAAAAAAATTTTTGAGATGGAGTCTCGCTCTTGTTGCCCAGGCTGGAGTGCAATGGCATGATCTCGGCTCACTGCAAGCTCCACCTCCCGGGTTCAAGCGACTCTCCTGCCTCAGCCTCCCAAGTAGCTGAGATTACAGGCATGCACCACCATGCCTGGCTAATTCTGTATTTTTAGTAGAGATGGGGTTTCTCCATGTTGGTCAGGCTGGTCTCAAACTCTTGACCTCAGGTGATCTGCCCGCCTCGGCCTCCCAAAGTGCCAGGATTACAGGTGTGAGCCACCACGCCCGGCCTCTTAGCTGCTTTCTATGGCCCTTCATGATCTGGCTTCTGCCTCCTTCTCAAGGTGTATTTTTCATCACTCCTTCCCCTGTGTGTACCCTGGGGTACAGTCATTACAAGTTGCCTCAGTTTCTCCATGCTGCCATGCTCTCTCACATTTATATTGTCCTTTCTCCTACAGCATCCTTTCTTTACCACTTGGCTAGTTCCCACATACATCCTTAGAAACTCTGCTTAAGTGTCCTCTCCTTCCAAAAGCCTTTTCAACCTCCAGGCTGAGTCAGTCTGAACTAATTCATAGCTCTCAACACATTCCACTGCTGTGGACTACTTTAAGGCATGGATATGGTCTCTCAACTGTATTTTTGTGCCTACCATAGTATTTGTCACTAGTAGATGGACAATTAGTGTTTGTTGAATGAATGAATGAGCAATATCTTTCTGCTTTGTAAAACATACAGACTGGGCTCAGTGGCTCACGCCTGTAATCCCAGCACTTTGGAAGGCCGAGGCAGGAACATCACTTGGGCTCAGGAGTTTGAGACCAGCCTGGCCAACATGGTGAAACCCCATCTCTATTAAAAATACAAAAAATTAGCCAGGTGTGGTGGTATGCGCCTGTAATCCCAACTACTTGGGAGGTTGAGGCAGGAGAATGGCTTGAACCCGGGAGATAGAGGTTGCAGTGAGCCGAGATTGTGCCATTGCACTTCAGCCTGGACAACGAGAGCCAGACTCCGTCTCAAAATAAACAAACAAAAAAACATACTCACAGATTCTTTCTGTTGAACACAGTCTGATTCTGGTGTTTACATTAACTTTCAAAGGAGGGATTATGGGGAAACCAAGACAGTAGCAAAATCCTTGGGCCACAGAGAGATGTATGAAAGGAGCAAGAGAGAAACTAGGTGGGAAACATCCTTAAGAAAAGCCACAAAAAAACTTCTTTCTTTGTTTTTTTATATTTTATTTTATTTTTTTGAGATGGAGTCTCACTCTGTTGCCCAGGCTGGAGTGCAGTGGTGTGATCTCGACTCACTGCAACCTCTGCCTCCTGGGTTCAAGTGATTCTCCTGCCTGAGCCCCCAGAGTAGCTGGGACTACAGGTGCCTGCCACCATGCCTGGCTAATTTTTGTATTTTTAGTAGAGACAGGGTTTCACCATGTTGGCCAACCTGGTCTCGAACTCCTGACCTCAAGTGATCCACTTGCCTCAGCCTCCCAAAGTGCTGGGATTACAGGTATGAGCCACCGCGACCGGCCTTATGCTTCTTTATAGTTGTGATGAGAAGACAACACAAATGTCTGAAGGGTGATTAAACAGAAAATACTATTTATGAATTACTAGTTAATGAAAGTTATTATTTTTTGATCTCTCTGACAGAAGAAAATTTAATCTTCTAAACTTTAATATAGGTTGAGAAATATAACTCACACACAAAATCCTAAGATCTATACCTGCTTTAAAATGCATTGTGCTAAGTATTACTTCACTACTTGGGCAAGGTCCCGATCCCTCGTGCATATCATGCATTAAGTGAACAGCAGATCCTGGCTACTTGGGAAGGACACATCCTGAGAATTTTAAGAATCCTTAGATTTGTGAATACCCCTAGTGTGTATCTATTGGTAATAAAACTAAAGAAGAAATGAAAAAAGAGAGAGAGTTCTTCAGACTCTGAATGAGACTATAAATAAAGGCTTAGTGTGATTTATTAAACTATTTTTTTGGCAGAGAACCATCACATTGTTAGACCATTTCACTTTCTTTTACTTCCATCACGAGTCCCAGCAGTCAGCTTTTTTTTAGGGCCATTAAAAATGCGTGTGTGTGTGTATATATGTATATATAAAGAAATCAATGTTCTTTTGTCGAAAAGTAACTGCACAAGAGCTATTGCAGATGTTATAATGAATTATAGACCACAATATAAGATGTGTGAGTGCTGCGAGGCTGGCTAGGCTCACTCACTAGCTTAGTAATAGTCTTCTGTCTCCCAGCCTTGCAATATCAATGATTTGACTCCATGCCTCTGTAAAATGACAAATTGTGTGTGTCCCTGATGTTTTATTTATTTTTAATTTTAATTTTTTTAGAGATAGGGTCTTGCTATGTTGGCCAGGGTGGTCTTGAATCCTAGCCTCAAGTAATCCTCCCACCTTGGCCTCCCAAAGTGTTGAGATTACAGTCATGAACCACCACACCATGCCAGTTCCCTGATATTTGAGGTCATTTCAAATAGCTGAAATCAACCTTCATGTCCACAAATACCCAAAGAAGTCTACCATCTACACAATCCTTTTAGAATCCTATCACTTTTACCTGAAAATATTAATTAAAACGAAATGATCACAAAGAAAACAAAAAATTGTGAAAACTCTAGGCTCATGCCTGTAATCCCAGCACTTTAGGAGGCTTAGGCAGGTGGATCACCTGAGGTCAGGAGTTCGAGACCAGCCTGGCCAACATGGTGAAACCCTATCTCTACTAAAATTACAAAAATTAGCTGGTTATGGTGGCATGCGCCTGTAATCCCACCTACTAGAGAGGCTGAGGCATGAGAATCACTTGAACCTGGTAGATGGAGGTTGCAGTGAGCCAAGATTGTGCCATGCACTCCAGCCTGGGCAATAGAGTGAGACTCTGTCTCAAAAAAAAAAAAGAAAAAAAAACTTATGAAAGCTCTATAGGTGTTCCAATGAATAGATGTTTTAAATTGGTCTTTGAACTCAGTTCCAGGGGGATATCAGGTATTTTATTTATTTATTTATTTGTTTTTTGAGATGGAGTTTTGCTCTTGTTGCCCAGGCTGGAGTGCAATGGTGTGATCTCGGTTCACTGCAACCTCTGCCTCCACAACCCTGCCTCTGGCAGGAGAAGCAATTCTCCTGCCTCAGCCTCCTGAATAGCTGGGATTACAGACAGGTGTGAGCCATTGCGCCTGGCCCAGATATTTTCAAAGTAGTATTATATCTATTCCCTTAGCAACAAATGGGGAATATTAAGCACAAAGTGATGTAAAAATGTTTTTGTTAAGGTCAGTGGGCAAATCAAGGGAACAAATAAGGTTCTAAGTTGTGAAAGAGGCACCCTATGCCTATATGTGGAATGCATTTTCCTGCGGAGACTGTTTTGCATAGTGATTAAGTTTCCAAGTCAACCTGAAAAAAAAAAGGCTGTTTCACCCATATTGTAGCTAAACCTTTCAATCATTAAATGCTTATGCTGCACTGACAGTAGGTGTGTGTTAGCAGCATATTACCAGGTAATAGCGTTGCTGGTGGGCCCCTGCCCTTAAAAAGATTGCAGTCTAGTGACTGAGTGTGGTACCTCATGCCTGTAATCCCAACACTTTGAGATGCCGAGGTGGGAAGATGGCTTGAGCCCAGAAGTTGGAGACCAGTCTGGGCAACATGGTGAGACCCCATCTCTACCAAACAAACAAACAAACAAAAAAGACAGGCATGATGGCAAGCACCTATAGTCCCAGCTACTCAGGAGGCTGAGATGGGAGGATCGCGTGAGTCCAGGAAGTCAAGGCTGCAGTGAGCTGAGATCCAGCCACTGCACTCCAGTCTGTGCAACAGAGGGAGACCCTGTCAAAAGAAGAGAAGAGAAGACAAGAGAAGAGCAGAGAAGAGAAGAGAAGAGAGCTTGCAGTCTCAAGGAGAGAAAAGTCTAGTCAGTGGCCAATGCGGTGAGTGAGCAGCTGTGACTGTAACTGGGTAAGCATGGTTCATTGTGCACATGTGGAGGGTGGGTGTCACCCCATCGGCAGGGAGGGCAGGAGGGCGAGGGGAAAGCAGAAAACCCTTCATGGGGAGGTCAGTTTGATAATTAAATCGGGAAGTGAAGGATTAGCAGGAGTTAACTAGGACAAGGGGTAAAAGTCGGGGATAACAGAAAGTAGAATGGTGGTTGCCAGGGGCTAGGGGAGGGAGAAGGGGGAGTTGTTTAATGGGTATAAAGTTTCAGTTTTCAAGATGAAAAGAGTTCTGGAGACTGGTTGCACAATAATGTGAATGTACTTAACACCACTGGACTGTACAGTAAAAATGGTTCAGATGACAAATTTTAAGTTATGTGTATTTTTCCGCAATTAAAAAATGTTGGATAGGAGGAGATGAGGAACTGTGCTCCAGGCAGAGGGAACAGTATGTTCTAAAGCTTGGAAACAGGAAGGAGATTTGCATTAGTCCAAGGTCTTTTAGTTACTAGGAATAGAGGCGAGAAGGATCAAAACATTCTCTCCTTTTCGTGGATCTAGAGCTTGCTGCGAGGCCCCCTGTAAAAGGCTAAGTTAGCCTTTGGTGTGCTGCCATGGCCCCTTCTGTACTTTTCTCCTTCTAGTGTCCCCTCCTCCATGCAGCCGATGTTCTGCTGTTCATCCGAGCCCCCTGGGGCACTCCATGGGCCAGGCATGTTTCAACCCTTAAAGCTCTATGTACTTCCAAATTACTCACCTTTGTTTCCACCCCATCAGAATTTTTAGTCCCTCAGAGCAGCTGTTCCTAGCTAGGCTGCAAGAGAGCAACTATCTGATTAAATATACTTTTACTAAAGTGTGACAGACTATTCACCTCTCTGAAGTTTCAGAATCTTAAGAGGATACTTCTTAAACCAAGGTAAGTCTTTTATCGGTGAGATTTTAATGGTAGAATGAAGGGAAATGGTAACATTTTAGGTGCTATTAGAAAGAATATTTTGGTTTGCAGAGCTAGCCTGTAATCAGGCTTATCTTGCTTGAAAATTTGTTTCAGGACTTTGATTCTCCCAAACTGTTACTTTTTTTTTTTCCAGCTTCTCCTCTTCTCCCTATGATATCTCTGAAAGTTGCAAATCCTTTTTAGTGTTACCCACAAAAGGGTGTCTGATGCTGAGTAGGGGGAATTGGAGGGGGAAATGGAGGTTGGACAGAAGCCATTTGTTTGCATGGGTCATTACTAAGTCAAGGACTTCCTAAACCCTCATATATTGTCGGATGGAATTGCCCCTCTTTAGACTGATGCCACTATGAACCATGCTTAGTCATAAATATACAGGTTCCTTGGTTTCAAATCCTAACTTCACTACTTTGTGTGACCTTGGGCAAATCACTTAACCTCTCTGAGCCACATTGTCCTAGATGAAAAATGAAGATAATAATAGGATTTATCTGCTATCATTGCTGTGGGGATGAAATGAAATAATGAATGCAAAGCACTCAGCATGATGTTTGGCGTATCAGGGATATATAACAACAGTAGCTGTCACCACCACCACCACCAACATCATCATCATTTTTACTGAGGGCTCCTATTTAAGAGCTGTTCTGGCCCAGTTCTAACCAATGCATGAGACTGAGCAAAAACGGCATGGAAACTCTTTCTACTTTCGTCAGGATGTCTGCCCAAGGAAGATGGCAGGGGGGAGTGCAGAGGGCCAGACTCCCAGGTATTTCTCTGTTTACAGATTTTGAGATTGGCAAGGATATGATTGTGCCTTTTCTCTTAGTTTTGCAATCTCTGGCACAAACAATCTTTCCATCCTGATTTGCCTACAGCCCTTGATCTGTGGCACTGCCTCCTGCCTGTTCCTTCAGCAGCTTCTTCATGCAGGATTCATTGCTGCTCAGCCCCAAAAGAAGCAGCCAGGAGGCTGGGAGTGGTGGCTCACGCCTGTAATCCCAGTACTTTGGGAGGCTGAGGCGGGCAGATCACGAGGTCAGGAGTTCGAGACCAGCCTGGCCAACATGGTTAAGCCCCGTCTCTACTAAAAATACAAAAATTGGGCAGGCGTGGTGGCAGGCGGCTGTAATCCCAGCTACTCGGGAGGCTGAGGCAGGAGAATTGCTTGAACCTGGGAGGCAGAGGTTGCAGTGAGCCAAGACTGACAAAAGCGAAACTGCATCTCGGAAAAAAAAAAAAAAAGCAGCCAGGAAGACCACACACATTTCTCTGTTAATCAAAGACTATTTTTAGGAGAGAAAGTCTCCAGGTCATCATCCTTTCCTTGGTCTGAAGCAGCAGCAGCCATATCTGTGGGTGGAGGATGAGCTACAAAGTCAACCTATACTCCCAGTGTTTGCAGATCTCTCCATGGGGGAAATGAAATAGAAAAGGAATCTGAGGAGAGGCAGACCTGGCCTCAGTCATCTATTGAAAATACAAGCCTGAGTCTTTCCCAGATCGGCTCCTAGCTTGTGGTGTGTGCAGGGTGAGGGATGCACAACTCCAGGGGACAATGTCTACCTCATTATTTAGGGAACTGTGCAGTGGATTACCTTCAGGACCCACAGGACATCCCTGCAAATTATCCTTCCCCAGGCCAGCTAAGCATAAGCACTTGGTTCCATCCGATGTCTCTTCCTCACTAATATCTATACTCAGACCACGGGGCTGCCCATGAGTAACTCATGACAACAACACATTTCTCAGGCTTTCCAAGAAGTAAATCCTCTCTGCTACTTATTGGTATATTTGGGGAGAAATTGTGGGTTTCTGGAGGTCTATATATGAAATAATATGATCATGAGTCAAATTACCTAGAGAAGTAGAGGTAACTTTTTAGGGGAAAAGCTTACCTTTTAGGAAATGCTGACTACTAGGCCCGTCCTCTTTATAGCTGATATTTGAATTGACAGATTCATAGGCTGAAAAACAATAAGATATTTTATCTGAGAGAGGGAAAAAGTCTTGTAAAAATTTATTCCCTTATCCGAAGACAGGGGAAAACATGAAGTGGTTGCCTCGATGTTTAAGCTTTGCAATGAATTGGATTTTTTGTTTTTGGTTTTTTTGTTTGTTTGTTTTTACTTTTTGAGATAGAGTCTCTTTCCGCTGCCCAGGCTGGAGTGCAGTGGCACGATCTGGGCTCACTGCAACCTCTGCCTACCGGGTTCAAGCAATTCTCCTGCCTCAGCCACCTGACTAGCTGGGATTACGGGCATGTGCCACCACGTCTGGCTAATTTTGTGGATTTTTAGTAGAGGTGGGGTTTCGTCATGTTGGCCAAGGTGGTCTCGACTGCTGACCTCAAGTGATCTGCCCACCTCAGCCTCCCAAAGTGCTGGGATTATAGGCGTGAGCCACCACACCGGCCTTGAATTGGATGTTTTTGAAAATCCACAGATGATATTCTGGAGAGAAGGTTGATCTAGGATTAAAAAAGCATTGAGGAAAATAAGGTTTTTACCCAAGATGTTTAAAGGTAAAATTCTGTAGGGTCCATGATGATAAAATTCTGTAAGGAGAACTTTTGACAAAACAAGATCATGAAACAGTTAACGTTTGACACATGCTGCAAGATGCCCAGATTTGAACAGCAGCTGTGTCTCAGTGTGTGCAGCCATGGGGGATGACAGACAAGCACAAAAAGCCCCCCTCTCCGGTTGTAGCACAAACAGAGTGTTGGACCAGGGGAGCCAGGAGGGATTCTAGTCCGTCTGATTCTAGCCAAAAGACAGACAGGCTTTTTCACAGCCCCTGATGAATTTTTTTTTTTTTTTGCGATCTGCTAGTCACCTGGGGTGAGAATTATTCTCTTAGCTGTCCTTGTCAGTCAAAATGAAAATTACTTAAAACAATGCTGTCTTAATGACTGATGAGAATTAGAATGACAGACTTGTGAAAGTTAAGGGAGAGGTAATAGCAAAGAGGTCAATTGAGTGGGTCCTATATGAAGGGTTTTTTTTTTTTTTGAGACGGAGTTTCGCTCTGTCAGCAGGCTGATGTCAATGGCACAATCTCGGCTGGCTGCAGCCTCCACCTCCCAGGTTCAAGCAATTCTCCTGCCTCAGCCTCCCAAGTAGCTGGGACTACAGGCGCCTGCCACCACACCCAGCTAATTGTTTTGTATTTTTAGTAGAAACAGGGTTTCACCATGTTGGCCAGGCTGGTCTCGAACTCCTGACCTCAGCTGATCCACCTGCTTCTGCCTCCCAAAGTTCTGGGATAACAGGCGTGAGTCACCGTGCCCAGCGGGAAGAAAGGTTTTTAAAGGGAAATTTGGTGTGTTTGTATGAGAGGGAGAGAGAAGCAGAGAGAGAGAGAAGGGAGAGGGAGATGTGAGATATGAGGGAGAGAGAAGCAGAGAGAGAGAGAAGGGAGAGGGAGATGTGAGATATCAGGGAGAGAGCAATAGAGAAGAAAAAAAGGAATCCTAGAAAATTCAAACAGAAAAGACTTAGAGATCTTTTAGTCTACCAAACTCATCTCCAAATAATTCTATTTATTTATTTTTTTGCTTCATTGTCTCATTACCGATAACAAATAGACTAGAGAGGATGCCAAGAAAGAATGTTTGGGTCTTATTGATTTGCTAAACTGCGGTGGGGCTTGGCAAAGCCTGCCTCTCGGTGCTCCTGCATCTCAGGGCACACACACCGTCACGTGCGCGTGGATGGCTGAGGCTGAGCAGGCGGCCTGGGATTCTGAGCACCAACACTGGAGAGAGGAAAAGCCGTAATTAGTGTTAATTGTTGACCCTACGGTTCAAGAATAGATGCTCTGGAGAATGGGAAATGAGAACAAACATTAATTATTGAGTAGGGACCTTGGAGACAGACACTCTGGATTAAAAGGAGAGAGATAAATTGCATAATGAATGTTAATTTTCCCTCAAAGAATTGAGTGGTCGGTGGTTGAAAGGGAAAAAGAGGCTAAAAAACAGTCATGAAAGAGAAAACTCTGTGTGTGTCAGGTGAGAGGGTGGAGGAGGGTTACACAAACACTGTCTGTCACCGCCACCGCCCTGCCCTTTGCCTCGTAGCTCCCAAGAAGTTTGGTATCAGGATTTTCCTTAGAACTCATTATTTACCACAGCTGCCTGCTAGGAAGCTCAACCATTTCCCCTACAGCCCAGGAGCCAGAAAACAGCCACACTGCATTGCTGACAAGCTGAGAGGCATACGGCATGGGGATCTATTTTTTTCTGTGTGCTGGTGGGACTTTGACTTGGCTTGAGGGAGGCTGCCAGAGCGGTGGCCCTGTGGGTGCTGCTGTGGGGCCAATGTGGGCTCCAGGCCTTAGTTGTTGTTTTAGCTTAATTATAATACAGGAGACACACATGTCTCCCTTTCCAAAATAACCTTCTTAACTGAAAGTAAAAACAGAATAAAGATAATTTAGGCTAGGCGCGGTGGCTTACACCTGTAATCCCAGCACTTTGGGAGGCCGAGGCAGGTGGATCACTTGAGGTCAGGAGTTTGAGACCAGCCTGACCAACACAGTGAAACCCCATCTTTACTAAAAATACAACAAATTTAGCCGGGCGTGGTGGTATCCCAGCTACTTGGGAGGCTGAGGCAGGAGAATCGCTTGAACCCGGGAAGCAGAGGATGCAGTGAGCCGAGATCACACCACCGCACTCCAGCCTGGGCAACAAGAACGAAACTCAGTCTCAAAAAAAAAAAAAAAAAAAAAAAAAAAAAAAGCGAATTGGAGTAGAAGATTGGAGATGAGCCCTGTAGCCAATTTTATAAAGAGGATCTACAAACAGGCTTGTCATGGGTGGCCCAGATCTCAGAGTGCTGGTTGAGATGCTCTTGTGCAGTCAGCGGCCCCGGGGAGCATGCCTTTTAGGCATGGCTGCTCACTGCCTTCCACTCAGGCCCTCACCCAGTGCTGTCTGGCTGATTTTGCAGTAGCCTGAGCCCTCTGCTTTTTCTCTTGTCTGTTCCTTCATGCTAGCTCACGCGTTGGGTTGCATGACATCCCTCCTCAAACATCTGATTCCTTGTTGCCTAAACAGCAGCATTTCAGCTCTCTCCTGGCACACAAGGCTTTCCCTGGTCTGGCCCTGGTCTGCCTTCCAGGCCCAGCTTCTCCTCACCCCCGCATGAAACCCCCCCACAGTCCACTCACACCGTGCTGCTCCTCATTATCCATGTGTTCTCTACGTTCCTCTTTGTCCTTGTTCATGCTAATGTCTCGGCTGGCTGGCCCTCCCCTTCTCTGTCTATCTACTTCTCGTTTCTCAAAGGTCAGTGCAAATGGAGCTTCCTCTGTAAAAAGCCCTTCCCACCTTCCTAGGCTGCAATTAATGGGCCCTTCCTGGAATACCCCTGGATTGTGCTCTTAGGCCTCTGTGATGGCACTCATTTCATTCTGCCTTATGGTACAGTTATTGGCTTGTGAATCTGTTCTCCATGTGGACTGTGAGGTCCTTGAGGGCAGTGACTGCAGTGCCTGGGGTGTAGCCTTGGTGTGTGGAGTGAGGACAGACAGGCCTGGGAATGAAGCCCAGCTCTGCCCTTAACCAGGTAAGTGAGCTCCCTGTGTTTCAATCTCTTTACCTATGATATGTGAATGAAAATACTCACTTCTTAGGATCACTGGGATATGGGAACAAGATGACATGCACAGCAAGGTGCCTGAGGGTGTTTGCTCTCAATATTAACATCCTTCCATGTCCCTTGCATATGGGAGGCGTTCGGTACATTGTATCAAATGAATCAAACACACTCGTAATGGGCCTTCTTTGAGGTTCAATGATATTTCGTATTGGAATTTTACTTAATACTTTATAAGATGGAGAGCAAGTGTGATCTGATTTGATTTTCAGAAAGCAATGTGAAGTCTGTTGGCAGATATTATAGTTGCATTCTGTTAAGGCACAAGGTAAGCTGCTGTAAGACAAGAGACCCAAAAAGATAAACATTTATTCCACGTCCAGAGGTAGGCAGACAGGCCGATCAGGGTGGCTCTGCTCCATAAAGTTACCTGAACACCCTGGTTCCTAATATCTTAGTACTCCATCATCCCATACAGAATTGTTCTCTTCTACATGGTTGAAGCTATTACCACAACCAAGTCCAAGGAGAAGGAGAAGGGGAAGGGCAAACAGTTTCCTTTTAAGGAAATGACCTGGATGTGCATGTATTACTTCCATTCACTTCCCATTGGTCAAACCTTGGTCACGTGGCCATACCTAGCTGCAAGTGAGTCTGGGAAGCGTAATCTCTCTGTGGGCAGCCATGTGTTCAGCTAAAATCCAAGGTGGGGGGTTCTATTATTAGAATTTAGCTGAACACATTCTTCCACTATTCCTTTTGTAAATATTATTCAGTCAATATTCATAATATTCAGTCAATATTATGAGAAATACTCTGGGAATACAAGGTGTGTTCTCTGGGATATTCAGAGGTAGATGAGGGGGATCTACTCACAGGAATTTTCAATCTAGGAGGGGAAATAAGAAAAATAGTAAAAAGGATAAAAGATGTGAGGGAGTGCTTGGTAAGAGGCCCAGGTGGTAGGAATGAGTGGAATGTAAGGAAATAGCAATAGTTGTGGCTGAGGTGGTCAGGTAAGGCATCACAGTAGAGAGGGAACTTCAACTGGTCCTTGAAGCTTAAATACCTGGATAAAAGGGACTAGAGTCTGTGTGATGCAATGGGAAAAGCTCTGGCCTCACTGGATGAAGGAAGATCTGGGCTTGAGCCTTGGATTTGCCATATAAAAGCTGTGTGGCTTTGAGCAAATCATACCTCTTTGGGCATCAGTTTCCTTATCCATAAAATCAGAGGTTTTCTTTTCTCTTTTTGAGACAAGGTCTCACTCTATTGCCTAGGCTGGTGTGCAGTGGTGCAGCCATGGCTTACTGTAGCCTTGACCTCCCAGGCTCAAGCAATCCTCCCACCTCAGCCCCTGGAGTAGCTGGGACCACAGGTGTGCACACCAGGCCCAGCTAATTTTTAAAATTTTTTGCAGAGACGGGATCTCACTATGTTGCTCAGTGTATTAGTCCGTTTTCATGCTGTTGACAAAGATATACCCCAAACTAGGCAATTTACAAAAAAGAAAGAGGTTTAATTGGACTCACAGTTTCATGTGGCTGGGAAGACCTCACAATCATGGCAGAAGGCAAGGAGAAGCAAGTCACATCTTACATGGACGGCGACAGGCAAAGAGAGCTTGTGCAGGGAAACTCCCCATTTTAAACCATCAGATCTCGTGAGACTCATTCACTATCAGGAGAACAGCACAGGAAAGACCCGCTCCCATAATTCAATCCCACTCCCATGGGTTCCTCCCATGACACATGGGAATTGTGGGAGTTACAATTCAAGATGAACTGTGGGTGGGGACACAGCTAAACGATATCACTCAGGTTAGTGTTGAACTCCTGGGCTCACATGATCCTCCTGCCTCAGCCCCCCAAAGTGCTGGGATTATAGGCATGAGCCACCGTGCCTGGCCCAGCAGGTTTTCTAATTGTCGCATAGCTCTAGTGGCCCTGCATAGCCCCCCACCCCCACTCCTAGAACCATCTTAGGAGGGGAAGAGTTAGTTGGGCTGCAGAGAAGTTGGGAGGGACATAATTAGACCATCTCCACTTCAACCAGGTAGTTCTGCTTTTATCTGTTTTATTTACTAGTATTCTCAGAAAGTCTGATTAAATGATTCCTTTGCTTAAATACTGATGAAGGTGATGCCTAAGTTCCCTCCTGACTCTAGGGTTCCCTGAAACAGAACAAATGCAAGGGAGGTAGAATTCATAGCTTCACAGCTTCTGTAAAAAGTGACATAAGTACCATCATCTTAAAAAAAAAGAAATTATGTATTCTTCAGTACTTTATATTGATTTTTTCTTCAAAAAATGAATAGCTAATGGATTCAAAGCAAGCTATTTTTTATTTTTTTCCTTTTTTTTTTTTTTTTCCTGAGACAGAGTCTCACTCTGTTACCCAGGCTGGAGTGCAATGGCACCATCTCAGCTCACTGCAATTTCTGCCTCCCAGGTTCAATTCTCCTGCCTCAGCCTCCTGAGTAGCTGGGATTACAGGCACCTGCCATCATGCCCAGCTAATTTTTGTATTTTTAGTAGAGTCAGGGTTTCACCATGTTGACTAGGCTGGTCTCAAAACTCCTGACCTCAGGTGATCCATCCTCCTCAGCCTCCCAAAGTGGATTACAGGCATGAGCCACCGTAACTGGCTGCAAGCTATTATTCTTGACATATTTCTTCTTCGGAAGCCATAAAGTGGTGATAATGCCACCTTTTCAGCTACCTGTGAGGTAGGGAAGTCTTCGTGTTTCTAGGAATCACAAGAGGTTTTTGTCAAAGGAAATGAAGGAGAGTCCCTACTGTGTTTTAGCAGCTCTCTACTGGTGGCTATCAGGACACCTTCCAGAGTAGGCTGTGAGGCTTTGCTGGTATCACTACAGTGAGGGAAAGAACCCTGCTTCCTTCTGAAGGCTGGGACAAGCACAGCTATCACAGCCTGCCCTTCTACACCCACTCAACACTGTGGTACATGTGATAGACCTAACTTAGCCCCATGCCAAGCCTGATGGTAATCTCCTGTAATTTTTGTAAGGAGAGCTTTTTAGTCTGGGTTCAGCCCAGAACAGAAACTGCCTGGATATTTTAAAGAAGAAACAGAGTTACTATAGAGTAACTGCCTCTTATGCTCAGTCTTCATGAGTTCAGTGTCCAGAGCTTTGATGCTTCTGCCTCACTTCTGCCCTCCAAATCTCATGCAAGCACATCTAATTGGCAGAACACAATTTGCATCCAGCCCCCTAGCTGCAGAGGTTATCTGGGAAATGTAGTTTTTAGCCTTCTAGCCTCTGTGGTACAGGAAGGCTCACTGGAAGGAAACGCTGGGTGCCCAGAGACCATATCTAGCCACATTTTCCCTTATTCAAACATTTGACCTGAGATCACTAGTACTGGTAACATCTGCCAACATTATTTCTCATGAGGGTTATGAAAAACACTGAAAAGTGTTATGAAAAACACTATAACCACGTGGGGCTCCTATATTCCTGTATTTCTTCCTATCCAGAGATGGATGGATTGTGGACCCTATGATTCAGAATTGATGTTTAGAGAATGAAAACAATAATAGTCACAAATGATTGAATGGCTGAAATCCTGTTTCAGGATTTAGACAAAAGAACTGCTCCACTGAGAGAGTCTCCTTGGGGAAAGTGGCATATTTAGAAACATGCCATGTTAGAAGAACCTTAGAAATTATCAGTTTAGCATTTTCCAAAGTTTGCCAAAAACTTTTTAGATCCACATGATGCTTTACCAAAAACAAAGGCATTCAGTGATCAAATAAATTTGGGAAACAGTGCATATCCCCATCCTGAAGAACCATGGTGCACATCAGCGTATTGGAGGCTCTAGGAAGTCCTGCGGTAAGGGATCTGCTTAACTTTGGTCCACTGGTTTCCAAATGTATCTGGCCCTAGAACCTTTCCTTTTTTACACAATGCCTGTTAACCTTCTGAGGAATTGGAGTTTGATGGGACATGTGCTGTGAGGACTGAATCTGATACCAACTCCTCTTTTTCCATATGAGGAAGCTGAGGTCCAAGGCAATGAAGTTATTTGCCTGTGATCACAGAAATCCTGGGCAGTACAGGTGGGAATAAAACCAGAGGTTTTTTTTCTTCCTTATATGCCTTTATCAAAATTAATTCTCATCCCTTACATCTCTCGGCATCATCAATAAGGTAACAGCTACTAAGAGATGGGCTACTTAAGGAAAATCGTAATTTAAACAGTACCCAACCAACATGGAAGGATTCTTTTACTCATGGGGTCCCACAACCAACTTATCACAAAGGAAAAATGGGGAGAACAGAGAAAGTCAATCACTTAGCCTGTGTTTTACCCCTAAATGATCAGTGTTTTGAGACCAGCTGGGATATTCTTAGACTCACCTTTCTGTCAACCAAATCACAGACCATCACAAAATGACACCAAGAATACTAGTTATCTAGAATACTAGTTACCTATTACTGCAAAACAAATGATCCTGAAACCTAAAACAATAAACCTTTGTTATGTCTCAGTTTCTGTGGGAATCTTGGAGTGGCTTAGGTGTGTGGTTCTGGGGCAGCCTTTCATTAGGTGACAGACACAATGTCAGCCAGGGATGCAGTCATCTGAAGACTTGACTGGGGCTGGAGAATCTCCTCTCAAGGCACCTCCCTCACAAGCCTGGGAAGTTCATTCTGGCTGTTGGCAGGGGGCTTCTGTTCCTTGCCACGTGGACTGCTTGCCATAGGCTGCTTGAATGGCCTCATCACAGACATGGTGGTTGGCTTTCCCCAGAGTGAGTAATCCAAGACAGAGCGAGCAAGGAGGAAGCCTTGGTGCCTTTTATGACCCCAGTCTCAGAAGTCACATACCATGAATTCTGCCATAGTCTATCTTTACTTAGAAGTGAGCCATCATATCCCACTCACACTCAAGGGGAGAAGAGTTAGTTTTTCCCTTTTGAAGGGGAAAGTGTCAAAGAATTTGCGGATGTATTTTAAAACCACCATACTATGAAAGAGTTGCAAGGGGGAAGGATGCTAATTAAATGACAAATGACAACAACAACAATCAAGAAAGGCTGGGTGCAGTGGCTCATGCCTGTATCCCAGCACTTTGAGAGACCTAGGTGGGAGGATTGCTTGAGTCTAGGAGTTTGAGACCAGCCTGGGCAACATAGGGAGACCCCGTCTCAACAAAGAAAAAGTCGGGCATGGTGGCTCGTGCCTGTAGCCCCAGCTATTTGGAGGCTGAGGTGGGAGGATAGCTTGAACCCAGGAGTTTGAGACTGCAGTGAGCCATGATTGCACCACTGTACTGTAGCCTGTGTGACAGAGCAAGACCCTGTCTAAAAAGACAAAAAACACCCAAAAAACATTTTCTGAGGGTAAAAATCCATTTAGAACAAGAACAAATACTAAACAGAAACTCTGAAAGAGACCAGGAATTTAAATTTACATGGGACTTGATGTCCAACCTGAATCACTGGCATAAACATCCTTGAACTTCTTTGTAAAAAAAACTTCTGAATAAAAGAACTTCTGAGAGAAAACTTCTATTGCTGGCACTGTGACTAGGGAAGTACATGAAGGATTTGAATCAAGGATAAGCAATTCGGAGGGCATATCCAGTGGTTTGACTTGTATCCTTCCAAGTTAACTTTTCCTTTCTTAAGACTTTCAATTTTCTAAATGTTGCAATATCCCAACATGACCAAAAGGGTCAAATTCCAGCTCTAGTCTTCATATCTTTTTTTTTTTTTTTTCCTTCTGAAGGTTTATATTCATTTCCCTATGCTGTCTGAAAGCAAGATATCATGATCTAATTGCCTAAGAATTTATTTCCAAATAGTTGTTGACAGAGCCTGGAAGTCTCAGAAAGATCAGACAGATCATATTCCTTCCTTTACTCAAGAGTTTTTTTTTTTTTTAATTAAAAAAAAAAAAAAAAAGACCAACAACAACTATGATCCCTAAAGAACTTTCCTTTGTGGCACCTGGGGTATTCAGTCAATCAACAAGCTTTTCTTGGACATATGATGGAGATGAGACGTTCTCTAGGACTCATATATTGGGAGCTAAACAGAAAACAGATGCAGATAAATACAATAATCACAAAAGCAGGATTGAGACAGAGAGAGAGGAATGGGGCTGAGGGTACATCTAGGCATTTGTGTGCAATGAGGTGGATTTATTAAGGAAAATGTTCCAGAAAAGATGAACTTAAAGCTATTCTAAATATTTGGGGGCAACTTGAGCAAAAGTTTGGAGAGAAAAGAATGAAGACTGAATTTTTAGGCCATCAAAGAGATGAGCAAGGGGTGGGCTGGAATATAGTAGAAGATGAGGCTGGAGGGGAGGGTGGAGACAGTGATTAAGATGGTTTTGAACAAACTGATCTGCACAGAGTTTGGTGTGGTTGGAGCAATTATAGGTTGGTGCAAAAGTAATTGAGGTTTTTGCAATTAAAAGTAATGGCAAAACCGTGATTACTTTTGCACCAACCTAATATTTTGTGAGAGGAGAAAGTTTTTTCAGTATACTGTCTCCCAAACCAAACCAAACCAAAAAAAAAAAGAAAGCCCAAACCAAAAAAATCTTTGCTCATTAATACATACTCTTAGAAAAAGTCAGACCCCTATAAGGAAGATGTGGGTTTAAGATCTTTCACCACCTTCTTGGGCAACATCCTGTTACCATCAAGACTGAAGGTCAACCAACTGCCCATGGAGGAAAGGCTTGAGAAAAGTCAGTGGCTAACTGATTCATTCATTCATTCATTCATTCATTCATTCATTCATTCAATAAGCATGCAGTGAATGCCTTTAGGTTTGAGAGGCAAGTAGGATTAAATATACCGTCTGTGGGACTGGCAAGTCTTCATTTATCAGCATAAGTTTCATCTTTCTCTTTCTCCATGTCATGGAAATTATTGAAATATTTTTCAAAAAATTTCAGTAAACATTTATTGTGATCCTTCTATGTATATGTCAGGGACTATGCTAGGTGCCAAGAATACTGAAATGACTGAAGCATCATATTGACAATGGTGACAATAAACTTACAGCCTAAATATTTCCTTTTCTGCTTCTAGCTTTCGCTGTGCCAAAAGGGGGAACTATTTCTCCTGGAACAGAGCGGACAAATGTGCAGCAGGTGAACAGAATCATATTTGCTTTCCAGCTGCTGCACCAGCTGTGTCATGCTGACAGCGGCCTCCACCTGTCTAACTCCTGCTTCTACCAATTCAGAACCAAGATATTTTTGTACTCATATCCTGGTATAAACCAACTGCTGATGGAAGTTCTTTGATGCTGAATTTGGAATCAAATACATTCTACTTTCTGGAAATCCATATACTAGGTGGCTGCTTCAATAGCGGCGGACACAGATATAAAATGCAGCAATGGTCAAGGAATTTCTCAGAGGAGGAATGAATCCTCTCATTTTGGTGGAGGAACCTTGGATACAGGGAGGATGAGGGACGGACTCAAAGTCATCTGGCAACTTAGAGGCGAGGCCAGAGCTCCTCAAATCTCCTAGCTCTGAATCCGTGCTCTTTTTATTGAGCCAGTCATGACATAACCCCCCAAATGAGTGCAGCTTTTAATCTCCCACATCAAGGGGCCTGCTGGCTGCAGACTCATGCATACACATCACAGTGGTTTCTGGGTGGTTGATGCTCATCACCCTCTGACTTCATTTCTTTTTTCCTTTGCAAAATGGCTATTGCCCAGAGGCAGCATCTCTTTTCTAAAAAGTGAACATGCCAGAAGGGTTTTTGGAAACTGCCTTGCTATCTGTCAGGAGCCAGATGATTCACAGGGATGAACCAATGCTCATAACAAGGATACCTGATTGGATTACCAATTAGCCGCCTCCACCTCTGCAGGGTGGTTGGAAAGAAGAGAAAAGGCAGTGTTTAGTTTGGGCAAATACCAAAAGGACTTTATCATTCTCATCAAGGCATCAGCGTGGCACATTAGACCTCTTCCAAGCCATTCCACTGGAACTTCTCTCTCCAAATGCTCCAGCAAGAGTAAACTTGTTGTGCAAACATTGAATCATTGTGTCTGAGCTACAGAAGCACCTCTGTGTCGGTGAAAGGGGAGAAACTGGCTGACTTGCGTCTGTTTTTAATGATGTCTCTGCTGCTGGGAAAATTTGGAAGCTGCAGGTAACATCTTCCCCTTTGAAAAAAAAAACCAGGCTGCCCTGGAGTGTGTTAGCTTACCTTTACCCGATGGAAGCGCCTCGGTTTGGGTCTGCCCTGGGAGGGACAGGCAGACTTCTTCTCCATCTGGACCCAGCAAGAAGTGTCCCAGGGTGGGGTCGCTGGAATCTTCTTGAAAATAAGCACAAGCATGGACAGTGTCAACACCATGTTGGTGAGGGAGACAGACTGAACCTCGGCCATGTTCCTCTAGTCCCCTGTGGGCACATACCCATAGATGCACGTGGGCTCAGGTGCCTGCCAGAGTACAGTGGGAGCCTGTTCCTGGGACTCAGCAAAGCGGGGCTATGCTTCAGGCTCTGCCTTCTGGGGGTCAAGGTGGGATGAACAGGGAGGGGCTGCCACTCGCCTACATCATGCCTTTGGGAGAGCCTGGCTACCTCACGGGCAGGGCTAAGCAAGCATGGGCACTCTGTGTGAAGGAAAGGGAGTCCCTTCCTTCAGCCGTGTGCAGCAGCCCAGCCCCTGGAACAGGACTTCCTGCTTCCTGCCTCTGCTGTGCGCCTCCGTCAGATGTCCTGTGCAGTACTCAGCATACACAGCCATAACCTCTAGATGAAATACTGGGATGGCTTGGTGATGCCAGGGGCTCAGGTCAAGGAAAAGGATGCTGTGTCTCCCTAGTTACTTAGAAAGATTGAAGGTATTTTTTATAACCTGACTGTAAAAGTGAAAAAGAAGTCATTTATTCCCCACTTGAATCTCAATGCTCAACCCAGAACACTCCTGGGACTAGATTGTGAGGTTTCCCCCATACCAAACAATTCTCCAGCAGATACCAACTGGTTGTCCTATAATTTAATTCAGTTCTGACACTCTCTACCGGGAGATGGTGTCAGATCCCACAGGGTAGGGCTCAGTCCACAAGATTGCCCCCCCCTCCACTTCAGATGCCAATTGCAAGTCCCAGATCGTGACCTATACTTCTGACTGACCGGCTCTAAATTGGGCCTCCCACAATCCTCCCTCTCCTTGGGTTCAACAGTTTGGTAGGACAGCTCACAGAACTCAGGGAAACACTTACTTACATTTTCTGGCTTATTTATAAAGGACATTAGAAAGGATGTGAACAGCCAGATGAAGAGATGGGCGAGGATGTGCCGAGCTTCCATACCCTCCCTGGGCCTGCTGCCCTCCCACCTAGACACGCTCAGCAACACTGAAGCTTATCAACCCGTGGTCAACAGCTAATAAAGAGCTTGATCTGCAGTGTCCCCTCCCCTTTCCTGGAGGTTGTGGCTGGAAACTCCAACCCTCTAATCCTCTTATTGCTTGGTCCTTCTGGTCGCTGGCCCCATCATGAGGCTACCTAGGGGCCTTACCCTATGTCACCTCATTAGCATAAACTCAGGTGTTTTCAAAGGGGCTCATTATGAATAACAAAAGATACTACTATCATTCAGAAAATTCCAAGAGTTTTAGCTTAGTAATAGAAACCAGGGACAAAGACCAAATTTATTCATATTATACCATACTTACCTTCCCCATCTCCAAGACAAAGGGGCCAGGAGTCCAGCTACCTGGACTAGCAGGCCATCCGCTAGAGTGGATGCTAAGGAGCACACACGTACACATGCACACTTACAAACACACACTGACATATTCATACTCTCACAGGGCATGCACACACACCCCCATACACATGAACAGTGACATACATGAGCATATGACACACATACATTCACAAGACTGAATATATAGATATCTACATGCATATGCAGCCATGCCTATGTAGATGTGCACAATGACATGCATGCACACAAGCACACACATGTACTTACATGGGCATATAAGCACACATCCCACACACATTCACTTACACACATGCACACACCCAACACACACACTTGAGGCTTCAGGCTGCTCTCTTGTCCCAGTCCTGGTCTGGGCATTCTATTCCTTTTTTTTTTTTTTTTTGAGACAGAGTCTTGCTTTGTTGCCCAGGCTGGAGTGCAATGGTGCTATCTCGGCTCACTGCAACCTCTGCCTCCTAGGTTCAAGTGATTCTCCTGCCTCAGCCTCCTGAGTAGCTGGAATCACAGATGTGCACCACCATGCCTGGCTAATTTTTTTTTTTTTGTATAAAAATACAAAATATCTCTACTAAAAAGTAGAGATAGAGTTTCACCTTGTTGCACAAGCTGGTCTCGAACTCCTGACCTTGTGATCTGCCCACCTCGGCCTCCAAAGTGCTGGTATTATAGGCATGAACCACAGCACCTGGCCACTGGTATTTTATTCTAATCAGATTCTCCCTTTATAAGGATGTCTAAAGTAGGTGTGAGTATCCATTTGCTGTGATGTGTCCCAGGCCATGCAACTTTCTAGGAAGGCCCCAGGTGGGGACATAACAGTACACTAAGTTTGGTTCATTTGCATCAGAATTAAAGGAGCATTGCTGCCACACAAGTATAAAGGGGAGTGGTTTGTGAAAGAGAGGTTCCAACCTTGGAATGGTTTCTAGGTGAAAACAGTGTCTCTAGGGGTAGAGAGAGTGTTGCGGGGAAGGAAGGGATTTAATTTTGACCATCTCAGCCTGAAACAGAAGCTGCAAACACAGAATGGAACTATTAATCTGTGGATTTAATTTATGCTTAAAGAATTCAATTACATACGCTCTGGGGAGAGAATGAGAGGGGGGTGTGCTGGGCAGGGGGAGAGAGAGAGAGTAAGCGAGACTGATTTAAATACTGAGGCATTCTGTCCCTGAGTGAGCATGAAATGAAAGATGTGAAATCTGTTGCCTCCATGATGGCTCTCTGTTCCCATATGCCTCTCAAAGTGTGAGTTTCTCGCAGCCCTGAGTGTGATTCTGCTGTTAACAGAGGTACCTCTTTCTTTATACAATCTGTCCCCCAAACACATGTCATCTCCTTCATCTGCTGCTCAAACTGAGAAAGCAGTCCAAGCCTTCAACGAAGGAGAAACAGCTGCCTGGACCACACGTTCCTGAAAATGGTCTGTCAGTCTCCAGTGTGGCACCTTCCCGGGGATTTTCCGGGGTAACTTGGACTCTAGGCAATTTTTGCTCTATAAGCTACCTTTAGGTGGAAGCCCCAGGGGAGCTGCTCTTGCACTGTCCTTGCATTATTGCTCTGTATAAGCATCTTAGTCCCCTCCTTGACTATTAGCTCCTTAAGGATAAGCACTTTAAGTAAGGCTAAAACCTAGAGGGAATGGCCTTGCCCTGCCTCACCCTTCCCTAGGAATCAGGGTCCTTTCGTCTCTGTGAACAGGCTCTGCCCTGGGCTGGAGTTGACTTCTGTCTGGGGACTCTCCTGTTGGCAGGCTCATCGGGCTCTCTTGCCTCAGGGGGCAAGGGTTATGGCTCAGTTTGGAGTGTGCCTGGTAAATCCAGTAGTGTGTCTCCCCCAGGAGCGCAGGGAGCTGTGTCATCAAATGCTGCTGCCAGGAGTGAAGAAAGCACAAAACAGCGTGGCAGTGCATGTCGGTGCAGCAAACCCTTAAAACATGTACTGACCCTTTAGGAATATGCATGGGGAACATTAATCCCACTGACATCATCAGAAACTGTGTCAATTACCCCTTTTCAATGGAGTGCCTTTCAGAAAACTTCCATCACAGCAGCCACACGGCCCTGGAAATGAGCCACATACCAGCCAGTGGGGGGCATCTGTGCACCCTGGGAATGGTTACCTTGAGCTGCTGGCAGTGCCCTCCTGGACGCTCTCATGTGCGGGAGACATGGGGGGCTGCTGCGGCCTGATGTTCTGGGGCTATCCAGGCCATTCTGGCTCTTGGGACTTTTTTTCCCTTTAATCGGGGGTAGAAGATCCAATGGTGGGGCCGCATCGTGGGGCGGGGCATCATCATCTTTTAAAACAAAAGGGGAAAAAGCCTGTGTGAGAAACCAGAATCAGCAGGAAGGAGAAGGAGGCTCTCTTCTAACGTGGTTAAAGGACCTCTGTGTGAAGACTGCTATGAAGAACGGGTAATTGTATTGTGGCTAGAAGGGAGAAACCGTCCTGGTGTTAGGATGGTTTATTCTACTCATTCTCAGGTTTGTCCCTCTTTTCCAGTCCTGCTAAGCAGCAGGGACCTGATATCTCCCATGGCCAAAATGACATGACTCTTGACTAGAATTGTGGCTGTTCATTTGGAAAATTGCCAAGAACTGGGAGGAACTGAGTGGTGGTTGTTTTTATTCTCATCTTATGGATGAAATCCTGAGATGGAAGGAGGACTGGAGAGGGTGCAAACTCCTTCCACCCTCAGTCCCAAGGCTCTGACTAGAGAGATCCCAGCTTTAGAGCTGATGAGATTATTGGATACAGATTTCTGACCACAAAGTAGTTTTGCTAGGCAGAGTCAATGATCACATTCCTTCGTCAGGGTTAAATAAAAAGTGCTACCTTCCAGATGGGAGTCAAAGGGCATCAGGATTGACGGTAGCATTCCATAAAGCATACCCTACCCTCTGCCTCCATTTTCTCTTCTCAACACCAACAGGGCCTGCTCTAGGAAGCAGGAAACACAGGAACCCAAGTGACTGAGGGCTTGGTTTCGCCTCTTTCAGAGGAAGTGGTCTTTATTTCACATTTAAAACAATAGTTGCTATTAATATTTGGGTTTAAAAATTGGCTTCATGTGGTCTCAAATGATCACAGACTACTAATTCATTAAAAAGAGGCAAAGTGTCTTTACAATGGAAAAATGGGGCAGACATCACCTTTAACCAAATAATGAAATTTAACATCACCTGCAATGGAAGAAACTGACATTTTGTAACCCTTGATATGATGGGCCGAGAAAGACACAACGTCACCTCTGTGATATTCCTGCCAAAAAGGTTTGATCTGAATCTCATTATGAGGAAATAGAAAAATCCAAATTGAAGGTAATTCTGCAAAGCAACTGGCCTGTCTTCTTAAAAAATGTCAATATCATGAAAAACAAGACTGGGGGACTCTTCTCGATGAAAAGATTCTATCGAGTGGGACCACTAAATGTAATGCATGATCCTGAGTTGAATTCTAGGTTGAAAAAAAGCTATAATAAAGGAACATTATTAATATAAATAGAGAAATGTGACTATGAATTAGAAATTAGAAAGTACTATTATATCAGTGTTTGCTTTCTTGAGTGTGGTAATTGTATGTGGCTAGGAGGGAGAATATTCCTGGACTTAGGAGATACGTGCTGATAAGGGATAAACGGTACAATGTCTGCAACTTACTCTCAGGTGGTTAAGCAATAAAATAAAAAATATACATATGTGTGGATGCATGTGCCACCTCTGTGGCAATGGAGCAGTCCCACTCAGCATCAACATGCCCATGCAGCAGGGGCCTCTGTGTGACGACTGCCATGATGAACTGCCTCTTTGTTGTTGTTGTTGTGGTTGTTTTTTAGACAGAGCCTTTCTCTGTCACTCAGGCTGGAGTTCAGTGGCATGATCTTGGCTCACTGCAACCTCCGTCTCCTGGATTCAAACAATTCTTGTGCCTCAGTCTCCAGAATAGCTGGGATTACAGGTGTGTGCCACTACACCCAGCTAATTTTTGTATTTTTAGTTGAGATGGGGTTTCACCATGTTGGTCAGGCTGGTCTCGAACTCCCGACCTCTGGTGATCTGCCACCTTGGCCTCCCGAAGTGCTGGGATGACAGGTGTGAGCCACCGCGCCCAGCCGGAACTGCCTCTTTAGGTCCCTTTCTTTCTGCATCTACTCCCAGGTTCGGTCGCATGCATAATTTATACCAAGGGGCTTCTTAAACCAGTTTCTTCCTGGCAGAGTAGCAGAGGAGGGACAAGTTCTGGCACTCAGTTCCTGGTGGACATGGCAGCTCAACACAAGTATAGGGCAGTGCAAAATGAACACTACGGAAGATGAAAAATCACTGGTGTCCTTTGTCTCATGGCTCCAGCTGTGCACCTCGCATTGTGGCCCATAAGCAGAAAGGTGCTTTTTTCTCTATTTGCAGGGTGATCCCTGCCCATATTTGGATTTTTTTAAAAAAGGAAACATTAAAGTCTTTAGGATCATTAACTCCCACTTAAGAGATAGACCAAATAAGCCTCTGCCTCAATAATCAAAGGACATTAAATGTTTCGAGGATGTCCTGATCTAGGTTCATTGTTTGGTTTATTCTTTTATTCTTTTTTGTTTTTTTGGTATTAGTTAGAAAATCACTATGTTGGGCTTATTCTGAAAGGAAATGTAGTATAATGGAGTAAGAATATGGATTCTGGCACTGGAAGCCCTGAGCTCCAATCCTAGTGAGGCCACTTATAGTTATGTGACCTCAAACATACTACTTATCTCTCAGGGCTTCTGTTTTCTGATCTGTAAAAGGAGAGGATTGCTGTGAGGAGTACCTAAGAGAATACATGTTAAAAACTAAGAACAGTGCCTGGCACAGAGGAAGAACTCCAAACACATTAATGTGCATCTTCCTATTTCTGATGCCAGCAGTCAGAGGTCACTTGACATCTGTGATACTGTCATCTTGCACATGCCTTTTGGAAAGGAGGCTCAGCTTTCTGAAAATGGGGAGCTTTCTAAATATGGCCTGTTACTTCCGACCTATCCAACACATAAACACAAACACTTAGATGCACCCATGTGTATATTTTCAAATGTCCACATGTCATGGAAATTGAAGACTTTTATCAATATTATGGATTTTTTTTTTTTTTTTTTTCAGACAGGGTCTTGCTCTGTCACCCAGGCTGGAGTGCAGTGGCACAATCTCAGCTCCCTGCAACCTCTGCCTCCTGGGTTCAAGTGATTCTTGTGCCTCAGCCACCTGAGTAGCGGGGATTACAGGTGTGCACCGCCACGCCTGGCTAACTTTTTGTACTTTTAGTAGAGATGGGGTTTCGCCACATTGGTCAGGCTGGCGAACTCCTGACCTCAAGTGATCCCCACCCACCTCAGCCTCCCAAAGTGCTGGGATTATAGGCATGAGCCACCACACCCCACTGATATTATGGACTTTTTAATGAATAAATACCTATTTATAAACAGATTAGAGATGAAATTTCATTGTTTAAAAATACAGGATAAACTGTCAGGCATGCAGCAAACTTTCAGGAAGTTTCATGCCTTTCTACATCTGCAACCAGAAACTAGTAGTGGGATGAGTTAGGGAGTAGGTAACTGGTGAACTGGACACTGTTAGTTTTAGTGCAGCACTTTGGTGAAGGCAGCTCCTGCCTGCACAAAGGCCATCTTCCAGTGGTTGCCAGTGAACGAATCTCCCTTCCAGCCTCCTTTTCCTTGGCTGTGGACCGTTGTGTGTCTTGCCTTCCTTCCCTTCAGAGTGAGGTTCCCGAGGGATGCTGGAGGGAGGGAGGAGCTACCTTGAGGTGAGAGTGTGTCCCTGCCCGCGTCCACTGGGAGATGCACCGTTAACTCCCGTGGCGTTTCTAAGGACACAGGCTTTAGGGGCGGTTTCCACACAGGCCTGGCTTCTTCGCTTCTTTCTGGTTCTGACTTAGGGTGTGGAGCACCTAGGAGACAAAGAGGAGGCTGAGTTGTAGCAGAGGTCTGTTGTTTTTGCCTAATGTCTCTTCTTTTGGGGACCTATGCCTTCCTTGCTCACACCACGTGGTTTGGTTGGAGCAGTGTCCATTTGCTGATTCCAGAGAGGGGCATGGAACTGCAGCCTGGCATGGGAGTACCTCATTGCCTTGGCCAGAGAGATTGGTTCCGAGGTGGGCACATGACCCTAGTCCGGTCAATCACGGGTGATTTCTGCGCTTTGCAAGAGCTTTTAAGAGGCATATCCTTTCTATAGAGGTTAACAGGAAGGAGATTGGCAGGGAATTGCAGGAAGACATCTTTATCACCTCATGGTAAGAGCCTGCTTGAGAGGAAAGGCTAACAGAGTTGAGAGACAAGTACTGCGCACATATTTTCCGAGGCCTGGATTCAGCTGCTCCTGCAGTTACCTGATTCTTGCATGAACCAATTCCTTCTTTCTTTCTTTCCTTCCTTCCTTCCTTCCTTCCTTCCTTCCTTCCTTCCTTCCTTCCTTCCTTCCTTCCTTCCTTCCTTCCTTCCTTCTTTCCTTTCATCCTCTCCCCTCCCTTCGCTTCCCTCTTTCCTTCCTCCTTCCTTCCTCCTTCCTTCCCTCTCTCCCTCCCTCCCTTCCCTTCTTCCCTTCCTTCCTTCCTTTCTTTCCTTCCTTCATTTCTTCCCTTCCTTCCTTCTTTCCTTTTCCTTCTTTCCCTCTCTCCCTTTCTTCCTTCCTTCTGTCTTTCCTTCCTTTTTCCCCTTTCCTTTCTTTTAGCTTAACACATTTTGAATTAGGCTTCTGATGCTTTTAAAGGAGGGTCCTCATGACATGTAAATGAGGGAAGAACTCCATGAATTCACTTTCTTTGTACCCGATTCCTATGTTGCATTGTCAGTGTGTTGGCAAGCTCGGTGCATCTGGTTTTAAGAATCTGGTTCATGATGGCCTGGTGGTTTTCCTCACCTTCCTATCAGGGTCATCATGGAAAATAATAAGATCGAACCCAATCTTGTGAATAGTCTTGTCTCTCTTTTTATTAAGTGTGTGTGTGTGTGTGTGTATATATATATATATATATATATATATATATATATATATATTTATTTATTTATTTATTATTATTATACTTTAAGTTCTAGGGTACATGTGCACAACATGCACATTTGTTACATATGTATACATGTGCCCCATGTTGGTATGCTGCACCCCTTAACTCGTCTTTCACATTAGGTATATCTCCTAATGCTATCCCTCCCCTCTCCCCTCACCCCATGACAGGCCCTGGTATGTGGTGTTCCCTACCCTGTGTCCAAATGCTCTCATTGTTCAATTCCCACCTATGAGTGAGAACATACGGTGTTTGGTTTTCTGTCCTTGCGATAGTTTGCTCAGAATGATGGTTTCCAGCTTCATCCATGTCCCTACAAAGGACATGAACTCATCCTTTTTTTATGGCTGCATAGTATTCCATGGTGTATATGTGCCACATTTTCTTTTTCTTTTTCTTTTTTTTTTTGAGACGGAGTCTCGCTCTGTCACCCAGGCTGGAGTGCTGTGGCTGGATCTCAGCTCACTGCAAGCTCCACCTCCTGGGTTTACGCCATTCTCCTACCTCAGCCTCCGAAGTAGCTGGGACTACAGATGCCCGCCACCTCACCCGGCTAATTTTTTGTATTTTTTAGTAGAGACGGGGTTTCACCGTGTTAGCCAGGATGGTCTCGATCTCCTGACCTCGTGATCCGGCTGTCTTGGCCTCCCAAAGTGCTGGGATTACAGGCTTGAGCCACTGCGCCCGGCCTTATGTGCCACATTTTCTTAATCCAGTCTATCATTGATAAACATCTGGGTTGGTTCCAAGTCTTTGCTATTGTGAATAGTGCCGCAATAAACATATGTGTGCATGTGTCTTTATAGCAGCATGATTTATAATCCTTTGGGTATATACCCAGTAATGGGATGGCTGGGTCAAATGGTATTTCTAGTTCTAGATCCTTGAGGAATCGCCACACTGTCTTCCACAATGGTTGAACTAGTTTACAGTCCCACCAACAGTGTAAAAGTGTTCCTATTTCTCCACATCTCTCCAGCACCTGTTGTTTCCTGACTTTTTAATGATTGCCATTCTAACTGGTGTGAGATGGTATCTCATTGTGGTTTTGCTTTGCATTTCTCTGATGGCCAGTGATGATGAGCATTTTTTTCATGTGTCTGTTGGCTACATAAATGTCTTCTTTTGAGAAGTGTCTGTTCATATTCTTCGCCCACTTTTTGATGGGGTTGTTTGATTTTTTCTTGTAAATTTGTTTAAGTTCTTTGTAGATTCTGGATATTAGCCCTTTGTCAGATGGGTAGATTGCAAAAATTTTCTCCCATTCTCTAGGTTGCCTGTTCACTCTGATGGTAGTTTCTTTGCTGTGCAGAAGCTCTTTAGTTTAATTAGATCCCATTTCTCAATTTTGGCTTTTGTTGCCATTGCTTTTGGTGTTTTAGACATGAAGTCCTTGCCCATGCCTATGGCCTGAATGGTATTGCCTAGGTTTTCTTCTAGGGTTTTTATGGTTTTAGATCTGACATTTAAGTCTTTAATCCATCTTGAATTAATTTTTGTTTAAGGTATAAGGAAGGGATCCAGTTTCAGCTTTCTACATATGGCTAGCCAGTTTTCCCAGCACCATTTATTAACTAGGGAATCCTTTCCCCATTTCTTGTTTTTGTCAGGTTTGTCAAAGATCAGATGGTTGTAGATGTGTGGTATTATTTCTGAGGGCTCTGTTCTGTTCCATTGGTCTATATCTCTGTTTTGGTACCAGTACCATGCTGTTTTGGTTACTGTAGCCTTGTAGTATGGTTTGAAGTCAGGTAGTGTGATGCCTCCAGCTTTGCTCTTTTGGCTTAGGATTGTCTTGGCAATGCAGGCTGTTTTTCGGTTCCATATGAACTTTAAAGTAGTTTTTTCCAATTCTGTGAAGAAAGTCATTGGTAGCTTGATGGGGATGGCATTGAATCCATAAATTACCTTGGGCAGTATGGCCATTTTCATGATATTGATTCTTCCTATCCATGAGCATGGAAAGTTCTTCCATTTGTTTGTGTCCTCTTTTATTTTGTTGAGCAGTGGTTTGTAATTCTCCTTGAAGAGGTCCTTTACATCCCTTGTAAGTTGGATTCCTAAGTATTTTATTTTCTTTGAAGCAATTGTGAATGTGAGTTCACTCATGATTTGGCTCTCTGTTTGTCTGTTATTGGTGTATAGGAATGCTTGTGATTTTTGCACATTGATTTTGTATCCTGAGACTTTGCTGAAGCTGCTTATCAGTTTAAGAAGATTTGGGGCTGAGATGATGGGGTTTTCTAAATATACAATCATGTCATCTGCAAACAGGGACAATATGACTTCCTCTTTTCCTAGTTGAATAGCCTTTCTTTCTCCTGCCTCATTGGCATGGCCAGAACTTCCAACACTATGTTGAATAGGAGTGGTGAGAGAGGGTGTCCCTGTCTTGTGCCAGTTTTCAAAAAACTGGAATGCTTCCAGTTTTTGCCCATGTAGTATAATATTGGCTGTGGGTTTGTCATAAATAGCTCTTATTGTTTTGAGATATGTCCCATCAATACCTAATTTATTGAGAGGTTTTAGCATGAAGGGTTGTTGAATTTTGTCGAAGGCCTTTTCTGAAGCTGTTGAGATAATCATGTGGTTTTTGTCTTTGGTTCTGTTTATATGATGGATTACATTTATTGATTTGCATATGTTGAACCAGCCTTGCATCCCAGGGATGAAGCCAACTTCATCATGGTGGATAAGCTTTTTGATGTGCTCCTGGATTCGGTTTGCCAGTATTTTATTGAGGATTTTTGCATTGATGTTCATCAGAGATACTGGTCTAAAATTCTCTTTTTTTGTTGTGTCTCTACCAAGCTTTGGTATCAGGATGATGCTGGCCTCATAAAATGAGTTAGGGAGGATTTCCTCTTTTTCTATTGATTGGAATAGTTTCAGAAGGAATGGCACCAGCTACTCTTTGTACCTCTGGTAGAATTCGGCTATGAATCTGTCTGGTCTTGGACTTTTTTGGTTGGTAGGCTCTTAATTATTGCCTCAATTTCAGAGCCTGTCATTGGTCTATTCAGGAATTCAACTTCTTCCTGGTTTAGTCTTAGGAGGGTGAATGTGTCCAGGAATTTATCCATTTCTTCTAGATTTTCTAGTTTATTTGCATAGAGGTGTTTATAGTATTCTCTGATGGTAGGTTGTATTTCTGTGGGATTGGTGGTAATATCCCCTTTATCATTTTTTACTGCATCTATTTGATTCTTCTTTCTTTTCTTCTTTATTAGTTTTGCTAGTGGTCTATCTATTTTGTTGATCTTTTCAAAAAACCAGCTTCTGGATTCATTGATTTTTTGAAGGGTTTTTTTGTGTCTCTATCTCCTTCAGTTCTGCTCTGATCTTAGTTATTTCTTCTGCTAGCTTTTGAATGTGTCTGCTCTTGCTTCTCTAGTTCTTTTAATTGTGATGTTAGGATGTCAATTTTAGATCTTTCCTGCTTTCTCTTGTGGGCATTTAGTGCTATAAATTTCCCTCTACACATTGCTTTAAATGTGTCTCAAAGATTCTGGTATGTTGTGTCTTTGTTCTCATTGGTTGCAAAGAACATCTTTATTTCTGTCTTCATTTCATTATGTACCCAGTAGTCATTCAGGAGCAGGTTGTTCAGTTTCTATGTGGTTGAGTGGTTTTGAGTGAGTTTCTTAATCCTGAATTCTAGTTTGATTGCACTATGGTCTGAGAGACAGTTTGTTATAATTTCTGTTGTTTTACGTTTGCTGCGGAGTGCTTTACTTCCAACCATGTGGTCAATTCTGGAATAATTGTGATGTGGTGCTGAGAAGAATGTATATTCTGTTGATTTGGGATAGAGAGTTCTGTAGATGTCTATTAGGTCTGCTTGGTTCAGAGCTGAGTTCATTTCCTGAATATCCTGGTTAACTTTTTGTCTTGTGGATCTAATGTTGACAGTGGGGTGTTAAAGTCTCCTATTATTATTTTGTGGGAATCTAAGTCTCTTTGTAGGTCTCTAAGGACTTGCTTTACGAATCTGGGTGCTCCTGTATTGGGTGCATATATATTTAGGATAGTTAGCACTTCTTGTTGAATTGATCCCTTTACCATTATGTAATGGCCCTCTTTGTCTCTTCTGATCTTTGTTGGTTTAAAGTCTGTTTTATCAGAGACTAGGATTGCAACGCCTGCTTTTTTTTGTTTTCCATTTGCTTGGTAGATCTTCCTCCATCCCTTTATTTTGAGCCTATGTGTGTCTCTGCATGTGAGATGTGTCTCCTGAATACAGCACACTGATGGGTCTTGACTCTTTATCCAATTTGCCAGTCTGTGTCTTTTAATTGGGGCATTTAGCCCATTTACATTTAAGGTTAATATTGTTATGTGTGAATTTGATCCTTTCATTATGACGTTAGCTGGTTATTTTGCTCGTTAGTTGATGCAGTTTCTTCCTAGCATCGATGGTCTTTACAATTTGGCATGTTTTTGCAGTGGTTGGTACTGGTTGTTCCTTTCCATGTTTTGTGCTTTCTTCAGGAGCTCTTGTAAGGCAGGCCTGCTGGTGACAAAATCTCTCAGCATTTGCTTGTCTGTAAAGGATTTTATTTCTCCTTCACTTATGAAGCTTAGTTTGGCTGGATATGAAATTCTGGGTTGAAATTTTTTTTTTTTTTTTTGAGTCGGGGTCTCTCTCTGTCGCCCCAGGCAGGAGTGCAGTGGCTGGATCTCAGCTCACTGCAAGCTCTGCCTCCCGGGTTCACACCATTCTCCTGCCTCAGCCTCCCGTGTAGCTGGGACTACAGGCACCCGCCACCTCGCTGGCTAGTTTTTTGTATTTTTTAGTAGAGACGGGGTTTCACCTTGTTAGCCGGGATGGTCTCGATCTCCTGACCTCGTGATCCGCCCATCTCGGCCTCCCAAAGTGCTGGGATTACAGGCTTGAGCCACCGAGCCTGGCCAAAAATTTAAGAATATTGAATATTGGCCCCCACTTTCTTCTGGCTTGTAGAGTTTCTGCCGAGAGATCTGCTGGTAGTCTGATGGGCTTCACTTTGTGGGTAACCCAACCTTTCTCTCTGGCTGCCCTTAACATTTTTTCCTTCATTTCAACTTTGGTGAATCTGACAATTATGTGTCTTGGAGTTGCTCTTCTTGAGGAGTATCTTTGTGGCATTCTCTGTATTTCGAATTTGAATATTGGCCTGGCTTGCTAGGTTGGGGAAGTTCTCCTGGATAATATCCTGCAGAGTGTTTTCCAACTTGGTTCCATTCTCTCCGTCACTTTCAGGTACACCAATCAGACATAGATTTGGTCTTTTCACATAGTCCCATATTTCTTGGAGGCTTTATTCATTTCTTTTTACTCTTTTTTCTCTAAACTTCTCTTCTTGCTTCATTTCATTCATTTGATCTTCAGTCACTCATACCCTTTCTTCCAGTTGATCAAATTGGCTACTGAAGCTTGTGCATGCATCACGCAGTGCTCGTGCCATGGTTTTCAGCTCCATCAGGTCATTTAAAGTCTTCTCTACACTGTTTATTCTAGTCAGCCATTCATCCAATCTTTTTTCCAAGGTTTTTAGCTTCTTTGCAATGGGTTCGAACATCCTTCTTCAGCTCGGAGAAGTTTGTTGTTAACGATCTTCTGAAGCCTTCTTCTCTCAACTTGTCAAAGTCATTTTCCATCCAGCTTTGTTCCATTGCTGGCGAGGAGCTGCGTTCCTCAGTTGGAAATGCAGAAATCACCCATCTTCTGTGTCGCTCATGCTGGGAGCTGTAGACTGGAGCTGTTCCTATTTGGCCATTTGGAACCTCCCAAGTATATCTTTTCATTCTGATGTTTTGACATCTGAGACCTGACTGTCCCTCCGAGGGCTGGCCAATTCCTAGAGACAGTAAATGACTCACCTGGGAACATACCTGTCATATGCACCCCCACCAACCCAGAGTTCCTAACCCCCAACAACCTCCTTTATCAAACTCATACATTCCCAGGCTACCCTCTGCCTGCTGTAATTATCAGAGGACCAGTACCAGACAGCAAGGGACAGCCCCTATGCCAGAGAGCTGGCAGAATTACTCAAACTAGACAATTCTAAATCTGCTTAGATTGCTTACTCTGCCTTGCCTGTATTCCTTTATGAAAACCACAATACGGCCTCTTGCCTGTGCTCCCTGCCTTCTGCCTCCTGGAGGTTGGTGCGCCCCCGTGTGGCCCTGCATGGTGTGGCATGCCTCCTCCTCTTGGGAACTGTGAGTAACAAACGATCTTTTCATTGCTAGCTGTCTCCTGATCTGTTGGCCTCACCACACCTGAATAAGAAGATCTGCATTTTAAAACACTGTGTTGTTGATTTTTTTTTTTTTTTAGGGAGATGAGTAATTTTTTTGGCAAGGTAAAATCCACATATAGTGAATTGCACAGATCTTAAGTGTACAGTTCAATGAGTTTTGACACACCCATAATCCATACAACCAACCCAGAGTGAGAACATTTTCATCACCCAAGAAAGTTCCTTCATATCCCCTTCAATTGGTCTTTTAAGCTCCACTGTTTGGCATTCTTTCCAGTGAGAAGTTCAAACAGTCTTAGAACAAAATGGCTGCCTGTGTGATTCTCAGGAGTCAAACTCTCTAAAAAGCCAGTGGCAGTCTCAGCTGAAGTTTCTAGAAAACTCAGAACTAGGACTCCTGTCAAAACTAGGACACCTTTTGCCCCAAAGGGCCCGGAGAAGTCCCGGAGCAAGAAATGTGTCTTAAACAAGAGTACTATGGAATGAAAGGAAAGTCAGAAAGAGTTTTTCCTTGTGATACAGGGTGAGACGTCACTCAGAGGCTTCCCCTAAAAAGCCCACATCGCCAGTTGGAATTGATCTCCCTTGCTCATATTCTCTTAGAACTTTGCTTAGAAGCACATAATCTCTGTCCTGGCAAAGATTATAGAGGTCATCCCTTACAAAATAACCTAATTCAAAATCAGGAAAATGACTTTTTGGATGAACTTTTATCTTTCTTTTATAAAATGGAGATGCAAAGATTCAAGTGTCATTTTTACTTTGGCTGCCAGGAAACTCAGCTAAATCCAGTACTTACATCAAACCATGAATTCATCTCAGATGTCTGATAACATCTATTTCTCTACTCCTTTTACCTAGTTTTTTTTTTTTTTTTCCAATTTCAATTTTAGTTGTCTTGTTTTATACATTGATTTTTTTGTAAGCTGCCTGAAAAGTTCTTGCCCTTTTATAACACCTATGGTGCACTGGACTTATTTATGTATATACCTGTCTTCCTTTCTCTTCCACAGCTTAACAAAATGCATTGCTTAATGAAGGGTATAATAAATATGTTAAAAATCCAATTGAATATGATCAGAAGAGATCTTCTTCTAGATTTTACCCCTTTTCCTTCTTTAAAAAATATTCTCTGAAGGGGATGACCATAGGGAAGGTCAGCCATGATGTAGGAGCAGGTAGAATTGGCAGGACCCTCTCCCCCCCACCATCCCAGGCTCTCCCTCAGGAGCGCCCATGCACCTGGGACCTACCTCTTCTGTGGGCTTTCTCTTTTGGCGGGTGTTGGATGTGGTAATGAATCTCCACTGGGAAGATGAAGAGCTCTGTTGGGGGCTCATTGGCTTTAAATTGACTCTTCAGGGGCTCCAAGACTCTGGGTGGTTCTTCTGAGATAGGAGGTAATTTCAAAGCCTTTGGTGCCTGGAGAAAATTTAAAAACAAAACGAACATGGCAGGTGTCCAAACCCTGCTGCTTGCAGGGGCAAACGATACTGTCTCTTATTGTATCTCTTGCACCCGGAGCTGCTGAGAGAGGTAAGCTAATCCAGCTGGGAGCCGGTATCTGACTTCAGTGGTACCACTTGGTGTCCTGGGATCCAGAATATGCCCCTGTTAATCCTGCCTGTGATTCCTCTGAGAATTATAAACATGCTCAGTTTAAGAGCCTTTGAGAGGATATATAGTCTTTCTTTTTCTTGCAGCTGGAAGAACTGAGCCAGACTAATATGACATATCTGAGATCTCTTTGAACTGATTGGGAGAAATCTCAGCATATGTTGTTAAGGGAAAAAGCAAAGTACAGAACATTGTTTGAGCAAGCTTTCCACTAAGAAGGGGCAGGAAATAGCATTTGTGATTGCTGACCTTATCTATGCTAAGCCACAGTTTCTTCCTCTGTAAAATAAGAGTAATCATACTATCTACATCATAAGGTTGTTGTAAGAATTAAATGAGCTAATATACACAATTATAATAGTGTTTGAAACTAGGATTATTTCCATATTTCTTTGAGAGTAGACTCTCTTCTCATTAGCATTTATCTAGCCACTAGCAGAAAAAATGGGAGCTTTTTCATGCTTGTGTAATATGAACATAGCTGAAAAAGAATCATTGTGTGGCAGAATCAGCAACTGATTTTGTCCAGTTATTTTCTGTCCCCCAAAAAGTGTGTGTGTGTGTGTGTGTATGTGTATGTGTATGTGTATGTGTATGTGTATGTGTATGTGTATGTGTATGTGTATGTGTGTGTGTATATGAGAGATTCACTGGGGGTAGTAGAGCCTCCTGTTTCTAATTATTCAGAGGTTGCTGAAAATTTCTCCTTTTAGTTTGCAACTTTTAACATAGGAACTTGGCTCTGTGAAATGTATACATGTGCTGGTTTCAGGAGTTCAGTTTCATAGGAGGAAAAAGAAAAGCATTAGGCTTGCTGTTCGCTCCTGGTCCAAAGAAATCTGGGAAGTCAGACACCCTTCTAGTGTCTCCTTTTTAGTACTCAAAAAGAAAAAAAAAGATCAGAAGCATACATAAGCAACCTGTGTATTTAGAGTTGATTGAGGAAGGAAATTCAACCAAATCTTTGCAGGGTAATATTTATAATTTCAAGACATTAAGCAAATGATAAACCAAACACACGCACATAGGATCTTTATGTTCCTGGAGACCTTCACTGTCCAGGTGCCGGCTGCCCACACCAACTGCCCTGTTTTGAATACTGACCGTGTGCATTTTGTTTGACAAGGTTTGCATTGAGAAATCAATGTGGACACTCAAATGATTTGTGTGAGGTATGGCTGACAAGCCAAGATTTAATTTCTTTACCCTAATTAAAAATTTACACAGAGTTTTAGTATGGTGGAAAATATTGCTTTGCTCTGTGAAACCACATACATGGGCGGAGGGAACAGACTCCTTTCCTCTGGGCCTGGCTCAGTTCTGAGCGGACCCAGGAGCAAAGTTGAGGGCTTTCCTTAGGCCTATGGTGAGCCTGGCAGGTCAGGCCTGCTGTTCACTCCTGCACCAAAGGAACCTGGGAAGACAGAAGCCCTTCTGGTGTGGATGGAAAGGTTTAGATCAACTCAGACACAGGAAATCTGAGAAAATCTTGAACAGACTGTAAACAACCTCCCTCACTGGCAGCAGGACCACCTGGAGTGCCCATGGCTGCTTGAGGAACACTTCAGATGACACGAATCCCTACAATTAATCAACATCGCTGTAGATCACAGTCAGATACAATGTACTTTCCTAAAAGTGCTTCATCTTTTCTACCAGCCCTGTAAGGTGGACGTTATTATCTGTATACACAGATAATATATATAATAAAGTCACTGTGCTCAGAGTGTGTGAGTGACCTGCTCATGTTCCCATGGCTACTCCGGGCAGAACATCCTGGGGCCCTTGCTTGTCCCCATTCATCACTGGTGCTTCCAAACACTGAAGAAAGGCCCACATAGAACTGCAAGGCAGGACCAGACCAGAGACAGCCAAGGGCATCTCTAATAAAGAAGGTGTATTTGGCTCCCAAAGGAGGTGGATAGACTTGCAAAATTTCCCCTACATTTTCAAAGGCGATAGACCCTCAGTGGAGCCAAACTGTTGCTGGATTCAAGATCTCCAGCATTTTGAATCTGAAGTGGGTTTACTGCTTACAAACTCAAATTCTGTCCTTTAAAACGTTTACAGATAATCCCTTGCCCCTTAAGAAATCAAAGAATTCTGTCGCTGTCAGGGAGTGTGGTAATAACACATGCTTTAAGGTAGAATTGGTGGCAGCTGAAATTCCTTGCCCTTCACAATTTTCAATCTTTAGTAAATTACTACAGTTCTATTCCAGCTCCACCTGGTCAGCTCAGACGCTAGAGATGCCAGTTCTCTTCTGAGACACCTTCTGAGTCACCTTATTTCTAGATTGGGATTAATCTCTCTCTCTTCCCTCCTCTCTCTCTCTTTCTCCTGCGTGCACAAACATACATATACACACCACCTTTTCCTTCTTCACTTCCCCAGGGGTGATTATTCCGGAGCCAGTGGCAGATGCTACGGGAGGGAAGAGGCATCTTTCAGCAGGAAGCGCCTGTAACAAGTGGCCGCTTCTGGCCTTGTGGCGTTTCACATTCCTTTGTTTATCTTTAAAAACAGGATGAGAATGAGAATATATTAGTTGCAGGTATGGGGATGAACAGTTGAGTTTTGACCTTTATCATATTGTGGTTAATGGGGAGAAAGGCAGGGAGTGTGCTTGGGCGCTGGGACAGCCCCAGCCTTGCGGGAGGGAGGTTCAGAGAGCCCTAGTCTCCTGATCTGGGTTGAGGTCTTGCTGGCTGAGTCAGGCGGTAAAGAGAACGATAACGATAATAATTAATATTTATTGAGCTCTAAATATGGGGAAAGAGTTATGTAGATATTTCATGTACATTAACTCAATTTACACAATAGACTTATGGGGTTATCATTATCCCCATTCTACAGATGAGAAAACTGAGCATCAGCAATATTGGTTAATATGCCCAAGATCACAGCTGTAAGTGGGGGTAACTTGAGCCCAGAAAGTGTGATTTCCGAATGCATGCAGCTAAGCACTAGACAAAGAGGCACCTGCCAGAGTCTCATTCCCATGTCCAGCTAGATTCTGGCTTTTATTTTCTAAGGTGAGTGGCACAAGGAAGTGATGTTTGGCATGCTTCAGTGTCCTTATATGAACTCTGCATGACTGGGTTTACCCAGATCAGTGAGCAAGACATTTGGGTTCTTACCGCTGAGATCTGCCTTCCTATTAGGGAAGGTGCCTCCACAGAATGTAATGTGGGATTTGTCACTTGGGAGACAAGAGTAATCGATGTGGCCATGCCCAAAGGCCTTCCTGAAGGTTTGCTGTGTCTTTTCATTGTATCTTTCCTTTGAAGCATATAAACGAAGGTGATTCTCTATTGACGTGTCCTAGGGAACGACAAATACACATTCCTGTAAACAGGCTGTTGTAAAGGGCAGAGCAGGTTTCTTTAACAGCCCTCGTGGTTAGGCTTGTGGTTTCAAGTATGAAATTTCCTTTGCAGGTTGGGAAGAAAAATAAGGTTATAACAGCAAGCTCTCTAATGCTGTTTATTACAATAAAACATTTTATTGTTGTTGATAGAATGATACTTAGCCATGCCTGACATACAGTACTATCTTGTGAAAAAAATCACAAAATTTTGATTAAAAATCAAAATGAAGTGCTAGTATTGGTGTCTTTATCCATTATGAAATGTTTCTCAGGCTGAATACAGTGGCTCACACCTGTAATCCTAGCACTTTGGGAAGCCTAGGGAGGAGGATTGCTTGAGCTCAGGAGTTTGAGACCAGCCTGGGCAACATGGCAAGACCCAATCTCTACAAAAAAATTTAAAAAGTTAGCCAGGCATGGTGGCACACACTTGTAGTCCCAGCTACTTAGGCGGCTGAGGCAAGAGGATTGCTTGAGCCCAGGAGGTCAAGGCTGTAGTGAGCTGTGGTAGCGCCTCTGCACTCCAGCCTGGGCAACAGAGCAAGATCGTGTCCCTTCCCTATCACCCCCCCAAAATAAAGGTCTCTCCCCACTGCCCTTCCACTTTGTGGCTCTTCTCCCCCTTTCCTCTTCTCCTTGGTGTATGACCTTCTTGTAAGTCAAATGAGTTTATTCAGGATGGGAGCAGACATTGTCTATGTTGCTCTGAACAATTGTTATCTTGTACACACACACACACACACACAGCCTTAGAGTTTAGAAAGTGTTTCTACATTGTAACTCATTTAATCCTCACAGTAACCTTGTGAGACATATGATAATAGCTCCATTTTACAGAAGAGGTGAATTCAGGCTCAAAGTTAGTTAACGATTCTTGGACAGGCTTATCATAACTAGCAAAAAGCAGGACCCAAACCAAGGCTTTTCTGAGTCTAAGGCAATAGCTATTTTCCAAACAAGATTAACAGCTGCCAAGATGAGCAAAGAGTCAGGGGAGAATCTGTGGTTACCTAAGTTTGGAAAACCCAGAGTTTAACAAAGTTAAGCTGGTGACTATGTTATAGAACTTCTTGAAGTTCTCTGTATCTATGCATGTGACTTTCCAGGAGGAGAAGGCATGCAGAACTTCCCCAATGTATTTGCCTATGAAACTCTTATTTATTTATTTAGAGGCAGGGTTTTGCTCTGTTGCCTAGGCTGGAGTGCAATGGTGCGATCTTGGCTTACTACAACCTCCTCCTCCCAGGTTCAAGCGATTCTCCTGCCTCAGCCTCCCGAGTAACTGGGATTACAGTGCCCGCCACCATGCTTGGCTAATTTTTGTATTTTTAGTAGAGACGGGGTTTTGCCATGTTGGCCAGGCTGGTCTCGAACTCCTGGCTTAGGTGATCCATCTGCCTCGGTCTCCCAAAGTGCTGGGATTACAGGTGTGAGCCACCGCACCCATCCAAAATTTTGTGAAATGGAGCATCTTGCAATGCTAGAGTTCTATATGTGACACTTCAGGGAAATGCTGGTCAAAAGGGTCAAAGTACTCTTCCCTTCTGTGGAGGTATCAAGAAATGGCAAAGGGAGAGAGAATCCTCTCAGTAGTCAAGAACAATGACAGAGGAGAGCACATTAGAAGTGGTACCTCTGGCACTGGCCAGACTCGGTGGCTCATGCCTATAATCCTAGCACTTTGGGAGGCTGAGGCCGGCAGATTGCCTGAGCTCAGGAGTTCGAGACCAGCCTGGGCAACATGGTGAAATACCATCTCTACTAAAATACAAAAAAGTAGCCAGGCCTGGTGGTACTTACCTGTAGTCCCAGCTACTCGGGAGGCTGAGGCAGGAGAAATGCTTGAACCTGAGAGGTGGAGGTTGCAGTGAGCCAAAATCACACTATTGCGCTCCAGCCTGGGTGACAGAGTGAGACTCCATCTAGGGGGAAAAGAAAAAAAAACAAAAACAAAAACAAAGAAATGGTACCTCTGCCCGCGTTTCGTCTTCCTGCCAGGGCTGCTTCCTGAGTGGTGGCAAGCGAGTCCCCTGACTGCCATGGTTCTTGGCTAGAGGGCCCTGGTCCACATGTCCAGCAGCTCCAGCTTCCCCTTCATCCAGGCCCTGTTGACCTGCCAAGGTGAACAACGGGTCAGCTCATCACCCTGGAAATGGACGTGGTGTTCTTGCTGCCTCCAAACTGCCTCCCTTCTTGCTTCTCTGAGTAAAGGTGCTCAAGGCCCTCCCTTGCTCCCCCTCCTCCCTTATTCGGTATTTCTGCTAGTGCCTCCTTGGAAGTGGCAGCCAGGTCTGTGGAAACAGAGTTGCACTAGCAGTCAGGAGGCTCAGGGTTGAGTCTTCATTCCTTAGACACAGTTTCCCCATCTGTAAAATGGGGATACGGATTTCTTGCCCTCACTTCCTTGTAGAGTTATCTGGAGCTCAAATAAGATAATGAATGTGACAGCCCTTGGTAAACTGTGAGGGATTAGTGGATGACAGTGGTGTGATTATGGTGGCGTGACCTGCAGCCTGCTGTGTTGTCATGGAGGTGCTCAGCCTGAAGCAAGCTCTTGGGATTCCAGGGCTGTCTCCTGGCTCTTTATTTGTAGAAAAGCCTCTGCCGAATGCAATGAGGTGAGACTGCTGTTTAGCTCTCTGAACTTATACTGTCTGCAACCCTCAGGAAGGATCTGAGTCAACAGATGACTCCAACATAGTTAACAAATCTTTCATCAATGGTTTAAGGGGTCCTGCAGCTGTTTTCATCACTTTCTCAAGGTAGATTTATTGCTGAAACAGTCTGGCAAAGCTTCCTTGTTTGGAGCCAAGTTTTAGCAATACCTTTATTCCCAGCATACGGCTCCATGGAACAATGCGGGGCTGTCTTTCAACTAGGGGCTCTGGAAGGCTTTGGGGGCCTGTGTGTGATGGATCACAAGACTTCTGGGAGCTGCTTCTCCTCCTGCCTCCAGCCAGCCTCACCTTCCCTCTCGGCTCCTGTTCATTATTTCCATCCTTGGTGTCACTGAGCCAAGAGTCAATCGCCCACAGGTGGGGCTACTCCCTCCCTCCAGCTCTCCTTCCTTTGCCCAGTGGCTCCTGAAGGCCGTGCTAGAAGTGAACTGAGGCTGAGTGTTGGTGGAAGAAATACAGGCTCAGACTCAGGTTCAGGTTCAGAGGGTCTGCTCTGGTTTTAGTGGCCCAGGGAAATCTGATGGGCTGGGGACTCATTAATATGAGGTGACCCGGGGCTACATTAGGCCTGCTCCTGAGAGGATCTCAACTCCATACAGAGAGCAGCACTAAAGACCTTTGGGGATATTCTAGAATGATTCCTTGTAGAATGATTCCTTGGGGTCAAACCGGATACTAACTAGGTCCATCTTTTCTGGTCAGATTCACCTGGAACCAAATGCATTTCTGAGGGTGGAGGAAGTGAAACTCTAGCCAAATGGCCACTTGCCTACTAAATAGTTTTTTTGTTTTGTTTTGTTTTGTTTTGTGGGGGGCGCAGGGGACATAGTCTCACTCTGTTGCCCAGGCTGGAATGCAGTGGTGTTATCTTGGCTCACTGCAACCTCCACCTCCCAGGTTCAAGTGATTCTCCTGCCTCAGCCTCCCGAGTAGCTGGGATCATAGGCATGCACCACCACACCCAGCTAATTTTTGTATTTTTAGTAGAAACGGGGGTTTCACCATGTTGGCCAGTCTGGTCTCAAACTGCTGACGTCAAGTGATCCACCTGCCTCAGTCTCCCAAAGTGTTGGGATTACAGGTGTGAGCCACTGCGCCCAGTCTGAACAGTCTTACACATTGGGTCTCTAAGTTGGGGTAGGGGGCATTGTGAGTAGGCGGAACAGAGAGACAATTTTCCCTTTGGTGATATCCCAGGTGAGTTTGAATATGTGACTCAAGCAACGCGAGGGGAAACAGAATTTTTTTTTCTTAGTAAACATCATCATCTGATTCATTTATTTGTGCTTAATAGAAACAGATTTGCAAGTAAAGTATTGGAAGCTTCAGTTGTTGAAAGGAGACCACAAAACTTAATCTCTCTGGATCTCAGATATGGATTCAGATAATCCAGATAATGTGCGTTGGAGTAGCTCTGTCCTCTCCTGTTATTTTTCACAAACAACCAGGGAGGAAGGAATGCAGACCCCAGTATTTGCATTTTACATATGCACAAACTGAAGATGCAGAGAGCATAAGTGACTTAGCCAACATCATATTGTTGGAGACCTGGGATTTGCAGCTGGGACTTTTGCTACTTCTTCAGATACAGTGTTGGGCAAAGAGAGGGAAACCAGTGGATGATAAGGTTCAAACAAATGAAAACATCAGTCAGGGTTCAAGTTACAGCCACTGAACTATTTTTGCTTCTTTTAAAATAGATTTTTTTGGCCACTGTGATCATGGGTAATTGGGCATTCCAACAAGCTAAGGAGGTATAATGAACATTTACTGAGCACATAGTATGTGCCTGCTTCTAGTACTACAGTATCTCATTTAATTCCCACATGCAACCCTGTGAGATAAAGATGGGTATGGTCATCTCCATTTCATAAATGAGAAAACTGAGGCCCAGAGTGGCTATATGGCTTGGAATCAGTGCTAATGGTCACATGTTTAATCACTATTTGATACAGTCTCTTTGTTTTCTGCCTGATTGTGACAGCTCCTTAGTATATGGCATCAATTAGGAAAGTCACTTTATCCCTCAGGTGTGCAGTGTTACTCCAGCCATAAAATGAAAGCCCTGAGGCCGAGAGCAGTGACTGATGCCTGTAATCCCAGCACTTTGGGAGGCCAAGTGGGGAGGAGCACTTGAGAACAGGAGTTTGAAACCAGCCTGGGCAACATGGTGAAACCCCATCTCTACAAAAAAGTACAAAAATTAGCTGGGAGTGGTGATGTGCTCCTACAGTTCCAGCTACTTAGGAGGCTAAGTGGGAGGATCGCTTGAGCCCAGGAATTCAAGGCTGCAGTGAGCCGTAATCACATGGCTGCACTTCAGCTTGGGTGACAGAACAAGAGCAAGACCTTGTCTCTAAAAAAAAAAAAAAATAAAAAGTAGAATAAAATAAAAAAGAAAAGAAAAAGAAAAAAAGAGACTCAAGTGAGATGTGTGGTTGGTTGAACTATGTAATGGCCTCAGGCTCTGAGAACCTGCCATGTTCTTCTCCATTCATTTGATAAACCAGATTCTCTACTTATCCTGACCAGATCATTTCCCCAAAGATGGGGGTTGGTCAGCCACTGCCACTGTTTCTGGAAAATTTCATTATACATATTTTAGGGGCAGGGTCTCAGGCTGGAGTGCAGTGGTGCCATCATAGCTCACTACAGCCTTGAATTCCTGGGCTCAAGTGATCCTCCTGCCTCAACCTCCCAAGTAGCTGGGACTACAGGCAAGTGCCACCACGCCCAGCTTAAATTTTAAATTTTTTGTAGAGACAGGGTCTCACTATGTTGCCCAGGCTGGTCTCAAACTCCTAGCCTCAAGCAATCCTCCCTCCTTGGCCTCCCAAAATGTTGGGATTACAGGAATGAGCCACTGAGTCTGGCCAAAAATCTTATGTTGGGCTCTTGTTCTTTTATTTTCTCAAGAACTCTGCTACCAGCCAAGGCTCTTGTCTTTGCCTATTACTGCTACCCAGTTGTCTTTTCACATCTCCCTTACCAAAGGCAACTTCTGGCTCTTTTAATGCTTCAAGTTCCATAGAATAATATTGACAGGGTCAATCCCCATACTACTAAACAGTTTACAGATGGCTTGCAATAATTTTCTGTATAGCCATGATGTAGATCTTATTGTGCCCATTACAGAGATGAGCAAACAGAAGCTCAAAGAGGTTAAATGACTTGCTTAAGATCTTACACTAGTAAGTGAGAGAACAGCCATTTCGATACACATTTCTGGCTCCAAATCCTATATATATATTTCACATTATATTGCCACAAAAATCACAGGATTAAGGAATATAAGAGTGAAACAGATCTAAGAAATCATCTAAAATCTAGAGTCTAGACCTACACTGCCAAACACAGTAGCCACCAGCTGCATGTGGTTATTTAGATATAAGTTAATTAATATAAAATAAAATAAAAAGCTCAGTTTCACTGTTGTAATTACTACATTTCAAGTGCTCAATAGCCACATGTTGCTAATGGCCACTTTATTGGACAGCCCATAGGGAACATTCCATCACTGTGAAAAGCGTTATTGGACAGTGCTGGTCTGCACTCACCCCTCATTTTACAGATTGAGGACTATGCAACCCAGAATCCGAAGACCTTGTTTTGGGAAACGCCATTTTAAGGTGTTAACAATTCAAATATCTGAGAACCGGTCATAAAATCAACATGCAAATCAACATGTACCTTGTTCAAAAGATTTTCCTTGTTGAATCCAAAATGAAGGGAAGACAGGCAGGAGATGGTATTTTGGGGGTACACCTGAAAGATCTTGTTGTGGCCTGAGCTTCTTTGGTACATTAAGTTGACTGTCCTGGAGCAGCACAGAATCCTTGATGTATCCTGAAGAGCAGATCAGGGGATATTGATAGAAACAGTGGTCACCAACTTCAAGTTCTCAGCGGTAACTACAAGGTTCCTCACTTGCACTAGTCTTGGCTTTGGACATTGCCCATTAGGGAAGACAAGTAGAAGATGAGGGAGATTAAAAAGTCGGATAGAACCCATAGAGGCTTGTCTATCCAGTGTCTTAGGTGCTTCTGGTTCTGTGCTACATGTGTACTTCCTCCATCCCATCATTCCCAAGAAATGGGTCTCCCTGGTGGAAGGAACATGGCTGCTTCGTTGGGGCAAAAAGCTCCTCCTGCCTCAGGAGGAGATCCAGTGGTAGTGGATGTATCCTATTTGCTTCTGTAGGCCCCATGGTCAGCAGCCTCCTCAATCCATCATTCTATAAGTATTTATTGAGGGCTTCCCTATGGGCTCACCCCTCAGCTAGTCAGTGAAGTAGATACAATGGAACCAAACTTGGGCCCTTTTAAAAGGCACTCAATAGTCTATTGGAGAGGCAAAGCTCTCTTGTGTTCTGTATGGCTCTGAGTGTCAGTGTAATATAAGGTCAGAAAACAAGGAGCTCAATATTGACTGGAGTTTTCAGCAAAGACTTTGTAGAAGGTGTGAGCTTGAAGGGTGGGGAGGATTAATCATAGAGGTGTAAAGAAGTCCCAGAGAATATATACATTAGTGTCACAAAGTGGGGAGTTCTGAGATGTGCAGGAAGAGGGTGGTGGGGCCATTGGACTGATGGGCTCACATCAGATTCTTGCCATTGTGCCTCCAGCTTGAGGGTCTCACCTTCAAGAGGGACTGTGGCAAGAAATTATGGCAAGGAGCTCAAGAATGCATTTGTGTGTGTGTATCTTTCCTTAAACCATACATTTTAGCCATAGACTTCCATGGAGGACTCGGAGACTTTTTTTGAGGCTAAGAGGGTCCTTCATTCTGGGGAATGTTGCACCTAGGCTATAGGAGAGTGGCCTGCTCTGCCCTCTGCCCACCCAATGACAAACACTTCTTTGGTTAAGTGGCTCTTTCTCAAAAGTGTCAAATAAATGGAACTGCCTATAACTGTGGAACTACCCTGAGAGTAAAACCAATGACTGGACGAGCCCATAACTTTCATTTTGCTTCAAGTCACCACTTATTGGGGGAGTGAATTGCTTTCTCTTCTTCCTCAGGGTAAACCTATAAAGCAGGAAGAAAGTCAGTCTTTCTCTGATCCTGGCTGTTTCTTGTTGCTAAAGAAGTGGCAAACAGCCGAGTGGGTACTGGCACATTCGCTGCTCACTCTTCTCATCTCAAATAGGCTTGCCAAATAAAATACAGGATGTCTAGTTAAGTTTGAATTTTGGATAAATGAGGAATACTTTTTTAGTAGAAGTACATCCCGAAGATTGCAAGTGTAACTGTTTATGCGTGTTGCAGGGGTGGGTATGCACGTGCTTAATCTGGCAACTCTAATCCCCAACCACTTCCCGCTTTTGTTTTCAAGCATTTACAGAGTGCATTTAGAGTCTGTTCATTAGAAGGGTGTCCATCCCACTCCTAATGGATTATGCTGGAGAGCTGCCATCTTTAAGAGGAGAAGTCCTAACATTTCATTTCTGGGAGGACCTGGGATCACCTCAGATGGGGAACTAAGGAATGCTGGGAAGAATGTGGAACTGTGGGAGTGCAGGGTGGATCTGACTTCTGGTCCCAGCTCTGCTTTTGACTGAATGATCTTGGACAAATTCCTTTGCCTCTCTGGGCTTCTTCTTCCTTATCTTGTAAAAGGTGGGGGTTGAACTGGAGGGTCTCTGAGTGGAGAAGATTGGGAAGAAAGTTCTGGCCTGGATGTGGCATGTGAGGCTGCTGAGGGCGAGGGGTGGGAGTGAAGGCAGGACTTCAGGCCGTTCTTCCCTCTGCAAATGCTTCAGAGGACAAAGGGTGGGAGCTGTGAAAGGGATTTGTGGGCTACCAGGCATGGAGTTTTGCTTTAACACAGAATTGGGCTTGAAATCCTGGTGTTTCAGGTCTTGATGGAAAACACACTGTCACACCAGAATGGGAGGTGGGGCAGTTTGGGGTGTGCCCCTCTCCCATTTCCCCACTGACCTGCGCACCACAGCCTATACATGGCGTCTGGGGGCCAAGTCCGCAGGAGGCCTCTGAGGTATCTCTTGGCTGAATGTCCCGGCTGGATCTGCCGTTGGGCCTGGCTCTCCAGCTGGCTTCGGAAGTGGAGGTATGGTTGCCAGGCTCTGTCCTGCTGTCCCTGTGGGGACACCAGTCAGGAAACAGTACAGCTGCTGAGCCCTGAGCCACCTAGTGATATAGGCTGGTTAGCACAGTCTTCATCAGTAATCCAGGAAACTCCCAGAAGGTGCCAGAAGGCACCAAAAACAGATGCCTTGGCTAATAGACATAAACCAAGAGCCCTCAGAACAAAGCTCTGAAAGGCCCCTGCACGTTTGCAGTTGGAAGCAGAAGGAGAAATGACATATACCAGACTCCATCTTGAGATAGAGCATTAGGAAAGGGTAAAAACTTCAGAAGAAAACACATTACCTAGTTCAGCCTGTGGACATCATTTTAGTGTCTTCAAAAATGGCTCTGTACTGTAATGGGAAAGCCAGCTCACAAATCTGCATTGGCATTCAGTGTTTGTAATATGAATACTGGGACAGACAAATCATGTCCGTGTTCATGGGGAGCCTGGCATTTTGAAAATATCTGGCTCTGATGCATTTCATTTAAGCTGGGGAGAATTTTCTGGGAACCTACCTGCCAAAGTCAGTGCCACCGTGCAAGACATCATGGGGAATAAATATGGATAATAACATCTTACAATTGACTAGGAATTTACATTACACAGAGAACTTTCACCTCATCTGTAATCCTATAAGGTGGACTGAGTTACTATAACCACTTAACTGATGTAGAAGCTCTCAGAGGATGATTGCTTAGGCACAAGAATAGCAAATGTGTGATATTTGTGTTGACATCTCTCACCCTCCCCAGTGTCCATGGCAGACATTCCTAATCAATCACAGAATTCTTGACTGCTGAACTGAAGGTGATCTCAGAATCCATTTTCTCCTTAAAAACATTTTTGAAACTAAGGCATAATTTATATAGCATAGATTATACAGAGCTTGGATGTTCATTTGATAAATATTGACAACTGTATATACCTTTGTAACCACCACAGAAAACAAAATCCAGAACATTTTCATCCACCCAGGAAGTCCCTCATGCCACTTTTTAGTCAATATCCTCCTGCCCACTAGGTAATTGCTATTCTGATTTCTAACACTGTGGACTGTTTTATTCTATTCTTGAACTTCATATGAATGGAAACAGACAGCATATATTCTTGGATGCTCCACAAAAGTGATCCACACAGTGTGCCAGTGAGAACTGGCATGAGAGATGAAGCCCACTTAGTCCCCTTTGGCTAAGGGACTCTCCCAAGGCAACGATATAGCCTGGAAGGATAGAGGGCAACTGTGTGGAGCCAGTTAGAAGTGGAGTTGGGCTTGAATCTAGGGTTTCAGAATCCACATCAGTGCAAAGCCTCTTGTTCTTCAACAACTGACCATCTCATCAAAGGACCAAGAGTTAGCACCATGAACCAGCTTGATGTCAAAACAATAAATAAAGATGTTTTGAAGTAGGTGCCTCAGTGAGTGTCGCAGACTGTAAGAACTAACAGACTTGAACAATGAGAAAGAAAGTTTGTTGTCTCATGTAACAAAAAGACCAAAGGCTAGAGAATACCAGGGTTGGTTAATTCAGTGGCTCAATAGCTCTGGCATCCTGAAACTCATCCTGTAGGCACCAAATCTCTTTCTAACCTTCAGAACAGTCTTTCATTTCAGTCTTATGGGCCTGCAGAGGCTGAACAATGGACACAGGGAAACATCAAGTGGGTCCAAAAAGCACAAGCCGAAGAGTGGGAAGGAGACAGCCTGTGAGAAAGCTTGGGAAAGAGCCTTGGATTTACGGCCAGAGTGCCTGGGCTCAAGGCCTGCTCTGCCTCAGGGGAACTTTATGATCTCGGGTGAGCTCTGGAACCTTCTGGACTTCTCTCTAAAATGGAGCTAAATAGTGGTAGAGGGAATGGAGAGTGCATGGGTTCTGGAATCAACCCGAGAGTCAGGTTTCACAGTGCCTGGCACATACTAGGGGCTCAATATTGTGGGGGAAATGAATAAATGAACAAATAGTTCAATCCCAGCCCCACCATTTCTCAATCGTGTAATTGTTATATAATTTCACCCATAATGCTGGCATAATACCTCCTTTTTGGTGTAAATGAAATAATGTAAGTGAACGGTGTCCCATTGAGCCAGCTTATAGTAAGGTGACAGGGTGCATCCTCTCACTCCCTGTCCGCCCTGCACTTGTGAAAGCGCTTTCCAATCTCTCAGTACTCCTAAAGGGAGCTGAGGAGAACACAGTGGAGACTGAGCAGAGGCTTTGCCTTAAGATGGGATTGATCTTGAGATCTTGCCCCATCCTTGGGCATGTTAATTACCTCTCTGAGTAATTTTACTCAGTGTCCTCAGTGTAAGGATAAGATGAGCTGAGGTATGTAAAATATTTAATGCTTAGCACATAGTAGGTGGTGAACAAATATTAGGTCTTTTCTCCTTTCCCTTGTCCAGGTGGTGGGAGATTATGCTAACTGCTCAACACTTATTCCCTCTCGCTTCTTTTTGCTAAAAAAGCCCCGATTTTTTGTCAGCAGATCCCCTTTCCCAAATAGTTATCCCTTGTTATCTGTGGGGAATTAGTTCCAGGGCCTCTGTGGATATTAAAATCTGTGTATGCTCAAGTCCCTTACATATTATAAAGTGGTGGTAGTAATATTTGTACAGTATAGCCTGTATGCATCCTCCTTATTCTTTACATTGTTTCTAGCAACTTATAATACTGAATACAATGTAAATGCGGTATAAATAGTTATACTTTCTTTTTTTTGTTTGTTTGTTTGGATTTTTTTTTTTCCTGAATATTCTGAATCCCTGTTGGTTGAATCCAGGGAAGTGCAGACATGGAGGGCCTTGCTTTCCCAGACTCCGTTGCATCTCAGAGTGGCCAAGGGACCTAGCTCTGGTCAATGAAACTAAGGGGAAACTATTGGGAGCCTCTGGAAGGTCTTTGTTTCTTTAGAGAAGGAACAGCTGTGCAAGGATGGCTTGCTGGCCCCTTTCTTCTGCTTTGAACCCAGATGTGACCTCTGAAAGTACGGGACCATCTTGTGAACATGTGCTAACAAGCCTAATTAGAAAAACCAACATTCAAAGGATAGTGGAAGGAAAAGATAGTGCTTGCATCCTTAATGGCATTGGCGAGCAGCTGGGCAAGCATGAAACTCCTGCCCTTTCACTTTGTGTTACTTGAGATAATTAAATCTCTTTATTGCCTAAATCAGGGGTTGGCAGACTTTTTTTTTTTTTTTTTTTTTTTGAGACTATCTTGCTTTTTCAACTAGGCTGAAGTACAGTGGTGCTAATTTGGTTCACTGCAACCTCTGCCTCCTGGGTTCAAATGATTCTCCTGCCTCAGCCTCCAGAGTAGCTGGGATTACAGGTGTGCACCACAATGCCTGGCTAATTTTTATATTTTTGTAGAGACAGGGTTTCACCATGTTGGCCAGGCTGGTCTTGAACTCCTGACTTTAAGTTATCCACCTGTATCAGCTTCCCAAGGTGCTGGGATTACAGGCGTGAGTCATCATACGCAACCTGGAAGGTATTTTTAAAGGGCCAGAGAGCAAATATTTTAGGCTTTGCAGGCCATATGGTCTCTGTTGCCACCACTCAACCTGTCCTTGTAGTGCAAAAGCATCCATAGACAATATGTAAACAAATGCTCATGGCTGTGTTCCAATAAAACTCTATTTACACAAACAAGTAATGGGCAGGATTTGGCTAGTGAACAGTGTTTGCTGATTCCCCAACTTCAACCATTGATAATCATAGTTATCAATGATTGATATCAACATATCAAATGTGTTGCTTGCAGCCAAAAGTATTTCTGATACATGGATACGATATGGGAGCAACAGATTTAAAGCTGCTACAGATTGAAGGGATGGGAAACAAGCACTGGAGAAAAGGGGATGATTAAGATGGATTGATAACTAATAAAACCACATCAAGTGAGTGCAAAATGTACAAGCGGCAGAGTGGGGAGGAGACAGCTTGTGAGAAAGCCTGGGCAAGTGCTCTAGATTTAGGGCTAGAGTGCATGGGTTCAAGGTTCAAGATAAAAGAAAGCGTGGCTTACTATTCAATTGGCTTTACTCCTTAGGGACTCATGAATTAAATGAATGCTTAGAATTCAAACACAGAGCATCACCTGCTCCTTAATGTCTGGAAAGTTTATGTGGCAGGTACTTCAAGTGCAAAAACAGCCTAGAAATTCAGTCTCATGTGGTCTTGAGGCTTTTCCCAGAGGACATGAAAGAAATAATTATAGAGAGGATGGTGGAAGCTAAATGACACTTTTACTCACTCAATTTTTTCATTCAGTCATACGATAAATATTTGTTGGGTACTTTTTATATGCCAGACACTGTGTTGGGCCCTGAAATACGGAGCCATTAGACCAGAGGCCTTTTCTGGGTGAATTGGAACTTCATTTCTTTTCTGTGAATCTTTGCTTTGACTGACTTTCCTCTGAATGCAGTAAGGACCAGTCTCTTCCGAGATGCTGTGGTGGCCCCTGTGCGGATGGCATGATGTGCTATTTGAGTCTGGACAAGAACCCTTGTAGTTTCTCGTTAGTGGGCATTTCTTTTTCTTTTCTTTTCTTTTATTTCTTTTTTCTTTTTCTTTTTTTTTTTTTGAGAAAGAGTTTCGGTCTTTTGTCCAGGCTGGAGTGCAGTGGCATGATCTTGGCTCACTGCAACCTCTGCCTTCTGGTTTCAAGTGATTCTCCTGCCTCAGCCTCCTGAGTCGCTGGGATTACAGACACCCAATACTACACCTGGCTAATTTTTGTATTTTTAGTAGAGATGGGGTTTCACCATGTTGGCCATGGCTAGTCTCGAACTCTTCACATCATGATCTGCCTCCCAAAGTGCTGGGATTACAGAAGTGAGCCACTGCGCCCAGCCATTAGTGGGCATTTCTGAAGCACCAGCTTGGTTCTGAAGCTTTACTGAGAAGCTTGCACCATGGTGCAGGGAGTTGCCAAGAAGAGTTAGGGAATCCTAGACCAGGAATTTAGAGTATTTACATATATTTTTGCTTAGGGTTTGGAAGCTGATCTTGGTGTATTCATTTTCTATTGCTGTTGTTAACAGATTACTATACATTTAGTGGTTTAAACAACACACATGTGTTATTCTCGTATTGTTCTGAAGGTTAGAAGTTTGAAATGGGTCTCACTGGGCTAAAATCAAGGTGCTGACAGGTCTGAGTTCCTTCTAGAGGCTCTAGGGAAGAATCTGTTTCCCTGCCTTTTCCAGCTTCTAAAGGTCACCCCCAGCTTCATTGCTTGGCTTGTCACCCTTTCCTCCATCTTCAAAGGCAGCAACATTGAGCCGAGTCCTCCTCAGGCTGCCCTCTCTCTGATCATTCCTTCTGATTCCTTCTTCTGCGCTTAAGGACTCTTGTGCTTACCTTGGGCCCACCTGGATCATCCAAGATAATCTCCCCATTTCAAGGCCATCTCTTGAGGACAACCTTAATTCCATCTGCAACCTTGATTTCCCTTTGCCCTGTAACCTCACGGGTCCCAGGGATTGGGACAGAGATATCTTTGGCAGAACGTCCTGTCTACCACATTCTCTTCACGCTTTTTTTCTAGTTTCTTGGTCTCTTTTAATAACTTCTCAAATTATGCCCGTGAAGTTGGTTAATAATGTCCCATATCATTGGATAAACTGAAGCACTGAGGGATGCCCAAGGCCTGCTTAGGGTGACCGAAGAGACCAGTCAGGGTGAAATCGACTTACTCACTTCCAACCTGTTGAAGGATATTTTCAGTGGAAAACAGCAAAATATAAGAAAGCGTGCACAGTATAAATACAGCCTCACACAAGTATATCCTGTATATAGTCATGATGGAAAGACTGGAAGAAAATAGATGAAAAAGCTAATAATGGCAGTATTAGGGTGTTGGGCTTAAGACTACAAATAGTTCTTTCTTTTCTTTCTTTTTTTTTTTTAAATAAAATCAAGTTTTCAGTAATATAGTTAGATTATATTTCTAAATAGAAAACATGTTAAAAATTAATTAATTTTATGGCACCCACCCTCTTCTCATGCGTATTTCTTTAGTTCTTCCCTTAAGTTATCCTAGACCTAACCACCCACTCAAAAGTCACTCTAAAATATAAAAGGAGACAGAAGGGAGCCAGGAAGGGAGTTTCTGGAACAGGGAAATAAACATGACAGCAGGAGGCTGGCTACGGATGGTTTCAGACTGTTCAGGCCTGCCTGGGCTTTGCCAATCAACCCCAGCTTCGGGTTTCTTCTGCAATGAGTAATTAGTGTGCACAGGGTGGCCTGTTATCCACATTCCACCGTAAGCGCTGCCTTTAACGAGGGACTTGCTCTGGCCAGTTGCCTCTCCTGATGTATATCAGGTCTGTGAATGCAGAGGCACGAAGGGCAATCCCGTGTACCTGTCCCTTCCCCCGCACTGGCTGTCCTGTCCACCTGCTGTAGTGCTGGCCGCTGAGGGTTTTCAGAGGATGGAAGGAGATGGTAGGGTTTGTGCTCCTGCCCAGCAGATATAGGGTGACAGGGCGCCAGAGTCCCTAGGAAGGCAATGAAGGCCCAGGCCCAGGCAGCCAGTTGCCATCATATTGCAGCGGGTGGCCCAGGCTTTGTGTGCAGGAATCAGCAGAATGGTGAAGAGAGAAGCCACCAAATCCCAGAACTGGCAGGCACAGCCCTCCACAATTTGGCCCCACCCACATCCCCAGGTATATTTCCATCAGGCAGCCTGGGGGTGACCCTGACTTCCCCTGCCCTGCACCTTCTCCCCTAGAGGCCTCTGCTCACCTAAGCCTGGAAGGTCTCACCCTGCTTATCTTTACAAGACTCAGCTCAAATTCTACCTTCTCCAAGAAGCCGCTCTAGATTTTCCCCAGTAAGAAGCAGTCACACTCTCTGCCTTCTTTATTAGGAAATCATCATCTCGCTCCTCTCATGGACTGCCTTGTATCAAAATGTCACTGGGGCACAAATCTGCCTCTTTCACCAGATTGTGCACTCCTGGTGGGTAGAGGTTACGGCCCCCCCTGCCCACCCCCACCCCCATTCCCACCTTCCCCGGCCACATCCTTGTAACCAATATGTCATTAAACAATTTGCTGAGCATCTGCTATGTGTCAGGCACTGTTTTAGGCCCAGGGCAGTTCCTGACTACTCAGATGTTGGCTCGGTTGAATGGAAAAACCCAATAATGTCTGCATTTTACTGCTGACCACCTGTGCTCTGAGCTGCCTGCTCCAGCCAGAAGTCCTTCTCTCAGGAGGGGCACAGCTGGCATCTGCTCACCCTCAGCCAGGCTTGCTGGAGTCAGTGTTCTCTGGCAAAGGCCAAGCCTTAGAACAGGGTGACTGCCCATTGTTGCTGCACCTGTGCATGTGTGACTGGAGCCAGCCTTGGGGCTGCCAGGTGAGTGCCACTGGAGTAGAGGCGGGGGCAGGGCGGGAGGGGAGAGGGGCCACTTGCAGCGGTGCCTGGAAAGCATCCTCCATCCCCAGCCTGACTTTGATTAGCCTTGTGCAAACACTGCTGCTCTCAGCCAGCCCTTTCTCTGCAGGTTTAATTTCTGGGATTCTGTGCAAATGATAACTCTCTCTCCTGTCTATCTGCGGTGAGCATGTGTTCCTGGATACCAGGCCATAAAGAAGAGAGTCGTTAAGTGGTCTGAATTTTCTCATTAATGCAGTGCTGTAAGAAGGCTTGATCCCTGACCAAACCATTCAGCATCAAAGATTTGACCAGCCATATGTCACAAATGTGAAGGTACAACTAGGATTGCTAGCAGCAAAAATTAGGCTCCAGGTCCTACAAGAGCTCCATCTGCCTGGATTTGAATCCTGTCTTGATGACTCACTAGCTGTGTGACCTTAGGGAAATTATTTGATTCACCTGTGCCTCAGTTTCTTTATCTGTCAAGTAAGGATGACAAAAGTACATACTTTACATGCAAAAAAAAAAAAAAAAAAAGAAATTGGACTCTTACCGTACACCCTTTACAAAAGTTAATTCAAAATGGAGCAAAAACTCTTAGAAAAGTTTTCCCCTAGAGTTTACAACCATAGGGGAAAAGCTTCATGACACTGAGTTTGGCAATGAGTTTTTGAATATGATATCAAAAGAACAGGCAAAAAAGAAAAAAATAGATAAGTAGGACTTCATAAAAATTTACAACTTTTTTTTTTTTTAAGACAGAGTCTGACTCTGTCACCCAGGCTGGAGTGCAGTGGCACGATCTTGGCTCACTGCAACCTCCACCTCCCGGGTTCAAGCAATTCTCCTGCCTCAGTCTCCCTACTTTTGTGCATCAAAGGACACTATCAACAGAGTGAAAAGGCAGGCAACCCATGGAGTGGGAGAAAATATTTGTAAATTTGTATCTGGTAAGAGATTAATATCCAGAATATCTCTCTTTGAGAGAGAGACAGAGACATGGTCTCAGTTTGTCACTCAGACTGGAGAGCAGTGGTGTGATCATGTCTCACTGTAGCCTCGATCTTTTGGGCTTAAGTGATCCTCCCGCCTCAGCCTCCCAGAGTGTTGGGATTACAGGCACGAACCAAGTATTCAGAATATCTAAGAACTCCTACAATTCAATGAAAAACAAACAAACAAACAAACAACCCACTTAAGAAAATAGGCAAAGGACTTGAATAGATATTTCTTCAGAAAAGATATACAAATGGCCAATACGAACATAAAAAGATGCTCAATGTCATTTATCACTAGGTAAATGCAAATCAAAACCACAATGAGATTCCACTTCACACTCACTAGAATGGCTATTATAAAATAAAGAAAAATTTTTTTCAGGTCAGACAGGTGATGTGTTGACATTGTAACAAGGTTCAGAGGGTGGCACATTCACATATGCATGTGAACACCCAATCATCATGTTATGAATTACAAAACGATCTGGTTATTATCAAATAAAATGTTTAAGGCCGGGCGTAGTGGCTTATGCCTGTAATCCCAGCACTTTGGGAGGCTGAGGCGGGCAGATCACCTGAGGTCAGGAGTTTGAGACCAGCCAGACCAACATGGAGAAACCCTGTCTCTACTAAAAATACAAAATTAGCTGGTATGGTGGTGCATGCCTGTAATCCCAGCTACTAGGGAGGCTGAGGCAGGAGAATCGCTTGAACCTGGGAGGCGGAGGTTGCGGTGAGCCGAGATCACGCCATTGCACTCCAGCCTGGGCAACAAGAGCGAAATTCCGTCACACACAAAAAAAAAAAAAAAAAAAAAAATTGAAAGAAAACAGAAAGTAACAAGTATTGATGAGGATATGGAGAATCTGGAACTCTTGTGCACTGCTGGTGGGAATGTAGAATGGTGTAACTAACTGCTATAGGAAATCCTATGGTAGTTCCTCAAAGAATTAAAAATAGAATTACCGTATAATCCAAACAATTCCACTTCTGGGTATATACATAAAATAACTGAAAACAAGGACATGAGCAGATATTTGTACATCCATGTTTATAGGGCATTGTTCACAACAGCCAAAATGTGGAAGCAACTTAAGTGTCTGTTGATGGAAGAATGGAAAACAAGATGTGGTGTATACATACAAGGGAATATTACTCAGCTTTACAAAAGAAGGAAATTTGGATATATGCTACAACATGAATTCACTCTTCTAATGAGTGAAGACATTATGCTAAGTGAAACAAGTTAGCCACAGAGGATACAACTGTATGCTTTCACTTATATGAAGTTCTTAGAATAGTCAAATTCACAGAGACAACAGAAATATGGTTGCAGGAGCTGGTGGCAGAGGGAAATGGGGATTTACTATTTGATGGATATGGAGTTCAGTTTAGCCAAGTGGCAAAACTCCTGGAAATAGATGATGGTAATGATTGTACAACAATGTGAATATACTTACTGCCACCAAACTGTACACCTAAACATGGTTAAAATGGTAAATTTCATGTTATATATATTTCGCTATGATAAAAAAGGCATCTACCTTATTAACCTGTTGTGAGGATTAAGTGAGTTAATAAGTGTAAAGCACTTAGAATGGTACTGATATAATACTAAGTTCTACATAAGTGTTAGCCCTTTCTTTTTTTTTTTTTTTTTTTTTTGAGACAGAGTTTCACTCTTTTTGCCCAGGCTGGAGTGCAATGGCGTGATCTCGGCTCACTGCAACCTCTGCCTCCCAGGTTCAAGCTATTCTCTTGCCTTAGCCTCCCGAGTAGCAGGGATTATAGGTGTGCACCACCACGCCTGGCTAATTTTTTTTGTGTTTTTAGTAGAGACGGGGTTTCTCCATGTTGGTCAGGCTGGTCTTGAACTTCTGACCTCAAGTGATCTGCCCGCCTTGGCCTCCCAAAGTGTTGGGATTACAGGCGTGAGCCACCATGCCTGGCCCCCGCCATTGTTATAAATATTCTGTTAGTTATACAAGGGAACAAATGAATGAAGTACATAAAACCTAGAGAAACAGGAGTGTACTGGATCATATATATAGCTTATTATAGAAATGCTACTTATCATCCAAATTAATTTTAATAAAAGTCTGATTTGCTCTCCTAGAATTACAAAGGGTTAGCTTAATGGATGTGTTGAAAGACTCAGGTCCACTTTTTAAACATACTGTTAAAGCTGGGGAGATGCTTCTTTTTCTCTGGGGCATGTGGAGTTTCCAAAATCAAGCCATCTAGGGGTTAAACATGGGGCTTTGGAGTCCGTTGTTGGGCTCCAATTCTAGCTTCACCACTTAGGTGTGTAATTTTGAGCAAACTAGTTAATGTCAAGCCCCAGGTTTCCTTCCTATAAAACAGAGGTAATGCTAGCACCTAGCTCTTAGGCTTGTGCAGATTGAATGAGGTTATACAGGTAAAGTGCCTGCCACACACTAAGCACTCAATAAGTTCAGCTGTTATTGACATTACTTTTGACCTCATAGTTGGAGTTGACCATGTTTCTCTCTGATCTTTCCTACTTCTAGGTTTGTTAAAGACTCCAAGTACAACGACTCAGGACCTGCTCCAATGGAGCACACTCAGAAAAAGGAGTGCAGGCAAATTGCTCTTTCTCCCCTTTGCTGCCTTGGTGCCTACTTAACACTGTTGACAGCCACCAGAGCACTTCCTACATTTTACCAACACCGTCAAACAAGTAGCAGGTTATTGATCAGGACTTGCAAGGAAACTTCACCTTCCTAATCTCTGGCTGAAAGGGTAACAGATAATTTATAATTCTCTCTCCTTTTCTATATTTTTCTAATTTATATAAAACCCCGATATTATTGTTAGAATGGGAAAAATAATTCAGAAGGCATATTTCTTACAGTATTTTCTACTTGATAAAATGGCTATCTGGGCTGGGTATGGTGACTCAGGCCTATAATCCCAGCACTTTGGGAGGCCCAGGCGGGAGGATTACCTGAGGTCAGGAGTTCGAGACCAGCCTGGGCAACATGCTAAAACCCTGTCTCTGCTAAAAATACAAAAATTAGCCAGGCATGGTGGCATGCACCTGTAATCCCTGCAACTCAGGAGGTTGAGGCATGAGAATCGCTTGAACCTGGGAGGGGGAGGTTGCAGTGAGCCAAGGTCACACCTCTGTACTCCAGCCTGGGTGACAGAGTGAGACTCTGTCTAAAAAAACAAAACAAAAAAAGGTAACCTAAAGGTTCCTTCGTGGGGGGACATTGGCTGAAAATAGCAATGAAAGAGTTAAATGCCTTGAGTATTAACACGCGGGGAGAAATTAGGCAGTACAGAATGAGTGGTGACTATTCAGTGGAACAAGGCTGACAATACTTTTAAACTTAACCAAATTTATAATGAAGATGGTAGTAGCAATATAGTTGGCCCTCGCATCTGTGGGTTCCCCATTTGTAGGTTCAACCAACCATGGATCAAAAATATGTGGAAAAAAACAATTAATAATAGCAATATAGACCAGACGCAGCAACTCACATCTGTAATCCAATACTTTGGGAGGCTGAGGTGGGAGCATTGCTTGAGCCCAGGAGTATGAGACCAGCCTGGGCAACATAGCGAGATCCCATCTCTACAAAAAATTTTTTAAAAATTAGTTGAGTGTGGTGGCACATGTCTATAGTCCTAGCTGCTTGGGAGGCTGAGGCAGGAGGATTGCTTGAGCCTAGGAGTTTAAAGTTATAGTAAACTACAATCATGCCACTGAACTCTAGCCTGGGCAACAGAGCAAAACTCTGTCTCCACAAAAAAAAAAAAAAAAAAAAAAAAAAAAAATATATATATATATATATATATATAATACTAATAAGAACAATGCAGTATAACAACTATTTGCAAAGTATTTACACTATATTAGGTATTATAAGCAATCTAGAGATGATTCAAAGTATATGGTAGGGTATGTGTAGGTTATATGCAAATACCATGCCATTTTATATAAGGGAGTTAAGCATCCTCGGATTTTGGTATCTTCAGGGATTCCTGGAAGTAATCGTGGTCCTTGGTTTTGAAATCAAGGGGTATCCTGGAATCCTGCAGATACCGAGGGACAATTGTACAATGTTGGTTGAAATCTGCTATAGTTATCTAAATCCTGTTTGTCTCTCAATGGAACAGAGAAGTGGCATGTCCTGTGAACTGAATTTTAAAACACATTATTTTAGGTACATTATTTAATCAATGTCTCATTGTTGGTATTTATCCTACCCCAAATTATGATTACTTAGGTTTTATAGCTATTTGATGTCTCAATAATGGGAAGCTGAATAAATTAAAGGCCTCAAGAAGAATGGTTTCAACTTTAGAAATGCTAAACAAGATTTCATTCTGTTAAAAAACAACGAAAAACCAACCAAGCAACATATCTGTGTGTATCCAGAAGTCTAAGAATGCTGACCTCTGATTTCTTGACTTAACATTTATCTTTACCCATTAGGAGTTGGGCCATCAAGAAAGTTCAAGGGTGGATGTATGCTGAGCTATAAACTCCAGACGGGTTGCCACATGTGTGCTGTCAGATCCAGAGAGCTGGAGGTGCTGTGAGATGCTTTAAACCTTGACTTTCACCTTTCTGCAACAGGCTTCATTCTTACAGGTCTGGGTGGGGCCTGAGTCATGCAGGTTTCTTGATACACAATCCAGCCAAGAACAGATCCTTCCGTCAGCAGCACTATTACTCTACCCCATTTTCCATCCTCACTTTGGCTCTTTGACTTTGAGTGTAGTGTTTTAAACTTTTGAACTATCGTATTTGGACAAAGAAATACTCACCCTAATGGACAGATGGTGTGGTTATTGGTGGACTCAATTTGCAGCACTTTTTGCCATTCCGATTTCCTCCCCGAAACCTCTCATCTTGATCTCTAGGGTCAACTGTCTACCTCTTTCAAAGCTATAGATTTTTATTTTATTTGTAAAATCCCATAGTTTAAAAAATATATTTGGTAGAAAGAAATGTATACATTAATATGTGGTTTATAATCCCACCACCCATGGTTTATGCCACAGTTGAAATTTGGGTGGATATCCTTTGGTGGATATATAATCAATTTTTTTTTTTTGAGACAGAGTTTCACTCTTGTTGCCCAAACTGGAGTGCAATGGTGCCATCTCGGCTCACTGCAACTTCTGCCTCCCGGGTTCAAGCAATTCTCCTGCCTCAGTCTCCCGAGTAGCTGGGATTACAGGCGTGCGCCACATGCCCAGCTAAGTTTTTGTATTTTTAGTAGAAACTGGGTTTCCCCATGTTAGCCAGGCTGGTCTCAAACTCCTGACCTCAGATGATCCACCCGCCTTGGCCTCCCAAACTGCTGGGATTACAGGTGTGAGCCACCACACCTGGTCAATAATCACTTTTTAAAAATCAGAGAGGTGATGTTTTCTTTTTTTTTTTTTTTTTTTGGAGACGGAGTCTCTCTCTGTCGCCCAGGCTGGAATGCAGTGGCCGGATCTCAGCTCACTGCAAGCTCCGCCTCCCGGGTTTACGCCATTCTCCTGCCTCAGCCTCCCGAGTAGCTGGGACTACAGGCGCCCGCCACCTCGCCCGGCTAGTTTTTTGTATTTTTTAGTAGAGACGGGGTTTCACTGTGTTAGCCAGGATGGTCTCGATCTCCTGACCTCGTGATCCGCCCGTCTCGGCCTCCCAAAGTGCTGGGATTACAGGCTTGAGCCACCGCGCCCGGCCGAGAGGTGATGTTTTCTATGTGGCCTAATCTCACATTCTGGTGCAGTGATTTACTTGGCTGTATAACTTTGAGTGAGTCACTCAAACTCTCTGTGCTTCTATTTCCTCACCTTTAAAGTGGATAATAATAGTACTTACTCCCAGGATTATTAGAAAGCATAAATGAGTTATACTTGGAAAGCACTTAGAATAGTGGCAAAAATACCATAACTACTCAAAAAAGGTTAATGAACATTGGTATTTTTATTATATGAATACATTTTTGTAATCTGCTTTTAAAAAATAAATTCTGAGTCAGGCATGGTGACTCACATCTGTAATCCCAGCACTTTGGGAGGCCGAGGTCGGTGGATTGCTTGAACCTAGGAGTTCGAGACCACTTGGGCAACAGAGCTAAACCCCATCTCTACAAAAATACAAAAAGTTGGCCTGGCATGGTGACGTGAGGCAGCAGTCCCAGCTACCTGGGAGGCTGAGATGGGAGGATCACTTGAACCCGGGAGTTTGAGGCTGCAGTGTGCTGTGATGGTGCCACTGGCCACTGCATTCCAGCCTGGGTAACAGAGGAGACCCTGTCTCAAAACAAAACAAAAGAAAAACATTGTGTAGATTTTCTCATGTTATTCATGACTAACACATGACTTCATTGCTTGACCCAGGTCATTACATGATTTACCAGAGTTCATTTAATCAGTGTTCCATTGCTGGGCATATACTGTTTTCAGTGTTTTGCATGGTAAAGAACCCTGTAGTCCATGTTTTTCTGCATAAATCTTTGAACCTATATCTGATTATGTCCTAGGGCCAGCCCCTAAAAGTAGAATGTTGAATCAAAAGGTATCAGCCCCTTTTAGGCTTTGCCAAATTGTCCTCCAGAAATGTCATGTGAATTTGTACTTCTAACATGTGAGACTGCTGTTTCCCTATAGCTGTCCTGGCACTGGGTATTATGATTTTAAAAGTTTCTTGCCAGGCTGTTGTTTTCATAGTCAGATGGTACTCTCTATTTTCCAAAGCTTCTGAGGCGTTTCTTTTCTTTTTTTAGAATAATTTTTATTATTTTAATTTTGATAGAAACAGGGTCTCACTATGTTGCCCAGGCTGGTCTTGAACTCCTGGGCTCAAGCAGTTCTCCTGCCTCTGCTTCCCAGAGTGCTGGATTACAGGTATGAGCCACTGCACCCGGTGTGTTCTTTTTCTTTAATTCTAAGTCCCTTTTGAGTTGCTTCCCCTCCTCTTTTAATCTATTATGTCCTTTAATCTTAAACTCCAGCGCTGTACTCTCCCATACGTTTTCTTTTCTCTAATTTCTTCACACCATTTCCCTCTGTTCATGTGGAGTTAGACTATATATTCTGTTTTGTACGGATATGAGCTATAAATTTAGAAGATGGATATCACAGGAAGATAGTAACTTCTTTGTTTCATTGACACCAAATATAACCAAAAATGAAACTGACCCAAACTGACTCATCTACTTTATAAACTAATAAGATATCTGTTACCTGATTTAGCCTTATAGACAAGCATCTGAAAACGATGGAAGGTATTCTTACTCTGGGCAGTAAGTTAGCCTATATATCACTCAGTGTCCAACCAAGAAAATAGAAACTAAGTAAACACAGAAGGAATTTAATTTAGGGAATTGGTTGTACAGTTGATTGGAGAGCTCAGAAGCCAAACAGATGGGGGCGGGGGGGCAACACTGAGATCAGTAACATCAGGAAGTCAGCACCACACTTAAGCTAGAAAGACAGAGGGAGGAGCTGGTGGGGTCATCTGGAGGAGTCGGGGGTCACAGTGGGCCTGTCTGTTGAGAGCTGTATCACAGAGGTAATGCAGATGCTTCTTTTCACCTGAGGCAGAGGGGGAAGGGAGAAATAATGTGGTCTTCCTCTTCTTATCCCTCTCCAATCTCTTTTCAGTGTCTCCCATTGGCAAATTCAACCAGAAGCCAGTGAACACAGATGTTTGCAGAATTGTATATAGCCTGTGGTCAACCTGCCTGCGATGCAGAGCAGAGCAGGGGAAGGGAACAGAGGGAATCTGAGACAAACAGGTCACGACCAGGCTCAATGACCACTGGAGTCCCTTCAAGTCCACAAACAACAGGGCAGAGTGCAAAGTATGCAGGCCCTAGTGAGGTAGGCAGTCCTGGATTTGAATTCTGGCTTTGTCATTTAGTAGCTCTCTGGCCTTGGGCAAATCACTTATCTACCCTGAGCTTTGGTTTCCTCATCTATAAAAGGAGGCAAGAAAAACTATATTGAACAGGGTCATTGTAAGGATTAAATAAAATAATATTTAGCTTAAACGCAACAGTAAGCATTCAATAATTGGTTTTCTTTTATTCAAGAATTTATTATTTTTAAGGCAAAGATCATTGGGTATTCGGCCAAGGTCATCAAGCTTCTCTATTTTGAAAGATGAAAAGAGGGCAGAGGAGTTTTTTCTTTTGGAAGCTTTGCCTGGCATGGGGGTAGTGATAAATTGTCCAACAATGATTCTAGGAGATGATCTAAGAAACATTGAAAATATCATGCATGACCAAGTCATTTATTCCACAAACATTTGTGGGTACTCTTTCTGGAAATGATTTAGACATGGTCCCCAGATGGGAAGAGATGTTAATCCATCAGGAATGACAGACAGTCAAAGAGATAAATCTCAGTGCATGATGGTATGGGAATATTTGCAGAGGAGGGAGGCATGGTCTGTCTCTGCCTAGGCAAGTGGGAGAAGGCTTCAGTGAGGAGATGGTATTTAAGTTGTGTTTTGAAGGATGGGTGGGAGCTTGCCAGCTGTAGAAGTGTGTGCAAAAATGGAGAGTCATGACAGGGCACAGGTGTTGAAGAATGATGAGCTAATCACATGGGTGGGGCCTTATGGCATCCATGATTGAAGTGGTACAGGAACAGGTGGGAAATGTGGCTAGACATTGAGCAGAAAAGCCAGTGTGTGAAAGGCCTGATAGAAGAAGCTGATGACTATTTTGTGGGAATGAAAAGTCAGTAGACACTTTTAAATTAGGGAGTCACCCACCATTTCTAACCTAGAATTTTACAAAGTGACACATCTTCCCAGACTATCTTATGGCCTCAGCCAAAGGGCTGATGCATGCAATTATATAAAGCAGGGGCGAGGTGCACATCTCACAAGACGTTAGGAAGTATGAATCAGAAAAATGAGCACAGGCGTTTTCCCTCAATATTATATTCAGGATGGAAAAAGTCATTAACTTATCCTGCAGACGCTGAAGGGCTCAAGGTAAATATTTAAAATGTTCTCCCTCTCATTTCCACAGAGCCAAGAACATCAGAGGTGGGATGATGATGCTTGTGGCTACGAGACAGGATTTCAAGGATCCTGCTGAAACGTCTGCTGGCCTGAATCTGTCGGAATGCTGAAAAGGACTTTGTGTTACTCTAACTGAAAGGAAAACACAAAATGATGATAATGTAGCCCTTTATGCTTTTCAGAACCCTTTCACATACATTATCTCATTTAAACTTCGTGACAATGGTGTGCAGCAGATAGGGCTAGGAGTACAGTCAATCTCATTTTAGAGATGAAGAAACAGAGGTCTGAGAGTTTCATACCTTCCCCGGGTCCAAGAAGTTATTACCAAAGCTGCACCTGGGTTTCTAGACATGTTGCCAGCACCTTCCCCAAACCCGAGGGAGTACTCTGCCTACCTGTTGCCTTCCATATGCCAGGATGGCTTCTTGGAGGTCTTGAAGTGTGTGCAGTTCAAGATCCAGCTTCCTCCAGGGACCTTTGGGGCGGTAGAGGCCTTTTCTCCTCTCTTTGGGTGTCCATGCCGAAATGGCTAAACCTTCTGAGTAGAGGATCAGGGCACCCTTTCTAGTGCTGAAAGTTTTAGGGAGAAAGAGGCTCCAGGAGTGCTGGTTGGCATTGTTCTCGTCTTGAGGTTTGCTGACAGGAACGTAGTCTTCTGGGGACCTCCAGTTCAAGTAATCCTGCAATGAAAAGCAGCCACTTTGACAGAGCCACTGTGGAAGACTTTTCTATAGCAAATACTGCTTGTGCAAAGCCTCCGGCATTTTTGTGTTACTGATTTTCTCTGAATTGTTCACACAGTGTTATGGAACACAATTGCTCTTCTTAGCAACTGCCTTTTCTCTCCACATTTCAAAATTAGTGGAACCCAGGGCATGGTTCTATTTCACCCCATAAACTTTCAGGAGAGTCATGTATGGCCAGAGGATTAACTTAGCTTGCGTGTAGGTTACAGGCCAGTTAAAGTTTCCTGGTATGCAAGTAAGCAATCAGAATTATTAAGGGCAGCAGATAACTTTGAAATTAGACCTGGACTAGCTGGCAGTTGAAATAGGAGCATTCCAAGCCACTACCACTTCAGCTGTACGTGGGGAGAATTTCTACACATTCCAGATGCTATGCAACATTACCTAATTTGGCTATTTAGGGGCCTATAAAGCGGTTACATATTTTGTAGGTAAGTAAATGCCATTGGCCATACAGGTCCTTTGAAACTTTATACGCCTTTTAACACAGCAAAGGTCAAATATCATGACAAAGTACCATGACAATGGAAATCTCTGTATGACCCCCAAATTTGCAAAGTATCCCCAATAGATTTCTTATTCCTGGCAGGATTCAGTGAAATAAAATTCTAGTATAACAGGGGAATTTTGCCACCTCTTTAAAATCTTCTAAAATGAGTGGGTTTTTTTCTTTTTGGCCTATATTAAATATGAGTCCTGTGGGTTGAATTCCAGAAAGTTCAAGGAAGCCATTGAAATGGCATGAACACACACAGCATTTCAACCGCAGAGCATGACTTCCAAAAACCAAACAACCATCAGCTTGCCTAGAACCCAGGTGGAAATTCTGGTCTTGCACCAAACCATCCAAATTCCAGACAATCTGGAATCTCCTTTGGTCCAAGCAAAGACAGCTATAAGGGGAAAGATGAGGGCCCCAGTGGCAATCTCGGTGTGTCAGGAAAACGGCGTTATTTTCTTGAGTTTCATAAAGGAGGAAGGACCATCTTCCAGTGACCCCGCCACCTCACTAACAACACAAACCAAGACACACATGGTTTACCTCCCAAGTGGAAACGTAGAGCATTCCTCTCCCACCTCCAAAATGTGCCTTTCTTCAGCTGTGAGACTCACCTCTGGTTCAAAGTAGACTTCTAACTTCTGTTTGTCCTGGCCCAGCTTCCCGTGGCCCCGACTCAGGAGGGAGAGCGTGAACATGTTTGCCTCTGACCACCCCTTCTCAAGGGCAGTCCATCTTGGTTCTGAAGGCTGAAATCTGGTCACACCTCAAGATTTCCAGAGCTCACAGCAAGCCCAAGAAGACCACAAACACAGGGCCTTTTATTAAATACATTTTTCCCTCTCGCAGCAGCTTCTTAATAACAACCAGTCACACAGTTTAGACAGTGTGTGTCTTTGTGGAGAGAAAAAATAAACCGCACAGCCAGCCTCCTCAAGCCCTGGATTGTCTACTCTCTGGGCGACCCGTCTCTCCCCTTCTCCTGAGCTCTTGTTGTCCCTTGGTCCCGGTGGCTCTGTTACCAGCCGTGTGCATCTACAGAGCTCGGCCACAGCACCATCCTTCTTGTCTGAGCGGAGGTTGTTTCCTGGTTGCTATGGCAGCACCGGGAAATGAAGTCCCTTAAACTAACCCAGGCAAGGCAGAGAGGTGCCGGGTGCAGTGTGCAGTCCCCGGGGATGGGGGTGGGGATCAAATGGACACTGAAGGGACCAGGCTCAGGTTGCAAGTCTCATTTGCACGGGGTGGGGGCCTTGTTGGGGTACTTTTTCTGTTATTGTTGTCATCTTGTTTTTAGAAAGCGTCTTTCCCTCTCTCCTGATATGTGAGCCTGTCACTGTCAACTAACCATTAACAGAGCCAGGGTGTCATCTAGGTCACCTAAAACCACCTGTGACTTTTTCCTTGGCTGAGCTCCATCATCCCCTTGACTGGACACGAGACCTCATTATGGTAGTTGCTGCTTTGCCTGAGCGGGAGACACTGGGATTCTCTAGCTTCCTTTGCATACTTGGTTTTCAACTGGGCAACCTATCCCCAGATGGGGGTGCTCTGGAAATGTGGGTGGGGGACATTTTGGTTGTTGCAATGATTGGGGGTCCTGCTGGCATTGAGCAAGCAGAGGCCCCAGATGCTAAATGTTCTACATTGCGTGAAATTCCCACATAGTGATGAACTGTCCCACTAGAATGCCAGGAGCACCCGCTTTGAGAAGCACTGTGTAGCCTGGGATGCTTGGGTCTCTTTGGCAGTGACATTGTGACGAGCACAGACAGGAGGCAAGAGGGTCAGGAAACAAAAAGACCGCTTAGCTGGGGATCTAGGAACCTGCTCAAGCCTTGAAAAGCAAACTGCCTGTTAGTGGTCAGCTAAACTACGCTGGCAGTCTTGTGGGAGTGCCCCCTGCTGGCCTGTGTGAAGAAGCACAATGGGCTACAAGCCCACTTACCTTTTTGATCTTCTTATGTGGCACTTTCCCCTCCCCCTCCGACCCCCCCCCCCAACCAAGCTCAAGTCTCCTGAGAAAGAAACGGAGGTTCTGTTCTAAAATAAAATAGGATTTATTATGGGGAATCAAGACAGCGAATGAGTGAATGCAGAGGCTCGAAACAGAATTTAATCAAAACCACAATGAGAAACCACTTCCCACCTACTAAGATGGCTACTATTTAAAACAAAAACAAAAACAGAAAATAACAAGTATTGGTGAAAATATGGAGAAATTGAAAACCTTGTGCATTGCTGTTGGAAATGCAAAATGGCACAGCCTCTGTAGAAAATGGTATGACGGTTTCTAAGAAAATTAAACAGAATTACTGTGCCACCAGTAATTCCACTTCTGGGTCTGTATACCCAAAGGAAGTGAAAGCAGGGTCTCAAAGAGATATTTGTATACTCATATGCAGAGCAAAATTGTTTATAAGAGTCAAAAGGTGGAAGTAACTCAAGTGTCCATTGACAGATGAATGAATCAACCAAATGTAGCATATGCATACGATGTAGTATTATTCAGCCTTAAGAAGGAAGGAAATTCAGTCGGGCACCATGGCTCATGCCTGTAATCCCAGCACTTTGGGAGGCCGAGGCGGGCGGATCACCTGAGGTCAGGAGTTTGAGACCCAACTACTTGGGAGGCTGAGGCAGGAGAATCGCTTGAACCTGGGAAGTGGAGGTTGCAGTGAGCCGAGATCATGCCACTGCATTCCAGTCTGGGCAACAGAGTTGAGACTCCATCTCAAAAAAAAAAAAAAAAAAAAAAAAGGAAGGAAATTCAGACACATGCTACAACATCCATAAACCTTGAAGACATTATCCTAAACAAAGTAAGCCAATCATGAAAGAACAAACATTGTATGATTTCACTTATGTGAAGTACCTAGAGTGGTCTGATTCATAGAGACAGAAGGTTGAATGGTGATTGACGGGCTGGCAGGGAGAGGGGAATGGAACATCACTGTGTAGTGGGTACAGAGTTTCAGTATGAGAAGATGAAAAAGTTCTAAAGCTGGATTCACAACAATATGAATATGCTTAACGTCAATGAACTGTAAACTTAAAAATGTTGAAATGGTCCACTTGAGCCAGTGCAGTGGCACACACCTGTAATCCCGGCTACTCTGGAGGCTGAGACAAGAAGATCCCTTGGGCCCACGAGTTTGAGATCAGCCTTAGTGACATTGTGAGATCTCATCTCTAAAACGAAAATAAATTTATGTTACATATATTTTACTACAATTAAAATTTTTTTCTGGCTGGCTGTGGTGACTCATGCCTGTAATCCCAGCACTTTGGGAGGCCAAGGCAGGTGGATCACTTGAGGTCAGGAGTTTGAGAACAGCCTGCCCAACATGGTGAAACCCCGTCTCTACTAAAAACACAAAAATTAGCTAGGCATGGGGGTGTGCACCTGTAATCCCAACTGCTTGGGAGGCTGAGGCGCAAGAATTGCTTGAACCTGGGAGGTGGAGGTTGCAATGAGCCGAGATGGCGCCACTACACTCTAGCCTGGGCAATAGAGTGAGACTTGGTCTCAAAAAAAAATTTTTTTTTAATTGTATAGCAAAACATAAAAAAGAAAACACTGAATTCAGCGCTTTATAATCTGAAAACTGATTGGTCAGTATTATCATGGAGTGACCGCCTCACAGTAGGTGAGATAAAATCCAAGAAACCCAGGGTTCCAAATAGTTTCTGAGGTCTTAGGCTACGGTTGCTCCCTCCCTTCCCCTTCCCTATCCCTTTGAAGTGCAAAAAGGGCCCTTAAACAAAACTTTGTCGAGAGATTACTATATTCCAGACACGATCCCTGAACTCCAGGCGGTCCTGATACCTGAAATATGACATGACAGCTGTGTTAATGGAGGTAGAGTGAAGTAGGTGCTCTAGGAAAAGAGGTGAAGGCCTGTGCATGGGGAGAGTGGGGAATGGATGGTGGCAGGCATTGTGGAAGGGTGCCAAGATGAGGAGGTTTAGAGGTGGGCTTTGGAAAACAGCAGTTCACTGGGAAGATGTGAGAGAATGGTGAGGAGGGAAGATAAAAAAGGATATTGCAGGAGGCAGGGACAGAAAAGTTTGAGATCTCTGGGGAAGGGGTGATTTCTCTGTTGTGATCAAAACTGCAGGTCAGCGAGGAGCGGTGGCTCACTCCTGTAATCCCAGCACTTTGGGAGGCTGAGGTGGGTGGATCACCTGAGGTCAGGAGTTCAAGACCAGCCTGGCCAACATGGTGAGACCCTGTCTTTACTAAAAATACAAAATTAGCTAGGTGTGGTAATGCATGCCTGTAATCCCAGCTACTCAGGAGACAAGGCTGGAGAACTGCTTGTACCCAGGAGGCGGAGGTTGCAATGAGCTGAGATTGTGCCATTGCATTCCAGCCTGGACGACAAGAGTGAAACTCCATCTCAAAAAACAAGAAGACAAAAAAACAGGCCAGGCGCTGTGGCTCACACCTGTAATCCTAGCACTTTGGGAGGCTGAGGTGGGCGGATCACAAGGTCAGGAGTTCGAGACCAGCCTGGCCAATACGGTGAAACCCCATCTCTACTAAAAATACAAAAATTAGCTGGGTGTGGTGGCACATGCCTGTAATCCCAGCTACTCAGAAGGCTGAGGCAGGATAATCACTTGAACCTGGGAGGAGGAGGTTTACAGTGAGCTGAAATTGCGCCACTGCACTCCAGCCTGGGCGACAGAGTGAGACTCCATCTCAAAACAAAAATAAAAACAAAAAAGAAAACAAAACTGCAGGCCATGTGGACAGAGATGCAAGGACAGAGGTCAGCTGGCCAAGGCCATGAAGGCTGCATACACTGTGCTGAAGCATTTTGGATTTTAATCTTCAGGTAGGTTTGTCGTTGTTGTTGTTTTGTTTTTTACATTGCCCAGGATGGTCTTGAACTTCTGGGCTCAAGTGATCCTCCTGCCTCAGCTTCCCAAATAGAAGCCACATGGAACAGAAGATAGATGCTGTTCAATGGCCACCTCCCCAGCACATTCAGGAATGTATCCCTTGTTCCAAAGTGCTTGGAGTAAATGAATACCACTCTGGAGAAGCAGCCTATGTGACACTGTCAGAACCTTTATCCCTCTTTAAAAGGAAGTGTAATTGTGTTTTCTAGAATTTTATTCATCTTTAGGGGCAATCTGTAAGGAGAGTCCGTGGTGTTGCCCTTGTTACCTTGGTATGACAGGCGTGAGTCCTTTGCACCCCCAGGTAGGTTTTATTAAAGCAGGTGGGTGATATGATTCCATCTGGGTTTTTAGAAAGATAACCCTGAGAAGTTTATAAAGGATGGATAGAAGGAAGAATCCTTATCTCATCAACCTCTGGGTGAACTTTCAAGACTTGCAACCCGGGCCAGTCTTCTCTTGGATATGAATGAACTTGTCAAATAGGTCAGGAAAAATCACCAGCTAAGTGGTCTTTGAATAAGACAGAAGGGGAAACTCTATACCAGCTGCAAAGAAAGATAAATCTTGCTGTTTTGAAAGTGCCATTGCTCAAGAAAGAGAGAAAAGTAGCATAAGAGGAACTTAATGGAGCCCTTGGGACTTGAATGAGAACCACTATCGTTAGCCAAGGGAAGGCTCCAAGTTTCTCCAGTGGAGACTCTTTCTCTGAACTCACCTGACTTTGAAATGTTAACTCATCTATACATAGTGAACCAGGGCCCCAAGAAGTGCTCTTTCTGAGTCTGGGTTGAGTGAGCATACCACCTAGGAAAATGCCTAGGAGTCCACCTGACCCTCCCAAGGCTGTGACAAGCCCTCCAGGTCTCTGCGGCAGCAGTAATCTGTAAGCAGCCAGACCACAACCTAAAGTGGGCGTCTCCTAAACCATGGTGTTTACATCTATGCTGTTTAATATGGACAATGAACAGATCCACAGATCAATTAATAGTCATTTAAAAGCATTTACTCAGTCCCCACAACAGTTTATAGAAAGTACATTTAGAAAGCAATCCAGGTTATTGCTATTCTAAAGTGCTTGGGGATCCCAGATGAAAGGCCCTTGTAACTGGAAAGTATTTATAACTCAAGAAGAACCCCTCCACACCCATGTTATACAACACCAACACCATCTCCTGGCACGCCTGACCTGTCAGCCCATGCAGCATGTCTGTTTGAATTACACTGTAACTTCTATAGGGTGGAGACCTTGTTTTTATGGTTTGTAAAACATCATGAATAACCATGGCACTCTGTAAATAAATAGAAACCACATGAAACAGAAGATAGATGCTGTTCAATGGCCACCTCCCCAGCACATTCAGGAATGTATCCCTTGTTCCAAAGTGCTTGGAGTAAATGAATGCCACTCTGGAGAAGTGGCCTATGTGATACTGTCAGAACTTTTATCCCTCTTTAAAAAGAAGTATAATCGTGTTTTCTAGTATTTTATTCATCTTTAGGGGCAATCTACAAGGAGAGTCCTTGGTGTTGCTCTTGTTAACGAAAGAGTAAAGATCAGTGCACAGAGAGATGAAATGATTTGCAGAAAGCCATAGAGCAAACCAGAGGTGAAATGGGACCTTGTCCAAATTTGGTTCCAATTTCAGCCTGTCTTTCATCCTGTAATACTTCTGCAATAGAGTAGTAGCAGCTCTTCAATAAGAAGCCCATGGCTCTCAGAGAGCAGGTATGACTTTGGCCCCCACTACCTGCTTCAGCCATGAAGCTGGACCTCTGGTCTGGCTGCTATGACTACTTCGAAGCACTCAGATCTCCCCAACCTTGCTTCTCTTAAGTTCACTTTGCAAATCTAGTTGGAAGGGAGTCTAGAAAATAAAGTTTTCTGCTTTCTAGCTCTTGCACCAGAGGGAATGTAGAATAAAAGTTGATAGAGCCAACTACAATTATCTACCATAAGCACCAAAAACAAGTTGTATGAGAAAGTCAAAACAAAAGATTTTTTAAAATATGGGCTGTGAGACTGGGCATGGTGGCTCATGCCTGTGATCACAACACTTTGGGAGGCCGAGGTGGGAAGATCGCTTGAGCTCAGGAGTTCAAGAGCAGTTTAGGCAACATGGCAAAATCCCTCTGTCTGTACAAAACATGCAAAAATTAGCCAGTCTGTCTACAAAAAATAAAAAAATTAGCTGGGTGTGGTGGTGCAGGCCTGTAGTCCCAGCTACTCTGGAGGCTGAAGTGGGAAGATTGCTTGAGCGCAGGAGGTAGAGGCTGCAGTGAGCTGTGATCGCACCGCTGCACTCCAGTCTGAGAGACAGAGCAAGATCCTGTCTCAAAAAAAATTAAAAAGATGGGCCATGTACATGACAAGCAGCAATGCCTTACATTATTAAGGCTCTTTCCATTTGCTTGTGTTTTATGTCCCAACTAGACTTTAAGTCTTTGGAAGGTAGAGACTACATCTTACAATTCTTTTTTTTGTTTGTTTGTTTTAGAGACAGGGTCTTGCTTTGTCACACAGGCTGAATGCAGTGCTGTGGTCATCGCTCACTACAGCCTTGATCTCTGGGGCTCACGTAGTCCTCCTACCTCAGCTTCCTGTACTGCTGGGACTACAGGTGTACACCACCATGCCTGGCTGATTTTTTATTTTTTGTAGAATGGGGTCTCACTATGTTGCCCTGTCTGGGCTCAAATTCCTAGACTCACGTGGTCCTCCTGACTCAACCTCCCAAAGTGCTGGGATTACAGGTGTGAGCCACTGTGCCTGGCCAATATCTTAAAATTCTTTTTTTTTTTTTTTTTTTTTTTTGAGGCGGAGTCTCACTCTGTTGCCCAGGCTGGAGTGCACTGGCACGATCTTGGCTCACTGCAAACTCCGCCTCCCAGGTTCACGCCATTCTCCTGCCTCAGCCTCTCAAATAGCTGGGACTACAGGCAACTGCCACCATGCCTGGCTAATTTTTTTGTGTATTTTTAGTAGAGACGGGGTTTCACTGTGCTAGCTAGGATGGTCTCGACCTCCTGAACTCATGATCAGCCTACCTTGGCCTTCCAAAGTGCTGGGATTACAGGCATGAGTCACTGCGCCCGGCCCTTAAAATTCTTAATACTCCCCATAGCATAGAACCCATTGCATTATAGTAGCAGCTGATTGAATATTTGTCATTTTGCTTTTTAGCATGCCCAAAGAGATGCATAATTGTCTTTGAGCCAGTATGAAAAATATAGAAGAGAATTGGGTCAAAGCCTGTTTTAGTAGTCAGTAGTTTGCTATAGTACAAAGCTCAGACCCATAGGTTGAAGGTGCTTACCAACTCAAGGCTTAGTATACAAAGGCTGAAAGGGCCCTAATAGAATCAGTGTGGAAGATAGAACCCTCTGAACTTGTTAGAAGAAGTACAGACCTGCTAAGGATATGTTACTTGGCTTATTCAGAGACTAGGGCTAATTTCTCATGTGGCCCAGGCCAGGTTTGAAAGAAGAAAATATGAAAGGCAATAAAGAATACTCTGGAATCATAGCAAGAGAGAGAGAGTGTCAGCCTTGGATTCCTGCTTCCTTTCTCTCCTTAGCTACAAATTATGGCCGCGTGGCCTGCCTAGTTCAGAGGGAAGGGACTAAGGATCTATTTATTTTAGATCTTTCTGAAGGGTTTGCTTTGGGAGTCTAAAATATTTGGTTATCCCTTTGCTCATGGCTTCACTTTATTAGTAGGAGCACTCACTGTAATTGCAAGCTTTTAAATTTATGGTGGAGAGATAGTGAGTTTGTAGAAGAAATAAAAGCCACACATTCTTGGTTCTTTCATAACATGGGGAAAATCAATCACCACCTGGCTGGCAACTCAGTTACTTGGGGCAAAAGTAACAAGCCTCCATAGGAACCAACCTATGGAGGGTGACAGGAGCAGGGATGATTTTAATTCTAAGGGGAGGATCTTAGAGCAGATGTCATTCATTGGGACTGCACGGATTCTGATAATTTATCACCATTGAACTTTAGAGTAATAACATGTAATAATAACATAGCAATGTTTTATTTGTGTTGTTTAGTGGTGGGTAAATTTTTCTTTTGATTTTCATTAAATACTGTTACAATGGTGTTTATGTAATTAACAAATGAGATTATTTGTGTCAAGCACTGAGTCTGTGCCAGGCACATAGTACATGCTCAATAAATAGAAAATATTGGGTTTTTTGTTTTTGTTTTTGTTTTTTTTTTGAGATGGAGTCTTGCTCTGTTGCCAGGCTGGAGTGCAGTGGTGCGATCTCGGCTCACTGCAACCTCCACCTCCCGGGTTCAGGTGATTCTCCTGCCTCAGCCTCCCGAGTAGCTGGGACTACAGGGACGTGCCACCACGCCCAACTAATTTTTGTATTTTTAGTAGAGACGGGGTTTCACCATGTTGGCCAGGATGGTCTCTATCTCTTGACCTTGTGATCTGCCCTACTCGGCCTCCCAAAGTGCTGGGATTACAGGCATGAACCACCACACCCGGCTGAAAATATTGTTTAATGAATAATTCCATCTCATAATTGAGGAGAGGTTTGGTTTTATTTTAGAGATGGGGGTCACGCTGTGTTGCCCAGGCTGGTCTTGAATTCCTGGGCCCAAGTTATCCTCCCACCTCAGCTTCTCAAGTAGCTGGAGCTACAGACAAGTGCCACTGTGCCCAGCTCAGCAGTGAGGTTTTGCTGCACAAATGGATGCTCTGAAAGTCATTTCCTCACAACAGGAAATCTAATATAAATAGATAGTAAGTCACTAGACTGCATTACCAGACGCTTCTCTGTCAACTGGCTTCCAGTTCACCATTTTAACTCTATGATGAGAATAATTTTTGTATTTTCTGATTATCACAGAGTGAAAATTGTGAACCCTGTGTTAATCATTTTAGAGAAATGTTGTTAATGTGATATATAAAACATGTGTCTTTGTAGGGACATACCAACACCCAAGGTATACACAAATTCTCTTCCCACTGTTTGCCCACATTAGTGAGATTTTGATGTTCAAATTGATGTCCCCATCCTTAGCCCCAGGAGGGGAGTGGCCAGGGAGCTGCAGCTAACGGTGTGAAAAAGAGGAAGGGGCGCAGGGAGCCTGTGTGCAGGGAGAACCTTCCCCTCAAGACCCACACGTTGCTAGAGTTTGCCTTGTGAATCAAGGAGCCTCTAGCCCACAGGTAATCTCACTGCCTGTTTTTCAACCTTTATAGTTTCCTTTCGGAAAGCATTCACGTCTTTCTGAGAACTGAGATAAGATGCTAGTACCTTTGTAGAGATTGAATTAATCAGGCTGTGCAGGAATGGAACCCAGAGAGGATGCCTGGATTGGGGATTGACGGAAGAGGGAGAGGAAGAAGCAGGACAAGATGGAGGAGTCCTGGGAGGTAGGTCGGGAGGCCCATCCACAGCAGCTTTGCCCATTCCCCCATTTTCCCAACCAGCAGCCTGTGCCCACACTCCTCCAGCCAACAATCTGAACACGAGGCATAGGCTGCCAATCTCTAGCTGGCCCTAGGAGGCTCTGAAGTATACATGTAGGGAAGAGGGGAAGCATTTCCTCCTTATCTCATAGAGCTGACCCACCTGGGGCAGCAAAGTCCCTTCTCCAAAGGCTAAGAGAACACATAAAACTCAACCACAAGTTAAAAGGAGTCATTAGCGTTCTAATGTGTACGATCAGACATGAGCAGTGCCCTCTGCAGAGCCTCATCCTCCACACCAACCCTTGCTCGTGCCCACCTCTTATGCCAATCCACTCTAAAGCAGGTGTCCAGGGGAGCTGTTAGTCAAGCAGGGAGAACAACTTTGAAATGGTACATTCCAGTGGGAGATACGACAGAAAAGGTGGCTTGGCTTTCTCAGATTTTACCATCATTCTTCTCTTGACTCACTGTCTAGACATAGGTGCACAAAGGGTTAACAGGCCTCGTAGGACTCAGCTGCCAAGTACACTTAATGCTCAGTCCAGCACTCCCGGCTTGTATTCTTATGCTGCTGGAGTGGCCTGTTCATGGCATCTGGTTCCCTGGCAACAGCTTTCATTGGCTCATTCAAAGCCCTTTCTTCTTAAGAAAGCTCCTACTGAGACGCCCACCACCACTATGAATCACCATCTTAACTCTGTGTTTAGGATGCAGTTGGTATGAAAACAGCATTAGTAGATGAGGAAAGAGAAAGCAACGGCCAGGTTAAGTCCACCTGTCTTGCGTGAACCTTGCACTGGTTTTCTACTGGGCCAGTGGGAAATTACCTGCTTTGCCACTGGGACAGAGGGAGAGGCTGGGCCAGAAAGTTTCCCAGAGCTGGAGTTCTTTGTTCGGCAGAGATCCATGAGCCTCTGTGATTCATGACTAGCTGTTTCCTGGGCTGATCTGTGATATAACTGTGGGCTCTGTGCTCTGACAAGGGGCGTTGCTGAGCTGAGGGAGGTCAGACAACGAAATCCATATTGTGGAAGGCTTGTCCCCAGCCAGCAACAAGCTGGGGAAAGGCATCTGCCTCCCTCAGAACCTGAGGAGTCTGGCAGCTGCTCCACCCTTCCCCAAGACATCTCAGCAGCTCCAGAATTGCTCAGAATAGCAGTGAAAAGTAGCTCTTCACGCAGCATTTAGAAAAAAGAAAAGTTAACTCGATTCTGTAACTCATAAAGATGGGAATTCTTAGGGGAATTCTTCAGTCTTACTGAGAAGCACTTTGAGTTTTATTGTTTTGTTTAGGGAATAAATAAAATGACAAGCAACAAAGTGGATTTAAAGAAGGTAAGCTAGTCTCACTCTAGTCTCACTTTTGGTTCACTTGTGTCAATTCATTTGACTCTGTCTTTTTAAAGCAAATTTCATCTCATGTACTTGTGCTCACTAAAATCTAAGTACATAGCATATTCGGGAAATAAAAGTGTTCAAAATTCACAGTAATATTTATTAAAAATGCTGGCTTTTAACCTGGCCATCCACTCTAATATTTGTGCTGCTCTAACCTTCTGATTTTTCAAGAGAAAAGTTGCTAGGTGTGGTGGCTCATGCTTGCACTTGCAACACATTGGGAGGCTGAGGCAGGAGGATTGCTTGAGGCCAGGAGTTCAAGACCAGCTTGGGCAACATACCAGACCCCCCACCCCCATCTCTATCAAAAAAATAAAATTAAAAAAAAAAAAAAAGAAAACAGCTATCTTGGTCATGGTGGTGAGATGTTATGAAAGAGCTGACAAGTCAAAGAGACAGGGTTTGTGACTGCTCTGCCTGAGAGTGAAAACTGTGGTGTGGAAGTGAGCACAGGTCTTTTCCCGCTGCTGTGTAGGTGGATTAATGTCTCTCCGTGTCTGATCCACTGGCTTGTCCACAGCTTAACAGGGTAAGGGTTCTTGGTGGTTCTATAGCCACATGTTGTTAAAATATGTTATGAACAGCACTTACCAAAACAACGTATGTTTGAGGGCTATTTGGGAATCAGGCTGTGTGTCCCCTATTAAATGTGTAATGGGCAAGTCTTAACCTCTCATAGCCTCAGCCTCAGTTTCCTCCTCTGGAAAATGGGTATAATAGCACCTCTCATATGGAGGTGTTGCAAGAACTGAGAGAAATGAAGTATCTGTGCACCACTCCCACAGATTCTGATTGAATTGTTCTGGAATAGGGCCCTGGTACTGATAGGTTTTAGAAGCTCCACAGGTGATTCTGATGTTCAACCAGCATTAAGAACCACAGATGCTGCATATGAAAGGCACTTTGTGGTTATTTATTTTTTAGGCTGAAGAATTCCTCAAATATTATGGATTTTTAGGGATGGAGATGAGGAGATAATATCTACAGAAACAAAATTTCTTTATTCATTTGTCAGATTCCAGAGTTACCTAGACTGTAACGAAAGTGTAGCCCAGCGCAGTGGATGCATTCTCTCCCCTTTTAGCCCTTTCCAGATGAGTGTTTTTTTTTTTTTTTTTAATTTTTAAGGAAAAGAGTTTTATTTGGGTCACAGTTCTGCAGGCTGTACATGAAGTATGGCACCAGCAACTGCTGCTGGTGAGGGCCTCAGGAGGCTTACAATCATGGTGGAAAGTGAATGGGGAGCTGGCATGTCACATCTTGAGAGTGGGGCAAGAAAGGCCCTGATGGGTCTTAGTCAAATAGTTTTTTCATTAGAAAAAAACCACATATGGCCAGGTGCAGTGACTCGCGCCTATAATCCCAGCAATTTGGGAGGCCGAGGCTGGCGGATCACCTGAGGTTGGGAGTTCGAGACCAGCCTGACCAACATGGAGAAACCCAATCTCTACTAAAAATACAAAATTAGTCGGGCATGGTGGCACATGCCTGTAATCCCAGCTACTTGGGAGGCTGAGGCAGGAGAATCACTTGAACCCAGGAGGTGGAGGTTGAAGTGAGCCGAGATCATGCCATTGCACTCCAGCCTGAGCAACAAGAGCGACACTCCGTCTCAAAAAAAGGAGACAAAGGCCGAGCGCGGTGGCTCAAGCCTGTAATCCCAGTACTTTGGGAGGCCGAGGCGGGTGGATCACGAAGTCAGGAGATCGAGACCATCCTGGCTAACATGGTGAAACCCCGTCTCTACTAAAAATACAAAAAACTAGCCGGGCGAGGTGGCGGGCGCCTGTAGTCCCAGCTACTCGGAGGCTGAGGCAGGAGAATGGCGTAAACCCGGGAGGCGGAGCTTGCAGTGAGCCGAGATCGTGCCACTGCACTCCAGCCTGGGTGACACAGCGAGACTCCGTCTCAAAAAAAAAAAAAAAAAAAAAAAAAAAAGGGGACAAAACCACATATATATACATACCTGCACACACACACACACACACACACACACACACACACACACACACACAGAGAGAGAGAGAGAGAGAGCACCTTCTATATGAATGTTTTGGGGAGAGATTAAATAGTATAATAGGGATAAATAGATAAATAGTTCATGGCTGGTCTTAATAGCTTTTTTCATTAAACACACACACACACAACACACACACACATATATGTATATATATAGAGAGAGCACCTTTCATATGAATGTTCTGGGGGAGAGATTGAATAGTATTATAGTGGTAAATAGATAACTAGTCCCTAGACTGAGGAAGCTCACAGCCTAGTAGGAGAAAATAAGACATACTACACTGAACCTATATGATCCTGGGCTTGCCATGATTAAATAGTAATACCCCAAGTGGCCTTTGTCTGGGGGAAACTTGACTGTGTGACATGGGAGGATTCAAACCCTCCGAAGTGGGGGACTCATTTTCAGCTTGGACTCTAAGCAGGAAGTGCTTATTATCCTTCCCGATAAAGGACAGCACACTTCGATGAAAGACCAAGAGGCTACTTGGGAGGCTGAGGCAGGAGGATCGCTTGAGCCCAGTAGTTCCAGGCTGCAGTAAGCTACGGTAGTGCCACTGCACTCCAACTTGGATGACAGAGCCAGAATGTCTCCAAAAAAAAAAAAAAAAAAAAAAAAAAAAAGCCCGGAGAATAAAGACGTAGAACCACACAGTCATTTTCATTAGTTAATAGAATGGATAGCAAGCATTTGTAGGGCATATTTTAGGGAAGAGAATCTGTTTTTTTTTTGAGATGGAGTCTCCCTCTGTTGCCCAGGCTGGAGCACAGTGGCGCGATTTCGGCTCACTGCAAGCTCCGCCTCCCAGGTTCACCCCATTCCCCTGCCTCAACCTCCCGAGTCGCTGGGACTACAGGCGCCCGCCACCACGCCCGGCTAATTTTTTGTATATTCACCGTGTGAGCCAGGAATGGTCTCGATATCCTGACCTTGTAATCTGCCTGCCTCGGCCTCCCAAAGTGCTGGGATTACAGGCGTGAGCCACCGTGCCTGGCCGGAAGAAAATGTTTTAAATACATTAATTGTTTAATTTAAATGTTTAAATATATATATATACACACATAAACAAAGATAGAACTTTTTGTGTTTAGTAACCAGGTGGGGTAGCCCAAAGCAATGTGGGACACTGGATCTAGAAATCCCAGAACCTTCAAAAATATTTCAAATTAATCCTCAATCTTTTGACCACATTGTTGTGAGTTTTCATGAATTCTTTTAAAAAAATTTATAATTATGGATACATAATAGTTGTACATATTTATGGGGTACATGTGATTTATTTTTATTTTTATTTTCAGGGACAGATTTTTGCTGTCACCAAGGCTGGAGTGAAGTGGCATGATCACAGCTCACTGCAGCCTCGAACTTCCTGGCCTCAGGAGATCCTCCCTCCTGGGCTTCCCAAAGTGCTGGGATTACAGGTGAGAGCCACGGTGTCCAGCCACATGTGATATTTTGATATAAGGAAGCAATGTGTAATGATCAAATCAGAGTAATTGTTGTATCCATCACCTCAAGCATTTATCATTTCTTTGTCTTAGGAACATTTTAATTCCCCTTTTAGTTATTTTGAAATATACGGTACATTATTGTTAACTATAGTACACTATTGTGCTACTGAACACTGGATTTTACTCCTTCTATCTAAGTGTATTTTTGTACCTATTAACCATCCTCTCCCTAACCCCCTCTCTTCACTACCATTTCCAGCCTCTGGTAGCCATTGTTCTATTCTCCCTCTATGGATTTGATTTCTTTTTTTTTTCTGACCTTCCATATATGAGTAAAAACATGTGCTTGGCTTATTTCACTCAACATAATGTCCTTCAGTTCCATCCATGTTGTTGCAAATAACAGGATTTCATTCTTTTTATGGCTGAATATTATTCCATTGTGTCTATACACCATGTTTTAAAAGTCCATTCACCTGTTGATGGACACAGGTTTGATTCCATGTCTTGGCTATTGTGAACAGTGCTGCAATAAACATGGCAGTGTCTCTTCAATATACTGATTTGCTTTCATTTGGATATATATCCAGCAGTGGAGTTGCTGGATCATATTGTAGTTTTATTTTTAGTTCTTTGAGAAATGTCCATGCTGTTCTCCATAGTGGCTGTATTATTGTTAACCATATTTACATTCTCACTGACAGTATATGAGGGTTCCCCTTTCTCCACATCGTCATCAGCTTTTGTTATTGCTTGTCTTTTGGATAAAAGCAATTTTAATGAATTAGGGTGGGATGATATCTCATTGTAGTTTTAATTTGCATTTCTCTGATGATTAGTGATGTTGAACATTTTTTCTTATATCTGTTGGCCATTTGTATGTCTTCTTTAGAGAAATGTCTATTCAGATCTTTTGACCATTTTGATTGGATTATTAGGTTTTTTCCTATAGAGTTGTTTGAGTTCTCTATATATTCTGGTTATTAATCACTTTCCAGATGGGTAGTTTGTGAACATTTTCTCCCATTCTGTGGGTTGTCTCTTTACTGTGTTGATTGTTTCCTTTGCTGTGCAGAAGTTTGTTTGTTTATTTATTTATTTATTTATTTATTGAGATGGAGTCTCACTCTGTGGCCCAGGCTGGAGTGCAATGGCTTGATTACGTCTCACTGTACCTTTTGTCTCCCGGGTTCAAGTGATTCTCCTGCCTCAGCCTCCCAGGTAGCTGGGATTACAGGCACCCACCACCACGCCCAGCTAATTTTTGTATTTTTAGTAGAGACAGGATTTCATCATGTTGGTCAGGCTGGTCTTGAACTCCTGACCTCAGGTGATCCATCTGCCTCGGCCTCCAGGTGCTGGGATTACAGGCGTGAGCCACCATGCCTGTCCCAGAAGCTTTTTAGCTTGATGTGATCCCATTTGTCAATTTCTGCTTTGGTTGCCTGTGGTTTGAGGTCTTACTCAAGATTCTTTTGCCCAGGCCAAAGTCCTGGAGTCATTCCCCAATGTTTTTTTTTTCTAGTAGATTCATAGTCTTTAATCCATTTTGATTTGATTTTTGTATATGGTGATAGATAGGGGTCTAGTTTCATTCTTCTGCAAATGGATATTGAGTTTTCCCAGCACCATGTATTGAAGAGACCGTGGTTTCCCCAATGTATGTTCTTGGCATCTTTGGTGAAAATAAGTTGTTTATAAATGTGTGGATGTATTTCTGGGTTCTCTATTCGGTTGGTCTACATGTATGTTTTTATGTCAGTACCACGCTATTTTAGTTACTATAGCTTTTTAGTATAATTTAAAGTCAGGTAATGTGATGCCTGCAGCCTTGTTCTTTTTTCTTCAGAATTGCTTTGGCTATTCTATCTTTTGTGGTTCCATATAAATTTTAGGATTTTTTTTTTCTATTCCTGTGAAGAATGTCTTTGATATTTTGACTGAGATTCCATTGAGTAGTATGGACATTTTTATTATTTATTTATTTTCTTAGAGCCAGGGTCTTGCTCTGTCACCCAGGCTGGAGTGCAGTGGCATGATCTTAGCTCACTGCAGCCTCCACTTCTTGGGCTCAAGCAACCCTCCCACCTCAGCCTCCCGAGTAGCTGGGGCTACAGACACCTGCCACTGCACCCAGCTAGTATGAACATTTTAAAATTATTGCTTCTTCTAATCCATACATGGAATATTTTCCCATTTTTTGTGTGTCTTCTTCAATTTCTTTCATCAACGTTTTATAGTTTTTATTGTAGAGATCTTTTACTCTTTAGATAAGTTTATTCCTAGGTATCTTATTTGTAGCTATTGTAAATGGGACTACTTTTTAAATTTCTTTTTTAGATTGTTTGCTGTTGGCATATATAAATGCTACTGATTTTTGTATGTTGATTTTGTATTTTGCAATTTCACTAAACTTGTTTGTCAGCTGTAGTTATTTTTTGTGGAGTCTTTGGGTTTTTCTAAACATAAGATCATATCGCCTGCAAACAAGGATAATTTGATTTCTTCTTATGCAGTCAGGATGCCCTTTATTTCTTTCTCTTGTCTGATTGCTCTGGCTAGGTTTCACTAATTCTTTAGGGTGGAGAAAGAGATGGTATTAGAGCTCCTTGTATATTCTTCAGAGTTACATTCCATACAAGAATATAGCATAGGGATGACAGCCAGGCTTCCTATTATGTGCCAAGTCCAATCAGTTGGTAGTGACTGCCTAGAAGACTTGATTGGGAATAATTCTGCAGTCTCCTGGCTTAGCAAAAAAGAGCTCCATGGATGCTCAGTGATGTCTTCCATAGGCAAGGGAGGGAGAGTGAATTGTGTTACCTATACTGATCTTTGCCAACTCAATATTGTAAACTGTATAGAATTCTCACTACAGGGTGTGGATTTAATCATCCCTAACAATTCCTTTTGGCATTAACCTAAAGCCAAAAGTTAAAGAGCTATGCCACTGATTATTATATTAACTCTAGTTCCTCAATTCCAAGATGCATGTATTTTAAGTACACTACTGATTTAATAACAGCTTTTAAGGGGGTAAAAACCACTATAATAAATATGAACACTAAAAATAATATTTATCCATATATTCTTTTTCAGCATCTCATTCAGTGTTTGATAATAAACCTCTTTTAGGTGTAGTCTATGGATTCTTCTGAATCATCTGTAACCATTGGCAGTTGTGCATAGCATCATGGAGATTCTCTGCTTTCTAATCATGGGCTGGTGATGTTGACCTCCTTAGCAAATGTAGGCTAGGCAGTCTAATTTTTAGCCATATTGTGGAATACCAGGGTTTCATTTGTATTTCCCGTTTGGTTAAACTCATGGTTTTGTCCTTCCCTTAATTAAATTATTCCTTTCTATAGGGTAAAAGCTTCTTCTGAAAGTCACCCAGAAGCTTCTGAAAGATACTTGACACCTGAGGGTGACTTTTCAATGAATGAGCTGATCACACCAAACTCCTGTAACTTTAAAAATTCTGCTATTTCTCTTGAGGTAACTGTCAATTTTTATTGTATATAATTACAGTGCCCATAGTGTAGACTGGCAGTCCTTTTCCTGTGTCTTCTGAAGTGCTTGTCTGATGTTTCGCTGAAAGACATGAAAGTGTAGTCATGCCTTCAGCAATAAATATTTGCTTCACTTATTGTAAATATGCCTCACTAAGTTCTCCCACGGGCAGACAGTAACAACTCCTTCTCAACTCACTCTCCTGCCAGCAGGTGGCAAATTTCTTTTGACATAAATTATAAGCTGCACTCCAATTTTGGAAATGTTAAAATGTGAGCAAATAAGAGTCTGAGAATAAAGGGAATAAAGCAGATATCTAAATGAGGTAAACCCTGAGGATTCAGATAAAGATTCCAGTGCCCAGAGTAAGAAGATGAGGTGAGCAGCCTCCACCCCCATCTCAGACACATTCCAGAATAGTCTTCAGGGTTTCGTTGTATCTGAGTGTGCTGCATGTATACACACACAATACGAAGTAGAAAGTAATGCAAGATAGAAAGCATTAAGCTGTGTAAGAGAGGGACAAGAAAATGCCTTGGGAATTCAGAGAGGGATAGAGCACTTCGGTTGGTATAAATCAGGACAGAGGAGTAGATGGCTTTCAGGAGGATGCTGAAGAAACAGGTACTGAATGGGGCCATGCAAAGAGAACAGGCACCCCGTGGTGGCCGTGAAAAGGCACCCCTCAGATCTCTAATTTTGAGGAGTGTAATTGATAGAGGGTTCTGGTTGCTATGCTCTGAGTTGACCACCACATTTTTCTGGAGGCTAAGCTTCCCACAGGCTGCTCCTAGCCAATGACTGTGTATGACAGAGACGCTACGGTAGCCAGGCTCCGTCTTGGAAGATGCTGCAGATGTGGGACTCTTCTGATAGGTGACTTTGGCTCAAGAGCTCCCGATATCCTTGAGGAACTTTCTTAGAACTGCACAGTAGTCTGAGACACTTCCATCCAACCTTCCTTCCCTCTCTCCTACGCCCGAGGCGGACCTGTGCCCAGTCTGATGGCTCTCCTGGCTCCCTCCTCATCTTCCTTCACAGGTGTTTTCCTGAAGAAATCTCTTGCACACTTAATCCTGTCTTGGCATCCGCTTCTTGGAGGACCCAGACGGACACACAATCCTTGTGGGGATGCCAAATCTACTGTTTTATCTGCTTTATTATTTCCCACCCTTTTCCCAATTACCACTTTTTTTTTAGAAGTTGACATTATTGGATAGTTTCTAGAATAAGAGACATTTTAGGCAGTAAGAAGTGCATATAGTAAAATCTCATTTTTTTCTTTTTAGTCGAATTATTCTTTGAAGTTTTTTAAAAAAATGTGTATTTTATTAGTAGGGCCCTTTTGGTTACAAATGACAGAAACTCAATGCAGATCATATTAGAGAAAAGGGGTTAGTGATGATTGATGATGATGACAATGAGTTGCATCTCCGGAACAGTAGGATTAGAGACCTGGGTGACATTAGTGTTATTGCTGCTTCTTATTTCTGAGGCCCATAAGATGGTCATGGATGGCACCCAGATTCCACATCTGACAACTCGGGGACCTAAAGAGAGACTGATTTCTTTTCTTTTCTTTTCTTTTTTCTTTTTTTTAAAAACAGGGTCTCATTCTGTTATCCAACTGGAATACAGAGGAACAATCAGACCTCACTGCAGCCTCAAACTCCTGGGCTCGAGTGATCCTCCCACCTCAGCCTCCTGGGTAACTGGGACCACTGGTGTGTGCGCCACATGCTCAGCTAATTAAAAAAAAATTTTTTTTTTGAGAGATGGGGTTTTGCTACATTGCCCAGGCTGGTCTTGAACTCCTGGCCTCAAGCAATCCTCCCACCTCATCCTCCCAAAGGATGTGCTGGGAATACAGGTGTGAGCCACTGTGTAGTCTGACTTCTTTTCAATTCCAGTAATTTTCAGGGGAAGCTCAACTTGGTCTAGTTTGGATCAGCCGCTTAATCTCACATCAATTGTAGTCTGGGGGACTGCTCAGAGGAAGTGACTGTGATTATTTGTCCATGTTATACCAACATGGTAGGGTTCATGGCTACCAGGTGCATTGTGGCTGGAGGAGGGAGGAAGGAGGGTTGCTAAGAAGACCACTTCATATTTACACTACACAGAAGATGTCTACAGTGTCATTGCTGCACATCGACGTATAAACACCCAGATGCCACTCTTCTGCAGAGAGCTTGACAGCCTCTCAGCAAAAGAATGGAAGTGGGATGAGCTCCTGCAGGGCACACAGCTCTTGGATCTGATTCGTATAGATTCTCAGGGCTTCATCAAGAGGCTTCAGCTCCATCAGGGTTTGCAACTGCAAAGTTACTAGAAACCCTCTTGTACCAGCCCCAAATAATCAGATTTGTGTGGCTGCACTTTCAGCCTATGATTTCTCTGCCAGAAGGAACCTGCATGGTATAGATTTGGAGTTAGGAGACTTGAATTCTTATCTTGGTTATGTTTTAACTAGCTGTGTGCCACTTAGTCTCTCTACATTGACATTTCTTTTCAAATCTTCAACTGGGGAATTAGACAAATAAAGGTCATTCCCAACTCAGAGATCCTACGATTCAATAACTGTCAGTTGTAAAGAATCTGTTGGGCATTTCTTAGGCTTACTGCTACCTTCTTACTCGAAACTTACTTTCCTTCCTTCCTTCCGGCTTCCCTTTTTTCCCTCCATCCCGCCCTTCCTTCTTTCTCTTTTCCCTCTCTTTCTCTCCTTTCTTCCCTTCTTTCCTCCTAACAGACATATATTGAACAACTGGTATGTGCCAGGCACTGTGCTATGATTTGGACATAAAACATAAACAAAACTCAGTCCCAGCTCTCAGAGAGCACAGACTCCACTGGGGGAGCAGACATATAAACAGATCATTAAAATATTATGTGATAATGCCTGGTCAGTTTTTTCCTGCACCAATCATGAGTTTTTTCTTTCCTGTAATCATGTATTGGCATTTCTGCAGAAAGTGGCATCTTCCAGTTCTTGAAAGAATATATTGGATGCAATTAGTTTTGATTGCCACAGCCATCCTATCAAGAAAAGTCAAACAATTTTTGAAGCTCGTGCATTCACTCATTTAACACATTTTTTTTTGAGCATCTAGTATGTGCCAGGCTCTGTGCTTGGGGCCTGGATGGGGTGACAGACAATAAACAAACAAAGAAAAAAAGTATATAACTGTAAGTTGTAGTGAGTTCCAAAAAGGAATTGAATAGGGAACTTAGATGAAGAATGATGGAGATGGGGAGGTACCTAATTAAATAGTGGAGTTGCTGGAATCTTCTATGAGATGGGAACATTTCAGCTAAAACCCTAGAGAGAGAAAGGCTGCTGGGCTATGCGCATGGAGTGGGTAGGAATAGCATTCCCAGATTGAGGCCCGAGGTAAGACAGTGCTTGGCTCACCACCTGAAAGAGGGCCAGTGTGGCTCGGGGACACCAGCAAGGAGGAAGGAGGTAAGGGGTGAAGGTGGGAGTGGGTAGAGGCAAGATCGGGTGGGACCTGTATGTCAGTGTAAGGGGTTCTCTACAGGAGGCCCTCACAGGTTCTGAAGCAGCACAGTTGATTGGATTTGCGCTTTTGAAAGGTGGCTCTCTGACTGGGCATGGTGGCTCTCGCCCGTAATACTAGCACTTTGGGAGGCCAAGGCGGGTGGGTCACTTGAGGTCCAGAGTTTGAGACCAGCCTGGCCAACATGGTAAAACCCTGTCTCTACTGAAAAAACAAAAATTAGCCGGGTATGGTGGCGCATGCCTGTAATCCTAGCTACTCAGGAGGCTGAGACAGGAGAATCACTTGAACCCAGGAGGTGGAGGTTGCAGTGAGCCGAGATTGTGCCATCGCATTTCAGCCTGGGCAACAAGAGCAAAACTCTGTCTAAAAAAATAAATAAATAAAAAATAAAAAAAGAAAAGAAAAAAAAATGTGGCTCCACCTATCAGGTGTGTTCTGTCGTCTGACGGAAGGTGGGACCCTTTGCACATTCATTTTGGGGTGTTTCTGGAGGTTGTTTGCTAAAAGAGCCAGAGGAGCGGAGAGAAGAAGCTTTTCACCTGTCCTGGCTCGGCCTGGCCCCGCATCCTTCACTTCAAGGGAACCTGTGGGCCAAATGGAGAGGTGGGGGTTGCTTTTCTTTTCTATTCTGGCCAATGGCTCTCCATTTTCTTGAAAGGTAAAACCGAAATAGAAAAAAAGAAGCAGGTGGGATAAAAATGCTTGATCTCTTCCAGAGAGAGCTATAGGAAATAGAGACTGGTTTAGAGAGTAAAACATCATATGACCTCATGTGCAGGACAATTGGCTGCCACTGCTGTACCTGCCTGCCTTGACCAAGCCATGGGGATGGCGGCAAGAGTGCAGCCAGGTACTCTGGGATGGCAGTGAGCTGACTGTGGATTTTGGAGTCAGACGGGTTTACTTTGAAATCCTGGTTAACCTTTGCCCTATGATCCTGAACTGGTTACTTAGCCTCTTTGAACCTCATTTTCCCTATCTGTAATATTGGAATAATACCATTAACTTTGCAAGGTTGTCGTAAGGATGAACTGAGGTAATATGTACTATGGATGTGCTGAACAAATGGTAGTTGTTATGAGAGAGAGAGAGTGAGAAAGCGAGAGAGAGAGAGAGAGAGAGAGAGTGAGAGAGAGAGAGAGAGAGAGACAGACAGAGATGGTATCCGTTAGGCTGTCAGAATCAAACCAGTCTGTGAAATCTCCACTTCCCCTTTCAGAACCCTTAGTCTCTACCTTCCTTCTCTCCTAAAACTCCCTATAAGGAAAATGTCAGTTTACCAGGGCAGAGAGCAGTGAGGAACTTCAAAACACGCTTCTGCTTACAAGTGGGTTATGGATTATTTTTATTTTGTACCTTATTAAATTCCTAGGGAGTATATTCATCTTTTGCAGGCAACTGGCAACACTGTTTTTGGGAATTTGGGAGCATTGGGAAGAGAAATCTCTTTCACTCCCCTCCTGCCTTCATTGCAGCCTTTCTCAGTCTGACTTAATATCAGAATGTTAGGGTAGTTTCTGAATCTTTGTTGGCTCTCGTAGCCACAGCCTTCGGCGCCCTTAGTGCTTTGGACATGGGGAAGGACGGATTTTGGAAACATCCTTTGTTATCCTGATGGGCCAGCCAAGTGCTGGGCTCTTTACCCAACCCCTGGCACTGCTGTGGAGGCTGCCGCCTGGAGAGGCTGCCTTTGAAAGCTGGTGTTTTGTTGTTACAAACTCAAACCCAAAGGCTGAATTGGGTTGCAATGGAAAGTAGATTCCAAAGCTTCTCCTGGAATGTGAACTTTTCCTGGAAACTTTCCATGTTGCCTCTTAGCAGCAGGCATCAACGTATTCACACCAGGAGTCAATTAAAGAAACCCAAATTATTGCCATTCCAATAAACAAGGATCTCTCTTCCTTTTCAAATAAACTTGTTAGGATGGCCTAAAAGCCAGGTCTAATTACAAGATCAGATAGCATAAATCCGATTACAGGCTTTTGTCTACTTTAATTTTCTCTTGCAATCAGAGCTATTTCTAGTAAATGTTAAATGTGTACTTAAACAATTTCAATGTATACCTTTTCTAAAACCTACTGAGGGTCCTCTTTCATTCATCCTTACTCCTTTTTGATAAGGCATGAATGTTCCTAGGACACAGTATTTGGAGTGGAAAAGATTTTGAGAACAGCTCACCTTCATAATTGAGCCTGTGATATAAATACATGTATCCTGGGTACAAACACATAGATCACATATCATAGGTTAGAGTGGAGGTCATTTAAGGTGGTTCTGAGTAACCATTAAATGTTTTATCCACAGGAGGGAGAAGGAGAGGAAGTAAAATGATAAGGATATTAGCAGTGGATCATAACTGTGCCTTTCAAACTTGTCTGAAGACAAACTTGTCTTCCAAGTGCAATCATTCTTACCAGTGATCCCTTCTTGCTCCTTCCTTACCCCTCCTTCCCATATCTAGAAGACAATATCCTCTTCCCAAGGTGCATTTCTGCCCATCCAAAAGTATCAAGATCTGCTGTCTGAATGGTTTAAATACTCATAGGTAACAGGCGTATGTTATTCACCTTTACTTAGCACGGTGCCTGGTACATAATAGGTGATCAATAAGTGCTTATGGAAAGAAGGAAGGGAGGAAGGGAGGGAGGGAGGGAGGGAGGAAGGAAGGAAGGAAGGAAGGAAGGAAGAAGGAGAGAAGATTGTCATACACAATGTAGTCAGAACTCAACAATCTCTTTGACTGTTGATTGAAAAGTATGACTGGTGAAATTTGGTAGTATGAGTGAATGCAGAGCTGGCTAATATCATATGTCAGACAGACTTAGTGTGCATGAGAAGTGGGTAACTGTGGGTGAATTCCTTTTCCTTTGTAGTGGGATTCCTTAAGGGTCTTAGTTAAGATTCTATGTCATCTTTGTGTTGATGAGAATTATTGTGGTTATTTTATGTTTCTCTCAGTTTACTATATCCTCCTTGTCAATTCTGATGAAGAAAAAAAAGCTGCCTTGAGATTTTTAGAAAAAATTGCTGTGGAAGTTGAGCAATTACTTTTTTTTTCCTTTCTTGGAGGGGGAAGGAGAGGAAATGTTAGTTTAAGGCATTTCAGTTTGATGGCAATTTACTAATTGTAGAAATTACTCTTTTCTATTTATTTATTTATTTATTTATTTTTATTTATTTTTTTTTGAGACGGAGTCTCGCTCTGTCGCCCAGGCTGGAGTGCAGTGGCCGGATCTCAGCTCACTGCAAGCTCCGCCTCCCGGGTTCACGCCATTCTCCTGCCTCAGCCTCCCGAGTAGCTGGGACTACAGGCGCCCGCCACCTTGCCCGGCTAGATTTTGTATTTTTTAGTAGAGACGGGGTTTCATCGTGTTAGCCAGGATGGTCTCGATCTCCTGACCTCGTGATCCGCCCGTCTCGGCCTCCCAAAGTGCTGGGATTACAGGCTTGAGCCACCGCGCCCGGCCTTCTTTTTATTTTTAATAAGTTCTGAAACCAATATACCTGAAACCAGTGGTATCACTATTTTCTCCTTTTTCCAAATTGGCCGTAAACAGCAGAAATAAAGGGGAAAGCCTATGTAATAATTCCTAAGAGGTAATAAATAAATCACAACCACCAAACATGAAATAAGATTTATTTTCCTGTTGATATATTTGAATAATTCGCATTGAAGTTAACGCACACAGTAAAGGAAGGTTCCCTGAAGATTTTCTGAAGATTGTTCAATATGTACGCACAAAGAGATTTGGGACTCACTGTTAGCAAAGGATGGGGCCTTTCATCAAACGTAGTCAAATGATCTGTTTGCACTGCTTAAGGGGATGTGATAGGGTTCACTTATCAAAGTTCCCAACACCAGCCAGCAGCAGACCCCCCACACTCCTGCCTTGGAGAAAAAAACCAATTTGGCCAAACGGTAGATAAGGAAGAGGACTCACAACTGTGACTGGGTCACTGCTGGCCCAGTCAAAGTTTGATAATGTCTAATAATATCTCGTGTTTACATAGGAACCTTTTCTTGGGGGCAAAGTGCTTTACCAGCATTATCTCATTAGCCTCTCCTCTGACCCTAAAGCATCTACAGTTTACTGGGGTTGGGAGCGAGTAGAAGAGTGAACAAAAAGGAACTGAATGATGGCAAAGCTGGATTCGGAATTCGGGTCTCTGCATTTCTGGGCCAGGTTACTCTCCTACAGTCCATCACCATTCTCAGGCCTTTATGTTTTCAGTGTGTTCAAAGAAAAGGTGAAAAATTCTAAATATTCTAACTGTGTCTTTTAATTCAGGAGTTCTTAATCTTGGTTAAATGGGTTTTGTGGGAGTGGGAGTGGGGTAGGAGGACATTGTCTAAAATCTTCTGTGTGTATGACTATACTTGTATTTTTCTGGGAACTGAGCTCATAGTTTCCATCAGATTTTCTTTTTTCTTTCTTTCTTTCTGCCTTGCCTTGCCTTGCCTTCGCTGTTGTTGAGACAGGATCTTGCTCTGTTGCCTAGGCTGAAGTGCAGTGGTGCAGTCTCGGCTCACTGCAACCTCTGCCTCCCAGGTTCAAGGGGTTCTTCTGCCTCAGCCACCCAAGTAGCTGGGACTATAGGCACGTGTCACCACGCCCAGCTAAGTTTTGTATTTTTAGTAGAGACAGGGTTTCACCATGTTGGCCAGGCTCGTCTCAAATTCCTGAGCTCAAATTCCTGATCCACCCACTTTGGCTTCCCAAAGTGCTGGAATTACAGGTATGAGCCACCATGCCTGGTATCCATCAGATTCTCTAAAGGATCTATGATTCCTTGAGAAGAACCTCTGGGTTCTTTATTTTGTTCTCATTAGCTCTGGCAAGGTATTGTAGTCAGTCTGTATCGAACCCACTGTTTCCATTTACAGTTCCAAATATATGTTAAGCTCTAATCTGGTTATAGAGTCACAGGGCAGGAAAAATTGATTTTGACTGAAAACCTATAAATCCTTCTTCCCTCCCTCCCTCCCTCCCTCCTTCCTTCCTTCCTTCCTTCCTTTTCTTCCTCTCTTCCTTCCTTCTTTCCTTCCTTCCTTCCTTCTTTCCTTCCTCCCTCCCTCCTCCCTTCCCTTCTCCTTCCTTCCTTCCTTCCCTCCCCTCTCTCTTTCTCTGTCCTCCCCTCCCCTCCCCTCCCCTCCCCTCCCCTCCTCTCCTCTCCTCTCCTTCCTTTCTCAGGCTCTCATTCCAGCTCTGTTATCCAGGCTGGAGTGCAGTGGCACCATCATAGCTCACTGCAGCCTTGAACTCCTGGGCTCAAGCCATCCTCCAACCTCAGCTGAGTACCTGGGACTATAAGTCATATTTCTAAGGGTGCTAATGCTTTATTTGGCTCCAAATAATTTCCCACAGGTGATCTGTTCATTTATTCTTTTATTTATTTATCCAACAAACATTCACTGAGTGTATTACCTTTGTAGAGCAGCTGTAACAAATTACCACAAACTGGGTGGCTTAAAATAATGGACCTTTGTCCTCTCACCGTTCTAGAGGCTAGAAGTCTGAAATTCAGGCAGCAACAGGGCCATGCTCTCTCTAAAGGCTCTAGACGAGGAACTTTCTTTGCCTCTTCCTAGCTTCCAGTGGTTGCTGGCAATCCTAGGCATTCCTTGGCTTTGTAGACACACCCCTCCCATCTCTGCCTCTGTCACATGGTGCTCTCCCTGTGTCTCTCTCTGCATATCTTCTCTTCCTCTTTTTTTAATTTTTATATTTATTTATTTTTTGAGACAGAGTCTCACTCTGTCGCCCAGGTTGGAGTGTATTAGCATGATCTCGGCTCACTGCAACCTCCCCCCGGGTTCAAGCAATTCTCCCACTTCAGCTTCTTGAGTAGCTGGGATTACAGGCGTGTGTCACCATGTCTGGCTAATTTTTGTATTTTTAGTAGAGACAGAGTTTCATCATGTTGGCCAGGCTGGTCTCGAACTCCTGACCTCCAGTGATCCACCCGCCTCGGCCTCCCAAAGTGCTGGGATTCCAGGTATGAGCCACTACGCCTGGCCTCTTTTCCTCTTCTCATAAGGATAATAGTCACTATTGAATTAAGAGCCTACTCTATGCCAGTATGGCCTCATCTTACCTAAAGAAATCTGCGATGACCCATTTCCAAATAAGGTCACATTCTGAGGTTCTAGAAGGACACGAATTTTGGGGGGACACGAAGCCAGCACACTGAGCATCTGCTGTGCACTAGATATTGTGTTGGGCACTAGAAATTGAATAGAAGAAAATCGCTGCTTTTTAGGTACTAATAATACTTAATCTTTTTTGGTTTGCTTCTTTTTTTGTTCTTTCAGTCCTGTAGTGCCCCCTTTTTTGGGGGACTCCTTTAGTTATCCTAGAGTAATCAGGAGTAGAGGAGGTCTAGGCCTTCGCTCTGATTTCCTTCTGGACCCGCATTCCAGCCCCTTTCTGTGGGTGCGCCCAATTAGGGGCTTGTTAACTTTCAATGATCGTAATAGCCACAAATTCTCTCTTTCACCAAAAAATGAATTCTTGTGACACATGAGTGTGAAGGGCAACCATAACAGATCAACATGGCCAGAGTATTCTCTGCAGAGTGAGAATAGTGGGAGATAAGGCTGGAGAGCCAGGCAGAGATCAAGGAAGGCCTTGCAGGCCATGCTTAGGGTTTTAAACAAGGAAGAGACATCGTCATTGTTGCATTTCCCATAATTCCCTCTGCACAGGGTGTGGAGGAATTGGAGGAGGGACCAAAATGGAGGCAGGGTGGCCAGTTAAGGGGCCATTAGAGTGATCATAGCAACAGGTACTGGTCGTGGGGAGGAAGCAGAATCTATGGTGGTTGGCTGATTGTAAGGACTGAGGGAGAGGACACAGCCAAGAATAAATTACAGGTTCCAGCAGAGAAAAATGTATAACACCAGCTGTTAGATCTCAACCCAATTACCTTGTCCCAGTAGTCCATGATGCTTCTTAAATGCCAAGAACCTGCAGAGCTGCAGGGGAAAGCCATGGAGCATGCCAGTCCTTGACAACATCAGGAAGAGTGTGGCTGTCTTCTTCCGTGTAATCTGCCCTCTGTCCCCTGAGGAAAGTCCTGTAGAGGGAACTACAATAACTGGCTGGCTGTTAGAGAGATGCCTGCCCCACCTTCTTCTTCCAACAGTGTGGATGAGGAGGCTTTTAAACATCCATGTTGTCCTACCTATGATGCCCAGGGAGGGAAAGTGACATCTCAGACTATAGGGTGGAGGACCCTAATTTGGCTCTGGGACATTCTTGTGTCCTTGGCCCTCCTAGCACCATGAACTCAAGAGCTGAGCTGAAGATATTTCCCCAAACTGGAATGACAATGATGACTTGTTTTCATGCTTGGAGGGAGCCATTAATGTGTCTTTTATAAGCAACTCCCAACCTCCTTAGGGAATCTGTGGTTATCTCTCAACTCTCTCATTTTCAAGGGGAGTTTGGAGCCTGAGCACAGGGAGATCACTGCAGAGCACATGCAGGGAGTCGTCTGGACTTGGCTGCCGACCTCCAGAGTGCTCCTGACCGGGAGTGCTCTTATCAGGCTTCTCTGCCTTTTACACCTAAGAACACAAGGAGATGAGCTAAGTCCAAGCCCCCTGTGGCTCCACCAGTCTATTGGCCCAACGGGTGGCCATGATCCTCCTGTGGAACCCTGTCACGTGGGGTGAGGTCGTTAAACATAGATCGTGGAAAAGCAGGGCCTAAATTTCTGCTAACAAGTAACACATGACTTGGGATAAATGTACTTGAATCACCAGAAAAGCTAATCACAGTTTTAGCAATCTTTCAAAGAAACAGGGTTGATTCTGTGGATATCAACAGTTTAGTAGTCAGGCCTGGAAAAAAAATTCAGGGAGCAAGAGATGCAGCACGCATATGAGTCGAGGGGTCTTGGGCAAATTACTTAACCTCTTGGTGTCTCAGCTTTCCCTGTCTTTAAAATGGGGATAATAGTATGTGTCTCAGAGAGTTGTTGAAAGAATCGCATGAGATAAGATGTATAGAGTGCTTAGTACACTCTACATGTGTGCCTGGCACATCAAAACTCATGCATGTTACTTTATTATAACTCAGGTGCAGGGAGTGAGAGTAATGATGGAAAGTCAATTCATGGTTGTCAAAAGAATGATTGAATAAAGGTGTCAGTCGCTCAGGAAAAGGGCTGTGTTCAGAATTCTCTCTTGCTATCTTGCTCTCTCTTTCCTTCCTGAGTTTTCCCTTTGATCTTTTTTTTTTTTTTTTTTTTTAATGCATTCCATCTTTGTGTTTCCTTTTTCCTGGTTTAGAGTGACAGGTAAGAAAGATCTCTAGGTTAAAAGAAGTGTCCCCAAGATCTCTAGGTTAAAAGAAGCATCCCCAAGGCAAATGAGGCTAGCTCCATTGTAATTTGTCTTAAAGGCTGATCCTACGCAAAAGGCTATATCTGGGTCTTTCATTTTTAAGACCAAATAGCTAGGATTAAGAGATATATTAATGTTTACTCCTACCCATGCAGTAACTGTCTTGGAGGTAGAACCTGTTGTGTATTTCTATGCCTATGCAGAGATATCCAAACCTAATGTTCTCACTACTAGAAATTGTGTTTTATAAGTTAAATAATAAAAAGCAATTTAGATAGCATTCTGATTGGACAGTAGAGATTGCATTTAGATTTTTTTTCAGTAGTCACCTCAACAGCTCAGACAGATTTCGGTAATCCTGAGAGATAAACACAGAGTAGTTATAAATATATAAAATAGTGGTAGTTTGCACTGAAAGAGGACTTAGTTATCTGAAATAAACATTTTGTACAACTTGTAGACCAAAAACCACTTGGTGAATGGAGGAATTGTATGTTGCCTTCCTGTCATCAGAGATGAACTAATGGAACTTCCTTGCTGTTTCATTTAACTCCTAGTGAAATAGATTCCCACCTCAAACTAAGCATGAATTCACTTTTGTAGAGGGAGTGCTCCTAAGTGGAGTCTGAATGAAGGACTCAAAAAGTTTAATTTTTAGCCTTCTCTTTTGTTAGCCACTTGTGCTGACAGCAAGAGGAAACTTCTTTGTGCTTGAGAGGTTGGTATGGTTGGAAACAGTTGTTCTCATTTTCTGGGTCTTCTGACTTTATCAAGCCATTTGGCCTTTGAAGAATGTGCAAGAGGGACTGGCAGATGCCTGCTATGCTGGAAGCTGGGAGTACTGGTGGCAAATTAATATGGCATTGATATTTTTTCCTTAACAAAGTGTGTTATTTGCTAATTTAACTCCTTGGAATGGTAAGTACAAATGGTGATCAAAGTGACAATATATCATCCTTAGGATGGATTATTTTCTGTTAAAAATTAAATAGTCTCCTTTCAGACTGGTATGTGTCTTTGTGTAAGGGTCTCAGATGCCATCCATTTGACATTCATGTCAATCTTCATGGAACAAGACCCAGAAGGTAACAATGAGAAATGCAGCATTTCAATGTTAATCATGAGAGAGAGAGAATGTGTAAGAAATAGTTTTTAAAATAATGGACAAAATACAAAAGACCTTATCTGAACATTTAGATTTGCCCTCATCATCTGCTCCCCTTTAGATCAGCAAAATCCAGCTTGAACTACCCCCCACTCCCCTTTATTTGAAATAGTACACACACACATACATGCACACACACCACACATACTGCACACCACCACCATCCCCTGCTTTCATCTTTTGTATGCATAGCTTGATTTTCTGTGAGAATGTAGAATTTGTAAGCAATCTAAAGCTCATCTAGGCCCTGGATAAACTAAAGAATGGACTGCAGCCCTCCATGATATCTAGCTAACACCAGGCTTTAATTAGCAGATTAGTAGACAGTTGTACTGGGCAAAGCCTTTGGTTTCTTTTTACCAATTTCTTCTATAAAGTCCCTGATGACTGGAACTTTCCCTCTGTTGGAAATCCAGTTATCTTGCTGGCAAATGTTGTAAGCCCCCAGAGCCACAAATCCAGAAGGGGGTGGTACCGTGGAATTGGGGTGCAAGGTGTTATTTTACCTTGACATTCAGCACCAGAAGAAAGACAATGTTCCACTTCTTTCTCTGCAGATGCCCTGAATTTGTTGTTGTTGAAACTTGTGAAATTATTTCATGTGTTTTTTTTCTTTTTCAAGGATAACAATAACAAAAAGAGTGTTGCCCTCAGAATTTACACTTCCTGGAGCCAGGGTGGAAGGACAGAGGGATTTAACTACATTCTCTGCAACTGTTTTCACTCTTGCCCAAGAATGGTTTCCCAAGAGCACTCCAATGGGAAGCAGACCTGAAATATTCCCCATTGTACCTCCTTAAGGCCCAGTTAAATTCTGTGCCTCAGTTGCCCTGTCTGTTAAATGGGGGATAATTAAAAGGGATTTAGGGTAGGATACTTCCACAACTCTCTCTTGAGCTCATGTCCGACTCGAATGGTCAGTATGATTTCACAAGTTCATATTTAGAGCCTGTAAGATGAAAATAGTAATTTCTATCTCATAATGTATGGATTAAATGAGTTAATATAAGTGCTTAACACAGAACTGATGCATAGTCAACACATTAAGTGACAGCTGTCAATGTCACTATCAACTAGGTCCCTTATAATAAACAACTATTGTCTTGGTCAAACTTCTTTTTTTCCTTCTACCGCAAATCCACAAATTGAGAAAATTCTAAGCGACTAGATCTTTTTTTTTTTTTTTTAAGAACCAAAGAACTATTTCATTATTATGATATTGATAGGACATATATGGTAAGAATCATGTGAATGTTTTTGTGATTCTTCACACAGGCCTTCAGGAAGGGGGTTTCTGCGGTGCTGGGGTTTGTCTTCCTCATGCTCCCACTCACTGACTCACTGTCAGCAGCAAGACAGCCTGCCCTGGTCTGCAAGAAGGATACGTTTTCTCACTAAGCCCCTGTCCCACCCTCCTGAGCCCGCCCTGTTCTTCAGGGCTGGAATGGGCAGGGAAGGGGCCTGTGGCAGTGGAGGAGGCCTCTTAGGGACTCTGACACCAATTCCTGAGGGGCTAGAGGTGGTGTCTGGGAAGCACCTTCCCAAGCTCCCTCTTGCTGCCAGGCCCTAGGACCCCAATGTAGAAACTTATGCAGGACGAGACTGGGGAGTACCTGGCACTTCAGAATGTAAACACCATTTACAAGCCTTCTGTATCTCACCAAGACAAAAATAAATACTCTCTGGGGACTAACACTGAAAATCCCCTCCTCGATTCCATTCTGTCCTGATGTAAATTATTTTCCTCCCTTTTGAATGTTTCTGGATTAAATTAAAAAGAATAATAGAGAATGGCAGGCATTAAAACTTTGGTAAATATTTGTGGCATGGTGATTAGGGGCACAGACTGGAGCCAGTTTTGCTGCTCTCCAGCTCACCTTTTAGAGCCTGAGTTCCCTTATATGTCAAATGCGGAATAATTATACTTGTCTCCTAGGGATATTGTGAAGAGTAAATGAGATAATTATATAACAATAGTAATGTTGATGTTTATTGATCACTTATTAGATGCCAAGTACTATGGTTAAGGCTTCGTGTGAGCTATTTTGACCACTATACCATATTGTACTCAAGACTTAGCATATAGGTAATGCTCAATAAATGATAGCAATTATAAAGACAATAATCATTATTAACAAAGTACAAAGAGCCAATCTTCACTGAACTTGGTGACATGTCTGTGCCATCATGCTTCCCTTGACAAAGCTGGTCCCCATACCCCACCACTCCCCTGCCCCTCTCAGGTTCCTTTAGACCATACCACATCTTCAAAACCTACTGCTGCGGGTGAAAGATGACTAGATTCAGAGTCACTGGGTGACCTGGGTGGATCCTTCATTGTGGCTTGGCCTGTTATAATTTACTTGTGACACAGCAGAAGCTGCTTTTAGACTCACGGTGCTGGTTTCCCTATCTTTACACTGTGAAGATGCTGTTATTTATTCATTAGTACTGTAGGACCCTGGGGAGAAAGACACTTCTGAAATGAAAAGCGCAGTGTTTTTTCGCCCACTCTCCTCATCCCCCTCCAGCAGCTGGTGTGGGAAATAAGCGAGGTGTGCTGTTTGTGGGTTGATGCACTGGCTGAGACTGGAGAGAGTGAGTCCCAGCAGCCACTGTGCTAAACACACAGGGCTAGCACAGCACCTGGCATGTGGTAGGTCCTCAAGAAACCATCTGTTGGAGGTGAAGATAATTCATGATTTTAGTTCAAGGATGTGTTCCCTATGTCTGCTGCAAAAAGCTGCTATGACCAGCTGCCACCCACATCCCTCCCTCCAGAGATTCCAGGCCTGGAAACTGGAACCAAATGCTGTATGCCATTTGTTTTTTTTCCTTTGGAAATTGAAAAATGTCATCGGTGCTAGGTTATGCCACATATACTTTCATTGTTGGTACTATATTTCCTAGTCTCTGTCCCACCATACTGTCCCTGGCATGCTTTTCCCTTTGATTCAATTGGCCTCTAGATTCTGCAAGGCCAAGCTGAAGTTTGGGGATCAGATTTTCTTTTTTTCTTTCTTTTTTTTTTGAGACGGAGTCTTTGCTCTGTCACCCAGGCTGGAGCGCAGTGGCGTGATCTCGGCTCACTGCAAGCTCCTCCTCCTGGGTTCACGCCATTCTCCTGCCTCAGCCTCCTGAGTAGCTGGGACTACAGGCGCCCGCTACCACGCCCGGCTAATTTTTTGTATTTTTAGTAGAGACGGGGTTTCACCGTGTTAGCCAGGATGGTCTCGATCTCCTGACCTTGTGATCCGCCCGTCTCGGCCTCCCAAAGCGCTGGGATTACAGGCGTGAGCCACCGCACCCGGCCGGGGATCAGATTGTCTAAGAGTGAGTAGTATTAGGTTAGATGATTCAAACAGCTTGTCTTTATTCATGGCCTAGATAGAACTTTATCTATCTCCTTACTCCTCCCCACTTTTTCCCTGCCTCGCAAATTTCCTTTCTTGCTCCTTAGGTGCACATCTCTTGGAGACCACTTCTTATACTCTAAGCTGAATCTGATGCCAGGGCCCTCCAGCATAAAGAGCTTTACAGGTGAGAAGCATTAAAGGAAGCTAATGAGCAAAAGAGGTGGGCTTCTGCTCCCTAAATGGTCCTTACAAAGCAAAGTAAACCCTCAGCTAAGGTATACCTGAACTCCTCACAATAGCTTCAATTTTTTTTTTTTTTTTTTTGAGATGGATTCTTGCTCTCTTACCCAGACTGGAGTGCAGTGGCATGATCTCGGCTCACTGCAACCTCCGCTTTCCTGGTTCATGTGATTCTTCTGTCTCAGCCTCAATTTCAGTAGCTGGGATTACAGGCACATACCACCATGTCTGGAGTTTCACCATGTTGGTCAGGCTGGTCTTGAACTCCTGACCTCAGGTGATCTGCCCACCTTGGCCTCCTGAGGTGCTGGGATTACAGGCGTGAGCCACCATGCCTGGCCTTCTTCATCTTTAAACAAGGAATTATTGCCATTTCAGGGTTGTAATAATTGTGAGTGAAGTTAAATAATGAATGTGAAAAGAGCTTTTAAAAACAGTAAATGCCACCAAATGTCAGGTAATATTATTCCAAACAGCATTTGTGCTTCTACACTGACATGTGCCAGGTTCTATCTAGCATTAGAGTTCTTTGCTTATTCTTCCTTGCGGGATGCCCTCCTTACTCCAACTAGGTTGACAGTTACTTCAGCTGGACTTTGTCTTACTTTTATCTGCGTCCCTCCGGTTCCTTTCCTAGTACCTTCAGTGTAGTGACTGCTTGATCAGTACTTGTTGAACTGGGTCCCTTATAATAAACAACTACTGTCTTGGTCAAACTTCCTTTTTTCCTTCTACCACAAATCCACAGATTGAGAAAATTCCAGGAGACTAGATTTTTTTTTTTTTTTTTAAAAAGAACCAAAGAGAATAAGAGGTAACGTGTATTTTATTAAAGGGCTGGCATTTTAATGGTACCCTTTTTAACTAGTTTACTTTAGTGTGAAATGTAAAGAATACAGATTCAGATGTAAGAAATGTCACATAGTGAAAAGAGGTGAAGAACCAAGTTTTATGAATTTGGTTTAGTGCCACTGACGGGGGTAAATCAGAGAAAAATAGAACGGATTTATGAATTGCTTATTTCAGTCCACATTGGTGTGGGTTTGGACCCTTCTAGGATTTCCTGGAGCCCTGTAGGCTGTTATTCACCCTTCACATATGCATATATAAAAATATACCATCTATAAATAGCCACCTGCCTTTTCAGTGAAATTAAAGATGGGAGGGTTAGAAGAGATTTTCCCAGTAGAATTACAGGGCTCAAACCTACAGCTGTTATACTACTAGAGTTCTACCCAGAGAATTTCTAATAGCACTATTTTATTTTAGGCACATTTTAAAATTATCTGTCTGTATTTTAATGGTAAGATGTTGTCCACAGACATATTTTTTTCTTGCCAAGATTTCTCACATACCTACTTAAAAAGATTAGGTGTTGCATGGGGTTGTTGTACAGAGTAGTTTTGTTTTATAAACTGCAGAAAATTTTCACAAGTGTTTCTACTCCTTATCTGGGGATTAACACCAAACTCCTGCCAATGTTTTTCTTAAACGCTACACATGCCCTTTCACAAACACTCTCTCCCTCACATATTTTCTGCAGAGATGTGCCTCCTTAAGAAAAATCCCCGAGCTTCTAACATTCCTAGGTATGAACTGACTGCATAAGAACACAGCACAATGTGAAGGGAATTAAACTGAACACTTTTATCTTTGCTTAAAAAAAAAAAAAAAAAAGCAGGTAACAATGTATTCATCTGCGGTCTTTGTTCCCTTACTAAAGACCAACACTCTTCAATCTTTGAGAGCCCTGAAAGACAAGGCAGTGCTGATGAGAAGAAGGGGACACACTCAGAGGAGCAGCCACTGGGCTCTCCCTGTAGAAGGGTCTAAGTGCCTTCAGCAGTTAATTTGCAAGGAAAAAACCCCGTTGGGAGCCTTCCACCTACTCTAAAAGCAAACATTCTTAACAGGCGGTATTAGTGTGGTGTTAAGAGAGGCATGCTTTAACCTAAAAGGTGTCATTTTATGAGTAAAAACTGGATAAACCTTCAGAGACTTGCAATCACTGTGTTTTCCCTTCCTTGATGCCAAAATCTTCACAGGTTAAGATGACCCCACACACCCATTGTGATGCTCAAAACCCGGGAGGATCTTAAAGAAAAGCTGCTTTGCACGAACTGTATAAATGCGGCTTCCTGCTCCTGCGAGAACTGTCACTGGTTTTCATTTCATGCATTTGTAAAACACACCAACCATGTGTGTAAGCCTGTTAATTAAAACAAAAACAGAACTGTTTCTGTTGTGCTTTAGAACTACAGAAACTTGGAGGCCAAGCGGGGCAAGAGAAACAGCAGCACCCAGTCTGCTCCTGGGTCCCACGGCTGCCAGGGAATTAAGCCACTGTATTAGAAAAAGCCAGGAAACAGGCACCGGATTTAAAGAAGAGAGGCGAAAGGAAAGAAAAAAAAATTCTAGTAAGGCTCAGAATTGGATGTATTAAAATGCCTTTTCCATTCCCCTGAGGGACTCTTTCATATCAAAGTTTCTGGATAGTGAAGGCTTCCCTGTCTAATCTGATTCCAAAGTTAGCCTCTTCTCAAGAGGAAAGAATAGCTTCAGTGGCTTCAGAGGCCATCCCAGGGTCAGGCGTGGAGTCTATTCCTGCCGGAGCTGCTGAGTCATTGCCACCTTGGGAGCTGCTTGACCTCTGCTTGGTTTACCTAGAAGGTAGAGGAAAGCCTTCAGCTGAGAACACTCCACAAGCAAGGCCTTTAATCTCAAAGTATCCACTGACTTTCCCTAGCACCTGAACCCAAAGCATTTAAGGATTACCAATCTACATAAGTTATATTAGAATACCAAAACACTGATCAGTTAAAAAAATAAAGAAAACACCCAAACACCCAAAAACACACTGAATTCTTCACTAGGGAAACACTACCAAAAAAAAGCAGCAAATATAAAAACTATCTTCCAGTCCCTTTCGAATATGGATTTCATCTCCTAAGGGCAGTAAAAACACGGATCAGACAGCACTTCTCTAAAAGAGATGCTTATTCAATACCTTCAATAGTTATCCAAAGCAGGATGTAGAAAGGCTTAGGGGTGTGTAGTGGGGTGGTATGGAGGAAGGCAGGAAGCAGCAACAACAGGAAAAAAAACATTAAATGACAGTGAAGGCATTCATTATACTCTGTATCTTAAAGGCAGGAGAAAAAAAGACCTCAATAACATATACCATTCTCTTTTACAGGGGACACACCCAATGGTGTCCCTCCATACTTTTTTCCCATACTTTCCTTCTTTCTCTTCTTTGGTTTAATATTACAGGAATAGTAAACTAAATAAATGTTCATTTTGTATTTAAAAAAATTTATTTGTGATCTGTACATGTGATAAAGTGGGGCTTCGTTGTAGACCTTTAAAGGCAAAACAAAACAAAAATCCAAAGTAAAAATGTATAAATACAATATATATTTTCTTACAAAAATGGGAGATTTACAAAATATACATACTGTACTTATCTCTATTTTACAAATTTCACATGCACTTAAAAGATACAGCACAAAAGATGCCAAAACCTGTGAAGTTCTAAAAATCTGACAGATGAGATAGTTTTGAAGGTTGAAGAAACACAAGATCAATTTTAACTTTATTGTAAAAAGCAGTTCCACTCAAGTGAACATTACATATATAAAGTTACTTGTACACTTTACAGTACCCTCTATGATTGGCATTTAAAAACTGTTCTGAGAAACAGGATAGTGTTGCAAGATTGGAGGGTAGTGTCAAAGGTGGGGTAAAGGTTTGCTCCCATGATTCTCTGCTCAGCTTTACCCCATCATGCAAAAGAATTCGAGTTCTATTACAGAAAAAAAGTACATGATTTAAGATTAATAAATTTAAGTCTTCCAGCACATTTCAAAGAACTCCAGAATCACTTTGAAGTTTACCTTCTTTTAATGACTTTCTTTAAAGATGGGGCCCATGGTTCGAACTTTCCTTTTCGTTCACTATGGTATCTGCTGATCACCTCCCAACCCAATCGCACAGAGACAGGGTCAGCATACGCGTGATGTTTTAGAAACAGATTGATGGAACCAAGAAAACAGGACAGAATGGCTCTTTGCTTTTTTTTTTTTTTAATTAACTTTCCTTTATTATGAGGCTGAAGGCATTATGTTTTTTACCTCAAAGGATCCAAATGGGAGAAAAAATATAGAAAAGAAACCTAAATATAGGCTTATAGCAAGGAAAAAAAAATGAAGGGAGAGACTTCCCTGACTATTTTAACAGTCTGTTGGATCATGTGTTCCAAATTAAATTTATTTAAAGCAGACAACAAAACCTCTTACATTTCCTTTAGCAAAGTCAGAACCTCTGGCTTAACGGTGTGTGATAGCACACTGCTCTTCACTTTTCCTTAAAAAGGAATGTTTATCTCAACCAATTAACAACCAAAGGGAAACCTCAGATTTGCGCTGCTTTGCCTATAAAAGTTGCTGTCTTCACAGTTATGCCTTTCCACAGGGAGACACTTTTGTTTCCTCTTTTGTCTCTTACAACAAAGACAAGGGGAAAAATGCATTCCTGTTTTGAAAAGCAACAAGTCATCACTTCTTTTCAGGGTATTAGACCAAATAAAACACCCGTCTTCCTGCCTCCTGCCTTCCCCAGAAAATGAAAAAGTAGCAGAAATACCTACTACACGTCTCCTTGGCCTCATCTCAAAACGTTATCATCATTTCTTTTGCATCCTCACATTAGGATTCTAGCAGACAGGCCTCCCAAGACTTCTAAATGCTTATTTTACAAGACTTGAAAGGAGTACGCGAGAAAAAACAGGCAGGAGGGGGCAGGGGAGGAGAGACCGTAATGTCTGACCCTGGAAATTAACCCATCTGGGCTCCAGTTTGGCCCCAGTGAAAAGAGATTATGGTTTGACCACTGCTTGACAAGGACACCGCAGGAGGCCCTCCCTCTTTCCAACAAAGCAGCCACCGCAGACAGGGCTGTACCTTTCCCGGGGCCTCACAGGGGTCTAGACAGGCCACTCGCCCTGCAGCAGGGGGATCAGTCACAGCCCCCATTCAGCCCCAGAGCCGGGAGAAACTCACAGCAGTTTCTGCTGGTCTCAATCTTCTCTTAGGCCCAAGCTGGCCTGTACCTTTCACGATTCACATCGTCGTTATCATTATCTTACTGCAAGTCTTTGCCTGAAGTCTTTTCATCCAAACCGCTTTCCACCCAGATCTCCTTTTCCAAATCACCCCTCGCCCCAAATCTGCAAAGAACTTCTCATTTCCAGGTCACTTCTCAGTAGAGGGGGAGGTTACAGAAACAGGCCCCCACCCAGCAGTTCTTTCCCTACCCTGCCTCTCCTCTTGCAAGAGGGCAGGGGTGGGAAACGTAGGAAGGGGCCGGGGCTCATACTGCAGTTTCCCCCTTGCTGCTGTGGCTGAGTCTGTGGTAGAAGCGGCGCCACGACTGCAGGGTCTTGCCCGACCAGATCCAGAAGCCAGTGGTGATGCCCACGATCATGGTCATCAAGTACTTGATCATGAAGACGGTGAAGTCGGGGCTCATGGGCGGGAAGTGGCCGGGCGGGCAGGGCACGGCATAGCTCTTGCACGTCTGCAGGAGCCAGGTGCGCTCCCAGTGCTCGCGGAAGGCCTGCTCGTAGAAGTAGCAGGCCAGCACGATGGTGGCGGGCACTGTGTAGAGCACGCTGAAGACGCCAATGCGCACCATGAGCTTCTCCAGCTTCTCGGTCTTGGTGCCGTCGTGTTTCATGATGGTGCGGATACGGAAGAGGGACACGAAGCCGGCCAGCAGGAAGGACGTGCCGATGAAGAGGTAGACGAACAGAGGCGCCAACACGAAGCCCCGCAGCGCGTCCACACTGGACAGGCCAACATAGCACACCCCGCTGAGCAGGTCCCCGTCTACCTGGCCCATGGCCAGGATAGTGATGGTCTTGACGGCGGGCACGGCCCACGCGGCCAAGTGGAAGTACTGCGAGTTGGCCTCGATGGCCTCGTGGCCCCACTTCATGCCGGCCGCCAGGAACCAAGTGAGAGACAGAATGACCCACCAGATGGAGCTGGCCATGCCGAAGAAGTAAAGCACCATAAAGAGGATGGTGCAGCCCTCCTTCTTGGTGCCCTGCGCCACCGTGCGGTAGCCATCGTCCGAGAAGCGCTCCACGCACACGGCGCGGTCCTCCAGAAGGAAGCCGGCCACGTGCGCCACGGCCACCATGAAGTAGCAGCCCGACAAGAAGATGATGGGCCGCTCTGGGTAGCTGAAGCGCCGCATGTCCACCAGGTAGGTGAGAACGGTAAAGAGCGTCGAGGCGCAGCACAGCACCGACCACACGCCCACCCAGAGGCGGGCGAAGCGCCTCTCCTCCTCCTTAAAGTACATCAGGCCGTTGGCACGGCCCGGTTCGCACGGGGCGCCGCAATCGCGCTCACCCAGGAAGCGGTAGCCCAGGTAGGGGGGCACCTTGAGCTGACGGGGGCATGAGAAGGGGAAGGCGGGACGCCCCCTGCCATCTGAGGCCCCCGGAGGCAGCGCGGTGAAGGGCAGGTCCGGCAGGTAGGGCGCAGTAGGGTAGGCAGTGGGGCCGCCGCCTGGACCTCCGGAGCCGTCTGACGTATTCTGGCCCACGCAGATCTCGCCCGCGCCGTGCACCGGGAAGTTCTCGCAGCGCAGCCGCTCGGGCCACTGGAAGCCGAACTTGTTCATGAGCGCCTCGCAGCCCTGGCGGGCGCGCTCGCACAGAGAACGACACGGCGGGATGGCCTGATCGAGCACGGTGCACACGGGCGCGTACATGGAGCATAGGAAGAAGCGGAGTTCGGGAGAACACTGCACCTTCACCAGCGGGTAGAACTGGTGCACCTCGAGGCCCGCGTCCTCTTGGTTCGTGTGGCCCAGCAAGTTGGGCAGGATGGTCTGGTTGTAGGCGATGTCCGTGCACAGCGGGATGGAGATGGGCTGGCAGAAGCCGTGGTCCGGCACGGAGATGCCCTTCTCTCCGTGGTACGGCTGCGCCCCGGCGCCCGTGGACAGCGCGCCCAGCAGCACCAGCATCAGGGCGCAGAGGCCCAGGGACAAGCGAGGGGCGGCCGCGCCGGGGTCCCGCATCGCCGGCCGCGAGTGCAGCGGTGCTCTCAGCCCGAGGAGTGCGACGAGGCGGTTGGGAGAGGCAAGCATGCGGGGAGGCGCCGCCGCGCCCGGTGCATGAGAGTCCTCACGGCGCCGGGGCCGGGCCGTGGGCGGCGTGGAGCAAAGGGCGCTGCCGCCTGGGTGCCCGCGCCGCGGGGGCGCCGCAGCCGCCGCCGCCGCCCGGCACTCGCAGGGCCGCCGGGGGCCCAAAACTCGTCAGCCTGGGTTGGGGGCGCCGAGGAGGGCCGCCTTGCTCTCCCCGCGAGGACTTAACGGTGAGGCTCCCTCCGCCGCGAGGAGCAACAAGCGGCTCCGGGCACCCTTCAAAGTTTGCCCAAGTCTCTGGACCCCCGGCGCACGGCAGCGCGCACGGCCCCCGCGCCCGGTCGGGCCCCCTCCAGGAGAACCCCCTCCTGGAGAACCCCTGGCGCCGCCGCCCGCTCGCCCCAGCCGCCGCCTCCGCGGTGCTGCCCCGCCTCCTGGCCTCCAGGCTCCGCTCGCCGCCGCCTCCTTCGCCTCCTCCTCCACACCCCACTCCTTCTTCAACCCCAAAAGCTCGGCCCCAAGTTTCAGCCAAACGGCCGGCTCTCGCTGAGTCCGATCTCGGCCCCGGAGTCGGGAGCGCGGCGAGTTCTTTTTGGAAATCCAGTCACACTGCGTCCGAAACCGCGAGGCGCTCGTGCCCGCGGCCTGGCCCTGGCCCCTCCAGCCCCGCGCAGCCCCAGCCGCAAGTCCTGGCGCCCGCCGCCGCCGCCCGCCGGGAGGGAGCGCCGACTAACGCCTCGGAGTCGCGCTGGTCGCCAGAAGAAGCGTCGGGCTCGCGGGGTTCCGGACCGGCCCGCCCCCTCCCCTCCCCCCATTCACAAACCACTCCGGGGGCGGCCCCAGGTCCCGGCGGCCCAATGGCAGCCTTTGTTTTTTCGGTGGCCGCCTTTGGATTGGGCGGAAGTCGGAAGGGGCGGGCGCGGGAGCGGCGGAGGCGGTGTCCGCGGCGCTCTGGGCGGATTCCTGAGGGGAGGGGCGGGGGACTGGGAGGGAAAAGTTCGGAAAAACTTTTACCCTGAATTCGCTCAGGGGGGAAAACGCGCAGAAAGGGAATTTGCTTCAAAGATTTGTTCCTTTTCCTGGTGCACTCAGATGCGCATTCCTGAGCAGGGGCTCCTTCGCCAGCAGCTTTTGCGGGGAGCGAGGACCGCGCAGCGCCCCTGCGGGGAGAGACGTGACCGGGAGTCGCGTTAGGACTGCAAAGACTGGCTCTGGCGGGGCTTTCGGGTCGCCGGGTCCTCAATGGGTGGTTTGGGACGGGGCGAGAAGGGGGTGCGCCTTGAGGATCGCTTCTTTCCCCCTGGACCCAAACAGTCCACGCGAGGCCACAGTCCCCGCTCCCCTCTCCCGAGTTGTAAAAAGGAGGAGGGGCCGCCTCAGGAGAAACCCGAGTCGGGCGGAGGGGGCCGAGTGACGGTGGGAGGAAGGGCCCAAAGCGGGGAGCGCGGGGAACCCGGGCTCAGGCCACCCCGCCCGCGCGCACGGCCTGGAGTCTGGGGAGCTGGGGTGGCTCTAGCGAGGTTTTAAGGAAACGAAGACGGCGTTGGGGAGACTGGTTCTAGAAGTAACCTGAGACCGAGCGCCCAGGAACACTCTGTACGACGCGCCGGGCGTCTCAGTGGCCCCGTGTGCTTTGGTTCTGCGGCGTGTGGCCTTTCGGGATCCCATCTTCGTTGCAGAAGCAACCATTAGATCCTCCATTTAGAATCTGCATAGAAATGCTTAAATGCGTCTTAGAAACCAGGCTAATTAAAGAGTTTTCAAAACACAAAGCGGGGTTATCCTCGTTCTCGGGTAGCGTTTTCTGATTGGCAAACGTTCTTTTGTTCTCGGTTAAATCTTCGTCCTGCGCCAGGCGCTAGGCGCTCGCGCGCGCTCTCTCTGGTTACTCCTGGAGGGTCAGAAGTCACCAGGGGGGCATCTCCCCTCTCTCCGGGCTGCCAGGAATATCAGGAATTCCCATGCAGGGAAGTGACATGTTGAGAAGGAAAGGAAAAAAATCAATCTCTCCTCCTCCTCCTCCTCCTCCTCCTCCTCCTCCTCCTCCTCCTCCTCCTCCTCCTTCTTCTTCTCTCTCTCTCTCTCTCACACACACACACACACACACACACACACACACACACACACACACACACACACACACACACACAGAGCAATCCTATGCTTTAAAAAACGTTATTCCGGGCCGAGCCCTTCTGCCTCAGTCCCGGGTGCTGGAGCTCTGAGCGATTTCTGATCAGGTTGAACCTTGGCAGAAGTTGCTGTCTCTGCTGTCTCCCGTGCGCTTCTTCTACGGCAAGAAAAAAACTCATTCTGAAATCGAAGACAATTAATTGGGTTCCCTTCCATGGAAGACTTTGGCTTTCTCTGTTTTTCTTTATTTATTTCGATCACCGAAGATTGTTGGGAATCGTTCCTTCCAATTCACGGTCTTTGTCCTTCCCCACTCCTGTTAATAGGTCTAAAGGGCGGAAGGAAGCCTTTGGGCCAAGGCAGAGTGTTAGACTGATCACATCCTCCATCCGGCCCTCAGCGGGAGTCGCCTTCTTGCTCCCAAGCATCAGTTTCGCCCTCCCTCCCGGACGCCACCCCCGCCCTTTTTTTTTTTTCCTTTTCTTTGGCGGGGAGGGGGGAAGAAAGGTAGGGGGAAAAAAAGAAAGGTGCTGAAGGTAATATGACACTTGCTTTAAAAAACGTTTCATTCCTTCTTTGTGTTTTTTAAAGGGCCCCCCTTTTCTTTCGAAATTATTATTCCTATTACCTAACATCGGGGAGTGTTGATCTTCGGTTGAAATACGTTGCTTAAAGACAATGCTGCTGCTTTGCTTTGTCATTTAAAGTATGTGTGGTGGGGTGTTAGATTCCTTTTTTCTCTCCGTGAGCTTCAGGATATCCTCCTTTTCTAAATCAAATTTTCATGCTTATTCATCAGGCCACTGATCTAAGTCATCTTTGCTTATTGAGGAAGAAATACCAAGCGCTGTCATCAAATAAAATGAAAACTGACAGGATAAAAATACTGTCTCAACTGCAGCTAAAACCAGTTTAGCTGATGAGCTTCTACTCTCCATATTATAACCCCAGACAGCTCTGATGTTAGGCAATAGGATAATAATTTAGGGAAAAAAAATGAAAAAAGGCAAAAACAGAAAAACCTTAACTCAAATAGAAGGTACAAATGAAAAGCAATCTATGCCTAAGATGCAGAAAACCCATCCCAGATGGAAAGTGTCACAGATGTGAGTCCTCTTGCTCTGTCCCAGGCAGACAAGTGCAAAAAGCAGAGAAGCAAAGTCAATTTTAAAAAGAGATTGTTTTGTTTTTAAAGATTTTTAAAAAATCAATCCAAAATTATTCCCCACAATAAGAATTTGCTGTGAGAGGGGAGCTCTGGCTTTCCAAGCCTTGCCTGGTATAGAATGCTATGATTTTAAGGAGCCAAGTAATAAAAGATCAGAAAAAGTAAGTTCACAATGCAAGGGTCTAATCATCTGTTTTAGGATCTATGACAAATGTAGTGACATTTGTTTATATTCTGTCCAGGATCAATTTAATTTTCTTTCCCAAGCAACCCCTTCCACACCCAACTCCCAAAGCCACTAACTGGTATCTTCTTGGGAGAGCCAAGGGTGGAAAATTTTGTAACTATCTGCTGCAAAATTTCCAATGGTCCCTGCCCTTTAAAATAACAAAGGTCTTTATTTCTTCACATGTAGTCATATGGTCCCGCAGAAAGGTGATGCTATTCATTGGCTCCAGTTTTACAAATGCTACTTATTTTGGCCAAGTCCCAGGTTTATCTAGTTGAATTACATTCTGATGTCAGGCCAGATTTGAAAATGGCCACCTTCGTGTGCCCCAGTCTTGTGGCTGTAATGAAGCTCCCAGTGCAATAATTACTCATGCAAGACCAGAAAGGGCAACTTTTAACACATGCTCTCCTTTCTGGCCTCTCTTTTACTAGACAATTTTGACATGGTAACATGGAGAACTTGGAATTTCCAGTTGTCAGGTTGTCATTGACTTGTGTTCATTTTTGTTGGGGTGTTGGATCATTCCAAAAATGGGAATATTCTTATCACTAAAACCCTTTCAAATGTTATGAAAATTAGAGATATCTAAGTTGAAGAAGAGGAGAACCATGCAATAATCATGTTAGATGTGCAGGCCGCATCTTGTAGAGATGATTTATATGGTAAATTCAGTCACTGAGTCTGACCAACACTTCCCTTGTCGATTGAGATGGGTTTTTGTGTTTCTGTTTTTTGAGACAGAATCTCACCCTGCCACTCAGGCTGGAGTGTGGTAGAGTGATCATAGCTCACTGAACTGCTAGTCTCAAGTGATCCTTCTACCTCAGCCTCCAGAAAAGCTGGGACTACAGATGTGCGCCACCACACTGGGCTAGTTGAGAGTTTTATACATTGTCTATTGTGTAATCAGGGTGTTGATCAGGGCTGCAATGGCTTCAAGGCTCAATTGGAGGACCCACTTTCAAACTCACTTATGTGGCTGTTGGCAGGCCTCAGGCTCTCACTAGCTGTTGGCCAGAGACATCAGTTCCTTGCAATGTGGACCTCTCATAAGGCCACTCATAATATGGCACCTTGCCTCCCTCACAGCAAAGGTTCAGAGAGTCTCTCCCTCTGAGAGAGGGAGGGAAGGAAGGAGGGAGAGAGAGAGAGCAGGAAAAAATGACGGAGAAGATAGAAGTCACAGTCTTTCTGTAACCTAATCTGGGAAGTGACATCCTATCACTTTTGCCATATACTATTCACTAGAAGCAAGTCACTAGATCTTCCCACACTCGAGGGGTAGCAGGGATACATAGAGTGTGCAAAACCATTGGGGGAATCACAGGGAGCCATTTGAGAGGCTGCTTACTACAAGGATTATTCATTTATTCATTCCTAGAATATTATGAAGATGAGGCAACAGAGAGAAATGACTCTTGGAGCTCTGTCCTTGGGGAGTCCAGAGAAAGGGTCACAGATAAAAATACAGTGTTGACTGGTTATGATGCCACTTGCAGATGTTAGAGTCAGGACAGAACCCTAACTCTGGCCAACCAGCTCCAAACACATGTCCCTGGACTCTAGAGACAAAACATGGAGGAAGTTGATTAATAAAAGACCATGAACAGTTCTGGGAAAAACATCCAAATGTAGAGCGCTGGGGAGTCAAATCTGTACTCAAAGGTCAGAGCATATGGACCATAGTCTGTAGAAAGCGACTTCAGCTATCTGGGTTATGATGTAAAAAGCACCTTTGGTAATTGCTACCCATGTCTCCAATGTGGGTCTGCACAGTACTGATATCTAGGACGGATAGCAGAGGTGGTTGATACAGACTGGTTTAGTTCTGCCTTTCACTATTGATTTCTTGTCTTGCCTCAGGCAAGTCACTTAACCTCCCTTGCTCCCCCAGGATGTTGTGAGAATTCATGAGGTAATATTTACGAAATGCTGTGTGATCCATAGGCAAAAAATCATCAGGGCAGAATCCTGGTTTAGTTATATGGATACAAATCTTAGGGATCAAATAAAAGGCCAAGTTAGCTGCATATTTTGGGGCTCTGACTCTTTGCTGAGGTTGTAAGTTTTATAGTGGTATGCTGGTAAATGTTTAACAATCGACTCTCTGGGAAAAAAGCTCTGATCTGTACATTTGCCAATTTCCATGGTGTAAATAATGCTACCATAACCAATTTCAAGCCAATGTGATGTCACTGAACTTAGTGTTTGGAAAAGATGCACATGATCAGCTCCACAAGCCCCTAAGAGCTTGCCCTGGTGTACCACTGGGTGTGCTAGAACTTCTTATCTTCAGATTAGCTTGAGCATCAAAAATAGTTATCTTTTAAATACATTTTTCACTTCACACTGCACTGCTACCTGACGTCTTTTATGATAAACACTAATGTTTGTTCTTTTATATGTCTGATAAAAAGCTATTCCAAAATTTAGAGAAGCCCCAGAATTTCTAGGCTGGGATATATCAAGTCCAGGTTAGTGATGACCCCTTGAACATTACACCTGACTCAGGTTTCAAACCAAGTTGGAAGAATCTGTTAATTTTCTCTAATTACCTAAGGAACAATTCCATTTCTGAAACTGCACTAGTGGGCATTTAGATTGGGAGACTTGGGAGCCCTACTCCTGCCCCCTAGGGCAAATGGGAAACTTGTTGTATATCAGGCTCTCCCAGTAAGAGAATTTTATCAAGGAGGGAGCTAGGAGGAGAAGCTGTGGGAACCAGACTCAAGGTAGTAATGAAAGCTTCCAGGGAATCCTATGGAAGAGTAAACATGGAACTTGAGCAGTGGAGTCCAAGCCTGGCTGGTCATCAGAATCACCTGAGGAGTAAATAAAAGAAAAAAGAAAAAAATTTTCAGAAGCCTGAGCCCTACTTCAGATATGTTGAGTCAGAATCTCTAGTGGGGGACTTGGGGATTTAATTTTTAGACACTCACTGGGTGATTCTTTGGAATTAGTCAAGTTTGGGAACCACTGAACCAGGCTTGTATTCCATAGCGGTACATTGTGTTACCTTATAGGATGCCTTTAGTTTTTTGTTTGTTTGTTTGTTTTCGTTTTTGAGACAGAGTTTCGCTCTTATCACCCAGGCTGGAGTGCAATGGTGCAATCTTGGCTCACTGCAAACTCTGCCTCCTGGGCTCAAGTGATTCTCCTGCCTCAGCTGGGATTACAGGCGCCCGCCACTATGCCCAGCTAATTTTTGTATTTTTAGTAGAGATGGGGTTTCGCCATGTTGGCCAGGCTGGTCTCGAACTCCTCACCTCAGGTGATCCACCCGCCTTGGCCTCCCAAAGTGCTGGGATTATAGGTGTGAGCCACTGTGCCCAGCTTGATGCCTTTAGTTTTGCACGAAGTTTTCACTCTAGTTGATTACTTTTTGAACTGAAGGATGGAAATAATGAGAACCATAAGGGAGTGTGACATGTGTCATGTGTCATGTGTGAATGTGTGTGTGTGAGAGAGAGAGAGAGAGACAGAGGGAGAGAGAGAGAGAGATGGTTGGATAAATGTCATTGCATGGTGTGATGTTGGGTCTGGGACCTTATTTATGAGTCTCAACAAGGTCACAGTGGCTATTCTGAAATGCAACAGCTGCTACTTCCACAGTTTGCTTCATAGCATTTCCTTAGACTCACCTTGCCATTTGTGTACCTTGTGCCACATAAATCCTGTCCTCAGAGGATTGAGTCTGGAGTAGAAGATGTGACCCAGCCATGAGGTTGTCTGGCACGAGACCTCTGTCCAACAGTTGTGCCTGCTCTATACAGAGAAGCCACCTAATTGGATGCTTTCATTTGGGGGTCTGAGTGTAAAATACGCTGGCAGAAGCTGGGAAGTATTCAGTGAGGAGGGAACAAGCAGAAACTAGGAAGCAGTAGAAGCTTGGAGGAAGCAAGAGCTGTGAGGCAGTGAAGTGAGTAGAGACAGCAATTAGATGGTGGCAATGGGAGCAGAGGAAGGAAAGACAGGAGAGCAGTGGCCTTTATAGTGGAAAAATACAGAAGAAAGGAAGGAAATAAACAAAGGAGAAAGGAAGGAAGGAGAGAAGGAACACCTGTTTCAGAAGGAGAAGACAAAAAGACCAAGTCCTGAGAGCTGTTTCCTGGTTGCTTCCTTCCCTCGGAATTCTGCCATCCCTATGAATAAAGCTGTCTGACTCCTGGTCTGTTACTAGGGAGAACCTTACTAACCACAGTGCCAGGCTTAGAAAAGGGTGAAAACACACGTCTTCTCCGACTTTCTCCTGGAGAATGTGTCCACAGTAGCAGAAGGCTGACCACAGAGCATCAGCACCAGCCTAGGAGAGGTATCCACTGAAGGCTGATTAACAAGGCTGGGTCTTGCAACCACCTTCATCTTGCTCAATGGCCTGGATAAAGAATTTGAGAATATACCTCCCAGGGCTGCAATTGACATTGAGTGGACTGTGATTGCAGAAGTGTTGAAAGATAGGAATTATCTGTAAAGGCCGGGGACACATTTTTCTTTTGGGTTGTTTTGAGAAATAAGTGCACTGAAGAATCTAAAGTTCTTAACATGGTGTGGAGGCTACTAGTTGTCCGCCAATACCTGTTCCCCTCTTCTTCCATAGTAATAAAGCCCCCAGTCTTCAGATGGACATATGACCAACTGGAATAAAGATCCCATTTTCCAGACTCCCTTATGGGATCCACTGAGCCCAGGCCATGGGGTGTCAGCAAAACTGTTGTGTGCCACTTAAAGGGAGTGGCAAGTACCCTCCTTCCCTCCTCCTGACAGCTGCAACTCCGCAAGCTGTTGTGGACCATGAGGTGACATTGGGAAAGGAGCAAAAGGGAGAAAGGCCCTCAGTCTCTAACACAGAGGTGCACCATGCTAGTCTGGGATGGGCTCCCTCTGGATTTCTCAAATATGAGAACAAAATAAACTTTGGTCTTGTTTTAGCCAACATTGTTTTAGCCAACATTGTTTTAGACTTTCCAATGCCTCACAGCCAAGCCTAATCCTATTTTATCACAACATAACTGGCTCATGGTAGGTACTCATCAAACGTCAGTTTCTTTTGCCACTTTTCTTTGATATTGCTATATTCTGTCTCATATTTCAGTCATTTTGGTGCTTTCTTACCCCACTTATTTATTTGAAAGGTCTTTGAGAGTAGGAACTATGTCTTATTTTTCTCCCTCGTCTTTCACAAGGTAGACGTTCAATTTGTTGAATCAAATTGTGCAATTCATCAGTCAGATGAAGTTCAATGAAAATAAAGATGCATACATTGCAGAGATACAGGATGGTGAAAGGCTAGCTCGGGACAGAAGACTTGAGAATCACAGCAGACCGTAAGCTAATCATGCGTCAACAATCACTGCTATTGTTTTAATTTATTTGTGTTTAGAGACAGGGTCTTGCTCTGTCACCCAGGCTGGAGTGCAGTGGTGCCATTGTAGCTCACTGCAGTCTGGAACTCTCCGGGCTCAATCGATCCTCCTGCCTCAACCTCCCAGTAGCTGGGACTACAGGCACATGCCACCATGTCTGGCTAATTTTAAAATTTTTTTGTAGAGACAAGGTCTCTCTTTGTTGCCCAGGCTGGTCTTGAACTCCTGGGCTCAAGTGATTCTCCCAGCTTGGTCTCCCAAAGCGCTGGGATTACTGGGATGCACCACTGTGCCTGGCCCTACTATTGCTTTTAAATCGAACACATAAATTTGGCATGCGGAAAGTGAATGAAGCAGCGTGAAGGAACCAGTATGAAGAGTAACCCAAAGAAGTTAAAAAGGTGATTCTCAAAGGGATGGTGGAAGGTAGTTGTAGAGAGATTTACTTTTTAAAAAGCCTACTTTCTGTGCCCCACTCCTAGAGAGTCTGTTTAAAAGCTCTTCAAGTGAGTCTGCTGTGCAGTCAGGATCCAAAATAGCTGATGAGAAGACAAGTTGAAAGTGTGTTTCTCTTGGAAAAATATATGAAGTCATTTAACTGTCTTCCCAAGTGTATGAAAATTTGTTTTGAGATGGATGTGGTGCATTTCTGTCTTCAGAGGAACAGAGACAGACTTCAGTTACAGCCAGGGAAATGAGAATTCTTGGGGTCTTGGTCCAGCCACTAACCCCTTGTTCTCCGGCAAGTGAGTGCACCTCTTGAAGCTTTGTCTGCATCTGTAAGTGGTAGAAACTGGGCTTTGTGATCTGGCTTCGCTCTGATAGCCTATGGCTCTATCTGGGGGTTCCTCGCCTAAGCTAGGACTTCCCAAGTAGGGACTTTCTTGTCTTCCCAGGTTCTGATGGCAGCGCACCAGTCAGGCCCAGCAGCACACAGCCTGTGCCCACTTGTGCTGAGAAGGCCGGGCACGCGATACCCTGAGTGTTCCCTGAAGGGCCACTTGCCCATCGCTTTTCTAGCCTTTCACATTTCCACTTAGCCACCTTTCCCCCCTCTCCCTTTCCCTGCCTCCTCCTTATTATTCTAAATAGTACTTTAAACTCTAGAGCCAGGCTCTTCAATTAAGGTGTAGACAAAGTGGTTTGACTCCACTTGATTAAAAACCCTGTGAATGGGAGAGAACACAAACCTCAAAACATTTGCCTTTCAAAGCCAGAAGAGGGGGGAGAGAGAAACTGTTATGTGATCTCGAATTTGCCAGATGTCAGCTTAGAGGGGCCTAAAGAATTCCTAAGCCTTTGTTTACCAAATCCTTCCTCAGAGCCTCAGTGAACCCAGAGCCTGTGGCTACCTTGCAGGAGAGGCCACCGAGAGGCCAAAACTGGATGGGAAGGGTCAGGGTGGTAGGGGTGGGGGTGGGGAGAGGTATTTGAATTTTGTTTTTTCCACTTAATTATCTGGGGCTGCTTTTGGAGAAATCGGTTTTCTTTGCGTTAGGAAATTAACCCTTAATCTCCACAAATGAGGGCAATCAACCCATTTACTAAATAAACACAGATCATTGCAGACTGGCTGCTCCTCTTTGTGATTTAATTTGAGAATGGTTTCACCTGAGGGAGGGGCCGAGAAGTGGCTGCCCTGAGGAACCTGGCGGGGTCCCCAAAGGGAGGTGGCAAAAAGAGGTGGTTAAGAGAGGGCGGAGTGAGCCGGTTTGAGACTGAAGAGAGCTTTGAGATTTCCTTTTCATGAGTAAATCCGAGTCCCTCACTGGCTTGGGTCTTACCTTCTGAATTTATTTGGGGCCTTCCGTTGTATGGTGTTAATTTTGGCTTTGAAAGTGTGAAGCCGGTTAAAGCAACTTTTATTAGAATGCTGCCTATCAGAAGCCTCTGGGATGGGAACAGAGAAGCCCTTTATTTCTTAGCTAACTTTCTCATTAATATGTTGAGGAATCTCTCCTAGCTTTTAATTCCCTGCCTCAGTCACCAGTTATTTTGTTTATAGGTCGTCACAGAAAGTTATTTAAATCTACACAGTAGTGCCAGCAGCAGAGTGGGTTCGATAAATGATTGAATGAATGAGTAAGGTACAGCTCAAGTTAAAAGGGTGTAATTAAACCACATGGTCTTTGTTTATTTCTTAAAATGTATTTAGAGTCCTTATGTGTCAGGCCCTGTGCTGTGTGAGGTGCAGGAACCTGCGTCCCCGCCACCATGGATCTTACAGTCTCTTCTTTCTTTTCTTTTTTATTTTTGAGACAGTCTTGCTCTGTCACCCAGGCTGGAGTGCAGTGGCGCCATGTCGGCTCACTGCAACCTCTGCCTCCCGAGTTCAAGCAATTCTTATGCCTCAGTCTGTCAAGAAGTTGGGACCACCGGTGTGCGCCACCATGCTTGGCTAATTTTTGTATTTTTAGTAGAGATGGGGTTTTGCCACATTGGCCAGGCTGGTCTCGAACTCTTGGCCTCGAACTCTTGGCCTCAAGTAATCCGCCCATCTTGGCTTCCCAAAGTGCTGGGATTTACAGGCACTGAGCCACCGTGCCCGACCCAATCTTATAGCCTTGAATGACAAATGAATCTGGTTTTCTGCGATGACTTTGAGTTTGTCTCAAAATTATAATGGGAGTTTGGCCTGAGTTAGGAGCCAGCCTATCATGTGATTTAAAAATGAAGGGCTAGGCTGGGTGCAGTGGCTCACACTTGTAATCCCAGCACTTTGGGAGGCTAAGGTGGGTGGACTGCTTGAGCTGAGTTCAAAACCAGCCTGAACAACATGGTGAAACTCTGTCTTTACCAAAAATACAAAAATTAGCTGGGCATGGTAGAGAGTGCCCATAGTCCCAACTACTCAGGAGGCTAAGGTGGGAGGATCACTTGAGCCTGGGAGATTGAGGCTATTGTGAGCTGTGGTAGCACCACTGCACTTCAGCCTGGTTGACAGAGTGAGACCCTGTCTCGTAAATACATAAATAGGAAGGGCAGAGTTGGAGAATGGTTCAGGGATTCTTTTTTTTTTTTTGAGACAAAGTCTCACTCTGTTGCCTAAGCTGGAGTGCAGTGGCATGATCTCAGCTCATTGCAACCTCTGCCTCCCGGGTTGAAGCGATTCTCCTGCTTCAGCCTCCCGAGTAGCTGGGACTACAGGCACGTGCCACCATGCCCAGCTAATTTTTGTATTTTTAGTAGAGACAGCGTTTCACTATGTTGGCCAGGATGGTCTTGAACTCCTGACCCCATGATCCACCCACCTCAGCCTCCCAAAGTGCTGGGATTACAGGCATGAGCCGCTGCGCCTGGCCTAGGGATGGATTTTTAAATAAATGATCTCAGATTCCAGTCATTCATTCCCTTTATTTTGGGGGTGAGAAAACTGAAGCCCAAGATGGTAGAGTGAATTGTCCAAGCACTGGACAATTCATGACAGAAAGAACTGGAACTAGAATCCACACGTTTGGGTTCCTGGGCTTGTGTTTTACCCAAGAACTTTGCACATAAGGGCCCAACTTTATTCTCTCTGCTCCACCTCACATTGCAAAGAGCTTGTGTGAGTTCCAGAGTGAAGGATCCAAGTGACTGGCCGGAGTGAGGGGCTTTCGGGGTGGCTTGTGACAGGGAGACCCACAGAAAGCTGGTGAGTGGGGCCACTCTGCTTGGTGTCCACAGCCTGAGCTGCCCCGGACAGCTGTGCCTTGTCAAGAAAGGACTGGAAGGGGGTTGCAGAAAACACTGCTGGCATCCAGCCTCACCTCAGAGGCAGGGGAGGGACCTGGCTGTGCCTGCTGGCTGTTTGTGCTGGGGAAGGGGCTGTTGGCCTGTTTCTCTGGCTTCCAGCAGACTTGTGAAGAGCTGCTACCAAAACTGAGGGGTTTTGAAAACAGCCTGGGAGGCCGGAGAGGAAACATTTAGAGAAGAGATAAACAAAAGAAGCGACAGACTTCTCACTCTAACAAAAGGGGCTTTGGTTTACTTGTGAAACTTCACTCCTTCTCTTCCCCTAGCGTTAATTTATAAAGCTGGTCCATGGCTCCAAGAGATTACCCTATTTTAAAACCCTAGTTCTGAGGACCATATTGGTCTTGCTGTGTTTTGGCACCCAGGGTTGATGATGTCCTGACTTAAATTCCAGCTAAACAGTTAAGAGTAAGCCAGCTAACTGACTCTGGTGTCTGGTATTAGCCATGTCATTACTATTTATATTATTAACAGCTAACATTTATTGAGTGTTTACCATAGTCAGGCATTGTGCTAAGACCTTAACCCATACTTCTTGAGTTTTCATCCTCACAGCAGCCCTTTGAGGTGGCTACAGCATATTCCACCCATTTTACAGATGGGAAAACCAAGGCATAGAGAGGTCTAGGGTTACACTGGTGGTAATTCAAAGAATGGGAATTTTCTGAGATGGAGTCTCATTCTGTGACCCAGGTTGGAGTGCAGTGGTACCATTTTAGCTCACTGCAACCTCCGCCTCCCAGGTTCAAATGATTCTCGTGCCTCAGCCTCCCAAGTAGCTGGGATTACACGCATCTGCCAATATGCCGGCTAATTGCTTGCATTTTTAGTAGAGATGGGGTTTCACCATGTTGGCCAGGCTGGTCTCAAACTCCTGACCTCAGGTAATCTACCTGCCTTGGCCTCCCAAAGCGCTAGGATTACAGGCTTGAGACACCACGCCAGCTTCAGAATGGGACATTGGATCCAGTTCTCTCTTTGAAGAAAAAAAAAAAAAAAAAAAAAGAAGGAAATTAGAACAAGGAAGAAATTTAGGCTGCTCCTAACAGCACAAGCCATCTGTATATGCCTGACCTGGAGAAGGCTCTTAGAGAGCAGACAGGATGAGCTTGTGTTTTCTGTGGAAGCCTCGGTGAGGATGTGTTTCTCTCTACCTCCTATGCAGCCAGCTGTCCCAGAGAAAATCACAAGACCAGGATGTTCATGGGATACTGCATCGCTGTAAGGAATACAGGATATTTCCTTTAGAAACAATCTCACATTCTCTTCTAAGAACTATAGAGTAGTTTTCCCATTCACTATTTTGAAAGCTGTTAGTTTTGGTATAGTGGGGACTCCTCTTTCTTTAGAGATGCAGTTTGATAGTTTTGGTGGAGAGCCTAGGTTTTGTGGATTTTAATCCTTGTTCAGTAGTTTGTTAGTTATGTGACTTTGGACCTGCTTCTTAACTCCGCTTGGCCTCAGTTTCCTCATCTGTAAAATGGTGATAATATTTAACGGTAGCACCTGCTTCATAGGATTGCAAAGGTCAAATGAGATAATACAATGTACTTAGTACCGGGCATGTTACAAATGCTCAGTAAGGAATGATTATTATTGGTAATGGTTTAAAGAGGCAATTTGATCTGGGAAGATGGGAGCTAAAGTTTCTGGTTTCTCAAAAGGCTGTCGGCATCATGTATGCTCAGTTGAGAGTGAGAATACTGTAGGAATGGCAGGGCCAGAGGAAAGTCACATTTCCATCCTATTTCCAATACACAAATATGCTGAAGAGATGGATGTTTGTAAGTTGCTGCAGACCACAGGAGCTGTTGAAGAAAAATCTTTCTTTTCCAAATCTGGATGCTTATACCCCATAGAAAAGATATTTTGGGCATCCCATGTTTATTTCTACCCATGCCCTTTTTAGGCATAGGTCTTTCAGAAACAAAAACTGTGCTAGGTATAAATAAAAGAAGAAAAAATGTCTTTTTCAGTTTTAGGCAATATGCATATAGTGTTTACCAACATGATTATAATCTTCAGAGGAGCTGACCTTCTGATGGAAAACAGGGAAAAAACTGAAGTCCCAATGGCGCATTAAAAAATGTTCAACTTGCTTTATGTTATGGTCCTGCCCATTTCATTTGGGATACAAGCCCATTCAAAATGCCCTATAGCTCATTTTAGATTTGCAGAGCCTGTGGAACCCTGCCCATTTTTGCAAGTGGAAGGGTCAGAAGCAGTTATTTGCTGCATGGCAAACCCCTGGCAGGCAGCATCTGCATCTACATTTTTTTTTTTTTGGTAGAGTCTTGCTCTGTTGACCAGGCTGGAGTGTAGTGGCACAGTCTTGGCTCCCTGCAACCTCTGCCTCCTAGGTTCAAGCGGTTCTCCTGCCTTAGCCTCCCAAGTAGCTGAGATTACAGGCACCCACCACCATGCGTGACTAATTTTTGTATTTTTAGTAGAGACGGGGTTTCACCATGTTGGCCAGGCTGGTCTTGAACTCCTGACCTCAGGTGATCCACCCACCTTGGCCTCCCAAAGGGCTAGGATTATAGGCGTGAGTCACTGTGCCCAGCCTAAAACATATTTTTATTTCCTAGGAGGCTTTGCACTAGATGGTGCTTAATAAATATTTGTTCATTAAAAACGTTGTTTTCTACTTTATGCGGTTAAATTTGTTGGTTTAAAATCATTTTCCTCATTATAATTTCTGAAAGCTTAAACACTGAAGTTTGTGTTTATGTGTGTATGTAAAATAACAATTATGGGAGTTGAGTCCAATCTTCCTCCCCAGCTACAAGACCCTGTTACAGTGGTCCTTATACCTATCGCCATGGTCCTCCTTGAATACATCTCCCTTACTATCTTTAAAAACACACAAACCCCCCCAAAAACAATTAATTACAAAAATACTGTTTTATGTTGTAGCAAGTAAAAATGGTGGCCTGTCTTTTATGACTTCTATAAACCAGTAAGGGCTTTGAGCACCCAAAGGCTTAGAACACCATCTTACTTTTCAAACAAAAACAAAAAACAAACAAAAAAACACAGATTCCTTTGCTAAACATAAAACCCTCACAATTGCCCAGAAAGTCTAATATGTTTTTATCTAAAATGTTTTAGATGCAGAAACGGACACTTAGAGAGGCTAAATAACTTGCCCAAGATCATGGAGCTAGTAACTAGTGGGGCTGTGATTTGAACCCAGGCCATCTGGCTCCAGACGTGGAGGCACCACTTGATCACACTGACAAGTGTCAGGTGTGTGTGCCACTGGCCAAAACACAGTTCTGACAGGAGAGATCTCAGCTCTGCTTGAACTCCAGGGACAGAGGGCTTTCTTTGCATGTTCCCATTTCATTTTTTGGACAGCTTTAATTGTTAGAAAGTCCTTCATTATATTGAACGGAAATCTGACTCCCCAAGGCTTCCATTGATCTTCACAGTACACATTTAATCCCTCTCCCACACAACCACCCCTCAGATATATGTGTGCCACCCCGCTCCCACACCTCCTCCTCCACCCGGTTGGTGGGAACACTGGAAATAGGCCCTCTCAAGGTTCCAGGCCCCCAATGCGGCTGAGACCATGGGGAGGCTAGATGGGGCTTATATAGGAGGCAGAATGTTAAATCAGGTATTGCCAGTTGCTGTAGGTAATGTTTAGAACCCTGGACAAGGAATTCTCTGGGAACCAGCTAAGAATGGCTCTCCATCCCTGAATTACATACTTCCCTGTAGCACGGACGTTGCCATAAGATGTCATTGGTCCTGAAAGTGGTGAGTGCAGGGAAATAGCAATGACTTGAGCTCTCTGATTTGTAGCTAGCTGAGTCTTTATTCCAACCTACTGAGTTTCAGTGGGAAGGGGAACCATACAAAATTATTGAGGATGAGACCCCAAGAGACATCAAAATGGGTAGGATGGAGCGCCCGAATGGGGATGCAGAGCAGGTTCTGCAGCAGGAATGATTATGTGGTGCCTAATGGGTTTGAAATTGCAGTAGACACGTGCTAAGTGCATATCCTGGTCTGAGCACAAAAGAGACTTAGAAATGCAGTTTTAAAGTAATTTCTGTTCTCTCATTGATTACATTATAGAAATAGAAATGCATGGGTATGTGGCAGGTGGTGTATAGTAGCAAAGCAGCCAGGGCCTGCTCCCCTGGAAGATCTCAGCCAAGGAGAGTGAAGGAGTAGCATGTTTTGGCAGCAATTTTTAGCCATTCTCTCCACCCCCAACTCCCAGCCTTTGGCTAGACTGGCACCTGATGGATGGGTGGCTTATCCTTGTATAATCACACAGCTGAATATCTCCAAAAGGCCAGCAAAGATATGGTAGCCTCAAAGCTCAGCAGGACCCAAATCCTGACCACATCCAAAGATCCTTTGGAGAGGCAGCAAAGGAGATGCCTTCACTGTGTCTAAATGCATGTGTTCATTCATCCATCCAAAACCAAGTGTGCCGGCCCCTGTGTGTGGACCCACAGATACAGTGATAAACAAGCCCAGCACAGCCTCCATGTCATGCCGTACAGACTTACTGCACACCTACCATGTGCCGAGCTCTGTGCTGGCCTGACTTGGTATGTAGGCCTTTAATGTCCCATCCTTTTAGGGGTTTTAGGAAGGAGATGTGGAGGGCAAATGTCTTCCGTGCTTTTGGAATAGGCTTCTGTTGGGGATATGCTGGGACTGCTCGTGCTGGCTGTCTTCTTGGAGATGTGAGATGTGCAGCCACCAAGGGCTCCTCAGAGGAACACCCACAGGACTCCCCATCCACACCCCCATCAGGCAAATTCCCCTTTGTCTAAATTTGGATATTGTTCTCTCTAACGGAGCAGAGGGTAAGTCTAGCAATGTCAGCCTCCCTTGGAATCTCAGGCCAAGCCTTTGAGCAGACAGGCATTTCTCATCCTCAGTCTCTCAGCATCTCCCAGCGATTAACATAACCTGACACCAGGCCCATCAAGATAAGGATCCTAATGGCCACAATGGCTTCCCTTTCCTCCCCCAGCCCTTCTTTATTGCTCTGCACATTACGCTCACTTCCAGCAGGGAAGAGTTTAGAAGCGTGGGGCTAGGCGACCCCGTTCTGCAGTCAGCTCCCTGCAAGGCTTGTGCGAGGGCCCCAGGGACGGAGAAGCATTTCCCTTTAATAAGCTTCTCACACTACATTAAAGATAAAAGGGGAAGGGAAATATTTATATTCTGACAAAGCAGCTCTTCCCTTCAGGCTCTTGTTTTATTTATTAACTTGCTCTGTCCCTCTCTCAGTCTTTCTCTATTTCAGGGGCGAGGCATTTCCTCTTCTTCTCCTCTTTAGTCATTAATTTTGCGGGTGAGTGACAGTGACAGGGGGACTTTGGAATCGTTGTCAAAGAGATGGGATTTATAGGTGGGTGCCATTCCCAGGTGACACACACAGCTGTTCCTGTACCCTCTCGGGAGATGCTCCCCCATTACCACACTTATTATATAGCCCTTGGACGGCAGGATGAATCATGCTGGTTATGTTATGTCATTGAAAATGAAGTTGTGTCAGTCCAGCAAATTGCTCAGATATACAGTAACCTGGATGCTGACTGCGTACACCTGGGACTTTTTCGACCTCTTCTTTTATTGCATATTTTCCTCTCTCCTAGAGGTGATCTCTTGAGGAAGCTTATTTCCTCCAGCTAATCTGCCTAGAGCCAATAAAACACAGATACGCTGTTTTGCAATGATTATCATTAAAGTTGTAGGCTACCTATTGTTCCAAAGCCTACTCTAGTTGTAAAGGAGTTATTTCTCTTAAACACACCCTGCCTAGATTAGTTAGATGGTCAGGATAGTTTAGCCTCTGTTTTGTTGGCCTGGGGAATATTCATCTTGTTTTCCAAGTAGACGCTCTTTTGTTTTTTGGTAATGAGTTTTAAAAAATGACATATGATCATCATTTAAAAATTCAAGTACAAAGAAAGCAACAAATGTCCTACCTATGCACTTGTGGAGAAGCAATATAGGGTGATGGTTGAGAGCAAAGACAGCAAAGACCCTGGAGCCTGAATCCCTGGGTTTGACTCTTAGCTCTCCCATGTACTATCTGTGTAACCCATAGGAAACATCTCCATTCCTCAGTTTCCTTACCTGTAAAATGGGGGTGATGATATTATCTACTCCTTAAAAATTTTATGTGGGGGACCGGCAGTGGCTCATGCCCGTAATAGCAGCACTTTGGGAGGCTGAGGTGAGTGGATCACTTGAGCCCAGGAGCTCAAGACCAGCCTGGAAAACATGGCAAAACCTCATCTCTAAAAAAAAATATTTTAAAAAAATTAACTGGGTTGGTGGCGTGCACCTGTAGTCCCAGATATCTGGGAGGTTGAGGCGGGAGGATCACTTGAGCCCAGGAGGTGGAGGCTGCAGTGAGCCATGATCATGCCACTGCACTCCAGCCTGGGCAATAGAGCGAGACCCTGTCTCAAAAAAGAAATAAAAAGTTTTATGAGGATTAAATTTGTAGATACATGTAAAGTTCTTAAGATAGTGTTGACACGTAGTGAGCCTGTAAAAAGAATTAGCTGTTGTTACAATTACCATTGAAAAATAATAAGAAAGCAAGAGAGGTCACAAATAATTTTATTGTAACATGATTATATTATGCATGCTTTTAAAATAATTAAAAACACTAGGCTTGGTTTTACCTGAACTTAACAGAAAAAAGGAACTCAGGTGAAATTAATAAACTTCAAAGATTAGTTCCTGAATGACAATATTAGTTTCTCGAAGATCATCCCAAGATTAGAAAAATATAATAGATGATGAAAATGAACTGAAAGGTTGGGTGGGTGGTTTTGATGGGCTTTCTGCCAGGTAATAAGGTGATTTAGTGCTCTCATGCTTCTTCCCCACTCCCAATTTTTGATGCTTCTACAATTTTTAATTTGTTTGACTTTATAGCATCTACATTCTGATTTGCATCTATTTATTTCTCCAGAGGTCTAGTCCTTATTCCATATTTAATTGAATTCAGTGTTTACTACTAGTCCTTTATCAAGAGTTTCACATTACTAGTTCTCTAATTTGGTCAGTTTTTTTGACTGGTTGTATTTCACTGTCGAGTAGGCTTTTTTCTCCCATTTTTTGCCCCTGCAGAAGGACTTATTGGTGTTAATATTCCCCAAATTCTTTCATATTTGAGAATATTTGACTGTTACGTCACTACGTATGTGAGTGACATCTTGCTGAGTATAATGTTCTTGAATTGCCTTTTCTTTTCCTCCGAACCTTGTAGGCATTTTTCTATTGCCTTCTGGCAGTACATGTTGCTATTTGGAAGGATGAAGTCAGGCTTGTAGTTGTCCCCTTGTCAGATCCTAGGTTTGTTTTTTTTTTTTTTTTTTTTTTTGAGACGGAGTCTTGCTCTGTCACTCAGGATGGAGTGCAGTGGCATGATCTTGGCTCACTGCAGCCTTCACCTCCTGGGTTCAGGCGATTCCCCTGCCTCAGCCTCTCTAGTAGCAGAGGTGCATGTCACTACACCTGGCTAATTTTTTTTATTTTTGTTTTTAGTAAAGACACGTTTTCACCATGTTGGCCAGGCTGGTCTCAAACTCCTGACCTCAAGTGATCCACCTGCCTCGGTCTCTCAAAGTGTTGGGATTACAGGCATGAGACACTGCACCCGGACAAGAATTCTTATTGATCAATCTATATCAAATTTCCCTAGTTTAGAATGGGACCTTCCTTCTTTCCTTCCTTCCTTCCTTCCTTCCTTCCTTCCTTCCTTCCTTCCTTCCTTCCTTCCTTCCTCCCTCTCTCTCCTTTCTTTCCTTTCTTTCCTTCCTTCCTTCCTTCCTTCTTTTCTTTTCTTTTTTCTTTCTTTCTTTTTCTTTCTTTCTTTCTTTCTTTCTTTCTTTCTTTCTTTCTTTCTTTCTTTCTTTTCTTTCTTCTCTCTCTCTATTTTCTTTTCTAAGTATCTAGACCTTGTCTGGCATAGAATGGGCCCTATTATTTTATTTTATTTTATTCATTTTTTGAGATGGGGTCTTTCTATGTTGCCCAGGCTGGTCTTGAACTCCTGGGCTCAAACAACACTCCAGGTAGCTGAGATTACAGGTGTGTGCCACTGTGCCCAGCTGAGTGGGCCTTTTAAATCTAAAGATTCAAGTGTTCTTTGAGTTTGGAAAAGTTTTTCTGTATTATGTTCTCAAATATTTTTTCAGTTCTATTTTTTTTTTTTTTTGTTTTGAGACGGAGTCTCGCTCTGTCACCCAGGCTGGAGTGCAGTGGCCGGATCTCAGCTCACTGCAAGCTCCGCCTCCCGGGTTCACGCCATTCTCCGGCCTCAGCCTCCCAAGTAGCTGGGACTACAGGCGCCCGCCACCTCGCCTGGCTAGTTTTTTTGTATTTAATAGAGACGGGGTTTCACCGTGTTTGCCAGGATGGTCTCGATCTCCTGACCTCGTGATCCGCCCGTCTCGGCCTCCCTCAGTTCTATTTTTTAGGATAGAGAGGAGACTTCTGTTTCAGGGATGGATATCAATTTACCTTCTGTTTCTATTCCTTGATTGATAGTTGCTTTAATTATTGCTTTTCCCCTCTGTTTTAACTTGTATTACCTCAAGCATTTCCCTAATGTGTTCGTTTCATTTTGGGGACTGGTGTTTTTTGTGCCTTTAGTTTTTTCTGACTTACAGAAGGTGATGATTTCTTGGTCCTTCGTTGTTTCTTTAGCTGCCTGATCTCTCCTTTCATCTCATTCTTTTGATAGTTTGTTTCAACTTCGAGTTGACTGTGTATTTGTCCCCAAGGGTTACCAAAGAGGCAGAGGAACGTTCCCACCCTTGAAACTGTAGTATAGCTTGGGGAGAGAGAAAAAGTTAAATGGTAATCAAAACTCTATATGCTCAAGATGAGTAACTAGACATCAGGTGCTATGAGTGCTCAGAAGAAGGAAGAGGAGTTTCAAAAGTTGGTGGTTGGGATGTTCAAAGACCTGGGACAGAGGGATGAGCAGCATTTCAGCAGAAAGTCCTCTGGTCTGTGGAGGACTAGGCAGGAGCAGGCAGATGACAGACAGTGGGAATCACAGTGTGTGGCGGGTTCATTTAGCACAGCATTTGGGTCTCCAGGCTTCAGAGTCACACAACCTGGGTTCAACTCTGCTCTACTACTTGTAAGCAGTGTGACCTTGGACCAGGTACTTGATCTCTCTGAGCCTCGCTTTCCTAATCCATGCCATAGCAATAAGCCACTTCACGGCATCATTAAGACTAAATGAGATAATTCATCTGAAGGGCAAGGCAATCAGCACATTGTTATAAGTGCTTAATAAATGGTGACTACTCTTGTGGAAGCCCTTGAGTCCCTAACTGGATTACTGAGTCCTTAGGAGAAGGAATTGAGTCTTATTCCTCATTGTGTGCCTCACGCATAATAGATGAGCAATAAATGTATGGATGACTTTATTTTATCAGTTAGGCCATACTTCATTGCACATAGCAGAAACCCTAACTCAAACTGGCTAAAACCAGGGATGCATGCAGGATCCCATCATTCTGTAGGTCAAATCCAGCCTGCTGCCTGTTTTTGTACAGTCCATGAACGAAGAATAGGTTTTGCATTTTTTTTTTTTTTTTTTTTTGAGGCAGAGTCTCGCTCTGTCGCCCAGGCTGGAGTGCAGTGGCCGGATCTTGGCTCACTGCAAGCTCCGCCTCCCGGATTTACGCCATTCTCCTGCCTCAGCCTCCTGAGTAGCTGGGACTACAGACGCCCGCCACATCGCCCGGCTAGTTTTTTGTATTTTTTAGTAGAGACCGGGTTTCACTGTGTTAGCCAGGATGGTCTCGATCTCCTGACCTCGTGATCCGCCCGTCTCGGCCTCCCAAAGTGCTGGGATTACAGGCTTGAGCCACGGCGCCCGGCCGGGTTTTGCATTTTTAAATGTTTAAAAAAAAATCAAAAGAATATTTTTGAGAAACTTGAAAATTATATGATATTAACATTTCGGTATCTATAAATAAAGTTTTATTGGAACACAGTCATACATTCATTTATGTATGGTGTATGGCAGGTGTTGGCAACCTTTTTCTGTAAGGGGCCTGATTGTAAATATTTTAGATGTGGGAGACTATATGTCATCTGTCACAGCTACTCCACTCTACTGTACTAGCATGAAAGTAGCCATAGGCAATAACCTTAGAAGAGAAGATCTGAGGACAGGAAATAGGGTTGAAAAGTGGAAGGGCTCCTGGGTTCTAGGTCTCCTGGGTTCTAGGCTTGGCTTTTACCAACCAACAGTAGGATATTCATCAAGTCACGTCACTTCTCCAGGTCAGATTTTATGGGAAATGAAAGAGTTTAACTAGATTTCAAAAGCTTCTTTTAGCTTCAAAATTCCTATTTTTCTATTTTGGTTTTCCAATTTAATAACCCGGACTTTTTCTGAAGATGTGTGTAGCAGTTAGAATACTTCAGTTGCAAGTAACAGAAGCCAATTCTCATTAATTTAAGCAAAAAGACATTTATCATGAAGATATGCAGGTAGGTCATGGAAATAAAGGAAAAGCAGAAAATATAGGCTTAGAAAGGACAGGAGCCAGAGCAAAGCCCAGCGTTCAGGTAGCAGGAACCAGTGGATAGTCTCTTTGGGATTCTGCAGTCTCCGTTGACCTCTGACCATTCTCAAGAACATTCAAAACTGAAATTCAGGTGTTGTGTTTCTAGCCTGGCTTAGATTTGGTTAAAAGGACCACTATGATTGTATCCAACAGGAAGCGATAGTTCCCTAAAGCCAAATGAGCAGTTATTACTAGAAAAAGGGGGAATGGAAGCTGAGCAGGCAAAAAGGACAGATGTCCATGACCGTGAAGGGCACAGTTGTTTAAGTGCTAGACATTGTAGCATAAGGAGCCAATACTGACCCTTGAGTCATTTGCTCATTCTTTCAATACACTTACTGAATTTAGTCATGCCATTTTGGAAGACACCAAAGAAATATAATAATGACCTATAAGACTGGTGGGAATGGGTGCTTGGATTTTACTCAGGAAGACCTGGGAACAAGATTGTATTCCCTTTTGATTGGAATCATTAAAATATATCCGGGCATATGCAACTGCAGCTCATTATAGGGAGATGTTAAGTAATTCTCTAATTATATGTATTACACTGTAGGCAGAGGATCCTCAGACAAGTGACTTATCTCACATGTCAAGGGGCAGAGCTAAAAGCAGGACTTGACTTCCTGACTTGAATAACTGTTCTGAGCCAGCTGCCTAGCAACCGTGGCCTCCGTTCAGCAGCAGCTACCATGTGAGGAGCGTCAGTGCCCGACTGCTCCACTAAACTGTGAATTTCTCAAGAGCAGAAACAGGGTCCTGTTCCTCTGCATTTTTCCCTCAGGGCCTTGTCTGGCATTGGACACACAGAAGAGAGATGTTCAGTAAGGAGTTAGCTTTACAGCTTCTGTCAATGAAATGAAGCCTGTCTCTGCATTAGATGATGACTTGAGCTGAGGAGTACTGAAAAGATCCCCGACTGCTGTCAGCAAAGCCTGGTCTGGGGACATGGAAAGGACATATTTCAGAGCAAGAGAATTTCAGACATTCTAACAGGAGACTGAGCTGTAAACTCTGCAGTGTTCACATTAGATGACTTCTCCATCTCAATGGGTATCTTACTTCTTCTGGCAAATAATGAAAAATTATAACCTCACAAAGCAAACCAGTGAGTGCAATTGTCTCCGTCCTTCTCTCCCCTTCTCGATGGGAAAAAGCTAGGAAAAATAGGAATTCAAAATTCCTATTTTTCTATTTTGGTTTTCCATTTTTAATGACCTGGACTTTTTCTGAAGGTGTGTGTAGCAGTTAGAATACTTCAATTGCAAGCAACAGAAGCCAAATTCTAATTAATTTAAGCAAAAAGACATTTATCATAAAGATATGCAGGTAGGTCACAAAAATAAAGGAAAAGCTGAAAATATAGGCTTAGAAAGGACAGGAGCCTTTCTAATTGCCTTGAAATTTGCTCAGAAGGAAATGTTTATAGAAATTTGTCTTCAATCAGGGGCCAGGCACAGTGGCTCATGTCTAAATCCCGGCACTTTGGGAGGCTAAGGTGGGCAGATCACCTGAGGTCAGGAGTTCGAGTCCAGCCTGGTCTACATGGTGAAAGCCTGTCTCTACTAAAAATACAAAAATTAGCCAGGTGTGGTGGTGCACACCTGTAATCCCAGTCATTTGGGAGGCTGAGGCATGAGAATCGCTTGAACCAGAGAGACAGAGGTTGCAATGAGCTGAGATTATGCCACTGTACTCCAGCCTGGGCAACAGAGTGATACTCTGTCTCAAAAAAAAAAAAAAAAAAGAAAAAAGAAAAAAAATTGTCTTCATCAAGTACTTGTGCATGTGTGCACTCTTTGTTTAGGAAAAGTGGCCAACTCGCTTGACTTACCTCTGAAGGCTGCTACCCAGGGATTTCTTCAGTTGTCTGATTCTGCAGCTGCCCAAGGCTCAAGCAGGCTCACCAATCCCAGGCCTGAGCAGGCAGGATTAGCCCCACGGCTGCATGCTGGAAGGGTGGATTTCAAAGGTCATGAAATCATTTATTAAATAAACTTGCTTATCCTTTTTCTTGTTACTTACTTTCACTTGAAAAAGGAGGTTTCTTAGTACTTCCTTTATTTCTCCCCCTGAGGCAATCAGTTGGCCCCACTAAGCCTAGATCTGTGGGATGACAGGTACTTCCAACCTCAGTTTCACAACAACCTAGAGTGTCTCCAACTATCTGAAGGCATGTTGAGAAATCCTCAAAATTAAATTAACCTCAGATCACTTTGGCTTAATAAATCAGTATCACTCTGCACTGTAAGGCACAGAAGGGAGAATGTTGGGAAATCAAAGACTTTGTAGATTGTCATATCTCCAAAAAGGCTGGCTCCCTTGGAGATTACTTTGGGTTGGTTCATCACCACTTTTCTTATCTCTGTGGCAAGAATATGGGGTGTTGATTTGTTTAAGGGAAGATATTTTTCTTTCTGTATCTCAACACGAACCAGCCCTCTACACTTACCCCAGTGTCCTTAACTGTCTCCTTACTGTGTCTATATAATTGTGGTTCTTTCACATTCCTGCTTTGCCCTCACCCTGTGTCTATTGCCATGTCATGGTGGTTCCCCGGCCTTTGTGTGGCAGCAAATCTGAGCTACTTATTAATAAGGCTCAGCATGGGCCAACTTCCACCATGCCAGTTTCCCTGGCAACACCAGTGGGCAGTAAAGATCTTAGACAAACTTTCTGGTAGATCACCCCTGAGCTATACCTCCCTTAGAATCCAAGAGATTCTCCAGAGAGCCCCACTCCTATTTTGGTTGTACCTCATTTTTCTCTGTATAGCCACAGAGATTCAGAATTACACAAATCTAGAGTAGTGTTGAAAGATCTTACAAGAAATGTCCAGATAGAAGGGTGGCAGCAATATGAACAGCCATCATGGTCTCTGATGGGGCCACCCAAATACAACTGGCACCACGCCTGCCCTCCAGGCGGCCAGCATTTGCTTAATGTGAGTCTCCTGCAACATACTGCAGGATCACTGTTTTTTGACAGTTCCCATCTTTTCTCTCACTTTCCCCTATTTCTCTCTTTATTTATTTTTTGTTTCTTTTTTTCTTTCTTTTTTTTTTTTGACGGAATCTCACCTTGTCACCCAGGCTGGAGTGCAGCAGTGAGATCTCAACTCAATGCAACCCCCTTCTCCTGGTTCAAGTGATTCTCGTGCCTCAGCCTCCCAAGTAGATGGGACCACAGGCATGCACCATGAAGCCCGGCTGATTTTTGTATTTTTAGTAGAGATGGGGTTTCACCACATTGGCCAGGTTGGTCTCCAACTCCTGACCTCAAGTGATCCTTCCACCTCAGCCTCCCAAAGTGTTGGGATTACAGATGTGAACCATCCCCGCCCAGCCACCTATTTCTCTCTTTATGAAGTTTCTAAACTTTGCTATGTCAAACCCATTTAGACAATGATTCAAATACCAGGAGCACCCAAATAATGTTTCAGGTTTCTGTCCCATCACGTGGTTTTGAGGAAAGAGCAGAAGTGCAGGCAGGGCATACCCACGGCTGTGGGTGGAATCTGTAGCCAGGTTGGGGTGAGTGATTCTGGGGCTCTTGAGGCACAGACCTGTGGATTCCCCGGGTTGAAGGATGTGTGCAGGAACATAAGGAGGACTGGATAGCACTCGAAAGGACATGTGTGTCGCTGATTTCAGCATTTCTCTGAAGCTGAACCCGCTGACACTCCTGTCACCTGATAATTAATATTCTATGCAGAGGGAGCTTTTGTTTAAGGCTTTTTCCTTTAGGAAGATTATCGGGAGGTTTTGCAGAAAGGAAACATTTTTTAGTAGGGCTGAACCCATAGCAGTGAGAGCTTCGGAAAGCAGGGCAATGCCGGACTACCTATTTTTTGTGTAGTGTTTTGTTGATCAAATACAAACCTTTGCCAGAGCCTGATTCTGACTTATCTTTGTTACATCAGAGGACAGTTAGCTCCAATGCTATGAGAGAAGGAACAAAACAAAACCCAAAACTTGCCCCGGAGTTTATCAATGAGACTATGTCCCTTTAGTTCCTTTGGTCCCATCTGAATTGGTGGACACCAAATGTGCCTGTGAAAACTCTTCACTGTAGTGTCCAGAGCCCTGCTTGTAGCCACCAGGCCACTGAGATGATTAAAACTCACCCAAGGGCTGCAGACAATTAAAATAATGATGTGCAGCTTCACAGATTGGCATGAGTGACTTAGGTGATACCAAAGAGGAAAGGAGGATTTTGAGTGTCTCCAGTAAATCAGTTTTAATGAGGATGCTCATTGCTTCTCCTGCCATTCTTTCTAGTTCTGAAATAAAGCTACCAAGATCTGTTGATGTCCCCAGGCAGGATGGCCCTCTGTCTAAAAGCCACACTTCTATCTTGTCACCCTAGTTTCTCTTGAACTCAAAAGGTCAGCTTGAATGAGTTATTGCATATGACCTTTGCAATTTCCATTTGATCCTATAAGGAGAGAGGGAAGGATTAGGTTTGAGTTGTGAGAAAGTTCAGTGCTTGCTTCACAGTTCTCTCCTCCTGATCTCGGGGTGGTGTGTTTTCAACCTCTCCGGGAGTCTGAGTGCTTAAACAAGGCTCTTTCTGAGCTTGAATCAAACATGAGTTGAGGGGGAGGGCATGGGCAGCTGTTTGATGGACCATCTGTTTGCAAAGTAGTGAAACCTTGAAAGAGGAAGTAAAAAGTTTTTTTTTTTTTTAAATAGAATTAGCTTGGGCAAGGTAACATCTTAAGGGGGCAAACTGTAATGGAATTAGAAACGGGTGGATTAGCTTTTCCTGAAAATATCCTGTGTTAAAACAATTAGGGGGAAAATGATTGGCAGGATGCATTTCAGATTTGGTGCAACTAAGGCTGTTTGGGGCCAGGGAAGCAATTCACAGAATCCAGTACGTATGTATCAGTTAATGTTTGATGTTATGGCTCATGACTAAACATGTATACGTGTTACAGATAAGAGCCTTCCACTGGCTAACGTGGCACAGTGATCAGCAAATAAGCTCTCTGTGTTTACACTTGTTTTCATTTATATTATTTATTTATTTATTTTCTGTTTTGAGATGGAGTTTCACTCTTTTTGCCCAGGCTGGAGCGCAATGGCGCAATCTCGGCTCACTGCAACCTCCCCACCTTCTGGGTTCAAATGATTCTCATGCCTCAGCCTCCCAAGTAGCTTGGATTACAGGCGTGTGCCACCACACCCAGCTAATTTTGTATTTTTTTAGTAGAGATGGGGTTTCACCAAGTTGGTCAGGCTGGTTTTGAACTCCTGACCTCAAGTGATCCACCTGTCTCAACCTCCCAAAGTGCTGAGATTACAGGTGTGAGCCACTCACTGCCCAAGGCCTATTTTTTTAGTGTTGTTGTTTTTTTTTTTTTTTTTTTTTTTTTTTTTGAGACAAAGTCTCACTCTGTCGCCCAGGCTGGAGTGCAGTGGCCCAGTTTCAGCTCACTGCAACCTCCACCTCCCGGGTTCAAGCTATTCTCCTGCCTCAGCCTCCTGAGTAGCTAGGATTACAGGCACACGCCACCATGCCTGGCTAATTTTTATATTTTTAGTAGAGACAGGGTTTTACCATGTTGGTCACGTTGGTCTCAAACTCCTGACCTCTGATCCACCCGCCTTGGCCTCCCAAAGTGCTGGGATTTCAGGCGTGAGCCACCGCACCGGCCTCTATTTTTTTAGTTTTTAAGACAGGGTCTCACTCTGTCACCCAGGCTAGAGTGCAGTGGCGCGATCTTGACTCACTGCAGCCTTGACCCCCGAGGCTCAAGTGATCCACCCACCTCAGCTTCCTGAGTAGCTGAGATTATAGATGTGTGCCACCACGCCCAGCTAATTTTTGCATTTTTTTGTAGAGACTGGGTTTCACCATGTTGCCCAAGCTGGTCTCGAATTTCTGAGCTTATGCAATCTACCTGCCTTGGCCTCCCAAAGTGCTGGGATTACCCATGGGCGCCACAACACGCTCAGCTACACTTGTTTTTTGTTTTTCCATTTTTTTCGAGATGGAGTTTTGCTCTTGTTGTTGGGTTGCAATGGTGCAATTTTGGCTCACTGCAACCTCTGCCTTCCGGGTTCAAGCGATTCTCCTGCCTTAGCCTCCCGACTAGTTGGGATTACAGGCATGTGCCACCACGCCCGGCTAATTTGTGTGTGTGTGTGTGTGTGTGTGTTTTTTTTTAGTAGAGATGGGGTTTCTCCATGTTGGTCAGGCTGGTGTCGAACTCCCAACCTCAGGCAATTCACCTGCCTCGGCCTCCCAAAGTGCTGGGATTACAGGCGTGAACCACCGCGCCCAGCCTACACTTATTTTTAAATCACTAGCTTGTTCTAAAAAGCCATCATTACCATCAACAAAACAACAAAATTTCCAACTGTATCGATAATTACTTCTAAAAAGAGAAATCTAAATAAAAATTTATCTCATCTCACCCTTTAAATTTATATCATTTGGCATGCTCACAGTTCCTAATAAGTAAATATGAGTTAAACTATTAGGCTAGAAAAGGATATGTCAATTAGCTGGGCATGGTGGCACATGCCTATAGTCCCAGCTACTCGGAAGGCTGAGGCAGGAGAATCGCTTGAACCTAGGCGGTGGAGGTTGCAGTGAGCCAAGATCCGGCCACTGCACTCCAGCCTGGGCAACAGTACGAGACTGTCTCGAAACAAAAAAGAGAAAAGGACACGCCAAGAGTGGCCCACTCTACAAAAATGTGGCTCATACTCAAGTCAGGTATGTGTATGTTTATGTATGTTTGTGTGGATAATCTTGTTTTCAGATCTTCAAAATTTCCCCCGTATACAGCACAGAGCCTGCATATAGCAGATGTACTTTACTGGATACATTGCAATGAGCATCTACCATGAGTGGTAGCACAAATAAAACTTTCAAGATTAACCTTGGAAAATCCCTTCAGTGGCTTTTTTTTTTTTTTTTTTTTTGAGACGGAGTTTCACTCTCACCCAGTTTGGAGAGTAGTGGCACGATCTCGGCTCACTGCAACAACCTTTGCCTCCCATGTTCAAGTGATTCTCATGCCTCAGCCTTCCGAGTAGCTGGAATTATAGGTGCCCACCACCACATCCGGCTGATTTTTGTATTTTTTTTTAGTAGAGATGGAGTTTCACCATGTTGGCCAGGCTGGTCTTGAACTCCTGACCTCAGGTGATCCGTCTTCCTCAGCCTCCCAAAATGCTGGGATTACAGGCATGAGTCACTGTGCCCAGCCCCTTCAATGGCTTATAAAGTATAGTAACATCCTTCACCAAGTTCAACACAGCTAGGTTTTTCTCCAACAATGGATCAGATTGCTATTTGGTTTTAGTTGGGAACCAGATGAATCTGTCGGCACTTATTTACAGGCCCAGATGTACCCTAAACACTTATTTTTCAGACTCTAGCATCTCATTCAGCCTCACCTCTGAGAGGTACGAAGAAAGTAAAACTAGCCAAGCTGACAGTGGGTCCATGACCCTCCTCTTGCCAGCTCTGGGACCTCAGTCACCGAGTGGATGGGTGATTGGAACAGCCACTATTGAAAGAGTTATTTTTTTCTTTCTCTTTCTTTTTGGTGGGGAGCGAGAAGGGCCAAGGGCACACAGTTGAATTTGTATCATGTATGTTATGACTCTACAGTAAACATTTATTGAATTAATAAATGTTTGAGATGATTTTGTTTCGTTCAGTTGCTCTATTGACTTTTGTGTGAATGTTAGCTATTTTTCCCTGCTGAAAAAATAACAATGGCGTTAAAGTCTTTAAGTAATGGCAAAGCATGTAGAAAAGGCTAAAAATCACTTTTAAAAGGAGAGAAAAAAAGTCTAGACTACTTGAAGGCCTGATCATAAATATTCTGAATTTCCTAGGGGCACAATATATAGCAATACTGGCAATTTTAATACCATCACTAATCATTTCGAATACTCTGACATCCTTTCACTGTAATATTTGTGTATTTAGTGGAAACTTTCTAAAAAGTCCTGTCACTAGCCAACAAAAGTCATTTCATAGTTATGATGTAATTGTAAGGTAATATTTCAGGGTTGTCAAGATCAAAGACTTGAAATATGACTTACAAAAAAAAAAGTTCAGGAGAGACCCCTCTGAATAACCTTTTAAAGGCCCTAAAGCAATGGCATCTTGTCTTCTGTTTTCCTTAGGGTTTTGGAAACAGAATCATACAAAAGATACATTCTCCAGAGGCACATGAATTAAAATTAAAGAGTGAAAATAAATAATCCTAGAGGAAATTTCTCCCTCTGATTGAAACAGTGGGAAATAGCTGTACTCAATGCATTGGCAATAAAAATAGGAAAACTGTACTCAAATTGTGAATTGGGCCCAATATCAAGATCTGAAAGTGGATGTCATGAAAACCACTTTATGATTATTACATTGACTGAAGGAAATATTTTTATGTGTAGAAATTATCTGTCTAGGTTATCTTCCTGGTCTATATGATACAAAACTAGACATCTTTAAAAATTAAAATTCCATTTGTGCATTTTTCTTTTTTTTTGTAGAGACGGACTCTTGATATATTGCCCAGGCTGGTCTCCCACTCCTGGCCTCAAGCAATCCCAAAATGCTGGGATTACAGGTATGAGCCACTATGCCCAGCTCTTTCTGTACAATTAAAGCCAAATTGATGTGTAAGTGTTTCTGTATTATTGCTGTTAATAATTGATCTGGTCTGAATGAGCTGATTCCTGGGTGGATTCAGAAAATTATTTTTCTTCTGCCTGTCTAAGGGGATGAAGAAATGAGATGTAGGCTGGGCGCAGTGGCTCACGCCTGTAATCCTAGCACTTTGGGAGGCCAAGGTGGAAGGATTGCCTGAGCCCAGGAGTTCAAGACCAGCCACAGGCAACATGGTGAAACCCATCTCTACAAAAAAGTAAAAAAGTGTAAAAATTAGCCAGGTGTGGTTGCTTGCGCCTGTAGTCCCAGCTGCTTAGGCAGCTGAGGTGGGCGGATCACTTGAGCTCGGAAGGTAGAGATTGCAGTGAGCTGGGATTATACCCTAACCTGAATGACAGAAAGAGAACCAGTCTCAAAAGAGAGAGAGAGAGAGACAGAGAGAGAGAGAGAGAGAGATGTAAAGTTGTAATTCTCCCTTGTAATCCTCCAACTCCCCCAAACAAAAAAAAAAAAAAAAAAGAAAAAGAAAAACAAACAATAATTATTCACATATAAAGCATTTTTAGATGATGATGATTATTTAAAAAAAATCATGATGTGCCAAACCCTTTAAAAGAAAAAGTAAGGAAAAAGAATTGTTGGTGGCACTTCCCTCCCTCTGGTAAGTCAGAGTGGGATTCCAACCCAGGGGCTTTTGTTTGGTTTTGTTTTTAAGCATACTGATCCCTAGGGATGAAACAATTAACTGGAGATCATATATAAGTTAAAAAAAAACCTCTCAATTATATTTTTCCTCCAGAAAGATGTAAATGTTTGCTTTTGTCAAAGGTTTTGCCACCTCCAGTGAAAAATTGGAATTGGTACAATGTGCTCTGCGCCCACCTGAAACTTAGATAAGCTACTTCCTAGGAGAGATATCTGCCAAGGGTTTTTCCAAGGTACTTGTCACCTGATGGCTATCCTCCCAGCCAAAGGACAAAGATGTTAATAACAACTGTAGTCATGGTGATAGTAATAATAGTATAGAACCACCACAACAATAGTACCTACCATTTAAGAGGGTCTGCTACTATGTGTCAGACACCAACATTGGCAATTTGCACGTGTTCTTAGTTTGTTAATCTTCACAATGCTCCTTTAATGAAGAGTTCATTATTGCCATTTTACAAATGAGGAAACTGAGCTCAGAGGTATTAAGTAGTTTAATGTCTCATAATACGTGAGTAGTAGAGCTGCAATTTGAACAGCTGTGTGATTTACCCACACTCTTTTATACTCTCCTTGCTAATGCTCTAGCCAACCGATATGGCTATTTCTTGGGAGAGCCAAAGAAGCGGGGAGAGGGCATCTGGGAATTTTTCAGGAGGACTGGAGAATAAATGACTGCACTGTCCCGGCCACTGCTTCACTAAGTGCTGAAAGCCAGGTGCATTCACTGTTTAATCCCAGTGTCAGGCACAGAGGAAATCAATAAATGTAAAGTGAATGAAGATAATGGAGGCTAGTTATATTTGTTCTGAATGGAACTGAATTTTAAAACGGCTGTCATATCAACAGTCAGGGTGCCTCAATGTCTGTATAGGAGGGGTTTCAGGAATGGCACACTGGTTGAAAGGGGGCCCAGGTAGACTGTCCTGGAGCATGTCAAGGGGCAGGTAAGTGGCTTTGATAATGGTGGTAATGGTAAATAGTGACGATGACAACTCAGGATGCACTGAAGTCCTCGCAATACTGCTCAGCATGGAGACTGAGGGTCCTATCCAGCCCAGTGATGGGTCAGTGGTTGCATGGCCATGAAGAGACTACCACAGACATTACAGGGGGGCTGTGGAGGACAGGAGGGATTGGCCTGGTGCCATTCCCCACCGTGGTCAGCTCTCTGCAGCCAGCAGCACTGCAGCTGGGCTGCCCAGGGTGTTTCCTGCTACGCGATGACAGTGTGATGGAAGAGCCAGCGCCTTGCAGTCCTGCAGCCCTGCCAAACACTGGGAACGTGCGTGTTCACATGCAGTCAGCTGCGTTCCCGAGAACCCACCCAGCCTAGTGGGGCCCACAGACAGGGGTAGGAGGGCCGCCTTCCCTAATGTAACATCTTAGCGCATTAATCACAAGCAAAATCAAAGCAATTTTTCCCCAAACATAAACCTTTGTCGATGACATGGGTTCAGAACGGGCTGCAGCAGGGTCCAGCTGGACTCGCCGGCCCCGTGTCCATGGATGGAATCAAAGAGTACAGAGGATGTAGGAGATAAAGTTTCTCTGTTAGGGAAGAGTTTGAAACTGGCTTCAAAGGAAAGAGAGGGGTGTTATTGTTGAGGTTTGGGTCTCAGAGGAAGACATCATTCCAGCTGAACACTTAAACCAAGCCCACAGAATTGGAAATTCTAGACTTTCTGGTTGGAAGCACCTGGAGGCCCAGGCTTTACTGATCTCTCTTCTCTGGGTTGCAGCAATTTTTTTTTTTTTTTTTTTGAGACAGAGTTTTGCTCTTGTCACCCAAGCTGGAGTGCAGTGGCGCGATCTCGGCTCACTGCAACCTCCGCCTCCCGTGTTCAAGTGATTCTCCTGCCTCAGCTTCCCGAGCAGCTGGTATTACAGGCTCCTGCCACTACACGTGGCTAATTTTTTTTTTTTTTTTTTTTGGTATTTTTAGTAGAGATGGGGTTTCGCCATGTTGGTCAGGCTGGTCTAGAACTCCCGACCTCAAGTGATCCGCCTACCTCGACCTCCCAAAGTGCTGGAATTACAGGCATGAGCCACCCCGCCCAGCCAGCACTTTTAATATGTCTCTCAGAGGGTAGCCCTGGATTAAGCAAGAGCTTCTCCCATTCTCTGGAGGTTTCTTCTCTGCAATCCAACCTCCCTTGCCAGCCTCTGAGTGTATTATTATTATTATTATTATTATTATTCTCGCTCTGTTGCCCAGACTGGTGTACAGTGCAATCTCGGCTCACTGCAACTTCCACCTCCGGGGTTCAAGCAATTTTTGTGCCTCAGTCTTCTGAGTAGTTGGGATTACAGGCGCGAGCCACCACACCCAGTTAATTTTTGTATTTTTAGTAGAAACAGGGTTTCACCATGTTGGCCAGTCTGGTCTCGAACTCCTGGCCTCAAGCGACCCATCCATTTCGGCCTCCCAAGGTGCTGGGATTACGGGCATGAGCCAACATGCCCAGCTTCTCTGAGTGTTTTAAATCCAGAGACCATTTTCTTTCTTGCTAGGCATCTATCTGAGTTATTGTGAGTGAAAGCACCCTGTAAATGAAAATGTACTGTACAAACAGGAATGTCCTTGAAGATGCCTATATTCTTCTTAGAGCCTAGAACTGTGCTGACCTGGAGCACAAACATAGTGAAGATCTGTCAAGACCTGGTCCGGTGGCTCATGCCTGTAATCCCAGGACTTTGGGAAGGCTGAGGTGGACAGAATGCTTGAGCTCAGGAGTTCAAGACCAGTCTGGGCAACATGGCAAAACCCCATCTCTACAAAAAATAGAACACAATTAGTCTGGCCTGGTAACATATGCCTGTGGTCCCAGCTACTCGGGAGGCTGAGGTGGAAGGATCGCTTGAACCAGGGAGTTCGAGGTTGCAGTGAGCTGAGATTGCACCAGTGTACTCCAGCCTGGGTGACAGAGCAAGACCCTGTCTAAAAAAAAAGAAAAAAAATCTGTTGAATAAATAAAACGATTGGAACTTGGAACGGCTCTCTTGTTGGCTGCTGTGAAAACTGTCTCACCACAGCCTGCTTCCAGTTTTACTACATTTGCCTTGTTTCTATAAGCAAGAAAAAGTGAGGATGTCTGATGAGACATGTCCACAGAGGCAGGGTGTTACATGTAATCTTTCCCAGAGAAAGAGAGGCCATCATAGCCCAGGAAGAGTTCCTACTTTTTCTTTCTTTCCTGGGCAGCCTGGTTATCATGTTTCTAGGGAGAAAAAGATATTTCCCAGAAGAGCCCAGAGAAAAGAATTAAGTAAAACTTGGGCCTCTGGGTGCTTTGAACAAGAGGCTATTGGACTTTTGACCCTTTAAATTCTACCAAATTTTGGGGGGAGTACTTTCTCACTTAAGAAATATATCAAAGTGGGACAAACATATAATAAAATTAAGCTCATAAATTTAACAATCACATGTGCTTGCTCTTAGAAGCCTCTAAAATTTATGCCCAAGTTTCGATTTTATCTGTAACTATAACTTTGTTTTCACTAGAAGGGGAAGTTCCTCCAGCAGAGGGTAATTTAATTTTGCCAGTCACCAGACACACTCTGCTTAGACTTGGAATCTTTTTAAAATGGTAGCTTTCTATCAATCACCTACCCAAAGCATGTTTGGATTATGGGCTCTTCTAGAAAGGGGCTGTCTGCTTATTGATGATGTGGTGACCAAGGGGGATGGACCACCTTATCTGTGGCAGCTTCCCAGAGGAAATATGATCAATATCCATGTGTTAATTAGCCGGAAATGACTTGGCCACTGCTCTCTTGCCACGCAGTCTCCCCAGTCCCCTTTCGGTTCAACACTCCCTTCTCTGTGAATGGCCGTCGGACGCTGAAGGGAGAGAAGAATTCAGCAACAGTGAAAACAGAACTTTCCACTCCATCACAAGAAGCCAAACACAGCAACCATATTCAAAGAGTTCTTTGTCCACAAGATAACGTTTGAATTGGAAACTTGTTTAGCCAGATTCTCTTGTTATGATTTACTGCTTCATTAGGTAGGGGCAGGGACAGACACGATCCATCCTTTAAATAATAGGAGGATTCCCACAGGAAGGTTCAACAACTCCAAATGTGTATGAAAAAAAAAAATCCCTCCCTTTCTCTGCACCTCAGCTTCCAAGGTGGAAAAATGTGCCTCTGACTGCTTGCGGGTGTCCACTTGGGAGAAGGGATTCATGCCCAAATAACCACAGACAAGAGCGTGTGACTTTCAAGTTGGAGAGGAAAAAGTAGCCAAGATCAGTCATATTTAGAATACCTTCTCTCCCAGGGTTTCAAGGCGGGAGCAGAGACAGGAGGAATGGGAAGAGAAGGAGAGAAAAGACGACAGACATCTCTCTCCATTCCTGGGAGAACAATCGCCTTTGTTCACAGCAGGCTGAGAGAGCTGCTTGGGAAACGCTGGATCTGGGCTCAGGGCAGGTTAGAGCCTGTGTGTACGCGTGAGGTCTCCCGGTGACCAAGGGCCCAGGTGGGTGGGCCTGGAATGCTGATACTGGAGCGGGGCTGAGGGGGTGTGTTGGCCCATTGTCTGCCCACCTGCACCCAGAGCTCCCCACTGTGTCGCCTCCTCAAGCCCCCTGCAGCATTCCCGGTGGGGGATGGAGGGAGCAGGGATTTCCTGCCTCCCTCAGGAGAGCCTGGTTGGCTTTTAGGGGTGGACTGATATTCCAATTGCCCAGTTGTGGGGGAGTTGGCGGGGAGGAAGGGTCTGGTCCAGGTTGGGCCATAATTACCTGGGGAGTTAAAAAGGAAAACAAAACAAATTCCTGGGGCCCTTAAGGTCTTTTGAATCTGAATCTCCGTGGAGATCAGGCTTGAGATCTCCATGGAGATCCGGGTATTTCTCATGCTACTGATGGGAAACCGATGACTTGTAAGATGCCTTTTAGCATGAATATAGTCTATGCTTTGTCTTGAACCTGCTAATGCATGTGAACTAGTTGGGAATTCCAAATCTAAAAATTGGCCAAACTGCTCTGGGGCTTGCATGGTCCCCGGGGGCAACCTCCTGCAACTAACGTGTTTCCTAAGATGGGTTTGGGGAGGCCTGTTCACCTGGAAGCCTTCAACCTCTGGACTCCTAGAACATAGACTGATAGAGTCATCGGGCTTATGTTTTCAAGGCCTGGTGTCTTGGAAAAGTCAGGCATGGTTGATTGTAGACCCAGGTCAGCTGCTGGGAAACCGGAGAGAATGGGACTAAGAAGCCACTGACATGGTGAAGACCAGGATGTCCTGCACAGCAAGGCCCCTCCAGGCTCCATCTCATCCCTTCTCCTGGCCCACCTGAGCTCTTGGGGGTGGCCCACCTGCTCCCTTCCCTGCTTGGCAACCTCCCCTCTTTGCATTTTGACTTTTTCCCTCTAACACCCCTTTTGTTTTTTTCTTATGATTTATTTATTCATTTTATTTTATTCCTCATGCCCCACTCCCTTTTCTCAATTCCTTAGGCAACTATTCTCATGTCCTGAGAGTAGATCTTTTGGTTTGTGTGTGGTCTTGCAAAATGTGTATTGCTGTTTTGGTCATCAATTCATTCAACAAGTATTTGTTGAGTACCTGCTTTGTGCCAGGCATTCGGGGATACATTAGTGAACAAAACTGACAAGGATTCCTGGAATATGTATTCTAACAGAGGATGCAACACAATCATCTATACACATAAAAAGACAAAAAATTATCAGTATGTTAGAAGTTGGTAAGTGCTGTCGGAAAGAATAATCCAGAAAAGGGGATCAAGAGTACTGGAGGGAGAAGGAGAGTTTGGGCAGGATGCTGTATTTTTAATTCACATATATAGTATTACTACATATCTCATTTTATCTTCTGCTTTTTTTTTTTTTTTGCTTTAGCACCAAATTTTAAAGATTCTTGCAAGCTGCTATGAGTGCGTTTAATTTGTTGCTTCTAACTGCTGTGTCATATTCCATCATTTGTGTTTACCACGATTACTTATTCACCCACCCGGAGATGGATGCTCCGATTCCTCCCAATTCCTCATGCAATCTGCATTATTGTAGGTTAGAAAATGTAGTTGGGATCAGCTCGGCATGGTGGCTCATGCTTGTAATCCTAGCACTTTGGGAGGCCAAGGCAGGTGGATCATGAGGTGAGGAGATCAAGACCATTCTGGCTAACATGGTGAAATCCTGTCTCTACTAAAAATACAAAAAAATTAGCCCGGTGTGGTGGTGCATGCCTGTAATCCCTGCTACTCGGGAGGCTGAGGCAGGAGAATCGCTTGAACCCGGGAGGTGGAAGTTGCAGGGAGTTGAGATCGTGCCACTGCACTCCAGCCTGGCAACCAAGTGAGAAAGAAAGAGAAAGAGAGAGAGAGAGAGAGAGAGAGAGAGAGAGAGAGAGAGAGAGAGAGAGAGAAAGAAAAGAAAGAAAGAAAGAAAGAAAATGTAGTTGGGATCTATACAGAATGGAGTTACTGTATTATAAATTCTGCCTGTACTTAATTTTACTAAATGTGCCAAATTGCTCCCCAGAGCTGCTGCAACAGCCCACACTCCCATCAGCATGTACAAGGGTGCCTATGTCCCCCTAACCCTGCCAACACTTGGTATTATCCAGCTTCCTGGATTTTTCCCCCAGAGCATTCTGGCTTCTGTTATTGCCTCTTCTGTTAAAATAACCTTCTGTCATTGCTTTCCATGGCCCTGTACTCACTTCAGCTCTCATTTTCACTCCCTCCTCTCCGCTTCCTTCTGACTGCTGACATCTCTTGAATGTACTGCTGAACTGTCTGTTTTTCTACCTCAAGGTTCATTCCATTTGGGCTTCATATCCTGAGGTGAGAATTCCCACATCCTAGTTACAAGGAACTGTCCTAATGACTATAGACTATCCTGCCCTTCCCTGGTGAAGCAGTTTCGCTTCTATGCCATTTTCATGAAGTCCAACCCTGAGTAGGGCCTGCAGTGGTTTCATCAAATCTAAATTCTCCCAGCTGCCTTCAAGACTTCAACCAATTTGGCCTGCTCTTCTCCCACTACTTGAGCGTTTGCACATATTCCTCCCTCATCCAGAACTCGCCTCTCTCCCACTTTTCCTGGATCAGCCTGGCTCATCCTGCTCTCAGCAGAGTTTCGCTTTCTCCTCTCCTCTCGATTCTCAGATAGGTGGCCCCCAGCACTGCGCTCTGTACTCGCCCTGTTGTAACAAGTCTTCAGCCTCCTTGTTGCAGACACCACTAGCCTCAAGCTCTCTGGTGGAAGGACTGTATCTTATCCACTGTCATAGACCCAGGACTGACAATTCAATTGATATTCATTGACTAAGTGAGGGAGGGAAGGAATGAGTAAGTGAGTGAAGACTGTCCATCTCTCACACATATGATTGTTGCCAGCATCAGGTTTTCATGCCCACTTGAAATAGTTCTCTCCTTGTTTTAGTCCACTCAGACTGCTATAACAAAATATCATAAACCGTGTAGCTTATGAACAACAGCATAAGCTATGTTATGCAGTTCTCACAGTTCTGGAGGCTGGGAACTCCAAGATCAAGGGTGATCTGGTGTCTGGTGAGGGCCTACTTTCTAACTCTTGAACAGCACCTTCCTGCTGTCTCCTCACATAATGGGGGTGAGGTGTCTCTCTTGGGCCTCTTTTATTAAGGCACTAATCCTTTTCCTAAGGGTGGGGCTCTCATGACCTAGTCACCTTCTAAAGGTTCCACCTCCTAATACCATCACCTTAGGGGTAGGGATTTCAACACAGGAATTTGGGAGAGACATTCAGACAATAGCACTCTTCTACGCATTCATCTGCTTCTCTTGTTTTTCAAAATTTGTTTTAAAACCCAGCAACTACGTAAGTCTTACCCATACCCCTAACCCGATTGCTATTTCTCTCTTTCTCTTTTTTTGTTTCTTTTCTTTTTTTTTTTTTTTGAGATGAAGTCTCACTCTGTTGCCCAGGCTGGCATGCAGTGGCATGATCTTGGTTCACTGCAACCTCCACCTCCTGAGTTCAAGAGATTCTTGTGTCTCAGCCTCCCAAGTAGCTGGGATTATAGGCACCCACCACCATGCCTGGCTAATTTTTATATTTTTAGTAGAGACAGAGTTTCACCATGTTGGCCAGGCTGGTCTCAAACTCCTGACCTCAAGCAATCCGCCTACCTCAGCCTCCCAAAGTGTTGGGATTATAGGTGTGAGCCACGGTGCCCGGCCCGCTCTGTCTGTCTCTCTCTCTCTTTTTTTTTTTTTTTGACTCCTGCATTCTTTGTTTGTAATACTCTGGAGCCAGTTTTCCCATTGGACTTAGGGTTTGTGAATGCCTCTGGCCACATTATAGAGAAAACAGACTCTAATGGGTCTTCCTGCTTTCACCTCTCATCTGCTATATTCGGTCCTTAAGGAGTTTCCTAGAGGTTTTCTCTGCAGCCCATCCTCTTACCTTACATCATTTGTGACAGTGATTTGTAACATTTGTTGCTTTACGTTCTCCAGTATCCATTCATCTATTTACCCAGGTTATAGTTCCCAGGCTTCCTTTAGAGAAACCACCTCTCCTTTACTTTCAGCCCACCTTCGGAGGTGGTGGGGAGACAGCATGGGATGTAATCCTCGATCAATCAGTCCATTCATTCCCCAGGCTACAATGATTGGTTAGCAATGTCATATGACCCAGTCAGAGCCAATGAGACACAATGAGGCTTTTGCGGGGACTAGAGAGAGAGAGAGAGAAGAAGAGCACTTTCTCCTGCTGGACTTAACCTGAAGGGATGTCAGGTCTAGAGGTTCTAGCAGCCACCTTGTCACCATGGGGAAAAAGACCATCTGAGAAGGAAGCCAATCCCACAGAAGCGGATCCAAGATACAGGAAGAGTGAAACTGGTCTTCTAAAGCTGTACCTGAAGTCACCTTACTCCTGCCATTTTTTAGTACATGAGTCAAAGCTGTTTTGGGACCATGGTAATTCATTATTTGGTATTTATATTTGATGTTTAATATTGAATAAGGAGCAGGATATTGTGGTGGGAAAAAAAGCAGTGAACCAGGAATAAGGGTTTCAGACAAACTCATCTACTAGCTAGCCATGTGATCATGGTCAAGTTATGACACCTATCTGAGTGTCCAACTCCTCGTCTGGGCAGTAGGGAGCTGGACGAGATCAAGGCTCACATCGCACCAGTATGTACCAGTCCCGAGCTCCAGCTGCCTTCTGGTCTGACACGCCACTTGTTAAATATCTTAAATCTGGACCAAATAGGCTCAACATTCTTGTACTTCTGTTGTTCTTTGATTTTAGGCAAGGAGAATCTGATCCTTTATAATCCCTGAAATTCAGATCCAAGCACACCTCCTATAAGGTGCAAGAAGAAGCATGTTGTATTAAAACCGACAAATAGAATATTTCTACTCCCCATACATGATTTCTGCCCTCACTAAGTTTCCTGTAGATTCATCTTGCCTCAGTGGTGTCTGATTGAGGAAAAAGAGAAAAAGTCGGTCTAGGCCTCAGCCTGGAGCATGACTTCAGGCATGTGATTTATCTGTCATTACACTGTGGGTGGAGATGACAAAAAAGATAATTCATGATGACATCAGTAATGGAGTTGCGAAGTTTTTTTGTTTTGTTTTGTTTTTGTTTGTTTTGCCTAGATTCTGAGACTTTATAGATTTTTTCTTTCATGTGTTTAGAATTTTAAGTTTTTTTTTTTTTTTTTTTTTTTTTTTTTGGAGACCGAATGTCTCTCTGTCACCCAGGCTGGAGTGCAGTGGTGTGATCTTGTCTCACTGCAACCTCTGCCTCCCGGGTTCAAGCAATTCTCCTGCCTCAGCCTCCTGAGTGGCTGGAATTATCATTACAGGCATGTGCCACCATGCCTGGCTAATTTTTGTATTTTTTGTGGAGATGGAGTTTCAGCATGTTGGCCAGGCTGGTCTCAAACTCCTGACCTCAAGTGATCTGCCCATTTTGGCCTGCCTAAGTGCTGGGATTACAGGCATGAGCCACCAAGCCCAGCTCAATTTTTTTTTTTTTTTTTTTTGAGACAGATTCTCGCTCTGTAGCCTAGGCTGGAGTGCAGTGGCACAATCTCGGCTCACTGCAAGCTCCACCTCCCAGGTTCACGCCATTCTCCTGCCTCAGCCTCTCAAGTAGCTGGGACTACAGGTGCCCACCACCACGCCTGGCTAATTTTTTGTATTTTTAGCAGAGACAAGGTTTCGCCGTGTTAGCCAGGATGGTCTCGATCTCTTGACCTCGTGATCCGGCCGCCTTGGCCTTCCAATGTGCTGGGATTACAGGCATGAGCCACCATGCCCAGCCTGCTAAAATTTTTTTTTTTTAAACACAAATGTTTCCCCATATTTTTTGCTAGAAAGAAATCATACAACCTTTACCCTATGATTGATAGTTTTCATTGTTGTCTTCAAGCTTAGCAAAATATTTCTCAGACAAGTTAAATATTTCTGGGCCTACTTGTGTCAAAGTAGCATACAGAATATACAAATCAGTAATAGGATTTTTTTCTCTTAGAGACGGGGTCTCTCTATGTTGCCCAGGCTGGAGTGTGGTGGCTATTCACAGGTGCAGTCATAGTGTGCTGCAGCCTCAAACTCCTGGCCTCAGGTGATCCTCCTGCCTCAGCCTCCCAAGTAACTGGGAGTACAAGTGCATGCCACTGTGCTGGCTCAGTAATAGAATTTCTAATAGATGAATTCACATGGTCCAAACCTCCTGGGCTTGGCATTTGAGAAACATGGTCAAGGACAGTTTGATTTGAGTGTATAACTAAGTTCTGCTGATTATCATAATACTTCCAATAGCCCACGATGGATGAAATGAACACAATTAAGAAAAGTGAATATATAAATAAAAAAGCCAGCTGAGTGCGGCGGCTCATGCCTGTAATCCCAGCACTTTGGCAGGCCGAGGTGGGCGGATCACTTGAGGTCAGGAGTTTGAGACGAGCCTGGCCAACATGGTGAAACCCTGTCCGTACTAAAAAATACAAAAATTAGTTGGGCGTGGTGACACAGGCCTGTAATCCCAGCTTCTCCGGAGGCTGAGGCAGGAGAATCGCTTGAACCAGAGAGGCGGAGGTTGTGATGAGCTGAGATCGTGCCACTGCACTCCAGCCTGCGCAACAGAGCAAGACTCTGTCTCAAAAACAAAATACAACAAAACACCCCACAGAAAATTCTCTTGGCTCAAAGAAGCCTAATTGACTTGAGAGATCTTTACAAAGTAGTTTTGATTCACTCATTCTTATCTATTGGCAAATCCTCTTGGTTCTGCCTTAAAAAGGACATCCCATATGCATCTGCTTCTCACCCTCCATTGCTTCTACCTTGGCTCAAAGCTCGACTCTCTCTCACCTGAACTCTGTCGTATGTTCCTGTCTTCCATTTTTGGCCCCTTCCAGTTTATCCTCCACAGTGTAGGCATATATCACAACCCTGCTCAATATCCTCTTATGGTTTCCCACTGTACTCAGTATAAACCCCATGGCCTTACCTTGACTTTCAAGGCCCAGCCTGTGCTGGCCCCTGGCAGCCTCTCTAGCATCATCTCCTCCCACTGTGCTCCAGCTGCTGGACTCCATGCTGTTCCCAGAAATGCCCAGCATCTGCCTAACCCAGGATCACTGCCTTTGCTGTTCCCTCCACCTGGACTGCTCTTTGTCAGACATATTTGCAATTCCCCACCCACATCATTCAGGTCTCCCCTCAGTTGTTGGCAGTGTCCCTCATGACTATCTGAAACAGTAGCCAGCATTCCACTCTAATTAGCTTTGTCTTATTTAGCATGTAGTCTTACCTGACATCATGTATTTATTTGTTTACTGTTCCTTGATGTCAGGAATTGTTGTTTGTGTTAATTCAATACAATGTCTTCCAAAGCTTAGAATAACGTCTGGCACATAATAGATGCACAGCATATGATGAATGAATGAATTTATTTGAAAAATAAGTATTTTTTTAAAAAAGAAAGAAAAATAAGTATCTTATTGATTGATTGATTGATTGAGACAGGGTCTTGCTCTGTTGCCCAGGCTGGAGTGCAGTGACATGATCTCAGCTTACTGCAACCTCTGCCTCAAGTGATTCTCTTGCCTTAGCCTCCCAGGTAGCTGGGACTACAGGTATGTGCCAATGTGCCCAGCTAATTTTTAATTTTTTTGTAGAAATGAGGTCTCGCTATATTGTCCAGGCTAGTATTTTAAAATAAATATTTAAAACCTATATGCTGAGCATTGGCATTAGGTTAGTAATGAAATAAGAAAATAATTTTGGGTTGTAAAAGAAAAAACTCTCTGAAAACACATTTATAAAGAGAGATGTGGCTGGGTGTGGTGGCTCACACCTGTAATCCCAGGACTTTGGGAGGCAGAGGCGGGTGGATCACCTGAGGTCAGGAGTTTGAGACCAGCCTGGCCAACATGGTGAAACCTCAACCTCGTCTCCACTAAAAATACAAAAAATTAGCTGAGCATGTGGCGCGCACCTGCAATCCCAGCTACTGGAGAGGCTGAGGCAGGAGAATCGCTTGCAACTGGGAAGTGGAGGTTGCAGTGAGCCCAAATCACGCCTCTATACTCCAGCCTGGGCAACAGAGTGAGACTCCATCTCAGTAAAGTAAAATAAAATAAAATAAAATAAAATAAAATAAAATAAAATAAAACAAAACAAAAGATACATGTTAAAATCTGTAAACAAAATAGAAACACAGGGGTTATAGCTCAGTGGTAGAGTATTTGACCACAAAACAGAAACATGAAAACATTTAAAAGAGCTGTAGTCTCAGATGCTGGTGGGCAAGGGGCATTATCTAATAGCCTAAGTGGTGGTTAAGTATGTCTTGGGACCTATTAGTCCTAACCCGGGGGAAAGGCTGCTCAGCCCTGTTGATTACAGACCAGCTGTGCCTGAAGTCACAGGTTCCTGCCCTACGTGAGCCTGTCAGCTTTGTTTTTACCACAACCCTGGATCTGTGGCTTTTACCCCAACCAGCCTCCCCTGACCAAACATGACTGTGGCCTCCAAGGAGACCACTTAAGGAGAGATGAATGGATTTGCACAGAGCCATCACTGATCTGGAAAACCACTCAAAGCCAGCTGCTGTGTCTGAAGCCCACACAGTCACGGTGGAGGGGAAGTGTGATTGCATGGAGAGGGAGTGGGGAGTGACGGTTTCATGGCGGGGTAGTTTGGTCTGTGAAGCATTCTGGGCCTCATAAATGGTGCCTGGTTCAGGAAAATTACCTGACTTACTTTTACCAACTCCATTTATTATTATTATTATTATTGTTGTTTGAGACAGGATCTCACTGTGTTGCCCAGGCTGGAGTGCATTGGTGCAATCTTGGCTCACTGCAACCTCTACCTCCTGGGCTCAAAGCAATCTCCCACCTCAGTCTCCCAAGAAGCTGGGATTACATGCATGTACCAACATACCGGGCTAATTTTTTCTTTCTTTTTTTTTTTGAGATGGAGTCTCGCTCTGTTGCCCAGGCTGGAGTGCTGTGCTGTGGTCTTGGCTCACTGCAGCCTCTGGGTCCCAGGTTCAAGCAATTCTCGTGCCTCAGCCTCCTGAGTAGCTGGGATTACAGGTGCATGTGACCATGCCTGGCTAATTTCTGTATTTTTAGTAGAGACAGGGTTTTACCATGTTGGCCAGGCTGGTCTCAAACTCCTGTACTCAAGGGATCCACCTGCCTTGGCCTCCCAAAGTGCTGGGACTGCAGGCGTGAGCCACTGTGCCTGGCTACCAAATCCATTTGAAGTGGGCACTAACCATAATATCCTCATTGTCAGTTTTCAAATGAAAACAGCTGTAAAATATCCCTGAAAACCCCCAATAGGGTCTTCTGTTGATTGCCCACGTGTGTGTGCTGGTATTTCACGTGCTCCTCTATCACTCAGAAGGGCTAAGGTGGTGCCATTCCTTCTCGCAGGTGGAGAAAATGAAGCAGAGACACTTATATGACTCACTTAAGGTCATCTATGTCGGTGCCACTTCTCAGACTCCAGCTGTCCTCATATCCCCAGAAATGCTTTTTCAGGTCAACGGTGCCTTTAAGTCCTTGGATTCCAGCTGGTAATAAATTTTTCCTGCCATTAGTTAATAAAGGAAATAGGGGTTGCCTAGAAGCAAGCAGAAATGATTGGGAGGAAGCTGAGGAAACATGCTAGCACCTCTGTTTTATTCTTTGTCTTTAGAGAGAAGATTCTATATCACATACAAGGAAGCAGGGGATTCAGGGACAAGCCCTGACTCTACAGTCACTCGGGTTGTGGGTGAAGACTCAGCATTGCCCTGGCACTTTCATCAACAGGGTCCCAGGGGGCCCACAGGGCTCAGTATCTTACACATGCAGTTCATGTACCAGCTGTTGCAGGAAACAGGTTCTCTGGAGGTTAAAAAAGAAAGGCAATTTCTCTACTTTGGATCAGGCCAGGTAAAATGGTGGCTGAGGCTGTCCCTGTTCTGAGTCTCAGGAACTCAGAGCAGGTGCTCATAGGTCACGAGATCAGCATCAGACAAGAGTAGATAAACAGAAGCATTTTTTCCCAGTACAAAGCCAGGTCTGTGCCGCCCCGTGTCATGTTGTACCTGGTTGTATGTGTTGAAGTCTCTGAGCTACTCCCACAGTCAAGCTGGTCACAAATCGGATTGGGCCTCATTTTCACCCTGAGGGAAACTGAGGCTAAGAGTTGCTGAGGCCTGCCCCAAAGCTTATGGCAGGAGAGTCAGCTGGAGGTCAGGTTCCTTTCCTCTAACCTCAACAGGACTCTCCCCACTGGTACGCTACAATAGCTCGGAAGGTAATCGCACTTGTCAGCATGGCCTTTCTGGAATATGTGCAGTTCATATTCTGGGAAGGGCAGGCAGCGGGGGTGAAGGTGAGACAGGAAATCTTTTTGGAGGCTCTGAAGCCATTCCGGTTTTGGAGCATCCCCAGCAACTCCCACAGAGTCAAGCCTTTTAAACTGCCTTTTGGAGAGTTTCGACTGAGAGCAAGGCTGCCTCAATCTGCTCCTGCCCAACTTCCTTTCTGTGAGGCCTCATGAGAGGACCAGAGCAGCGCCCCAGGGAGGATGCAAGGAGAATGGGCTGATTGAGCGATGTGGGCACAGGGCTGGCAGGCTGCCACCGTGCTGTCTGTCAGCAGGCTACAGGGTGGCTTTTCTTCTTGGTTTGCTCGCAGAGCCAGGGAGGCTGGGTGCCAGGGAGAGTATTTTCTTTGTTTGGGAAAAGCCGTGTCCGTCTGGCTTGCTCTGTAGCCTGTAGCCTCTTGCCTGAGAAGCTTTCCTGCCACTGGACATGGATCCCACTGGCAGGGTCTCTGCTGTGACCGACAGGAGATGCCGGCCCTGGGAGAGGCAGCCAGTGAGGGCCCTACACAGAGCATGCCTGTGCCTGGACTGACCCAGCCTTCAGTTCATCCACCTTACAGACATTGGCTCAGGGTCTCCCCTGGTGGAATGTGGACTATGGCCTGTTGTTACAGGCGCAGGTAGATTGTCAGGAATGGTGCTCCAGTATTCTCGGCTTGGGGGATCTTGCATCCTGCATAGCCCCTTTATTTTTTGCAGATAAGGAAACTGAGACTCAGAGATCTGAAATAGCTTGTGCAAGGTCACACAAGAAAGCCAGGTTCAAGGCCTGGCTCCACCACTGCCTTGTCATGTGGCCTTGAGTGAGTTCCTTGGCCTTGCTGGGCCTGTTTCCTCATCTCTGAAGGGGGATAAGTACCTAGTCCACAAGGCTAATGTGGGAGTTAAATGAGATGATCCAGCCAAGGGCCTCATCAAAGGCCCTCTGCTCATGGGAGGAGTTCCGTACAGTCCACCTCCATCTCTGAATCTGCATTACCCTTGTTTTATTATTATCATGTAGTTGGCAACAACCACTACAATCAAATGAAGACCTCGGAAGCCAAGGCTGTGCAGCTGTTGCACAAAGTTCCTCGAAAGTCCCTCTTGCCTTCCATCCTCCCCATGTTCCCACATGGTAGAGATGGCAAATCTCCTTTCTTTAATTTTACTGATGAGATAAAACTTCAGTCAAAGATGTGTCCTAAACCTGTGCTCTCCACTTCCTGGTTTCCCTGCTCTTTCTGTCTCCACCTGCTGCCAATTAGAATATTCCCGCTGGTAGGATATTCCAGCCATGGGGGTGCTGAGTGTGGGCAAGAAGGAATACCCCCTCCCACCCCAAATCAACGGCAATCACCTCCGCATTCGTACTGTTTTCTGTTTGTTATTGGGTTCATCTTCAGGGGTTGGGGGTTGGGGGCTAAGGACTGGGGGCCCTTGACTGACTGCACAGGGCTGGATCTGAAGGAGCAGATAGAACACATTTCCCAGCTCCGGGGCTGTGGCCAGTGACAACTTTAACAGCAAAGAATTACCATCAATTGTGTCCTGTGGCTGAAGGGATTTATGGACATTTTATGTGACTTTATGGACACAGACCCAAGGTTCCAACTGAACAGAGCCAGGGGGAAACACAGTGGCCCTCGTTAAACGGAAAGAATGAGTTTAATGTATACAGGGAGAGGGCAAGGGGTGGCAGGGGGAGACAGAAGGAAAGGAGGTTCACCGTGTTAAATATTTACAATCTGGGGCTTGGGTCCTATATTTCCAAAGGTGGCGGCAGGAGGGTAATTTCCGTAATATATTCCTCCCTCAAAACCCACCTTGCATGAGAAACTGCAGCAGGCACAAAACATTGCTCATGAATATTAATCAGTAAACTCTCCCTGCCATTTGGGAATGGCGGCTGGTACTAAAATACTTCCTCCCCAACCTCCAAAGGCAAACAGCCCCCAAGGAAAACCCTGAAGCCAGCTCCCCAGGCTGAGAGAGCGGAAGTCTTCCTGGCGGTGGGGTCAGAGGGCATGGCCAGGGGAGGGTCAGCTTTGTTTCCACTGTGTGTTGGTGAATGCCAAACCTTCATGGAACTTTGCTAGCTGCGTTTTGGGCTATTTAGCTGCAAAACCAAGAGATTTATTTTTTCCCTCTCTCTCCTTTTGGGTTTTGTCTTCCACTGACAACAGTAACATATGCAGGTCTGGAGGCTGTTAAGGCAGGCCAGGCTCTCTCCCATCAGAAGAAAAGACAGGTCTTAATTAAAAGAGAACCCAACATTTGTAAAGCCAGCACAAACATTCCCAACGTCCATCACCATTGCTTCTGTGATCTTTTCAATAGAGAAAGGAAAAATGAGTGGCATGGGAAGTGTCTTTCATGATACATTGTATCTGTACAACCTGTTACATTTTATAAAACATTTCCACAAGCTCTAGTATATGCTGCTATCTTTGCATCAGTTCTGAGATGGGGCTTATGGTCCCCTTTTACAAGTGAGAAAACTGAGGATTATAACTAACTTCATTAAGATTACAGGGATTTGGAAGAGGCAGAACTAGCACTCCAGCCCAAATTTCTGTCTCCAATCACAGATATTTTCTCAATAGGTCAACTAAGTGATGTGATTAACTTCTCTGGATCTCATTTTTCCAAATCTGTCAGAGAGAGCTGTTGTCTGAGTTCCATTCAGATCTTCCAAAGTATTCTTCCCGGTCCTTTATTAGAAACAGTCCATCAAAAGGGTGTTGGAGCATGATAATATGAGAAGGAGTCAAATTGTGTGTCTCAGTAGCATTTAGGATTTTACATTAAGTCCCCAGCACGTGGCAAAGATGGGATTTGTTGCCATGCTGCTCTCAAACACCAATCAGGATGGTTATAAAATCAATCTGGAATATCTCCATAGGGGCCCTCTGGCATTTTGGATGTAGAAGCTGCTTCTGCATTGTCAGGTGTCTAAAAGTATGTGATTTTAGTCAAGAATACCATTGTGTTTTCAACACCATGATGCTGTTAGTGAAAATGTGACTATGAAGTATACTATTTGGGTGTCTGTACATAGATTGTACTTTAGGGAGTGTATTCATGGCAGGGGTTTGGGGCAGGAATTTGTAATTAGGTCCTTTGTGAGGGACGGGTGACAGGACAAAGCAATGCTTAGGCTCAAATCATCTTATTTTTTATTCTTGGGTAGGAAGCTATATCCCAATTTATACAACCCGGATGAAAGTGTTCTGGTGAATTTTTGGAGGCCACCAGGATATGTGTTTAGAGTCTTGATCTAGTTACCATTGTCCTAGTTAGTGTGGATGTAGCAAAGTCTTTAGCCTGCAGCTGTGACAACTTACACTCTTAGGAGCAGGTCTGGGTGGAGAGACCCAGGGATGAGGTCCCCTGACCCAAGTCCGAAAAGCCCAGATGCCCTGATTTGGTAGAGAAGTGAGTTCTTTGGTACTGAGCTCACCACCTGTTCCTCTCTGGTGCCTTTTGCTTCTGGGCAGAAGAGACCAGAGGGCATCAGGGAACCAGTCTGGCTTGGCAGTTACTTTGCTTCTCTGGATTCCAGTCTGTTGGGAGTGTGACATCACTGGAGAGGATGCCAGAGGTGAGCACTGTGGGAATGTTTCTGTTTTCTCCTGCTCTCCAGTCTGTCAGTAATAACAAAGATGAGGCAAATGATAACAGAGGTGAGGTAGTGGAGAGGTCAGCTGTTTGGCTCTGGAGTTAGACTCCTTGGGTTCAAGCCCTAGCTCTTCTACATTGGGATCTTGGCAAATTCCTTGACCTCAGCGTGCCTGTTTCTTCATCTATGAAATGGGGAGAATATTCTCACCACACAGGGTTGCTGAGCGGATTAAGTTAGACAGTTATCATAGCTCACAGCACGGCACGAATGCCTGGCTCATGTTAGTTCCTGCCGCCAAGCTTCTGGTTTGGCTGTGGCATAGGTTGAGGGCATCCCACCTCCCTGGATCCTGAGTCAGGGCCACATACCCTCCTCTGGTTGTAGAATACTGGGGAATTGCCCATGCTTTGTCTTTTCACTTTTTCTTCAGAAATGTGGGACAGCTCAGCCTCTTTGGGTTCGTTGCCAGAACATGAAGCTCTAAGCAAAGCCGTGTGGCGCATATGGGACCGCTTTTTAACAAGCTGGCTCCGTGCAGGCCGCCAGGTGGAAGAACTCTCTGATCCTCAAGGAAGCCAAATTCCAATCGACTCTGTGGGGTATAGCCAAGACAGGAAGCAGGCTCTAGTGTCCCCACATATTCTGGAACAGCGGTCTTAAAGGGGGCCTAGAAGCTAGCCAGAATCTATGCGAATTACAAGGAAGCATTTGTCCTTTTCCCCAGATTCTCAAAGGGGCCTGGGTCCCCAAAACAGGGGAGAGTCATTGTCAGAGAGGACGATGACCTCAGACAGCTGGGAGGGGGAACCTGGACGAATGGCCCAATGTGGGATGGTCATCAGTGGGTGGATCAGGCTCCTGCCCGGGCTCTGCTGGGAAATGGCCATGTGTGAGCGCAGGATGTGGGGCTGGTGCCATCAGAACACAACCACGTGTCTCCTGCTGGCAGGCAGTGGGGACAAGAAACCATGAATCCTGCTGTTCAGATAAGTGATCTGGTTGATAATATGACTAATATTAATGCACTTGCTAATGGTTGTTCCCTTTTGAAGGTCCCAAATTAAGAGAACATGACAGAGTCAAGTTTCTGGTGGTATGTGGATGCTCCGAAACTTGCCGAGAGGATGAAGGGTACTGGTTTCTTTCTGGGGTGGAGATTTCCTTCATGAAGTAGTTTACCTCGAGTCTTTTCATCTCTCTTTCTTTCTTTATGCCTGTCCTACTCTCAGCAACAGGAAGAACCATGAATAATGACAATCACAACCGCTACCACACAGAGTTGTACCCCACAGAGTCGATTGGAATTTGGCTTCCTTGAGGTTCAGAGAGTTCTTCCTCCTGGCCGCCTGCATGGAGCCAGCTTGTTAAAAAGCGGTCCCATACGTATAGGATATACATACATATATGTCCTATATATACATATATGTCCTATACATATGGGACAGTAGCTGTACAACAGGCGCTTGTGTTGAATGTTTTCTAGTTATTATCTAGGTTAATTCCAACACTATTCCTTAAAGATAGGCATTATTATTATTTTACAAATGAGGAAACTGAAGCTCAGAGAGATGAACTCTCCTGCTAAGGTCCACAGCTGGTACACAGAGGAGCGCAGATGCCTGCAGTCCCTCCAACTCCAATGTCTATGTACTGTCCTGCCACCTCCCATGCCAGCCCTGCATGATAGACTAGAGTTAAGAGTGTTACCCTGAGGCCGGGTGTGGTGGCTCACACCACCCAATCCCAGCACTTTGGGAGGCTGAGGCGGGCGGATCACCTGAGGTTGGGAGTTTGAGACCAGCCTGACCAACATGGAGAAACCCCATCTCTACTAAAAAATACAAAATTAGCTGGACATGGTAGCACATGCCTGTAATCCCAGCTACTCAGGAGGCTGAGGCAGGAGAATTGCTTGAACTCGGGAGGCAGAGGTTGTGGCAAGCCGATATTACGCCATTGCACTCCAGCCTGGGCACAGGAGTGAAACTGTGTCTCAAAAAAAAAAAAAAAAAAAAGAAAAGAAAAAAGAATGCTACCCAGTTAGGGTCTGTCCCAGAGAATAAGGCCAAGGGGAAGGGTGTAGAGAACAGGACAGCTTTGCTGGTGTCTATGTGAGTTGTGGTGTTGTGTAGTGTTAGGGGTGTTGTGAGGGTATATATTGGGGGTTGTGTAGGACAGAAGGAGAGCAAGACACTGTCTCATGCTTGGTTGGTCACTCCTTGGCTGGGGACTTCACTTCCCCTGCCAAAGTCCCAACCCTTGCCTGCCACACCCGGCTCAGACTGAAGGAGTTGGAGCAGCTGGCCCTCTGTCTCTTTCCTCTCTGACTTTAATGTGGGGCTGGGACAGGCTGCTAGGCTCAGTGCCAGGAAGCAAGACAAGGGGCTTGCAGCAAGGGCTTAGGTTATAAGCATCTCGGCATGGGCTGATGGATTTGTAAGGGCTCTACAATTAGGGCAACCCCTGTGCATATAAATATCCAAAGAAATGAAGGATCTGCTCAAACCTTGCTTTGTATAGCCTGTTGGAGAGACATGTGCTGTGTGTGTGTATGTATATATATATATCAGACATTACATTACTGCAATGATAATACAGATAGCTAATGCTTACATAATGCTTCCTATGTATCAGACACTATTTTAATTGCTCTGTGTGTATTATCTAATTTAATCCTCCTAGCAACCCTACAGTAAGTAACTCCTTTCATTATCCCCATTTTGTAGAAGGGGAGCCTGAGGTACAGAGATGTTAAGTAACCTACCCCAGCTAGCACAGGTAGTAAGAGGAGGAGGCAGGCTTCATAAACCCAGCCATGGGTTTTGTAAACCTTGTACCCGTGCCCTTACCCATGCCATCACATGATCCTATCATCCTAGGCATGGTGACAGGCAACTCTGACTCCTGTCCCCAGCAGCACCGATATGTCTTTGAGTTTCTGAGATTGTTGTTGAGGCTGATGAGGCTTGTCGGTTAAAGTAAAAAATGTTTCGGCTGGGTTTTATTTAGACCAGAGTTTCCACGGCTGTTTTGAACAATCCAGTACTCAGCCTGCTGGCTCTCTGGTGTTTGCAACAAGAGCCTTTTCTATTGAAAGACTAAGGAAAGATGGTCCAGGTGAGCCCTGGACAGAAGACAAAGGAGGTAAAAGGCAACATCTTTCCCCCGCTGGCTTGAAAATCGTCATCTTTCTCCCCAGGAATCAATTTCTTTGCATCCTGAATGTTTAAAGAAAAGACTTGTGTCATTAAAAATAAAGTTTTTTTAAAAAAGGAAAAAAAGCTATCTTTGACTCTTTGTGCATCTCCACATCCCCTTAGATGTGTTTTCAGAAAACCTCAGCTAAATGAGCACATTTATAGAGTGTTAAGTGATAAATGGAACAGTAAGTGGACTGACTACTTGGTTATTCGACAAGTCTCTGTGGGAGAATAACTTAAAACAATGCCCTGTGAAGATCTCAGAGATGCAAAAAAGGAGAATGTCAAAAAGGTAAAGAGATTCTTAGCCAGGGATAACAAGGAGGGAATGAAGAAAATGTATCTAATGAAATTGTATCAGCCTGTAAGGAGCAGGAAAAAACAACCAACATTCTTAACAGGTGAGGAATTTATACTAAGCTCAGACAAGACAATAGATGTGAGCACAGGTGCCCTGTTGTGTATGTGTTGGGAGGCGCAGTGGAGCACTGGGCTCCAGGAATATTCCTCGACTAGAAAGTGGATTTCTTGGCAGAACCAGAAGCTGGCTACTTTCAGATTCCCTAAGGACAAAAGAAACTCCCTCGAGCTCATATAAAAAGTCTGTTTCCAGGAGGCTGAGGCAGGAAAATCGCTTGAACCTGGGAGGCAGAGGTTGCAGTGAGCCGAGATCATGCCACTGCACTCCAGCCTGGGCGACAGAGTGAGACTCTGTCTCAAAAAAAAAAGAAAAGAAAAAAGTCTGTTTCTGTTGGATAGTCACATGGAGTCACATGGAGCTGTCACTGTGTTTGTCCTGAGACTAGGTCCGTGAGGGACACCTCACCTTTGTGTTGGCCTGTGCTCTTAGAACTTCTATTACTTCCTCAGGGAGATAGGAGAAGCCCCAGGGAGGCTATTAAGAATCTCAGTAGCCTGTGTCACAGCCCCGTACACAGTTTGAGGCCATTACTGATCTATTTAGAGCAAAAGAACTAAACAGGAGGGACTTAGAAACAGATGTAGAAAAAAACAAAACCAGACAGATCCTCAAAACAAAACAAAAACACCAGAAGGCCAGGAGGTGGAATAAACTAGATTCATAATAGAGTGGGGGATGAGTGTCAAGTCTGTCCCAGGTGGTTTGGAAACTTCCCTTCCTGCCCCACTCTAACTCCCACCCCAACCCTCTCCAGCCGAGATCTGGAGTGGAGAGGGTACTCTCACGGTCTTTCCAGAGAAACTTCCCTTCCTGCCCCACTCTAACTCCCACCCCAACCCTCTCCAGCCGAGATCTGGAGTGGAGAGGGTACTCTCACGGTCTTTCCAGAGCAGCCTGGACCCTGGCCTGCCTCTCAGTATATTCTTACCACCCTAAGATTGGGCTAGAGCCAGGTGAGTCTTGTAAAATATACCAGGATTTAGAAAAAACTTTTGACACTTTCCTGCATGACTCCTGAACCCAACATGTGCCTAGTAAGGCAACTCACTTTGGAAGAGTTAGGGAGTTTTCAGAGTTAGGAAGCTACCTACAACCCAGGCCCCCTGTGCTGCAGAGAACGTCTGATTAGTTAATATTCTCCAGTCTGGGGTCTGCGGAAGGGTGTCTCCCAGTCTCTTTCAGTCCCAATCTCTCTTCTTGGGTGACTACTTAGTTCTGAGGTAAACCTGGCTGTCAACCTATGGTGGGTACAGTCACAGAACCATAGAATCCTAGAGCTCTGAGGGACCCTAGACACAGAATCTACTGGCTTGAACCTTGAGATAGTGACTCTCAGAGGAAAACCAAAGTCTACAGTGTCCTTGAGCTTTCTTGACCCCTTCCCCACCATGGCCACATCACCTCTCAGACCCCATCTCCTACCGCTCTCCATATCCCTCATTCTACTCCAGCTACACTGACTTAGCTAGGCCTTGAACACACAAGGCCTTCAACAAGCCTCAGGGCCTTGGCACTGGCTCATCCCTTTGCCTGGAACTCATTTCCAAAATATCCACACATCTAAGTCCCTCATCTCCTTTGAGTCTGTTTAAATGTCACGTCTGCAATAAGGTTTACCTTGACTACCCCATCTAAAATTCCAACCCTTCCTCCCCATCCTCTGTGTGTATAGAAATCTTTGTTTTGTTTGCTGACCCAAGCACTATCTTGTTCATTGTCCCAGGTACCTAGAACATTGCTAGCACATAGTAGGCCTTCAATATATATTTCTTTAATGTATAAATATCACTAGATCTGCTTCTTGATGGAGAAAAGAGGGACTCATTACTAGTGTGCAAGGACTCTGAGGTGAGGTCACTAACCAAGGTTAGTTAGTTTTAAAAATGCCAGGGGCAGGGTTTGAACTCAGAACAGTTGAAATACTCACTGACGCTTATTAGCTCTGTGACCTTAGGCAACCTTGCTGAGACTCTGTTTCCTGCCTTGTAAAATGAGGATCAGTTCATCACTCCTCACAGATAATTGTAAGAATTAAAGGCCGTGTCACTCCATAAACCTTGTCTTGTAATTTAGGTCTCAGCTCAAATGCCACCTCCTCAGAAAACCTTTCCTGGCTACCCAATCTAAAGTGGCCCCTCAGATAGTGCCAGGCATTCAGTAGGCACTTGATAATTATTTGTTCAACAAGTGACTCCCCCACTGAGAACCCATCTCTGACCCATAGGGTAAAGTCCAAATTCCTTTCCAGGGCTTCCAGGGTTCCATCTAGGCTTACCTCCTGCTCCACTCCCTCCAGACCATCCCTCAGCCTGCAAACCCTGAACCCCAGCCCCCACTTCCATGCCAGCACCCCACCTCCAGATCAGGGGTCAGCAAACGGAGTCTCAGCAAGGTTGCCTAAGGTCACAGAGCTAACAGGCGTCGGAGAGTATTTGCCTGTGGGTCAAATCCAGCTCAAGAGCTAAGAATGATTTTTACATGTTTAAATGGTAGCCCCCCCCCCAAAAAAAAATCAAAAGAAGATTTTGTGACACTTGTGCATTATATGATTTAAATTTCAGTGTCCATAAATAAAGTTTTGTTGGAACACAGCCGTGCTCATCTGTTTACACGGTGCCTGAGGAAGCTTTTGTGCTGCAAAGGCAGAATTGAGTAGCTCCCACCATGAAGACCATTAAGCCACAAAGCCCAAGTGAAATATTTACTATCTGGAGTAGCAGGGACTTTCCAGAAAAAGTTTGCTAACCCCTAATCTAGATATTTTCTACTCACCCTTCAGGTTGCTCTTGGAACCTGGGGAGTCTTCGTTGGTGTGTTAAGTTGAGGGTAGGGATCCCTCTCAGAAGTGCCCCAACTTTTCTATGTATGTACTCATCTGTCTGCCTCACGGACAGTTTCCTCTTGTTCTTTGCTGAATCTCCATTGTCTACCCCAATGTCTAAAACTATTTGTTGTGGGGTGAATGACATTTACGTCTTCTCTTGTCTAGTTGGAGAGATAAGGATGTTCCAATGTACAGTCCAGAGAAAAGGCAGGCACGAGGGAGGCATTGAAGAGGGCTGGAGTCCTCGGGGAGACTGTGGAAAGCCAGCGCCGCCTCCGCCGCTAGCCACAGGGGTTAGGAGCTGCAGGGACATTTGGGAATTGGGGGTGTGAAGAGTCTACATGGATGAGGGCTCAGAGTTGGTAATAAACAAGGCGAAAAAGATGCCTCCCTATGGGATAGCAGCTGAAACTGATGGTATTTTGGAGGTTTTGGCAGTAGTTGACATTTATTCATATTTCTTAATTACTTTATACTCAAGAATAAAGCAATATCCTGGGGAAGCAGCTGTTCACATCACTGTCCCCAGTCTTACTCACAAGGCATTCCAGCAGGAAATCACCTCCAAAACAACCTATGTAAGATTCTCTTACTCTCCTGTTTTCTGCAGGAAACAGTTATGATTGTTTTAATAAAATCAGCTGGGCCATTTAACGTCACTTGGAGAAGAATCCTGAGAAGTTCTTCAATTGCCAAAAGAAAGCTCCAGCTACAGGTAGGGCTCTCAGGGCTGTGCAGGGAGAAGCCTTGTCATTACCCCAAATTCAAAGGCGGCCAATGAATTATAGCCAGCCAGATAAACTTTTCTTTATCAAACTTTGCCCCTGACAACTGTAAGTTGATTCAACTAGAACAAACTGAAACTTCTTTTTTTTTTTTTTTTTGAGACGGAGTCTTGCTCTGGCACCCAGGCTGGAGTGCAGTGGTACGATCTCGGCTCACTGCAAGCTCTGCCTCCCGGATTCATGCCATTCTCCTGCCTCAGCCTCCTGAGTAGCTGGGACTACAGGCGCCCGCCATATCGCCCGGCTAAATTTTTGTATTTTTAGTAGAGACGGGGTTTCACCGTGTTAGCCAGGATGGTCTCGATCTCCTGACTTCATGATCTGCCCGCCTCGGCCTCCCAAAGTGCTGGGATTACAGGCGTGAGCCACCATGCCTGACCTGAAACTTCCTATTTTAAAAAAAATTTAGTTTAATTTAACTCGCCAAAAATTTGCAAAAGTTGTGAAGAGGGTATGCTTCTGTGCCTGGGCTAGTGTGAGTGATAGCACAAAGATCTGCCAGCTACAATCTTGCCATGCCAAAAATTCATTCTGTGGTCCAACTAACACTTCTTTTGAGGAAGAACCTTAGAGGCAACATTTCTGCAAGGTGGCAGAATATTCCCAGAAACCCATCAAGAAGACAGTGTTTGCTGTAAATAAGTTTGCTGCTTACCCCACAGCCTGGCTGCCCTGAGATCTTGGCCATCGTTTTTCGGACTTCCCAGATGCTCTAGGAAGGTTGCAATATCTGAACCCTAGAGAGTGATGCGCTGGTAAATGTTTAACAGCTGGCTGGGAGGCGGCGGAGCTGATTAGTAGCTTTGGCCATTAACGTGGCATTAATACTACCAAATTGGTAGCTGATTTCAAGCTACTGGTGTGACATCAACCATCTCACAAAATTTCCAGAAATTGAACACTCCGTTCCAGCGAGCCACCTCTAGGGATCTCTGTGTGGGAGTCAGGACTTGAGACTCCCAAAGCATGGGTTTGTCCAGGATCACCACCCCAGCCTTCATTCCAAAGACCAGTTTCTTGTGGGCTGAACCTCCTGACAATGATGTGAGGCCTTGGTGTGGATGAGCAGGCGTTGGCAGTCCCCAGCAGCCAGTTCCTTGATGGGTCTCCCAGGCCAGGCAGCCTCCTGGAATTCGCAGACGCCCGGCTGCCCTGAATGCTGAGGATGGGGGTGAGGGGTGGTGGGGGGGAGGTGCACAGAGGGTCCCCTCCCAGGTCTGGTGGAAAACCTCAGATTGGCCTGCTTTGTGCCTGATCTTTAGCTCCATGTGCATGAGAATGGGTCAGTGGCAGGTGCCTCGGGGTGGGCATGAATAGCAGTAATTGTCCCTGTGTCAAAAGGATGGGCCAGGAAACAGGAATGGGACTGGAGGAGGGGTGGGGGTGGGGTGTAGCTCTCAGTGAATTAGGTCTTTTCTATAGATTCCATAAGGCTGCAGAATGAGCCGCTTTTTCTACCTCCTGGTGCTCAGCTACTGCTCTGACCTCCCAGGGGCCAGAGGAGGGGTTGACCCTCCCTGTTTAACGTGCTCTGCCTTTGGTTACCTAGTATTGCTCTGGGAGGAAGACCAGCTTCAGGAGCAGGCTGTTGGTATCTGCTGCAAAGGGAAGAATACGTTCAGCCCAGCCGTCCTGCCTCCCACACCCCTGGCAAGGAGCTGCACCTCGCTGAGCTCAGTTCCCCCATCTGTGAAGTGGAGACCAGAATAATCCCAGCCTCACAAGGCCATTGCCGGGACTGAGGGAAGCTATGCTGATGACTGCCTAGGGTCAATTGAGTAAAGCACTCAATTGAGGACAACCATTATGATTTTTCTGATTTCTAGCCAAGGCCCCAGCACAGCCTATACCTGAAGCATGTGACTAAGAGTATGACCCTGGGCAAGTACCGTCTCTCTCTCTCTCCCTCACTCTCCCTCCTCACTCAGGGTAGTCACGCTGTGTCCTCCCTGCCTCCCAGGGACAGGAGGATTAATGAGATAATGTGAGAAGCCAGCTGCTCTGGGGAAGAAAGGTGTTATGTACATGGAAGGTGTAATTATTATCCTGTAACTACATGAATGTTTAGATTGTACCTACTCCGGCAATTCCAAGGGGCTTTGACAAGCGCGTTGTCTCAAGCTGGAAACTGATCCAAGGGGTGGGAACAGCTGAAAGCTTCTTTCTGCTTCCAGGACACTCCAGGCACCCTGGAGCCTCCCAGAGGAGGCGGTGCCCATGCTCCAGGCATCAAGGCCTCTGTGGGCTCCGGGGGAGTGAGAGTCCCCTAAGGCTCCATACCCTGGATCCTGGGAAGGTCCCAGGATGGCCGTACAGAGCATTCGAGCTGGAATGGAAATCCAGCTCAAATGAGCATAGCAATTTTGTGGCTGGCAAAGATTTTGGTGTAGGCTTTAGCAAATTGCAGTCTTACTCAGTTTATCTTGCCCTGTTCCTGGCATCTCAGTCTCCTGCTTCCCTCTGACTGTCATCACCACCAACACCATCTTTATCATCTTTTAGAAAGTAGCAAGAGGGCAGGGCCCTGGGCTGGGTGCTGGCTTTGGCTGCGTCGGAGTTTAGAATTGAAAACAGCCGTTCCCGTTCTCCTTCTCAGATAGTTTCCCTCCAGAAATAGCTACCAGGAGGCTTGTGGGGTGGGCAAAGGCATGGATGTGAGTCACCCTCCTGGCAGCCCTGGAGGGAAGGGGAAGATTAGCTGTGAGAGAGAAAAAGGAGAAAGGGTGGAAAAATGGGGTCCTATAATGTTCTGCAACCAATCAGAAACACAGACAGGAGATGGGGATTAGACCCTGGATTTGCTTCCTGGTTCTGCCCCTTGCCAGTCTCTTGACCTTGGCGAGTGACTTATCCTCTCTGTATCTCGAGCTCCTCTCTTGCAAAGTGTTGGTATGATGATTAAAAGAGTTACCACCTAAAAAGAACCAGGGTCTGGACCGGGCGCAGTTGCTCACACCTGTAATCCCAGCACTTTGGGAGGCCAAGGCAGGCAGATCATGAGGTCAGGAGGTCGAGACCATCCTGGTTAACACGGTGAAACCTCGTCTCTACTAAATATACAAAAAATTAGCTGGGCGCGGTGCCGGGCATCTGTAGTCCCAGCTACTCAGGAGGCTGAGGCAGGAGAATGGCGTGAACCCGGGAGGCGGAGCTTGCAGTGAGCCAAAATCGCGCCACTGCACTCCAGCCTGGGCGACAGAGCGAGCCTCTGTCCAAAAAAATAATAATAAAATAAAATCAAAATAAAAGCACCAGAGTCTGGAATGCAGTGTGCTCCGTGCACATCAGTGATTCGTTAAAACTGACTGGCAGTCCCCACACCTGTAGCCCATATGGAGAGCCCCACAACTGGGGGAGATGGAGGCCTGAGCATACCCCTGGGGGTCCTTCTGAGAGCTAGCTCACAGAAGACAGAGATGCTCCTGAATTTGAGGCTGACCCCTTTCTCCCTCTGTCTTAGTCTGTTGGAGCTGCTATGACAAAATACCTTAGACTAAGTAATTTACAAACAATAAGAATCTATTACTTACAGTTCTGAAAGCTGGGAAGTCCAAGATCAAGATAAAATGATGCCGATCTACAGGTGTATCTTTGGTGTCTGGTGAGGGCTCTCTGCTTCACAGATGGCGCCTTACTGAGCGGTCTTTACATGGATGAAGGGTCAAGCGAGTGCCCTCAGGCCTCTTTCATAAGGGCACTAATCCCATTCCTAAGGGCTCCACCCTCATGATCCAATCACCTCCTAAAGGCCCCACCTCCTAATACCATCACCTTGGGGTTGGGTTTCAACATATGAATTTGGTGGGGGTACACATACATTCAGACCAGCACACCCTCTAACAGCCAGAAGGAGTTCATAGGGACCCTACATAAAGGGGGGTGGGAAAAACCAGTCTCTTATTTGTTTTTTTGTTTTTTTTTTTTTTTTGAGACGGAGTCTCGCTCTGTCCCCTAGGCTGGAGTGCAGTGGCCGGATCTCAGCTCACTGCAAGCTCCGCCTCCCGGGTTTACGCCATTCTCCTGCCTCAGCCTCCCGAATAGCTGGGACTACAGGCCCCCGCCACCACGCCTGGCTAGTTTTTTGTATTTTTTAGTAGAGACGGGGTTTCACTGTGTTAGCCAGGATGGTCTCAATCTCCTGACCTCGTGATCCGCCCGTCTCCGCCTCCCAAAGTGCTGGGATTACAGGCTTGAGCCACCGCGCCCGGCCAAAACCAGTCTTTTAGAAAAGACCCTGAACGAAGTGACTCATCAGTAGACTGGAGAATCCAGGTTTATGAAATCATCGTGATGGCAATGGTGATGGTGATGAAGATGACAACAGTAATGATTCTGTACAAGCTTTAACTTTTAAAACTGTTTTTACAGTTTCCTAGTTGGGAAATTACTGGGATTGGACTAGATAAATGTTGGGGTCCCTCTTCCAACTTCCAAATTTCTCATTCTGTGGTTCTATCTTGAAGCACACAAGAGAAGTTCTTAACTAGGGACAAGGTTACGAGGTGGACGCGCCTCCCCCAACTCTCTCATCCCGCCAGACCCCTCATCGGAAGCTGGTCGCTCCTTCAGATGCCTGTGGGTGGATGAGGCTGCAGCGTGTGCCTTGCATAAGGGGAGGTGGTTTTTGTGGAGATGTACTGAGGGTGTTTTGACAGGGTAAGGATGAAGAAATCACACATTTGGGGTCATCTTGGAGCCGTGGGGGTAGGAGAGGGTGTGTGTATAAAGCATTTATTTAAAACACTCAGTGGGAAACTCACAGGCCACTTAACAAGAGTATTTGGATGCTGGGAAAATGTGAGTCATCAAGCTTCCATGATGGATGGAAACATCCCTTCCAGACAACCTAAATTCTTTTTCCTGTGGTTCTATGCTCACCAAACAGCCCGTGGCTCTGTATTGGGAAAGAGAGGTTCTGACATGTGTGCCCAGCCTGCCCTGCCTCTGGGAGTAGAAACCTGGCATTTCAGTGGGTTTAGGTCTCTCAGGAATGAACCACTTCTGGATGACTGGACTCTCCTAGTCCTAAAGGTTGAGAAATGAGATTCTTCACCCAGAGTGAGGCCCTCCCTGTGAGGCCCAGGGGGAAATCAGCCATTGGCAGCAGACATCTGCTCCTGTGGCCAGTCCTGGGTCTGGACAGCACATAGCACACAGACAGGTGTCTGAAGACAGTGCTCCATGGGTCCGGACAGGTACTCTGGAGTCTGCGGATGCTGTTTCACACTAGTGAGCTGAGCTATGGGGCTTATTGTGAAGGGGAAGTGAGGTGGGGGATGGCAGAGAAGGATGAGGAAGGGGGCAGAATAACTTTCCTACGGTCCTCTCTTCTTGTTATCCCTGGGAAGGGAGAACACCCACCAGTGTAAACCCAGGTGTGTGATCAGCAGGATAATGGCCTTCCGGTAATGTCTGCACCTCAATCCCCAGACCCAGGGAGTATGTCATGTTACATGGCAAGAGGGATTTAGAGTTAGTAATCAGCTGACTTTAAGAGATAATCCTCGGTCGCCTGCGAGAGCCCAGTGCAGTCACAAGGGACTGTGATTGTGAGTGTCTCTTCCTGGTCTCTTTTCTGTGTGCACACATCCCTGGTGTCTCTCCTACTTCTTATAAGGACACCAGTTGTATTGGATGAGGGTCCACCAGCTTCATTTTAACTTCATTACCACTTTAAAGGCCCTGTCTCCAAATGCAGTCACACTTGGAGGTACTGGGGGTTAGGGCTCCAACATATGGATTGGGGTTGGGTGGGGGCAATTCAGCCCATAAGAGCAGTGGGGGTTAAGAGAAGGTGCTGGGTGGAGAATCAAAGGAGAGAGGCTTCGAAACTGGGCCCTGGGGTAGACACAGCCTGCAGCAGGGACAAGGGTGCCAGGCTGATAACCTGGTGTTGGGTGGGGTTTGGGTGAAGGGTGGCCATCTAGGACCCTTAGCTGGGGTGGGAAAGGGCAGGTAGAGTCAGTGGTCTTGGTGGCCGTGGGTGGCTCCTCCACCTCCGCAGTTAGCCCCTTTCACGTTTTCCTAAAGTTCCTTTTGGGTTTTCATTGAGACAGGAACTCACTCAGAAAGCCCACCCTCGGAGCAAAGGCTTTCTCCTGGCCTAAACAGCAGCTCCAGGCCCCCTTGCAAAGGCTGGTTCTTTGGTCTTCAGATCATTAAGGCACCAGGTTTGTGTCAACGGAGTCCTGGCATTTGCCTTTGGAAACCAGAGGAGGGGTGGTCAGATATTTGGAGGCCACACCAGGC